>NC_090934.1:52159153-52798439 GCF_040938575.1 Ambystoma mexicanum | reverse complement strand
CCACCCACCAGTGAAATCCCTCAGAGCTCCTGCTGGGCTTCCAATCCTTTATATCATTTAGATCGATTCAGGAGCATGCTTGCTGCAGCCACTACTAACAGCTACCTATCCCAGAAGGTACCCACCCACCAGAGAAATCCCCCAGAACTCCAACTCGCCTTCCAATCCGTTATATCTTTTAGATTAATTCAGGAGCATGCTTTCTGCAGCCACTACTAACATCTACCTATCCCAGAAGGTACCCACCCACCAACCAGAGAAATCCCCCAGAACTCCTGTTCGTTTTCCAATCCTTTAGTTTGATTCAGGAGCATGCTTGCTGCAGTCACTACTAACATCTACATATCCCAGAAGGTACCCACCCACCAGACAAATCCCCGAGAACTTTCCAATCCTGTATATCTTTTAGATCGATGTCGGGCTGCATGCGAGCGTGATGTTCTTGCAGATCAAGAGAACAAGGATTTAATGAAAACGAATAATGCCTGCCCTACAGAGAGAACAACACAAACCCTTGGTTAAGCAAAAAGCAAAGCCTGCTGGGTAAAAGGTCGAGCAAGTGATTGGAAAACATCACAGTTCACATCACAGAGACAGGAAAGTATTGATTCACGCTTGTTTCAAACCATGACTGCGTCTAGAAAAACACATTTTAAAAATATCTAAACCTCACAACATATTTGATGGCACTTTTATTTTTTTAAGTGGTAGTCTACGCCAGACAGATTCAATTATAGAAAGGGGGATGGGCGAGAAGGAGGTTGTACATGGGGGTTGGAGGTGGAATAAGGCCACCACTTTGTCAGGACGTCAACCACAAAACCATGGGGAGAAAAACGCCCTCCTTACCACTCTTGGAAATTAATAAGACAGGACGCAAGATTGGCCTTTGCCGCTACCCACTGGCAGGAAAACATTGACACTGTGTGAGAAAGAAACGGTGCGCTGTGTGCAGGTGGCTGATGCAGGGGGTGAGCGGCTAATGCCAGGCGGCTAGCCTGCAACTTGCCATGTCTTATACCGAATAAAGTATCGATGTATGAGAACTTGTTATTTGAACATCAATAATAATGCCCTTTAGATTTATCCTTACTGACCACCGCGGGGGCTATACCGGATCTTATCTGCCCGCACTCCCCTAGACCTGTCCCAAGCGTTGCTACCACATATTAGGAACAATTCAGGCCAATACGTTCAAAGTTCGCGCACTAAACAGAAATTCCTCCTTGTGTGAACATGAAACCAGTAACCAAGATTACTACTTTCACCCTTACATCTTTGTATTATATATGTGTCCTTTGTAGTCACCAATGGTGTAAGCAAACGGAAGGAAAATACACTGGGTAACTGTCACCCATAGAACAGCTACAATGACACAGAGCGAGGGAGCTGGCGAGAGCCCGAGACGAAAACTGAGCACTCTGGAGACAGGTGAGAGGCGTAAGCCCAGCGGGAGGCACCGGAAGGAGGAGAGTGAATGGCTGGACGCTGCCCCCGGGGGGGCGTGCAGCAGGACGAGTGGTAGAGGGCGCTGAGGGGAATAGGCAGAGATCCAGAGCTTAGGTGAACAACCATGGCAAATTGCAGTACTTATTAACTGCATGCCAAGAGATCCGATTGGCTGCGGCACAAGGAATGTTCAACTTATTTTGTCTCAATTGCCTGCTGGATGCGGGCACGTAGTCCAGGGCTGAGAGCTTGTTAAGGAAAGGGTTACCAAATGGCCAGGCTCCCGCACTACCCCCTGGACCCTGATGAAGTCACTGCCTCTTGTGTTACACGAATGGTTGCTGTTGTGTGTCCGTCCCAAGTGTATTGTCCTTTTAAGAGTCAAGACACCAAGCTAATAAAGGGAGCTTCTACCAGCGGGTGCCTCAGAACGGCTGCAGACTCCAACAATGCAACTGCTGACTCCGTCTCGGACTTGGTGGCCCATACCGTGTGATCACGATCCTGCAGATCCCACTGATCTGGGCGACGTGGATCACCCTGGTACCCTGGGTCTGCCCAGGCCAACCTATATCCCTGATGCATCTGGCTTCCATGGTGCCATGACCTACCAGGGACCCGCCCTGCAACAACCGTAAGTACGGGTGATCCCGGCAACCCATCCAGGTGCTGGCCCCCCAGCAATCCTGAGGCCAGCCGTGTGACCACCGCAGACCCCACAACAGTTGTCACCCAATGCCAAGATCTTTCAGGTGGCGGCGTGAGGAGGCAGCAAGTAGGAGAGGTTGGTAGTCTATGTTCAGAGCATCTGAAGTCATCGGCAAGTGAAGAGGCTGGCGAAGGAGAGCTATGGGAGTACCAAAGGAGAGGGAAGGGGAGCCGAACGCAGAGGAAATCACCCGCGAGCCTGCTAAGAGGAAAGGAATGTCGACAAGCACAGACAGGAGTGTAGTGTTCCCTCTGCAAGTATTGCGTACTGAAGCGCTGCGTCACTTGCGCAACTTGCAGGGTCAGGCATCGGTCAGGCATCGGTAGCTAGTTTCTAGGAAGCTTCCAGTTGAACATGCACTGAGGGCTGTGATTAGGCAGGCCTCAAAATGCACACTTGCCACTAGCCATCGGCAAGGTACAATGCACTCTTGTTGAATAGGACATGGAGTGCGTTGCGTGTGCAAAGTGAGAGAGACTTTACAGGTCTGCTTGGGAATTAAAATGTTTATCCATGGAATAGAGTGCAGTCTTTGCCAGTGTGGGAACAGCAACATGTGGCATGAGAAATTCCATATGGCAAGGGAGCGTGGGAGCTGCGCCTCCTGCACGAGGATTAGGTTAGAGGCGTTGTAATGCTGTAGGATTTACCCTACACGGTTTAGTTAAAAGCAGGCTGTACCTATGTCACGAAAAGGGTATGTAGCTTGCAAAGCTTACAACTGAAGCAATAACAAGAAAGAGAAACAGTAAACCGCCTCCTGTTGCAGCCAGTCTCAATTTACAATTGGTGTGCTGGTGGGAGGGGGCATCACACGGGTGTTGATATGCTTAGCCATCTCCCCAGCAGCAGCTGGGTAGTGCAGTGGGTTCAGTCTCATGCTGCAGAGCATGAATACCATAGTGTAAGCAATGGTTATTGCAGCAGAACTGCAGCAAGGGATTAAGTCTCCAGATGTTTGGGCCTACAACTCCCATGACCTCTCGCGATTGGCTACGCTGGTAGGGTGATGGGGGTTCCAGCCCAAGCTCGTGGAACCCTGGATTTGGGGCCAACACAGAACTGTGGCACTGATAAGAGTCAGACAAATGCCCAGTTGTTTGTGTTATGTTGCAGTGCATGCAACACTGGACCAGGAACATGCCAGTAACACTTGGTAGCGCTTGGATGGTTGCATACGTGTTGCCATTGCTACATTACATTCAAAAAGGGGCACAATTAGACACAAGCCATGCTGTACTTCTGCCCACTCTCTCCTTCCTTCAAAAGGTTCCTTCTAAAATCCTTCGATTTATCTGGGATGAACCATGTCTTTAAGCTTCCAGTTTATATTCTATGATCAATAACCCTCTATTTGAGGATTCTGTTAAATCTAAAACCGAAATGGATGCAGAGCTGGACTGCAACTCTTATTTTCCCACTGGAACGACAAAGAAAATATGGTTGAAATTGATTACCGCCACAATTGCAACTAATTGTACTCCATGTTCCTTGTTTTATTTTGTGCTTTTTTTTAAACCAACAGGAATTCCATATATACATATATACCGCCAAGAAAGGTATGGTGGGTCCTTATATATATGTTTATATATATATGACGCCTACTAGTCTTCTTTTAAGGCCATTGCGAACCTTAAGAATATGAATCTTTATTTGTTTTTAATTATTTAGTTTGTATACTTCTAGCCACCACTGACTTTGTATACATCCTGTATAACAACCATTAAAACCTACATGAATACAAATTAAAAGATTTCATCACTCCAAATGGCTAATATCCAAATAAAATGTGACCATATGATAAATACAATTTAAATCATTAATATCATGCATTCCAAAAATCCTCCCGGTCACTGAAAATCCTATGGTTCCCATAAGCCCTCCCATATCGGTTTCACAGCATTACCAAACCTTCACAACTAGTCAACAAGTGCTGGATAGATTCCATCACGGCTCCAACACATAATCTACACAGCCGTTCACTGCTTGCTAACGCATATCTCACGCCTATAATTTCAAGTGATTTAGCAATATCGAATTTGATCCTAAGACACTGGGACACTGTTGGGGTCATTCCGAGTTTGGAGTTAGCCATGGCGCTATTAGCCCCATGGCTGCCTCCAAACGCAGGTCCGGGTCCGGTGTCACTGAATGGGGACTTACCGGGACATTCCGACCTATGCGGATCCGGTAAGTCCCCATTCAGTAAACCATTCCCCATTCCCATTTGAGCCCCAATAGAGCTCAATGGGAATGGGGAAGGTGCTAATAACGGGCCCGCTAATTGCGGGCCCGTTATGAGCTCCAAGATCCCTTAATGAGTCCCGCAAAGAACGGCTGGTCGTGGGGACTTAACGGCACCGCCATCCTTAACGGTGCCATTAAGCCCCTACCGTCATACTCGTAATGACCCCCTGTGTACCTTGAAAGATGTGGTGGCTTACCTCGGTTCACCACGTGTTGGATAAAACTGCTGGAATTCACATTTGTGGCCAGTCTAACCAGTACATTTTCTTTATCGTACGCTGATAATACATGTTCCACAAACTTCTTAAAAATCTAATCGGTCTGATCTATAGAACTAGCTGTTAACAGTGAACACCGACCTGTGTACATTGAAAACAGTACAGCAAAGCATCCAGCGTGACCTTCCTCTTCCCTCAGCGCATAGCTAGAGAAGACCTGAGCTGTGATTATGCTCCCACCTGTTTCCGCTAATTTAGCATAGCACATGATATTTTTTATAAATGGTCATATTTGGTAGCACCATAAGATGAAATTCTAGGTGAATAAAGTCCATCGGCAAGGTTTTGGTAGTTTAAAGAGTAATCTTAAAATCTTGCTTGCAATTTTTCCAGTGCTTAATGTCATTTGTGGGCCCACACCTCTGCCCTATATAGTAGACGGGATATAGCAATGATCCCGAACTAACCGAAAAACCTTGTTTTTCCCCGATAAATGTTCTAACAATTTGCATCGGCTGCACAGTTTTCACCGCCACATATTTCCAATGTTTGATCCATGACAGCTTCTCACTTTAGGTCTACCTGATTGAAAATATTTGGGGTCTTTTCCAATTGGACCTATTTTTTCTTTGGTCATTTCTTTGGTCGAAAATGTGAGGGGAGACCCCCCACCGCCCCGCAAGACTGCTCTTCTTCCCCCCACCTCAACCTATTCCCTCACCACTCCCAATTTATTTAATTTAATTTGACTGAAAAAACAATCAAAATAATTCAGTCAAATCTGTAAAGGTCAAATGTTTTTCGATCAAGTATGCTAATACCCAGCTACTCATCTGCAGGTACACCTATTTACTTAGAGCAGGTCCCTTGTACAATCTTTTTCTGATTAAGCTTCCATTCTTATATGCGAAAAGGCCTGCGTCCCGCTACAAAGGACATCACTTTCGTTTTTTCAACACTTATGAATAACCCATTTTCCTGTGCATATTCACCCCCAAACCATTAGCTGAGAGTTCAGGCCGTTAGCTGTGTGATCCAGGATAAGCAATTGTCCGCATATCCCAACCACTCCACTCTCAGGCTTCCATATTCTATCGGGCAAGTTGACGCGGAACACATAAGCCTAACTAGATCATCAAAATGAAGGTTAACGAGTGCAGGCGCAAGTATACATCCCTGCTTAGCTCCTCTTGTCAGGGGAACCCATTGTGTTTGATGAAGGGGGCACTGACACGCCATAGTGTGCCAATCCTTGAGGAATGCAGAAGCGCCTGAAGAGATGCATGAGCTGATCCTGATACAACTGAAGACATTCTGATCTCCAATCCCATAGCGTTGAAGATGAAATTATGGACAAAAGATTGGTTCGAAACAGTCGACTAGAGAATGACACGCAAATTATATCAGAATTTTCAGACTGAATGTCGCTCATACAAGACCGTTGCAAAATATCTCTTCATGTTCCCTTCTAGCTTCTATAGAACGAAATTCATGCGTCTTCGCATGAATCTATATCCTACCAAGGAGATTACGGTTGCTAAGGAGCAATGGAAGGGTACTGATCAGACTTGCAGGTTTTGTAATAGTGTTGGCTCACAAACAACACTGCACCATTTGCAATTGTTATGCACTGGAGATGCTACCATTGGAGGATTGGTGGCCATTATTTATGTGGGGTGCAAGAGTTTCACATTTCTTGATGATGTACTAGGAATGTGAAGTTGAGGTGGGTTGCAAGCTAGCCGCTAGTTGATAGTAAAAACCAATGAGTTGCAGAAGACGTGACAAAAAAGATGTCTAAATAGTCAAAGAAAACTTGAACAAGGCTTTGGGAGATGACTTTGTACATCAAGATAGATGAGAATGGGGTGATTTCATGAATGTTATCTGTAAAATAATTCATGGGGATTTTGATTGGTTGTGTACGAGGGTTTTAAAAAGGTGAATTCCAACATATGAGAAGACTTTTAATGACAGAACATGTATGTTGTTTGTATAGATTGAATCATGTTCTATTTATTATTTTTCTTGAATGTGGCTGAACAGCTCTAGAAAAGTGAAACGAGGCATAGGAAGATGCTTTTTAAGCCGAAGACAGACGAGAATAGGGAGATCTTATGAATGAGATCTTATGAATGAGATCTTATGAATGAGAATCAAAAGTCCCCATGAATTATCTGTAAACTAATTCATGGGGACTTTTGATAGGTTATGCTGGCTACGCCCACAACCAAACAACCTAACAATCTGCCAACCATCAAGAAAAGAAACTGGAGGACCATCAAAAACAGCAATTTACCTGAACTACTGGAAATCAACAAACCATCGGCAACAACCATGGACAAAGCCGACCTTGACAGAAAATCAGAACTACTCCACAAGTGGATCACAACAACAATAGAGGAGATTTCCAAGGAAAACCCTTTCATCCCATTGCGCAAAAGAGCAACTGCAAAATGGTTTACTACGCAACTCAGCACCAAGAAAAGAAGAAACAGGAAAATGGAACTCGAATGGAGGAACAAAAATGACCGGGCCAAGAAACTTCAATTCCAACAACAAATCCATTCATACAAAAAAGAAATCCAAAAGGCCAAAAAGAAATCCTTCTACAACAGAATCACCAAAGTCCCCAACACCCAAAAAGAACTGTTTAAAATAATAAACAAAATGAGAACCCTCCCGGGTGCTACAATAACACTGATACTGTTGCTGAAACTATGCAATGACCTTGCAGACCACTTGAAAAACAAAATCGGCACCACCCAACAGATCATACAAAGCAGACCAAGCAACTTCAACATGTATCCCACCCACCCATCCGAGGACCGGTAAAACCAACTCTGAAGCTTCCCTCAAATATCAGCGGAGACATTTGTCAAGCTGATAAACAATAGCAACAAACCAGGCTCCTCTATGGACCTCTGCCCCCCAGATATGCAAAAATCAATCCTCACACAAGGAACTCCCATGGAAAACTACAGAAATATTCTCAACCATTCAATTTCAACAGGGAAAGTACCACATTCTTTCAAATCAGCATACATAAAGCTGCTCCTCAAGGACGCATCAGGCAACGTGGAGGACCTCTCCAACTACAGACTCATCTCCAACATCCACTACCCAGCAAAACTACTCAAAACCTACATCTATAGAATAACACAAGAATTCATAGAAGAACACCTACTGCTGGATCAAGCACAAGTAGGCTTCAACCTGGTGAGAGGAACGGAAACAGTGCTGCTTTCAATCTGGGACGATCTAAAGGCGAATACGGACTCTGACAAAAGTACAGCTCTGATACTTCTGGATCTCTCCGCAGCATTTGACACAGTCGACCACAGCATCCTCATCGGGGGGCTGGAAGAAATAGGAATCACTGACATAGCACTACTATGGATTAAATCCTTCCTAACAAACAGAGCAGAAACCATATGGATTGAACCTTCAAATCCACCCCAAGAGAATTCACATACAGAATACCACAAGGATCCTCTTTCTCCCCACTGATCTTCAACATATACCTGGCTCCACTAATAAAGTTCATTAAAAGACACGGCCGCACATGCTATAACTACGCTGACACCACACAAATAGTCTTCAAAATTCAAGACACACAGGAAAAAAAACACATCACTGAAGGGCTGCCCCAAAGACCTCTACAACTGGAGGAACTCGAATAAAAACAAACTCAATCTGGGCAAAACAGAAATAATGATCATATCCAAAAAAGGAGAAAACTACCACTAAATCCCATTGTCAATTGAACTTTGTACAGCACCAGTTCCATCGACAATAGTAAAGAAGATGGGAGTTTTGATGGACAACGAAATAACACTAGAGCCACAAGTAAACACTAAAATCAAGAAATGCTTCTTCCTCCCATGCGCAGTCAAAAGCATTCCTACCATTCCTCTCCTTCAGCCACAAAACGCTCACCATCATCGCTCTCATCAGGTCCAGAGTAGACTAGGGCAACAGCCTGTACATAGGAATGCCAGAACGAATCTTAAAAAACTGCAATGCATCCAAAACACTGCGACCAGACACCTGCTCAAACTACCATGAAGAGAACACATTACACCAGCACTGAAAATGCTACACTGGCTATCACTAAAACAATGGATAAAGTTCAAATAAATGTGCATAACGCATAGAGCAGTCCACAGTTGAGGAGCAGAGTTCCTAGGTGAGAAAATAAACATCTACCACACAACTAGATCACTCAGATCAAGCAAAGACATCCGCCTAAACCAAAATCATTCAACAAAAGAAAATGTGTAGGATCATCATTCTCTCACCTGGCACCAAAAACCTGGAATGAGCTACCAAGAAACATACGTAACACAAGAGATCATCTTCAATTCAGAAAACTACTCAAAAGGTGGCGCTTTACCCTGGAACAAGAAGGAAATGACTAGAAAGCTCATACACACTGAAAACAAGAACCCCATCACCCCTATCTTCATACCTTGTCTCCCCTAACCGGAAGGAGGGGGGGGGATAACACTGACGCATACCATTATACCAAAGCGGAAACGTAGGTAGACTAGGATCTTGCTTCAGAACGGGCAAGGAAGGACCTTGAGGGCAGAGGGAGTACGGAATACCCACATACCGCTGGTCTGCAGAGGAATCATAGGCAGATAAAGAACACCAACACAGAAAAGTGCAGGAAGGGAGATGAACCCTGTAATCTTTACATCCAAACACCAGCGTGGGGGGACTTGCATGCTTCAACCAGGTACACAAATTAATAAAGTAACATGAAGGAGTACTGCCACCCCATAATACCTTCCAATTAGATGGACAAACTACAATACCAAACTCACAGGATAACCGCAAATGTGGTAGAAAGAACAGAAACACAATGATTCATGAGATATTAATCAAAATAAAAATGATTTAAAAAACGGACTAATCCTAAATTATGAAAATTTCAACTTTCCCCATACACTTCTCACACAAAAACCCACACAACCACTTCTCCGCAAAGCAACCCACACGTACTTCACCACACCACAACAACAGACAAACAACAAATAACTCTTTTTCAACATCACATGGAAACACTCACCAATCGATAACGGCACTCAAGCTCAGCGCACAGGGAAAACCAAACTAAATTTGCCAACAGGACATCACAGCTCTCACTATCCTACTCCCGCTACACCCTACTAACCCCTCCCCTCCTCTTTCAGATCGGCCAGAGCACCTGGGGACCACTTCCGGCGGTGATGGTGAGCAGTAAAAATACCTTTAACATAACATAAGGGTTCTTAAAAGGTACATTTTTATATACGAGAAGAGTTTTTTATGACAGTAAGTGTTGTTTGGATAGATTGAACCATGTTTTAGTTTTGTGTTGTTCTTGTATGTGGTTGAAAGGTTTATGCGTAAGCCAAACACCTGTAAATACATTTTTTTTAAAAATATCTGTTGCTTGTCTCAATCCATCCATCAGGACTCTTAACTCTGGTGTCTGTGCACCACTACAGGATCATTGTTAATAGTCCAGCCGGGATATTCCATGGCACCAATTTATGCCACATACCATTTCTCACATGTGTATCGAAAGTCAGCGGAAAAATCTTTAAAAGCATAATATACCGGTCAGTCCTGTCTCATCCAGGAAAACTCAACTAATGTCACCAAAGTAAGTAGATTGTGCACCTTGCTGGTCCGTTCCGGAACCTGGTGTGGTTAGGGGGCAAGATACCGTCAATCCAATGCTGCAGTTCATCCAGAAGGGTTACTGTTCTTCCATGAGGCCGGCACGCTCCCTCCGCTGCGCCAATAGAATCAAACAGTACTCTAATTGCCATCACCCGTTTCATTTTATTTTGCAATATGATTGTAATCCTATTTATGTTGGTCTAATATTTGCAATACTTTACAAACAATCGTTGTTTTTTCTGCTCCTTTGTTATTAACTAGCCTATCGTTAGGGGCCTATTGGAGAGTCCGATATTAGACATATTCAATCCTCTAGACATTTTGATTAATATTGCTTTCCAGACAGTGTCATTCAATTGGAAATGTTCTGATAAGTTATAGAACATCACTCGGTGGAATTGTGTTTGTTCTCTACATCGAATTGAGAAATGCTTTATCAAATCTAGTGTTCACTTCCAGGAGCTATACTCAGAAATGGTCTGTATGCATTTCTTTTCTCGACGATAACAATCCTGTTTTTGTTATGAACCAATTTGACACTAATACCAATGTCCATAACTCCCTAAACACTGATGATTTTTGCAATATCTTACTCCCTCGTGTTCCTAATTTTGTTACGTCTTCCCTGAAAGCATCTTAACATAGTTTTCCTCCCTCTTTAGAGCCATCGTTATGAAATAGAATTTGTAAATCACTCCACGAATGATGCTCTCCTTTGAACATATTCGTGAGGAATTGTCTGCTGGTTTTGACTATTGGTTTTCTGAATGCTCACATTGCATGTTTACCTATTTCTTTTTCAAGAAGTGTGCATACCTGCTCTGATCCCCTACTACAGTTGTTCATCTCCTTGATAAAATGCACGTTACTGTTAGAATACTAATAAACATTAAGCTGTAGAAATAGGAATGGGGTCATTTAGCACAGAAGTGAAATCTGTGTGCAGGGGACCACCAGTATTAGCTCTTGAGTGACGTCAAGTTCCCTGCAAGCAATGTTGCATATTTACAAAATGTATTTGAAAATGAAAGAGTTAAGAAAAAGCCGAAATTGCTTTTTTTTCTTTCATTTCACTCTCTGTTTTGTAACTCAGCGTAAATGCCGTATGCAAATGGATAACCAATTGCCATCAAGTCTTAATTTCGCACTCTGGGGCTTGTGAAACGACCCTGATTATGTTTTCAAGAATAGCAAAGGTATAAACAGATCTTTATTTGGGAATAATATATTTAGTAGCCTTCAAATGTTTTAGTTATTTTGCAAGATGGCTTCTATAACTTTTCAAGTTTCATCTTTATAGAAAAGAAAATGGTGAACTGAGGGTTACCTGTTATGAGAGATGGGCTTAGAGTATGTTTCGATTTAATGTATTTCCATGTTTCAAAGTGTACAAGAAAAAGGTAAACATGGAGATGAGGAGTCGTTTGATGCATTGCTACAAACGGCTTGGAGGCACTTGGGTTAGGAGATTTTGCATTTCTGGCAACCATCACTGAGTGGTGCAAGGAATCAAGAGTATTTGTCATTTCTACCCATTTGGGAGCCGCCCCCTGTGAGGCTCGGGAGGTGAGCCCGCTTAGCAAGACCCTCCACAGGAGTCTGGGCAAGAGGGACGTCACTGGGAGTGACTCCTCTCTAGGGGACAAGGATTCTCATTGACACATGGAACTCCCTATGCAAGCAACACAATCTGCTTTTATGGGATTACCTGTATTAACAAGTGATGTGCCTTCCTCTCTATTGGCTTCAGGTAATGCTGGATCAAACACGATGCCTGAAGGAAAACGGAACAACCCTTTGAACAGGGACTTGTATGTAACAAGGACAAACAGATCAAGAAGAGCGAGAGAGAGAGCCATATGCAGGGAAAGCCCTCTCATGTAGTCACGTCTTGGAGGATCAGAGCAGTCCGGATCCACAGAGCCTGTGGCAACCCGCAAGCGCGACCATGCCAGAGAAGGACGCCGGAGGTTCCGCGTAACGAACAGTGAGGCCGGAGTCCTCTAGACCGTCCTACGTGGTAGCGTGACCATGATAACGCTGTGGTGGGTCAGGGGCCCAATCAAAAATGCTGAAACCAGAAGAAATTGGAGGAACAAATCCTCCTGTCGGCAGACCTACGTTGAGCATGCAGACACAACTAGACACCAAGAGTGACTCCGCATTGGAGCTGACAAAGCAGCGGCAAAGACTAGAGGAAGCAAATCCATCCTGATGGCAAGCCTCGTGAATTCACCCACATCAAGTGAAGGTAGAATGATGAGTAAGGAAAGAGGGACGCAAAAGGGACTATATGTATTACATGAAAGGAACGTCAATATTGACTGTGGGTCACAGAGAAAGTCCAAATCTATATATTTTGAAGCACCAAGAAAGTTGCCAAGGATTACTGGTGATGAAGACTCAAATGTATTATTAAAAGGCTTTGAGAACCACTCAGAAGTAAGATCAAGTACCAATCCCTGAGAACAAAAAGGTCAACCAGGGGAGAGGCCCAGGAGTCATACACCTTATGAATACTGGGATATATTACTAAGAGACTTTGAGAACCCCTATTAATTAAGCAGAAGTACTAATCCTAGGGAACGCAAGGGGACAACTGAGGAGAGGCCCAGGAGTCATATACCTTATTAATACTGGGATCTATTACGAAGAGACTTTGAGAACCCCTCCCAATTAAACAGAAGTACCAATCGTAGGGAAGGCAAGGGGACAACTGGGGAGGGGCCCCAGGAGTAGTGGTATGGTGCTACATCTTATGAACACTGGAATCTATTACTAAGAGACTTTTGAGAAAACCTCTGAATTAAGCACAAGGACCAACCCCAGAGAAAGTAAGAGGAAACCAGGGTAGAGGCCCCAGGAGTGGTAGTGCTACACCATTAACAAGTGTAGACTGAACCCCAACAGAGACAGAGTTGAATGGAAATAGTACGAATGACAGAGATTACATACAGAAAGACTGTCAGAAGGACACAGAAGATATTGACAGGTCTCACAAACTCAGGGCTGTCTGAAGAATTTCTAAACCGGGATAAATAAATGCTACTGAGTTGCTTGAATTTCCTGAATTGGTTGCAATTGGAATAATCCTGAAAGAAAGCCAAGGCAACTCGGCTAAAGGGAAGGTGCCATAAGATATTTGGCATTACCTGTAATAACAAGTAATGCGACTTTGTAGAAGTAGACTTTGGACATTTGATTTGCACTTTTGACAACAGATGAGCACCCGTAGTTGGTTTGGATCGGTAGGGATAATTCCCTTAGCAATAGCGTGAGTTAGGTATTTTGTTATTATTTCAATAAAAAGCCAAATAAATGTCCTACGTGTGTCTGACTCCTACTTCTGGTCGGCCAGAGCAGGTAGAAGGGTTGTAGATGCCATCACAAAGGAGGATGACCTTAGACGGGGACCGATGGGGGGCACTGGGGATATGGAGACAAGGTGTGTCCAGTCAGTGAGGAAGGCGGTGAGCCAGTTGAGGGTGGTGCCTACGAGTTTCATCCTGTGGGACAGGATGTTAAGGAGAATGGTGTGGTTGGTGGTGTTGAAGGTCCAGGAGTACGAGAAGGGCTGTGTGTCCTCTGCAGTGATGTTGTGGAGGTCAATGAGGATGTAAAGTGTTGAGGTCTCGGTTCTGCAGCCTGGTTGAAAGTCAGATTGGAAAGGGTTCAGGAGGTTGTTTGTGGTGATGTGTTTCTTTCATGATGCTGGTGGGGCATGGAAAGATAACGATGGGGCGGTAGTTTTAAGGGATCATGGGGAGGAGAGGTTTCTTTTGAGGGAGTAGATTTGCCTTGTTTTGAATGTAGATGGGGTTTCACCGTGTGAGAGACAGGAGTTGATGCTGGTGGCCCATTGCAGAGCAGGGTGTTGATGCAGTTTCATGTGGCTTGAGGTGGGCATGCATCATCCAGTATGTGGAAGAGTCTTACGCCGTCCGTCTCCAGCGTGCCCGGCAGAGTCTCACGCCGTCCGTCTCCAGCGTGCCCGGCAGAGTCTCACGCCGTCCGTCTCTAGCGTGCCCGGCAGAGTCTCACGCCGTCCGTCTCCAGCGTGCCCGGCAACTTCTCTCTCTCATCTTGACGATGGTGGCTACAGCATGCTAGATGTGCAGAGGTGGGAATAACTGAATTAAGATTGTCTTTACCTCATGACAGCAGATTATTGCTACACAAATGAACTTGTCAGTGTAGATTCATAAAGTGTAATTGTTAACCACATATGTAGGCCAGAGGGCCCTTAAGACATTAGCCAAAGGGTGGATTTAATATTGACTTTCAGGCTTAATGGTGCATCACGTAACAGTGAGCTTGGAAATGTATTACAGCGTGGCAAAATGTGGGCGCATGGGGACAACGCTCACGCTGGAAGAAGGCCGCTTGGTTGTGTCAACCATATTCTCATCATGGCAGCTGGATCGATTCAGTGGTTTGTTGAAGTGGGGGCGCGGTCGCACTGGAGTACACCCAGACAATGAAGGAAAGCATTGGGCATCCACTAGGGCTGCGACACGCTGCCTGGGGGGGTGGAGGGGAAGCAGCCTTTAAGGTAGGATGCTGGCAAGTTGCCTGGGGGGGAGCAGCCGGTAAGGTAGGATGCTGGCACTGTGCCTGGGAGGCGGGGGGGATGCAGCCAGTAAGGTAGGATGCTGGCAGGTTGCCTGGGGGGGAGCAGCCGGTAAGGTAGGATGCTGGCAGGTTGCCTGGGGGGGAGCAGCCGGTAAGGTAGGATGCTGGCACTGTGCCTGGGAGGCGGGGGGGATGCAGCCAGTAAGGTAGGATGCTGGCACTGTGCCTGGGAGGCGGGGGGGATGCAGCCAGTAAGGTAGGATGCTGGCACTGTGCCTGGGAGGAGGGGGTGGGAGCAGCCAGTTAGGTAGGATGCTGGCTCGCTGCCTGTTATAAGTGTTATGTTCGCTGCCGGCCTAACCACCGCTCGGAATGCCTGTATACTACTGTCTAACTCAGCTGTCTCTTGGGAATACAACCACCAACACCCTGCACCCTCCTTTCGATTTCAGGGTTCAGGGTTTGAAAAGGGGGAAGTTAAGGGGCAGTGATGGCAAAAGAGATGAATGGGGACCCATAATGGCCAAAAAAGATTTAGAAGCACAACATGTCCTCTTTTTGTGGTGGGGGGCAGTAAGCAAGTGAAGCTCTTGAGCAGAATGTGGAAGTCTGGATGGATGGAGTATAGGCAGCTCCCTAGTGTCTAGCACAGCATAGTGACGGGTGTTCTGTGTAGTGGATGGGGCCAGAGTTGTCAGACTCCAGGCCTCAAGGGATGGTTCCATGCCGGGTTTTCGGGTTACCCCATATAAATATTAATGAGATACATTTGCATAAAATGTTTCTAAATGCATGCATATTTTTCCTCATTAATATTAATGAGGGATATCCTGAAAACCTGTCCAGGCTCGGAGTTGGACAGCCTGGATTGGGGTGTCGCGCAGGTGATGGCTTTGTGGGTATGGCAGTACAAGTAGTGGCATCTTGAGCCACACGCTTTTCGAGAGTGGGTAAGCTCTTATTTAGCCACCTACAAGGGAAGGAACGTTGAACTATCATAATTAAGAGATCAAGTAACACCATCCAGCCGGACATGTCAACTCCTGTTTTGCCACCTACTAGGGTTTGCCCGATAAGCAAAACAGCACCGAGATAGACCAGTGTGGTAACTACACCAATGTATTAAGTACTGAAGCCTGAGCTAGAGGTAGGCATAGTGGGAGGGCTGCTGGATGTATGAGGGAAGGCCTTCCAGGCACCTACACTGGCAACCCTGAGATATGTCCTGCATGCTGCAGCGTGACTCAAAGGACTCCACAGATTCGATCACATTACCCTCATCGCACTGCACTGACTCTTGCTGCGATCATGCACCATCTTTAAATGCTGCTACATCATCTGCAAGGCAGTCACCCTGAATTCCCCAAGCTACCTCACTGAAAAGCCCAGGACCTCTGGAGGCCTGCGATCCACCTGAATTAAGAACATGCACAGACTGGATCTCCACTAGGCAGGAAGGAAAGAACCAGAAAACGGGTCTTCTCGGTCTATGCTCCCAGACTCTGAAACCTTCTTCCTCTCAACATCAGACTTGCCCCCTTGCTTCTACATTTCCGCAAGAAGTGTAAGACCCTGCTCTTCAAGGAATGGCTCCTACACAACACGCAGGTCCACAATCCTCCACTCCCTTCCAAACCTGAGACTGGGTGATCTGCACCCCTTGGCATCCTCCCGCTCCACCCAAATGCCTGCTCTGCCCCCTAACCCGTTGTTAGCTACCTGCTCCCCTCCCCATGTCCTCCCCTGACTTGTAAAGCCTTCCAGTGCTTCCCAAAGCTAAGTGTGCACTCAATAAAAACCCTCATAATGTGATAAAGAGATACAAAGTCCCTGCATGTTGCTTTAGGGGTCCCCATCCTTGCCAGCAGGTGGAAAGAGGTGTCCTCTTTAAGGGGGAAGGGGGCTTTTCCCACTGTTAAATTGACCCTTCAATCCTTCTCTAACAGGCTGATTGCAGCCTATTTTAAACCCAAGCGAAATCGTAGTGTCTTCCTTTGCCTTCGAGTCTAGTTCCTTGGGTGTGTGTGTATTAGGGGTGGGTGGGCGCATGCAATTGTGTGTGGATGGTGGGATATGCGTGGGACTGGGGCCCCACCCCCATCTTTCTCCACGATTTTACATTCATTATTTACAGAAATAAGGCTTGTCAGAGCATCGTCCCCATTGGTGCCAGAGACTCGCTTGGAGACCCTCTTACTGTCTTGAAAGCTGCTCCCGATAAACAGGTGGGAGCCGGTGCGTGGCCACTGCAAGGCAACAGGAGACTTGACATGATATGATAGGTCGTGTATAACAGCTTTATACCCAGAGGTTTCTAAACGCGGACCCGGGGATCGAACCTCTGTTGCTCCATGTCGTCTTGCTTCCAAGGCGAGCACGTTGCCGCTGAGCTATCCTCCTGAGACCTGTGCTTTTTAAAATTCAAAACCCCTCTATTTTAAGATTGATGGGTGTTAACATTCGTCAAGTCAATCAGGGCATTCCGTGCTGAGGAGGCTTTGCGGTGATCCAGGCGTCTTGCAATGGACAGGCGTAGACAGGTGTGGTGCAGAGCTGGAGGGCCCAAGGTTAGAAGTAAGGGCCCTTACTAATGGCGCATTGCGAAGAGGCACGCTGTGCAGATCGGGGTTTCACGTACACGTGTCACGTGTCACGTGATAATGCACCGTGTCACGTGTCACGTGATAATGCACCGTGTCACGTGATAATGCACCGCGTAAATCCGACCTGGCAGAGTTCAGCCTGCAAATGAATGCCACATAATCGGCATCCCTGCAGAATCTCCATTTCCAAAACTGCTGACTTGGCAAACTATTGCGCAAGCGGGGGTGGGGGGGAGGGGAGGGGCACGGCAGCTGCGTTTCTGCCAAACTACAACTCACTGACCCCTGTCACCACCCCCAAATAACTGATAAATGGCTGCCTGCGGTACCACACGCGCATCGCGAAAGCCCCCAACATCAGCAATTAAAGGGGAGTCATGTGCAGAGACTGCAGTGGTGCACGGGAGCATGGCATGAAATAACCCCACAAGCACGTGCACACACATGCACACTGCTGGCAGAAGGATTGTAAAATACTGGGGCAATGGTGCATTGTGTAACCTAAAACGAACTCACAACCAGCACAGCAAAAGGGGGACCCATTCAGTGCAAACTGCATGCTGAACCCCGGCCAAACAAACCCAGAAACCTTGCAGGCAGCAGCCACAGGCCCCTAGCGCTGCAGCACGCCCAGCAAGAGCGACGCTGAAATCCTGGGGGAGGAAAGCGGGCGGGGGGGGGGGGGGGGGGGCTCGACCAGCAAGCAGTCTATGGTGAGCTGGAAACACAATGTTGAATGTGAGTGCCCCAAACATACTGCTGGGAAATGGGTGCTACACATGCAAAAGAAGGTGACAATGTACCCCCCCCCCCCCGGTCCCCACACACCCCAAAAAAGCAAAATATCGACACTATTGCACAATCCCAACGGATAAACACTCAGGGCTTTACTCGAGCCTAGTTACTGTCCCAGACCGCATTCTCACAAGCTCTCACTGCAGGGAAGTGGGCACGGATGCAACTTGTGAATCATTACATCACATTCAAACAAATAAAGGGGGTCTTACCAGTACCTTTCCAAATGTCATTAGGGACATAGACTGCACGCTTATAAAACGAGCACCCCAAAAGGCCAGTTTTTTTTCACAACCGTAAAATGCAACATCATCACCAGCAACTCAAAATGAGTTTTGTCCTCATGAATTGTCATAAACCTATGAAAATCTTCCCCCATTTACCATGGCAACACGATAACCACACAACATCATCCCGGGTGTTAAGATTATTCCATCTGATCACTTTATAATAGTCTAACAGGGCAGAAACTATGACCCGAAAGTCTGCACCTCCAGTAAGAATGTGAATAAAATAATACTGTCTTCACTTGGCCAGCAGCAGCAACAGCAGCAGCAGCAGCAACAACAGCAGCAGCAGCAACAACAGCAGCAACAGCAGCAAGTATGGATGTGGGAATATCTTAAACATACATGTGTCTCTTTCTTTAGGAAAGACACAAACACATTTCAATTTGTACTCTTAGAAGCTCAGGTTCAATAATGTCATTTTTGCTACAGCTCATTTTCAACCATTTGTATGGCAGAGAGGAGAGGCAGAACTCAACTTGCTTTTCGGCCACCTCCCTTCCTCGCTGCCATAGAAAATCCCTTTGTATGTGGATTTTCATGCCGGCGCAAATGCTGGAGACCCCCCTATGGCATCCGTCAGCTTCAGCATAAAGCAGGCACACCCCATAGGGATCCCATTTTACAAGCGAGGCAAGCAGCACTCACAATTAAAAGTAAATGCTGCCTGGCATGTGAGCATACCAAGCAGCATTTACTCGCTTTGCACGGCTGAGTTCAAAAGTGCAGACAAAAGGGGGCGTGCACATGTGTACACCGCCTTTTGCCCTGAACATTTGCACTCCGGGAGCAAGTCATGAAAATGTAGCAGCGGGGAGCCGACTATGTTGAGGTCAACACGTAATGCATCTCCACTGGCTAATTACGATATTGAAGAACGTGGGCCCCTATGGAGCCAGGCCATGGGACGTTTGTGCACTCCTCAGTGAACTCCGGAGCCACACTCTCAGCTTCAAAGACAGAGTGAGAAATTCTGCAGGTCGTGACTTCACTCTCTTAACACAGCCCCAGCAAGCTTGAAGACTATTGGGTCTTCCGGGGATAGGCTAAGAAGATCCAAAAACCAATACTGATGTGCCCACATCGGAGCCATCAAAATGATGGTGCAGGGCTCGGTTCATCTTCTTCAACAGTCTTGGGATTGAAAGAGTCCGAGTAGAAGTCCTGAGGCATTGCTCCTGAGGAGGGAATCAGACAATGCCTTCCCTCCTAGACTTCCTTCATCAGGGAACCTCCTTGTGAAGGAGGGGCATTTCCGGTTGAGAAAAAGCAAACAAGTCTATACAAAGCTCTGCCACCTCCACCACCTGCTGCTGGCATAGCTCCTATGTCTGCCAAGCCTCTGCAGAGTCCGCTCGCAGGCACGTTGCCCACACCTGGGATATCTTGAGGGATGAGAAGTACGCCCACCTGAACCGCATATCAGCAGGGCTGCTGAGCCTCCAGAGATGGTCTTAGTAAATGAGTGCCCCCCTGCCCGTGTCCAGATGTGAAACGTTGCTTTTATATGGTCTATCAGTATCTTGACCACTTTGCTCCGGATGACTTGTTAGAAAAGAGCAAAGTGCATACCGACCGTCCGCAGTTTAAGAATGTGTACATGTAAGATTGCTTCTTCTTGAAACCAATGGACTTCTGCCTTCAGGCTTCCAAGTGCACGGCCCAGTGACCCAATGAAGCAGCAATCACTGCCATTATGGTGGGTGTTGATTCCTGGAAAAGGCTCCCTTGGACAAATGTTGCACATCCTTCCACTAGCACTGGGATACCAGTGGGACCCCGCTCTTCCACGAAACGGAGACTTGATGCAGCGTTGCATGGATGCATTCCTGCATCGGTCCGATATGCAGCCTGCACTGAGGAATCAGCTGGATGCCAGAGGAGGAAACTCAGAAGAGAGATGTACTGTCTCACCAGAACTTGCAGTTTGCCGACGATCGCTCCCACCATGGTTCTGAAGGTTGGGGAGGGGTGGAGCAGCTCTGAGTCACACTTGTTTGTAGGTAGGTGCCTTGGCAGGTGATGTGCCTGCGTTTAGTGGAGGGCTGTAATCTTGGCCCGTCCAGTACCTTGTTCTGCACTTGCACGATCTGAATGACACAAGGACTAGTAAGATTGTTGTTTTGTCCTCCTTCTGTTTCCCGCTCCTTGTCTTGTCGCGCCGAGTAACACTTGTGTACAGGCGCGTTATAAATGACTTATATCATATGGAGCCCATGTGAGTGGTAATCGTTCGATGATCTCTTGAATTCAGTGAACAAACTACTCTTGTAGCCTCCAAAGGGGTGAAACGGTCTTATTCAGTGCATAGGGTCTGTGCTGTGCCACAGGACTATGCCACTTTTCTAAAGCTTGCAGTGCTTTGCTCACCACACTACAGAATAGGTGGTCCCCATGGAAGGGCGTGCCTAAGATCTTAGCTTGTGCCCCGGGTCTGAACGTTCTGACATGACCTGCCATCTCAAGACTGCCATTATTCATGTCCTTAAACCAAAGCCCTGTGGTGTCCACTAAAATGTTAAGAGAGGTCTTCCTCTCCCTCAAATTTCAGTAATGGGAGGCCCCTCTTCCTCATTTGACAATTTCTGGCGGAGAACACCAGCAAATGTTCCCCTTTCCCGTGGCTGCTCGGGGAGTGAGCCATCTCACCAAAGGACGCCATCTTTCTCCCCTCACTCTCACGAGTTACTAGGCGGAAGGATTACCTCAGCAATGATTGGCTGCTGCCAAGATGACAGACTGTGCGTGGTTGGCCAATCAGAGATGTCTGTGCATTCGCAGGAGGCTTAAACGCCTCGGCCATATGTGTCCAAATGGATGGCATCGAAAAGGTGGCCTCATTGTGAGCAAGCGTTCTTCCCGAATGTGTTCAAGGGTGGGACTGGTCATGGTGGATTACTGGATTCCTCTATGAGACCATACAGAACACAGTCATTCTTTTCCAAAGAGACGTCCAGGCCACTAAGGTCTAGTCCCTTCACCTTATAGTGTGAAACGCCCCGATGGCACCAGGAGCAGTCTCGCTAACACAGGGCTCCGATAGGCTCTATCTGGGTATTAGTCTCGCTAACACAGGGCTCCGATAGGCTCTATCTGGGTATTAGTCACTCTAGCACAGGGCTCCGATAGGCTCTATCTGGGCATTAGTCACTCTAGCACAGGGCTCCGATAGGCTCTATCTGGGTATTAGTCACTCTAGCACAGGGCTCCGATAGGCTCTATCTGGGCAATAGCCACTCTAGCACAGGGCTCTGATAGGCTCTATCTGGGTATTAGTCTCTCTAGCACAGGTCTCTGATAGGCTCTATCTGGGTATTAGTCTTGCTAACACAGGACTCTGATAGGCTCTATCTGGGTATTAGTCTCGCTAACACAGGGCTCCGATAGGCTCTATCTGGGTATTAGTCTCGCTAACACAGGGCTCCGATAGGCTCTATCTGGGCATTAGTCTCTCTAGCACAGGGCTCTGATAGGCTCTATATGGGTATTAGTCTCTCAAGCACAGGGCTCCGATAGGCTCTATCTGGGCATTAGTCTCTCTAGCACAGGGCTCTGATAGGCTCTATATGGGTATTAGTCTCTCAAGCATTGGGCTCCGATAGGCTCTATCTGGGCATTAGTCACTCTAGTACAGGGCTCTGATAGGCTCTATCTGGGTATTAGTCTTGCTAACACAGGACTCTGATAGGCTCTATCTGGGTATTAGTCACTCTAGCACAGGACTCTGATAGGCTCTATCTGGGCATTAGTCACTCAAGCACAGGGCTCCGATAGGCTCTATCTGGGTATTAGCACAGGGCTCCGATAGGCTCTATCTGGGTATTAGTCTCTCAAGCATTGGGCTCCGATAGGCTCTATCTGGGTATTGGCACAGGGCTCCGATAGGCTCAATCTGGGCATTAGTCACTCTAGCACAGGGCTCTGATAGGGTCTATCTGGGTATTAGTCTCTCTAGCACAGGGCTCCGATAGGCTCTATCTGGGTATTAGTCTCTCAAGCACAGGGCTCTGGTAGACTCTATCTGGGTATTATCACAGGGCTCTGATAGGCTCTATCTGGGCATTAGTCACTCTAGCACAGGGCTCTGATAGGCTCTATCTGGGTATTAGTCTCGCTAACACAGGACTCTGATAGGCTCTATCTGGGTATTAGTCTCTCTAGCACAGGGCTCCGATAGGCTCTATCTGGGCATTAGCCACTCTAGCACAGGGCTCCGATAGGCTCTATCTGGGTATTAATCTCGCTAACACAGGACTCTGATAGGCTCTATCTGGGTATTAGTCTCTCTAGCACAGGGCTTTGATAGGCTCTATCTGGGCATTAGTCACTCTAGTACAGGGCTCTGATAGGCTCTATCTGGGTATTAGTCTCGCTAACACAGGACTCTGATAGGCTCTATCTGGGTATTAGTCTCGCTAACACAGGATTCTGATAGGCTCTATCTGGGTATTAGTCTCGCTAACACAGGGCTCTGATTGACTAATGCCCAGATAGAGCCTATCAGAGCCCTGTGTTAGCGAGACTAATACCCAGATAGAGCCTATCAGAGCCCTGTGCTTCAGAGACTAATACCCAGATAGAGCCTATCGGAGCCCTGTGCTAGAGAGACTAATACCCAGATAGAGCCTATCAGAGCCCTGTGCTGGAGTGACTAATGCCCAGATAGAGCCTATTGCAGCCCTGTGCTAATACCCAGATAGAGCCTATCGAAGCCCTGTGCTTGAGTGACTAATGCCCAGATAGAGCCTCTCAATCTGGGTATTGGCACAGGGCTCCGATAGGCTCTATCTGGGTATTAGTCTCTCAAGCATAGGGCTCCGATAGGCTCTATCTGGGTATTAGCACAGGGCTGCGATAGGCTCTATCTGGGCATTAGTCACTCTAGCACAGGGCTCTGATAGGCTCTATCTGGGTATTAGTCTCTCTAGCACAGGGCTCCGATAGACTCTATCTGGGTATTAGTCTCTCAAGCACAGGGCTCTGATAGGCTCTATCTGGGTATTAGCACAGGGCTCCAATAGGCTCTATATGGGCATTAGTCACTCTAGCACAGGGCTCTGATAGGCTCCTTCTGGGTATTAGTCTCTCTAGCACATGGCTCCGATAGGCTCTATCTGGGCATTAGCCACTCTAGCACAGGGCTCCGATAGGCTCTATCTGGGTATTAGTCTCTCAAGCACAGGGCTCTGATAGGCTCTATCTGGGTATTAGTACAGGGCTAAGGAAGGGGCTGCTAAGTTCCCACTAGGGACCCATGGAGATCTGGCTGGTTGATGCGTTCTGTGATGCTGTGATGGGCTGTCGGGAGAGTATGCGAGTCAAGGAGATGGATTATGTGCCCAGCTAGACCAAATTATTTTGTGGGACTTAGCTGCATTCTAGTGGCAGAGGTGATATGCGATAGGAGTTTGGGTAGTGGATCGTTGCAGACGTATGCGGGTGGGTAGACGTGCCCCGGAAGTGTTACGGCTATCTTACATTCATACTGATACGTGGTTGCGATGAGGAAGTGCGGCTCATATCATACAGATCCGGTCTTGTTGACTTCTTACGTGACTCATTGCTGATCCCACCTATATGTCTGGGAGTGATAGTTCACTCATGAGGTGGATTAGGTCAGTCATGGTGCAGAAGGGAAGAGCCAGGGTTGAGAGCCGCCCGGAAGGCAAAGTGATCATCTATGCGGTGGATGCTAAAAAGGAAAAAGGTGGGTGCTTGCACGGAGTGGGAGGTTCCTCCTAATCTGGTGGATGACAAGGAGGAGGGCTGTGCCTGATCTCAGGTTTCTGTCATGCCTGTAGGGGGTCAGCTTGTGTTGTAGATATTCTGGGCCTGTATTATGCAGAGTAAATGCAGGAAAAGCACCTGAAGATGACGTCTGTGGGTACAGCACACGGTTACCCACCTTGCTAGGTGCAGTTGAACTGCAGGTAAAGAATCTGAAGATGGTCTCAGTAGACACAGCTCACAGTTGCTCGCCTTATTGGCTGCATGCTAAATGTCCCAGACAGAGGCGGCATTCTATTGGCTGTTCTGTTAAATACATACAGAGGATTCCAAGCTTGAGGGCGGGGACTGCTCCAAGCATGCAAATGTATGCCTTGGAGCCACCATTCCATTTATATTCTATGGGCATTCATTATTGACTATAAAATGAAATCTGCCTTCACCGTTTTGTAATTCCCCACAATGCAGCGCTGTCCAAGCATCTCTCGCATCCCGGTGCCTTCGGCAGGCGTCTGACGTCATTTACTCACCTTGGTTTAGGTGTCAACAGGTCATTGTAAACTAGGAATTTGCGACTAATTGGCACCGGGGAAAGGGAGAATCTGCATGGCACATGGTGGGCAAGGGCATAGCGGGCACACTGTCTGTGTACTGCGCACATTGTGTTCCTTCCCATTCCCTGTGCCAAGCTAAGCTTCTTATGTATTCCTTTTCTTGCACCAAAGGCCTTTTAGCCCTAATTGTGTTTACTAATAAATTAAACCTAACTCTGGTTTGAGTATATATTTCTTTAATAAAGAACAACCTGTCTGGTTTTCAAGACCTCTGCTCACATCACTTGGAACAGTTATTAATAATTTATAAATTCAAACAAAAAACCAAGGAGACTGGAAGGGTGTGAATGGGGATAGAACCTTTAATAAAAAGCTCCAGACAGCTGGAGAGGAGTGGTGAATACAAATGTGCGCAAGGCTGCTTCATGAAGAAACAGAGGATAAATTCTGCCAGACAGATTTGTATTTGCCAGCAGATATCTGCATTAGGACCAGTTGCTGGAGGGAGCGGATTGATTGTAACACTATCTCCCAACATAGATGGCGCCGAGTGAACGGAAGACAAGTGCTGTTGCCCGCAGACTTTTGCATTGGGACCAGTTGCTGGAGAGAGCGGATTGATTGTAACACTGTCTCCCAACATAGATGCCGCCAAGGCGCGTGGTAAACGGAAGACAAGTGCAGTTGCCAGTAGACTTGTGCATTGGGACCAGTTGCTGGAGGGAGCGGATTTATTGTAACACTATCTCCCTATATAGATGCCGCTAAGACGCAGCATGCTGCGGGCGCACAACACAGAGGATGAGTACAGTTGCCAGGAGTCGAAGGCTGGGGGAGGCCCGCAGTCGGTACTCGAAGTAGAGTTCCAGCCCGAGAGCAGGTACCGGTGTTCCGGGTTGCGAAGTGGACAATTATCAGAGAAGAACTCTAAACTCCCCGGAAGACCTGGATACATCTTTACAAAGAGTAACTGATGGATTGCTTAAATATTTCTCTGCCCTTTGTGCTAAGTAATGCATGCATTGAAGCAAGAACACCGGGGTTTTATAATACGCTAAGCCCTGCAGCCCCGTCAAACAACTCTGTTCTGATGTCCTCCAAACCCTTATGCGCAGGATGTAATTCTGAAACGCCTACCATTGGCAAACAAAATCATTCGGACTGTAAGACAGGAAAACATGGGAACAAAGCTCCTCACTCTTCGCGTGGCAACATCACCGCCTACCTACACAACGTAGGGGGGGGGGGGGTCACCTATTCTAGAATTACGCACAGGTGAACCTTCAGTAGTTCATCTACCCATAACGTCAACCACAATGGAAATGCAATCTTCTGAGGAATCATCTTCTCCAGCAGACTCTGTAATGAGGGATCACACAACCGCTACGCTACGCCACGCCACGCGCAGCCGACTTTTGCCGAAGAGACTGGCAAAATCACTCTAATGGAGACGTTGGATCTTTCGGGTGGGAATGTGGCAATTCGTGTATTTGAACCAGATACCAGCAACACTAACAGATCACTCGATCCATCGAGGTTCTCGTATGAACACTCGCTGATCCGTTGCGTTCTCTGCAGATTATTGAACCTATGGGTTATCAAACAAACCTGGGACAGCCTTCACTTGTGACCCAGAATTTTGCATGAAACCTTTTAGTGAAACTATATGAAACATTTGTAAGAATTTAAAGAGGATAAGGCCTTGTTAAACACATTTAATCTGCAAGCCACAAAACACAAAGGCGCCAGAAAAAGGCTTCATAGCTTGAGACTCTCTCTGCTTTCGCAGCTTCGTCCCCCTAACTCTACTGAGAACAGCTTGCTGGCAAACATAAATACAAAACCTAAAGCAGGAAACTCAAAAATGCCACATTTAATAGTAGAAAGGTCAGTCATCAATTTATGACTATGTCTTCGGTACCTAAATCTTCCATAAATCACTCTCTAAAGCCATGATGGAAAAGACCCCTCATTGGCACTTTAACCGTAAGCCTAAAGACTGGACAGAGGCTAATGTTCCGAGCTCTAACGTACAGACAGAAAAGGAGCATAACGTGCCGAGTAACACATTTTAACAAATGGAAAGAAGATCCTTTGCACACCACCATAGGGAGAGCGGATGAAAGATCGCTTTAAGATCAGTGAAATCAAAGGAAAGACGGCATAACTTGCAAAATCACACCTTGGCAAAAAGATCCTTTTGCAACGTCCAAAGCAATCATCCAACTAAGACAAAAGACCGCAATTCCTCTCTTGCGGTCTGTTTGGAACCAATGTTTCCCTTTGAATATCAGGTTATCCTAAATTGGCGGAACATTTTCCACTTACTCCCTCATTTACGCAGCTTATTATCCATAGATGTAAAACAATTAGAATTGAACTGTCCCAATGACTGGATCGAGTTGTTTATCTTCATTCCAGACTAAGCACTATAACTTTGCCAGAGGAAGCGCATTCCTTTCACATTTCATCATGTTTGCACAAATCAACAACAATGACTCTTCCATCTGAAAGTGAGGATTAATGCAATTTCAAGTTGATCCTCAAGTAGGAAAAATGTATGAAAATTGGTCACCAATATCCGCAGCGCTTCATAAATTCAACCAGGGCCGGACCTAAAGCTGGCAAAATGAGATCAGAATCTTTCGGTTAACGCGCAGATCTCAATGGTTTCCTGGAACACAAGGAGACACTCGCCTTTTTAATGTTGCTACAAATATTTGAAATAGATTGTCTTTTGCCGCACATTTTCTACAGGAAACATGGCTCCAAGATAAACCCAGTGGTCGAAATGTATGAAAAGAAGTAGTGGAACTATGTTCCCTTCTGGCCTGCCCGCTCCCCACAAACCCCATCACAACGCCCCCTCCCACTCAGAATCCAAACCCCCAAACAAATGCAGCTGCTCTTTAAAGTGACATTTGGTGCAGTGCAAGCTTCAACTGCTTCCTACACTTTTATTTTAAAACGAAACCTTTCAAGAATGGAAGGAACAGTAACAGTAGGAACAGTAAAACATAATTAAAAAAAGTATAGGAGCTCTGCTCCCAACCGATCCCGGCCACTTCGACCACTGGATAAACCTTAACTGGATGGGTATTCAGTGTTTGGTCAACCAGCCCCTAAAGGTGTCAAAGGATGGCGTGTGCCTGGGAGGGACACTGGGGATGGCGTGTGTCTGGGTGGGACGCTAGGGATGGTGTGTGTCTGGGTGGGACACTAGGGATGGCGGGTGCCCGGGAGGGACGCTAGGGATGGAGTGTGCCTGGGAGGGACACTAGGGATGGCGTGTGCCTGGGAGGGATGCTACGGATGGTGTGTGCCTGGGTGGGACGCTAGGGATGGCGTGTGCCTGGGTGGGACGCTAGGAATGGCGTGTGCCTGGGAGGGACGCTAGGGATGGAGTGTGCCTGGGAGGGATGCTAGGGATGGCGTATACCTGGGTGGGACACTAGGGTGGGATGCTAGGGATGGCGTGAGCCTGGGAGGGACACTGGGGACGGAGTGTGCCTGGGAGGGACACTGGGGATGGAGTGTGCCTGGGAGGGACACTCGGGATGGCGTGTGCCTGGGAGGGACACTAGGGATGGAGTGACACACACGGGATGGCGTGTGCCTGGGAGGGATGCTAGGGATGGCGTGTGCCTGGAATGGACGCTAGGGATGGCGTGTGCCTGGGAGGGACACTAGGGAAGGCGTGTGCCCGGGAGGGAGACTAGGGATGGCGTGTACCTGGGTGGGACACTAGGGATGGAGTGTGCCTGGAAGGGACACTAGGGATGGCCTCCACGGGATGGAGTGTGCCTGGGAGGGACGTTAAGGATGGCGTGTGCCTGGGAGGGACGCTAGGGATGGCGTGTGCCTGGGTGGGACACTAGGGATGGTGTGTGCCCGGGAGGGATGCTAGGGATGGCGTGTGCCCGGGAGGGAGACTAGGGATGGCGTGTACCTGGGTGGGACACTAGGGATGGCGTGTGCCTGGGAGGGACACTAGGGATGGAGTGTGGCTGGGAGGGACACTAGGGATGGCGTGTGCCTGGGTGGGGCGCTAGGGATGGTGTGTGCCTGGGAGGGACTCTAGGGATGGAGTGTGCCTGGGAGGGACGCTAGGGATAGCGTGTGCCTGGGTGGGACGCTAGGGATGGCGTGTGCCTGGGAGGGACGTTAGGGATGGAGTGTGCCCGGGCAGGACGCTAGGGATGGCGTGTGCCCGGGAGGGACGCTAGGGATGGCGTGTGCCTGGGAGGGACGCTTGGGATGGTGTGTGCCCAGGAGGGACGCTAGGGATGGCGTGAGCCTGAGAGGGAGACTAGAGATGGCGTGTTCCTGGGAGGGATGCTAGGGATGGCGTGTGCCTGGGAGGGACACTAGGGATGGCGTGTGCATAGGAGGGACGCTAGGGATGGCGTGTGCCTAGGAGGAACACTAGGGATGACGTGTGCCTGGGAGGGACACTAGGGATGGCGTGTGCCTGGGACGGATATTGGAGATGACGTGTGCCTGGGAGGGACACTAGGGATGGCGTGTGCCTGGGAGGGACACTAGGGATGGCGTGTGCCTGGGAGGGACACTAGGGATGGCGTGTACCATGCCTGGGAGGGACACCAGGGATGGCGTGTACCATGCCTGGGAGGGACACTAGGGATGGCGTGTACCATGCCTGGGAGGGACACTAGGGATGGCGTGTGCCTGGGAGGGACACTGGGGATGGCGTGAGCCTGGGAGGGACACTGGGGATGGCGTGTGCCTGGGTGAGACACTAGGGATGGCGTGAGCCTGGGAGGGCCACTAGGGATGGCGTGAGCCTGGGAGGGCCACTAGGGATGGCGTGAGCCTGGGAGGGAGACTAGGGATGGCGTGTGCCAGGGAGGGACACTAGGGATGGCGTGTGCCTGGGAGGGACACTAGGGATGGCGTGTGCCCGGGAGGGACACTAGGGATGGCGTGTACCTGGGTGGGACACTAGGGATGGCGTGTGCCTGGCAGAGACACTAGGGATGGCGTGTGCCTGGGAGGGACACTAGAGATGGCGTGAGCCTGGGAGGGACAGTAGGGATGGCGTGTGCCTGGGTGGGACACTAGGGATGGCGTGTGCCTGGGAGAGACACTAGGGATGGCGTGTACCTGGGAGGGACACTAGGGATGGTGTGAGCCTGGGAGGGACACTAGGGATGGCGTGTGCCTGGGAGGGACACTAGGGATGGCGTGTGCCTGGGAGGGACACTAGGGATTGCGTGTGCCTGGAAGGAAGGCTAGGGTCGGAGTGTGCCTGGGAGGGACACTAGGGATGGCGTGTGCCGTGCCTGGGAGGGACACTAGGGATGGCGTGTACCTGGGTGGGACACTAGGGATGGCGTGTGCCTGGGAGAGACACTAGGGATGGTGTGTACCTGGGAGGGACACTAGGGATGGCGTGAGCCTGGGAGGGACACTAGGGATGGCGTGTGCCTGGGAGGGACACTAGGGATGGCGTGTGCCTGGGAGGGACACTAGGGATGGCGTGTGCCTGGGAGGGACACTAGGGATTGCATGTGCCTGGAAGGAAGGCTAGGGTCGGAGTGTGCCTGGGAGGGACGCTAGGGATGCAGTGTGCCTGGGAGGGATTCTAGGGATGCCGTGTGCCTGGGAGGGACACTAGGGATGTCGTGTGCCTGGGAGGGGCGCTAGGCATGGCGTGTGCCTGGGAGGGATTCTAGGGATGGCGTGTGCCTGGGAGGGACACTAGGGATGGAGTGTGCCTAGGAGGAACACTAGGGATGGCGTGTGCCTGGGAGGGACACTAGGGATGGCGTGTGCCTGGGAGGGACGCTAGGGATGGCGTGTGCCTGGGAGGGACACTAGGGATGGAGTGACACACACGGGATGGTGTGTGCCTGGGAGGGATGCTAGGGATGGCGTGTGCCTGGGATGGACGCTAGGGATGGCGTGTGCCTGGGAGGGACACTAGGGAAGGCGTGTGCCCGGGAGGGAGACTAGGGATGGCGTGTACCTGGGTGGGACACTAGGGATGGAGTGTGCCTGGAAGGGACACTAGGGATGGCCTCCACGGGATGGAGTGTGCCTGGGAGGGACGCTAAGGATGGCGTGTGCCTGGGAGGGACGCTAGGGATGGCGTGTGCCTGGGTGGGACACTAGGGATGGTGTGTGCCCGGGAGGGATGCTAGGGATGGCGTGTGCCCGGGAGGGAGACTAGGGATGGCGTGTACCTGGGTGGGACACTAGGGATGGCGTGTGCCTGGGAGGGACACTAGGGATGGAGTGTGGCTGGGAGGGACACTAGGGATGGTGTGTGCCTGGGTGGGGCGCTAGGGATGGTGTGTGCCTGGGAGGGACTCTAGGGATGGAGTGTGCCTGGGAGGGACGCTAGGGATAGCGTGTGCCTGGGTGGGACGCTAGGGATGGCGTGTGCCTGGGAGGGACGCTAGGGATGGAGTGTGCCCGGGCGGGACGCTAGGGATGGCGTGTGCCCGGGAGGGATGCTAGGGATGGCGTGTGCCCGGGAGGGACGCTTGGGATGGTGTGTGCCCGGGAGGGACGCTAGGGATGGCGTGAGGCTGAGAGGGAGACTAGAGATGGCGTGTTCCTGGGAGGGATGCTAGGGATGGCGTGTGCCTGGGAGGGACACTAGGGATGGCGTGTGCATAGGAGGGATGCTAGGGATGGCGTGTGCCTAGGAGGAACACTAGGGATGACGTGTGCCTGGGAGGGACACTAGGGATGGCGTGTGCCTGGGACGGATATTGGAGATGACGTGTGCCTGGGAGGGACACTAGGGATGGCGTGTGCCTGGGAGGGACACTAGGGATGGCGTGTGCCTGGGAGGGACACTAGGGATGGCGTGTACCATGCCTGGGAGGGACACCAGGGATGGCGTGTACCATGCCTGGGAGGGACACTAGGGATGGCGTGTGCCTGGGAGGGACACTGGGGATGGCGTGAGCCTGGGAGGGACACTGGGGATGGCGTGTGCCTGGGTGAGACACTAGGGATGGCGTGTGCCTGGGAGGGACACTAGGGATGGCGTGAGCCTGGGAGGGCCACTAGGGATGGCGTGAGCCTGGGAGGGCCACTAGGGATGGCGTGAGCCTGGGAGGGAGACTAGGGATGGCGTGTGCCAGGGAGGGACACTAGGGATGGCGTGTGCCTGGGAGGGACACTAGGGATGGCATGTGCCCGGGAGGGACACTAGGGATGGCGTGTACCTGGGTGGGACACTAGGGATGGCGTGTGCCTGGCAGAGACACTAGGGATGGCGTGTGCCTGGGAGGGACACTAGAGATGGCGTGAGCCTGGGAGGGACAGTAGGGATGGCGTGTGCCTGGGTGGGACACTAGGGATGGCGTGTGCCTGGGAGAGACACTAGGGATGGCGTGTACCTGGGAGGGACACTAGGGATGGCGTGAGCCTGGGAGGGACACTAGGGATGGCGTGTGCCTGGGAGGGACACTAGGGATGGCGTGTGCCTGGGAGGGACACTAGGGATTGCGTGTGCCTGGAAGGAAGGCTAGGGTCGGAGTGTGCCTGGGAGGGACACTAGGGATGGCGTGTACCGTGCCTGGGAGGGACACTAGGGATGGCGTGTACCTGGGTGGGAACTAGGGATGGCGTGTGCCTGGGAGAGACACTAGGGATGGTGTGTACCTGGGAGGGAGACTAGGGATGGCGTGAGCCTGGGAGGGACACTAGGGATGGCGTGTGCCTGGGAGGGACACTAGGGATGGCGTGTGCCTGGGAGGGACACTAGGGATGGCGTGTGCCTGGGAGGGACACTAGGGATTGCATGTGCCTGGAAGGAAGGCTAGGGTCGGAGTGTGCCTGGGAGGGACGCTAGGGATGCAGTGTGCCTGGGAGGGATTCTAGGGATGCCGTGTGCCTGGGAGGGACACTAGGGATGTCGTGTGCCTGGGAGGGGCGCTAGGCATGGCGTGTGCCTGGGAGGGATTCTAGGGATGGCGTGTGCCTGGGAGGGACACTAGGGATGGAGTGTGCCTAGGAGGGACACTAGGGATGGCGTGTGCCTGGGAGGGACACTAGGGATGGCGTGTGCCTGGGAGGGACGCTAGGGATGGCGTGTGCCTGGGAGGGACGCTAGGGATGGCGTGTGCCTGGGAGGGATTCTAGGGATGGCGTGTGCGTTGGGAGGGACACTAGGGATGGCGTGTGCCTGGGAGGGAAGCTAGAAACGGAGTGTGCCTGGGAGGGACGCTAGGGATGGAGTGTGCCTCGAAGGGACACTGCGGATGGCGTGTGCCTGGGAGGGGCGCTAGGGATGGCGTGTGTTCATTGGGAGGGACACTAGGGATGGCGTGTGCCTGGGAGGGAAGCTAGAAACAGAGTGTGCCTGGGAGGGACGCTAGGTATGGAGTGTGCCTCGGAGGGACGCTAGGGATGGCGTGTGCCTGGGAGGGACGCTAGGGATGGCGTGTGCCTGGGAGGGACGCTAGGGATGGCGTGAGCCTGGGAGGGACACTAGGGATGGCGTGTGCCTGGGTGAGACACTAGGGATGGCGTGAGCCTGGGAGGGACACTAGGGATGGCTTGAGCCTGGGAGGGACACTAGGGATTGCGTGAGCCTGGGAGAGGGACTAGGGATGGCAGGTGCCTGGGAGGGACACTAGGGATGGCATGTGCCTGGGAGGGACACTAGGGATGGCGTGTACCGTGCCTGGGAGGGACACTAGGGATGGCGTGTAACTGGGTGGGACACTAGGGATGGCGTGTGCCTGGGAGAGACACTAGGGATGGCGTGTACCTGGGAGGGACACTAGGGATGGCGTGAGCCTGGGTGGACACAAGGGATGGTGTGTGCCTGTGAGGGACACTAGGGATGGCGTGTGCCTGGGAGAGACACTAGGGATTGCGTGTGCCTGGAAGGGAGGCTAGGGTCGGAATGTGCCTGGGAGGGACGCTAGGGATGCCGTGTGCCTGGGAGGGATTCTAGGGATGCCGTGTGCCTGGGAGGGATTCTAGGGATGCCGTGTGCCTGGGAGGGACGCTAGGGATGTCATGTGCCTGGGAGGGACGCTAGGGATGGCGTGTGCCTGGGAGGGATTCTTGGGATGGCGTGTGCCTGGGAGGGACACTGGGGATGGAGTGTGCTAGGGAGGGACACTGGGGATGGAGTGTGCCTGGGAGGGACACTGGTGATGGAGTGTGCCTGGGAGGGACACTAGGGATAGCGTGTACCTGGGAGGGACGATAGGGATGGCGTGTGCCTGGGAGGGACGATAGGGATGGTGTGTGCCTGGGAGGGATTCTAGGGATGGCGTGTGCGTTGGGAGGGACACTAGGGATGGCGTGTGCCTGGGAGGGAAGCTAGAAACGGTGTGTGCCTGGGAGGGACGCTAGGGATGGCGTGGCCTGGGAGGGACACTAGGGATGACATGTACCTGGGAGGGATTCTAGGGATGGCGTGTACCTGGGAGGGACGATAGGGATTGCGTGTGCCTGGGAGAGACGATAGGGATGCCATGTGCCTGGGAGGGATTCTAGGGATGCTGTGTGCCTGGGAGGGACGCTAGGGATGTCGTGTGCCTGGGAGGGATGCTAGGGATGGCGTGTGCCTGGGAGGGATTCTAGGGATGGCGTGTGCCTGGGAGTGACACTGGGGATGGAGTGTGCCTGGGAGGGACACTAGGGATGGCGTGTGCCTGGGAGGGACACTAGGGATGGCGTGAGTCTGGGTGTGATGCTTGGGAGGGACACTAGGGATGACGTGCACCTGGGAGGGACGCTAGGGATGGCGTGTGCCTGGGAGGGACACTGGGGACACTAGGGATGACATGTGCCTGGGTGGGACGCTAGGGATGGCATGGCCTGGGAGGGACACTAGGGATGGCATGAACCTGGGAGGGACACTCGGAATGGCGTGTGCCTGGGAGGGACACTAGAGATGGCGTGTTCCTGGGAGGGACACTAGCGATGGCGTGTGCCTGGGTGGGATGCTAGGTATGGCGTGTGCCTGGGAGGGACACTAGAGATGGCGTATGCCTTAGTGGGACGCTAGGGATGGCGTGTGCCTGGGTGGGACGCTGGGGATGACGTGTACCTGGGAGGGACGCTAGGGATGGCGGGTGCCTGGAGGGACACTAATGATGGCGTGAGCATGGGAGGGTGACTAGGGATGGCGTGTGTCTGGGTGTGACGCTAGGGATGGCATGTGCCTGGGAGGGACACTAGGGATGGCGTGAGTCTGGGTGTGATGCTAGGGATGGCATGTGCCTGGGAGGGACGCTAGGGATGGCGTGTGCCTGGGAGGGAGACTAGGGATGGCGTGTGCCTGGGTGGGACACTAGGGATGGCGTGTGCCTGGGAGGGACGCTAGGGATGGCATGTGTCTGGGAGGGACACTAGGGATGACATGTGCCCGAGAGGGACACTAGGGATGGCGTGTGCCTGGGAGGGACACTAGGAATGGCGTGTGCCTGGGAGGGACTCTAGGAAAGGCATGTGCCTGGGAGGGAGATTATGGATGGCGTGTGCCTGGGTGGGACACTAGGGATGGCGTGTGCCTGGGTGGGACACTAGGGATGGCGTGCGCATGGGAGGGTCACTAGGGATGATGTGCGCCTGGGAGGGACACTTCGGATAGCATGTGCTTGGGAGGGACACTTGGGATGGCGTGTGCCTGGGAGGGTCACTAGGGATGGGTTGTGTCTGGGAGGGACACTAGGGATGGCGTGCGCCTGGGAGGGACACTAGGGATGAGGTGCGCCTGGGAGGGACACTTGGGATGGCGTCTGCCTGGGAGGGACACTTGGGATGGCGTGCGCCTGGGAGAGACACTAGGGATGGCGTGCGCCAAGGAGGGACACTAGGGATGACGTGCGCCTGGGAGGGACATTTGGGATGGCATGTGCCTGGGAGGGACACTTGGGATGGCATGTGCCAGGGAGGGTCACTAGGGATGGCGTGTGTCTGGGAGGGACACTAGGGATGGCGTGTGCCTGGGAGGAACGCTAAGGATGGCGTGTGCCTGGAAGGAAAGCTAGGGATGGCGTGTGCCTGGGAGGGACACTAGAGATGGCGTGTGCATGGGAGGGACACTAGGGATGGCGTGTGCCTGGGAGAGATTCTAGGGATGGTGTGTGCCTGGGAGGGATGCTAGGGATGGCGTGTACCTGGGAGGGATGCTAGGGATGGGGTGGCGTGTGCCTGGGTGGGACGCTAGGGATGGCGTGTGCCTGGGAGGGACACTGGGGATGGCGTGTGCCTGGGAGGGACACTAGGGATGGCGTGAGCCTGGGAGGGACACTAGGGATGGCGTGTGCCTGGGTGGGACAATAGGGATGGTGTGTGCCTGGGAGGGAGACTAGGGATGGCGTGTGCCTGAGTGGCCCACTAGGGATGGCGTGTGCCTGGGAGGGACATTGGGGATGACGTGTGCCTGGGAGGGACGCTAGGGATGGCATGTGTCTGGGAGGGACACTAGGGATGACATGTGCCCGAGAGGGACACTAGGGATGGCGTGTGCCTGGGAGGGACACTAGGAATGGCGTGTGCCTGGGAGGGACACTAGGAAAGGCGTGTGCCTGGGAGGGAGATTAGGGATGGCGTGTGCCTGGGTGGGACACTAGGGATGGCGTGTGCCTGGGTGGGACACTAGGGATGGCGTGCGCATGGGAGGGTCACTAGGGATGATGTGCGCCTGGGAGGGACACTAGGGATGGCGTGTACCGTGCCTGGGAGGGACACTAGGGATGGCGTGTAACTGGGAGGGACACTAGGGATGGCGTGAGCCTGGGAGGGACACAAGGGATGGTGTGTGCCTGTGAGGGACACTAGGGATGGCGTGTGCCTGGGAGAGACACTAGGGATTGCGTGTGCCTGGAAGGGAGGCTAGGGTCGGAATGTGCCTGGGAGGGACGCTAGGGATGCCGTGTGCCTGGGAGGGATTCTAGGTATGCCGTGTGCCTGGGAGGGATTCTAGGGATGCCATGTGCCTGGGAGGGACGCTAGGGATGTCATGTGCCTGGGAGGGACGCTAGGGATGGCGTGTGCCTGGGAGGGATTCTAGGGATGGCGTGTGCCTGGGAGGGACACTGGGGATGGAGTGTGCTAGGGAGGGACACTGGGGATGGAGTGTGCCTGGGAGGGACACTGGTGATGGAGTGTGCCTGGGAGGGACACTAGGGATAGCGTGTACCTGGGAGGGACGATAGGGATGGCGTGTGCCTGGGAGGGACGATAGGGATGGTGTGTGCCTGGGAGGGATTCTAGGGATGGCGTGTGCGTTGGGAGGGACACTAGGGATGGCGTGTGCCTGGGAGGGAAGCTAGAAACGGTGTGTGCCTGGGAGGGACGCTAGGGATGGCGTGGCCTGGGAGAGATGATAGGGATGCCGTGTGCCTGGGAGGGATTCTAGGGATGCTGTGTGCCTGGGAGGGACGCTAGGGATGGCGTGTGCCTGGGAGGGATGCTAGGGATGGCGTGTGCCTGGGAGGGATTCTAGGGATGGCGTGTGCCTGGGAGTGACACTGGGGATGGAGTGTGCCTGGGAGGGACACTAGGGATGGCGTGTACCTGGGAGGGACGATAGGGATGGCGTGTGCCTGGGAGGGATTCTAGGGATGGCATGTGCCTGGGAGGGACACTAGGGATGGCGTGAGTCTGGGTGTGATGCTTGGGAGGGACACTAGGGATGACGTGCACCTGGGAGGGACGCTAGGGATGGCGTGTGCCTGGGAGGGACACTGGGGACACTAGGGATGACATGTGCCTGGGTGGGACGCTAGGGATGGCATGTCCTGGGAGGGACACTAGGGATGGCATGAACCTGGGAGGGACACTCGGAATGGCGTGTGCCTGGGAGGGACACTAGAGATGGCGTGTTCCTGGGAGGGACACTAGCGATGGCGTGTGCCTGGGTGGGATGCTAGGTATGGCGTGTGCCTGGGAGGGACACTAGAGATGGCGTATGCCTGGGTGGGACGCTAGGGATGGCGTGTGCCTGGGTGGGACGCTGGGGATGACGTGTACCTGGGAGGGACGCTAGGGATGGCGGGTGCCTGGAGGGACACTAATGATGGCGTGAGCATGGGAGGGTGACTAGGGATGGCGTGTGTCTGGGTGTGACGCTAGGGATGGCATGTGCCTGGGAGGGACACTAGGGATGGCGTGAGTCTGGGTGTGATGCTAGGGATGGCATGTGCCTGGGGGGGACGCTAGGGATGGCGTGTGCCTGGGAGGGAGACTAGGGATGGCGTGTGCCTGGGTGGGACACTAGGGATGGCGTGTGCCTGGGAGGGACGCTAAGGATGGCATGTGTCTGGGAGGGACACTAGGGATGACATGTGCCCGAGAGGGACACTAGGGATGGCGTGTGCCTGGGAGGGACACTAGGAATGGCGTGTGCCTGGGAGGGACTCTAGGAAAGGCATGTGCCTGGGAGGGAGATTAGGGATGGCGTGTGCCTGGGTGGGACACTAGGGATGGCGTGTGCCTGGGTGGGACACTAGGGATGGCGTGCGCATGGGAGGGTCACTAGGGATGATGTGCGCCTGGGAGGGACACTTCGGATGGCATGTGCTTGGGAGGGACACTTGGGATGGCGTGTGCCTGGGAGGGTCACTAGGGATGGGTTGTGTCTGGGAGGGACACTAGGGATGGCGTGCGCCTGGGAGGGACACTAGGGATGAGGTGCGCCTGGGAGGGACACTTGGGATGGCGTCTGCCTGGGAGGGACACTTGGGATGGCGTGCGCCTGGGAGAGACACTAGGGATGGCGTGCGCCAAGGAGGGACACTAGGGATGACGTGCGCCTGGGAGGGTCATTTGGGATGGCATGTGCCTGGGAGGGACACTTGGGATGGCATGTGCCAGGGAGGGTCACTAGGGATGGCGTGTGTCTGGGAGGGACACTAGGGATGGCGTGTGCCTGGGAGGAACGCTAAGGATGGCGTGTGCCTGGAAGGAAAGCTAGGGATGGCGTGTGCCTGGGAGGGACACTAGAGATGGCGTGTGCATGGGAGGGATGCTAGGGATGGCGTGTGCCCGGGAGGGAGACTAGGGATGGCGTGTACCTGGGTGGGACACTAGGGATGGCGTGTGCCTGGGAGGGACACTAGGGATGGAGTGTGGCTGGGAGGGACACTAGGGATGGCGTGTGCCTGGGTGGGGCGCTAGGGATGGTGTGTGCCTGGGAGGGACTCTAGGGATGGAGTGTGCCTGGGAGGGACGCTAGGGATAGCGTGTGCCTGGGTGGGACGCTAGGGATGGCGTGTGCCTGGGAGGGACGTTAGGGATGGAGTGTGCCCGGGCGGGACGCTAGGGATGGCGTGTGCCCGGGAGGGACGCTAGGGATGGCGTGTGCCTGGGAGGGACGCTTGGGATGGTGTGTGCCCAGGAGGGACGCTAGGGATGGCGTGAGCCTGAGAGGGAGACTAGAGATGGCGTGTTCCTGGGAGGGATGCTAGGGATGGCGTGTGCCTGGGAGGGACACTAGGGATGGCGTGTGCATAGGAGGGACGCTAGGGATGGCGTGTGCCTAGGAGGAACACTAGGGATGACGTGTGCCTGGGAGGGACACTAGGGATGGCGTGTGCCTGGGACGGATATTGGAGATGACGTGTGCCTGGGAGGGACACTAGGGATGGCGTGTGCCTGGGAGGGACACTAGGGATGGCGTGTGCCTGGGAGGGACACTAGGGATGGCGTGTACCATGCCTGGGAGGGACACCAGGGATGGCGTGTACCATGCCTGGGAGGGACACTAGGGATGGCGTGTACCATGCCTGGGAGGGACACTAGGGATGGCGTGTGCCTGGGAGGGACACTGGGGATGGCGTGAGCCTGGGAGGGACACTGGGGATGGCGTGTGCCTGGGTGAGACACTAGGGATGGCGTGAGCCTGGGAGGGCCACTAGGGATGGCGTGAGCCTGGGAGGGCCACTAGGGATGGCGTGAGCCTGGGAGGGAGACTAGGGATGGCGTGTGCCAGGGAGGGACACTAGGGATGGCGTGTGCCTGGGAGGGACACTAGGGATGGCGTGTGCCCGGGAGGGACACTAGGGATGGCGTGTACCTGGGTGGGACACTAGGGATGGCGTGTGCCTGGCAGAGACACTAGGGATGGCGTGTGCCTGGGAGGGACACTAGAGATGGCGTGAGCCTGGGAGGGACAGTAGGGATGGCGTGTGCCTGGGTGGGACACTAGGGATGGCGTGTGCCTGGGAGAGACACTAGGGATGGCGTGTACCTGGGAGGGACACTAGGGATGGTGTGAGCCTGGGAGGGACACTAGGGATGGCGTGTGCCTGGGAGGGACACTAGGGATGGCGTGTGCCTGGGAGGGACACTAGGGATTGCGTGTGCCTGGAAGGAAGGCTAGGGTCGGAGTGTGCCTGGGAGGGACACTAGGGATGGCGTGTACCGTGCCTGGGAGGGACACTAGGGATGGCGTGTACCTGGGTGGGACACTAGGGATGGCGTGTGCCTGGGAGAGACACTAGGGATGGTGTGTACCTGGGAGGGACACTAGGGATGGCGTGAGCCTGGGAGGGACACTAGGGATGGCGTGTGCCTGGGAGGGACACTAGGGATGGCGTGTGCCTGGGAGGGACACTAGGGATGGCGTGTGCCTGGGAGGGACACTAGGGATTGCATGTGCCTGGAAGGAAGGCTAGGGTCGGAGTGTGCCTGGGAGGGACGCTAGGGATGCAGTGTGCCTGGGAGGGATTCTAGGGATGCCGTGTGCCTGGGAGGGACACTAGGGATGTCGTGTGCCTGGGAGGGGCGCTAGGCATGGCGTGTGCCTGGGAGGGATTCTAGGGATGGCGTGTGCCTGGGAGGGACACTAGGGATGGAGTGTGCCTAGGAGGGACACTAGGGATGGCGTGTGCCTGGGAGGGACACTAGGGATGGCGTGTGCCTGGGAGGGACGCTAGGGATGGCGTGTGCCTGGGAGGGACACTAGGGATGGAGTGACACACACGGGATGGTGTGTGCCTGGGAGGGATGCTAGGGATGGCGTGTGCCTGGGATGGACGCTAGGGATGGCGTGTGCCTGGGAGGGACACTAGGGAAGGCGTGTGCCCGGGAGGGAGACTAGGGATGGCGTGTACCTGGGTGGGACACTAGGGATGGAGTGTGCCTGGAAGGGACACTAGGGATGGCCTCCACGGGATGGAGTGTGCCTGGGAGGGATGCTAAGGATGGCGTGTGCCTGGGAGGGACGCTAGGGATGGCGTGTGCCTGGGTGGGACACTAGGGATGGTGTGTGCCCGGGAGGGATGCTAGGGATGGCGTGTGCCCGGGAGGGAGACTAGGGATGGCGTGTACCTGGGTGGGACACTAGGGATGGCGTGTGCCTGGGAGGGACACTAGGGATGGAGTGTGGCTGGGAGGGACACTAGGGATGGTGTGTGCCTGGGTGGGGCGCTAGGGATGGTGTGTGCCTGGGAGGGACTCTAGGGATGGAGTGTGCCTGGGAGGGACGCTAGGGATAGCGTGTGCCTGGGTGGGACGCTAGGGATGGCGTGTGCCTGGGAGGGACGCTAGGGATGGAGTGTGCCCGGGCGGGACGCTAGGGATGGCGTGTGCCCGGGAGGGATGCTAGGGATGGCGTGTGCCCGGGAGGGACGCTTGGGATGGTGTGTGCCCGGGAGGGACGCTAGGGATGGCGTGAGGCTGAGAGGGAGACTAGAGATGGCGTGTTCCTGGGAGGGATGCTAGGGATGGCGTGTGCCTGGGAGGGACACTAGGGATGGCGTGTGCATAGGAGGGACGCTAGGGATGGCGTGTGCCTAGGAGGAACACTAGGGATGACGTGTGCCTGGGAGGGACACTAGGGATGGCGTGTGCCTGGGACGGATATTGGAGATGACGTGTGCCTGGGAGGGACACTAGGGATGGCGTGTGCCTGGGAGGGACACTAGGGATGGCGTGTGCCTGGGAGGGACACTAGGGATGGCGTGTACCATGCCTGGGAGGGACACCAGGGATGGCGTGTACCATGCCTGGGAGGGACACTAGGGATGGCGTGTACCATGCCTGGGAGGGACACTAGGGATGGCGTGTGCCTGGGAGGGACACTGGGGATGGCGTGAGCCTGGGAGGGACACTGGGGATGGCGTGTGCCTGGGTGAGACACTAGGGATGGCGTGTGCCTGGGAGGGACACTAGGGATGGCGTGAGCCTGGGAGGGCCACTAGGGATGGCGTGAGCCTGGGAGGGCCACTAGGGATGGCGTGAGCCTGGGAGGGAGACTAGGGATGGCGTGTGCCAGGGAGGGACACTAGGGATGGCGTGTGCCTGGGAGGGACACTAGGGATGGCGTGTGCCCGGGAGGGACACTAGGGATGGCGTGTACCTGGGTGGGACACTAGGGATGGCGTGTGCCTGGCAGAGACACTAGGGATGGCGTGTGCCTGGGAGGGACACTAGAGATGGCGTGAGCCTGGGAGGGACAGTAGGGATGGCGTGTGCCTGGGTGGGACACTAGGGATGGCGTGTGCCTGGGAGAGACACTAGGGATGGCGTGTACCTGGGAGGGACACTAGGGATGGCGTGAGCCTGGGAGGGACACTAGGGATGGCGTGTGCCTGGGAGGGACACTAGGGATGGCGTGTGCCTGGGAGGGACACTAGGGATTGCGTGTGCCTGGAAGGAAGGCTAGGGTCGGAGTGTGCCTGGGAGGGACACTAGGGATGGCGTGTACCGTGCCTGGGAGGGACACTAGGGATGGCGTGTACCTGGGTGGGAACTAGGGATGGCGTGTGCCTGGGAGAGACACTAGGGATGGTGTGTACCTGGGAGGGAGACTAGGGATGGCGTGAGCCTGGGAGGGACACTAGGGATGGCGTGTGCCTGGGAGGGACACTAGGGATGGCGTGTGCCTGGGAGGGACACTAGGGATGGCGTGTGCCTGGGAGGGACACTAGGGATTGCATGTGCCTGGAAGGAAGGCTAGGGTCGGAGTGTGCCTGGGAGGGACGCTAGGGATGCAGTGTGCCTGGGAGGGATTCTAGGGATGCCGTGTGCCTGGGAGGGACACTAGGGATGTCGTGTGCCTGGGAGGGGCGCTAGGCATGGCGTGTGCCTGGGAGGGATTCTAGGGATGGCGTGTGCCTGGGAGGGACACTAGGGATGGAGTGTGCCTAGGAGGGACACTAGGGATGGCGTGTGCCTGGGAGGGACACTAGGGATGGCGTGTGCCTGGGAGGGACGCTAGGGATGGCGTGTGCCTGGGAGGGACGCTAGGGATGGCGTGTGCCTGGGAGGGATTCTAGGGATGGCGTGTGCGTTGGGAGGGACACTAGGGATGGCGTGTGCCTGGGAGGGAAGCTAGAAACGGAGTGTGCCTGGGAGGGACGCTAGGGATGGAGTGTGCCTCGAAGGGACACTGCGGATGGCGTGTGCCTGGGAGGGGCGCTAGGGATGGCGTGTGTTCATTGGGAGGGACACTAGGGATGGCGTGTGCCTGGGAGGGAAGCTAGAAACAGAGTGTGCCTGGGAGGGACGCTAGGTATGGAGTGTGCCTCGGAGGGACGCTAGGGATGGCGTGTGCCTGGGAGGGACGCTAGGGATGGCGTGTGCCTGGGAGGGACGCTAGGGATGGCGTGTGCCTGGGAGGGACGCTAGGGATGGCGTGAGCCTGGGAGGGACACTAGGGATGGCGTGTGCCTGGGTGAGACACTAGGGATGGCGTGAGCCTGGGAGGGACACTAGGGATGGCTTGAGCCTGGGAGGGACACTAGGGATTGCGTGAGCCTGGGAGAGGGACTAGGGATGGCAGGTGCCTGGGAGGGACACTAGGGATGGCATGTGCCTGGGAGGGACACTAGGGATGGCGTGTACCGTGCCTGGGAGGGACACTAGGGATGGCGTGTAACTGGGTGGGACACTAGGGATGGCGTGTGCCTGGGAGAGACACTAGGGATGGCGTGTACCTGGGAGGGACACTAGGGATGGCGTGAGCCTGGGTGGACACAAGGGATGGTGTGTGCCTGTGAGGGACACTAGGGATGGCGTGTGCCTGGGAGAGACACTAGGGATTGCGTGTGCCTGGAAGGGAGGCTAGGGTCGGAATGTGCCTGGGAGGGACGCTAGGGATGCCGTGTGCCTGGGAGGGATTCTAGGGATGCCGTGTGCCTGGGAGGGATTCTAGGGATGCCGTGTGCCTGGGAGGGACGCTAGGGATGTCATGTGCCTGGGAGGGACGCTAGGGATGGCGTGTGCCTGGGAGGGATTCTTGGGATGGCGTGTGCCTGGGAGGGACACTGGGGATGGAGTGTGCTAGGGAGGGACACTGGGGATGGAGTGTGCCTGGGAGGGACACTGGTGATGGAGTGTGCCTGGGAGGGACACTAGGGATAGCGTGTACCTGGGAGGGACGATAGGGATGGCGTGTGCCTGGGAGGGACGATAGGGATGGTGTGTGCCTGGGAGGGATTCTAGGGATGGCGTGTGCGTTGGGAGGGACACTAGGGATGGCGTGTGCCTGGGAGGGAAGCTAGAAACGGTGTGTGCCTGGGAGGGACGCTAGGGATGGCGTGGCCTGGGAGGGACACTAGGGATGACATGTACCTGGGAGGGATTCTAGGGATGGCGTGTACCTGGGAGGGACGATAGGGATTGCGTGTGCCTGGGAGAGACGATAGGGATGCCATGTGCCTGGGAGGGATTCTAGGGATGCTGTGTGCCTGGGAGGGACGCTAGGGATGTCGTGTGCCTGGGAGGGATGCTAGGGATGGCGTGTGCCTGGGAGGGATTCTAGGGATGGCGTGTGCCTGGGAGTGACACTGGGGATGGAGTGTGCCTGGGAGGGACACTAGGGATGGCGTGTGCCTGGGAGGGACACTAGGGATGGCGTGAGTCTGGGTGTGATGCTTGGGAGGGACACTAGGGATGACGTGCACCTGGGAGGGACGCTAGGGATGGCGTGTGCCTGGGAGGGACACTGGGGACACTAGGGATGACATGTGCCTGGGTGGGACGCTAGGGATGGCATGGCCTGGGAGGGACACTAGGGATGGCATGAACCTGGGAGGGACACTCGGAATGGCGTGTGCCTGGGAGGGACACTAGAGATGGCGTGTTCCTGGGAGGGACACTAGCGATGGCGTGTGCCTGGGTGGGATGCTAGGTATGGCGTGTGCCTGGGAGGGACACTAGAGATGGCGTATGCCTTAGTGGGACGCTAGGGATGGCGTGTGCCTGGGTGGGACGCTGGGGATGACGTGTACCTGGGAGGGACGCTAGGGATGGCGGGTGCCTGGAGGGACACTAATGATGGCGTGAGCATGGGAGGGTGACTAGGGATGGCGTGTGTCTGGGTGTGACGCTAGGGATGGCATGTGCCTGGGAGGGACACTAGGGATGGCGTGAGTCTGGGTGTGATGCTAGGGATGGCATGTGCCTGGGAGGGACGCTAGGGATGGCGTGTGCCTGGGAGGGAGACTAGGGATGGCGTGTGCCTGGGTGGGACACTAGGGATGGCGTGTGCCTGGGAGGGACGCTAGGGATGGCATGTGTCTGGGAGGGACACTAGGGATGACATGTGCCCGAGAGGGACACTAGGGATGGCGTGTGCCTGGGAGGGACACTAGGGATGGCGTGTGCCTGGGCGGGACTCTAGGAAAGGCATGTGCCTGGGAGGGAGATTATGGATGGCGTGTGCCTGGGTGGGACACTAGGGATGGCGTGTGCCTGGGTGGGACACTAGGGATGGCGTGCGCATGGGAGGGTCACTAGGGATGATGTGCGCCTGGGAGGGACACTTCGGATAGCATGTGCTTGGGAGGGACACTTGGGATGGCGTGTGCCTGGGAGGGTCACTAGGGATGGGTTGTGTCTGGGAGGGACACTAGGGATGGCGTGCGCCTGGGAGGGACACTAGGGATGAGGTGCGCCTGGGAGGGACACTTGGGATGGCGTCTGCCTGGGAGGGACACTTGGGATGGCGTGCGCCTGGGAGAGACACTAGGGATGGCGTGCGCCAAGGAGGGACACTAGGGATGACGTGCGCCTGGGAGGGACATTTGGGATGGCATGTGCCTGGGAGGGACACTTGGGATGGCATGTGCCAGGGAGGGTCACTAGGGATGGCGTGTGTCTGGGAGGGACACTAGGGATGGCGTGTGCCTGGGAGGAACGCTAAGGATGGCGTGTGCCTGGAAGGAAAGCTAGGGATGGCGTGTGCCTGGGAGGGACACTAGAGATGGCGTGTGCATGGGAGGGACACTAGGGATGGCGTGTGCCTGGGAGAGATTCTAGGGATGGTGTGTGCCTGGGAGGGATGCTAGGGATGGCGTGTACCTGGGAGGGATGCTAGGGATGGGGTGGCGTGTGCCTGGGTGGGACGCTAGGGATGGCGTGTGCCTGGGAGGGACACTGGGGATGGCGTGTGCCTGGGAGGGACACTAGGGATGGCGTGAGCCTGGGAGGGACACTAGGGATGGCGTGTGCCTGGGTGGGACAATAGGGATGGTGTGTGCCTGGGAGGGAGACTAGGGATGGCGTGTGCCTGAGTGGCCCACTAGGGATGGCGTGTGCCTGGGAGGGACATTGGGGATGACGTGTGCCTGGGAGGGACGCTAGGGATGGCATGTGTCTGGGAGGGACACTAGGGATGACATGTGCCCGAGAGGGACACTAGGGATGGCGTGTGCCTGGGAGGGACACTAGGAATGGCGTGTGCCTGGGAGGGACACTAGGAAAGGCGTGTGCCTGGGAGGGAGATTAGGGATGGCGTGTGCCTGGGTGGGACACTAGGGATGGCGTGTGCCTGGGTGGGACACTAGGGATGGCGTGCGCATGGGAGGGTCACTAGGGATGATGTGCGCCTGGGAGGGACACTAGGGATGGCGTGTACCGTGCCTGGGAGGGACACTAGGGATGGCGTGTAACTGGGAGGGACACTAGGGATGGCGTGAGCCTGGGAGGGACACAAGGGATGGTGTGTGCCTGTGAGGGACACTAGGGATGGCGTGTGCCTGGGAGAGACACTAGGGATTGCGTGTGCCTGGAAGGGAGGCTAGGGTCGGAATGTGCCTGGGAGGGACGCTAGGGATGCCGTGTGCCTGGGAGGGATTCTAGGTATGCCGTGTGCCTGGGAGGGATTCTAGGGATGCCATGTGCCTGGGAGGGACGCTAGGGATGTCATGTGCCTGGGAGGGACGCTAGGGATGGCGTGTGCCTGGGAGGGATTCTAGGGATGGCGTGTGCCTGGGAGGGACACTGGGGATGGAGTGTGCTAGGGAGGGACACTGGGGATGGAGTGTGCCTGGGAGGGACACTGGTGATGGAGTGTGCCTGGGAGGGACACTAGGGATAGCGTGTACCTGGGAGGGACGATAGGGATGGCGTGTGCCTGGGAGGGACGATAGGGATGGTGTGTGCCTGGGAGGGATTCTAGGGATGGCGTGTGCGTTGGGAGGGACACTAGGGATGGCGTGTGCCTGGGAGGGAAGCTAGAAACGGTGTGTGCCTGGGAGGGACGCTAGGGATGGCGTGGCCTGGGAGGGACACTAGGGATGACATGTACCTGGGAGTGATTCTAGGGATGGCGTGTACCTGGGAGGGACGATAGGGATTGCGTGTGCCTGGGAGAGACGATAGGGATGCCGTGTGCCTGGGAGGGATTCTAGGGATGCTGTGTGCCTGGGAGGGACGCTAGGGATGGCGTGTGCCTGGGAGGGATGCTAGGGATGGCGTGTGCCTGGGAGGGATTCTAGGGATGGCGTGTGCCTGGGAGTGACACTGGGGATGGAGTGTGCCTGGGAGGGACACTAGGGATGGCGTGTACCTGGGAGGGACGATAGGGATGGCGTGTGCCTGGGAGGGATTCTAGGGATGGCATGTGCCTGGGAGGGACACTAGGGATGGCGTGAGTCTGGGTGTGATGCTTGGGAGGGACACTAGGGATGACGTGCACCTGGGAGGGACGCTAGGGATGGCGTGTGCCTGGGAGGGACACTGGGGACACTAGGGATGACATGTGCCTGGGTGGGACGCTAGGGATGGCATGTCCTGGGAGGGACACTAGGGATGGCATGAACCTGGGAGGGACACTCGGAATGGCGTGTGCCTGGGAGGGACACTAGAGATGGCGTGTTCCTGGGAGGGACACTAGCGATGGCGTGTGCCTGGGTGGGATGCTAGGTATGGCGTGTGCCTGGGAGGGACACTAGAGATGGCGTATGCCTGGGTGGGACGCTAGGGATGGCGTGTGCCTGGGTGGGACGCTGGGGATGACGTGTACCTGGGAGGGACGCTAGGGATGGCGGGTGCCTGGAGGGACACTAATGATGGCGTGAGCATGGGAGGGTGACTAGGGATGGCGTGTGTCTGGGTGTGACGCTAGGGATGGCATGTGCTTGGAGGGACACTAGGGATGGCGTGAGTCTGGGTGTGATGCTAGGGATGGCATGTGCCTGGGGGGGACGCTAGGGATGGCGTGTGCCTGGGAGGGAGACTAGGGATGGCGTGTGCCTGGGTGGGACACTAGGGATGGCGTGTGCCTGGGAGGGACGCTAAGGATGGCATGTGTCTGGGAGGGACACTAGGGATGACATGTGCCCGAGAGGGACACTAGGGATGGCGTGTGCCTGGGAGGGACACTAGGAATGGCGTGTGCCTGGGAGGGACTCTAGGAAAGGCATGTGCCTGGGAGGGAGATTAGGGATGGCGTGTGCCTGGGTGGGACACTAGGGATGGCGTGTGCCTGGGTGGGACACTAGGGATGGCGTGCGCATGGGAGGGTCACTAGGGATGATGTGCGCCTGGGAGGGACACTTCGGATGGCATGTGCTTGGGAGGGACACTTGGGATGGCGTGTGCCTGGGAGGGTCACTAGGGATGGGTTGTGTCTGGGAGGGACACTAGGGATGGCGTGCGCCTGGGAGGGACACTAGGGATGAGGTGCGCCTGGGAGGGACACTTGGGATGGCGTCTGCCTGGGAGGGACACTTGGGATGGCGTGCGCCTGGGAGAGACACTAGGGATGGCGTGCGCCAAGGAGGGACACTAGGGATGACGTGCGCCTGGGAGGGTCATTTGGGATGGCATGTGCCTGGGAGGGACACTTGGGATGGCATGTGCCAGGGAGGGTCACTAGGGATGGCGTGTGTCTGGGAGGGACACTAGGGATGGCGTGTGCCTGGGAGGAACGCTAAGGATGGCGTGTGCCTGGAAGGAAAGCTAGGGATGGCGTGTGCCTGGGAGGGACACTAGAGATGGCGTGTGCATGGGAGGGACACTAGGGATGGCGTGTGCCTGGGAGAGATTCTAGGGATGGTGTGTGCCTGGGAGGGATGCTAGGGATGGCGTGTACCTGGGAGGGATGCTAGGGATGGGGTGGCGTGTGCCTGGGTGGGACGCTAGGGATGGCGTGTGCCTGGGAGGGACACTGGGGATGGCGTGTGCCTGGGAGGGACACTAGGGATGGCGTGAGCCTGGGAGGGACACTAGGGATGGCGTGTGCCTGGGTGGGACACTAGGGATGGTGTGTGCCTGGGAGGGAGACTAGGGATGGCGTGTGCCTGAGTGGCCCACTAGGGATGGCGTGTGCCTGGGAGGGACACTGGGGATGACGTGTGCCTGGGAGGGACGCTAGGGATGGCATGTGTCTGGGAGGGACACTAGGGATGACATGTGCCCGAGAGGGACACTAGGGATGGCGTGTGCCTGGGAGGGACACTAGGAATGGCGTGTGCCTGGGAGGGACACTAGGAAAGGCGTGTGCCTGGGAGGGAGATTAGGGATGGCGTGTGCCTGGGTGGGACACTAGGGATGGCGTGTGCCTGGGTGGGACACTAGGGATGGCGTGCGCATGGGAGGGTCACTAGGGATGATGTGCGCCTGGGAGGGACACTTGGGATGGCATGTGCTTGGGAGGGACACTTGGGATGGCGTGTGCCTGGGAGGGTCACTAGGGATGGGTTGTGTCTGGGAGGGACACTAGGGATGGCGTGCGCCTGGGCGGGACACTAGGGATGACGTGCGCCTGGGAGGGACACTTGGGATGGCGTGTGCCTGGGAGGGACACTTAGGATGGCGTGCGCCTGGGAGAGACACTAGGGATGGCGTGCGCCTGGGAGGGACACTTGGGATGGCATGTGCCTGGGAGGGACACTTGGGATGGCGTGCGCCTGGGCGGGACACTAGGGATGACGTGCGCCTGGGAGGGACACTTGGGATGGCGTGCGCCTGGGAGAGACACTAGGGATGGCGTGCGCCTGGGAGGGACACTTGGGATGGCATGTGCCTGGGAGGGACACTTGGGATGGCATGTGCCTGGGAGGGTCACTAGGGATGGCGTGTGTCTGGGAGGGACACTAGGGATGGCGTGTGCCTGGGAGGAACGCTAGGGATGGCGTGTGCCTGGAGATAAAGCTAGGAATGGCGTGTGCCTGGGAGGGACTCTAGGAAAGGCATGTGCCTGGGAGGGAGATTAGGGATGGCGTGTGCCTGGGTGGGACACTAGGGATGGCGTGTGCCTGGGTGGGACACTAGGGATGGCGTGCACATGGGAGGGTCACTAGGGATGATGTGCGCCTGGGAGGGACACTTCGGATGGCGTGTGCTTGGGAGGGACACTTGGGATGGCGTGTGCCTGGGAGGGTCACTAGGGATGGGTTGTGTCTGGGAGGGACACTAGGGATGGCGTCCGCCTGGGAGGGACACTAGGGATGAGGTGCGCCTGGGAGGGACACTTGGGATGGCGTGTGCCTGGGAGGGACACTTGGGATGGCGTGCGCCTGGGAGAGACACTAGGGATGGCGTGTGCCAAGGAGGGACACTAGGGATGACGTGCGCCTGGGAGGGACATTTGGGATGGCATGTGCCTGGGAGGGACACTTGGGATGGCATGTGCCAGGGAGGGTCACTAGGGATGGCGTGTGTCTGGGAGGGACACTAGGGATGGCGTGTGCCTGGGAGGAACGCTAGGGATGGCGTGTGCCTGGAAGGAAAGCTAGGGATGGCGTGTGCCTGGGAGGGACACTAGAGATGGCGTGTGCATGGGAGGGACACTAGGGATGGCGTGTGCCTGGGAGAGATTCTAGGGATGGTGTGTGCCTGGGAGGGATGCTAGGGATGGCGTGTACCTGGGAGGGATGCTAGGGATGGGGTGGCGTGTGCCTGGGTGGGACGCTAGGGATGGCGTGTGCCTGGGAGGGACACTGGGGATGGCGTGTGCCTGGGAGGGACACTAGGGATGGCGTGAGCCTGGGAGGGACACTAGGGATGGCGTTTGCCTGGGTGGGACACTAGGGATGGTGTGTGCCTGGGAGGGAGACTAGGGATGGCGTGTGCCTGAGTGGCCCACTAGGGATGGCGTGTGCCTGGGAGGGACGCTGGGGATGACGTGTGCCTGGGAGGGACGCTAGGGATGGCATGTGTCTGGGAGGGACACTAGGGATGAAATGTGCCCGAGAGGGACACTAGGGATGGCGTGTGCCTGGGAGGGACACTAGGAATGGCGTGTGCCTGGGAGGGACACTAGGAAAGGCGTGTGCCTGGGAGGGAGATTAGGGATGGCGTGTGCCTGGGTGGGACACTAGGGATGGCGTGTGCCTGGGTGGGACACTAGGGATGGCGTGCGCATGGGAGGGTCACTAGGGATGATGTGCGCCTGGGAGGGACACTTGGGATGGCATGTGCTTGGGAGGGACACTTGGGATGGCGTGTGCCTGGGAGGGTCACTAGGGATGGGTTGTGTCTGGGAGGGACACTAGGGATGGCGTGCGCCTGGGCGGGACACTAGGGATGACGTGCGCCTGGGAGGGACACTTGGGATGGCGTGTGCCTGGGAGGGACACTTGGGATGGCGTGCGCCTGGGAGAGACACTAGGGATGGCGTGCGCCTGGGAGGGACACTTGGGATGGCATGTGCCTGGGAGGGACACTTAGGATGGCATGTGCCTGGGAGGGTCACTAGGGATGGCGTGTGTCTGGGAGGGATACTAGGGATGGCGTGTGCCTGGGAGGAACACTAGCGATGGCGTGTGCCTGGAGATAAAGCTAGGGATGGCGTGTGCCTGGGAGGGACACTAGAGATGGCGTGTGCATGGGAGGGACACTAGGGATGGCGTGTGCCTGGGAGAGATTCTAGGGATGGCGTGTGCCTGGGAGGGATGCTAGGGATGGCGTGTACCTGGGAGGGATGCTAGGGATGGGGTGGCGTGTGCCTGGGTGGGACGCTAGGATGGCGTGTGCCTGGGAGGGACACTGGGGATGGCGTGTGCCTGGGAGGGACACTAGGGATGGCGTGTGCCTGGGAGAGATTCTAGGGATGGCGTGTGCCTGGGAGGGATGCTAGGGATGGCGTGTACCTGGGAGGGATGCTAGGGATGGGGTGGCGTGTGCCTGGGTGGGACGCTAGGATGGCGTGTGCCTGGGAGGGACGCTAGGGATGGCTTGTGCCTGGGAGGGACGCTACGGATGGCGTGTGCCTGGGAGGGACGCTAGGGATGGGGTGTGCCTGGGAGGGACACTAGGGATGGCGTGTGCCTGGGTGGGACACTAGGGATGGTGTGTACCTGGGAGGGAGACTAGAGATGGCGTGTGCCCGAGTGGCCCACTAGGGATGGCGTGTGCCTGGGAGGGACACTGGGGATGACGTGTGCCTGGGAGGGACACTACGGATGGCGTGTGCCTGGGAGGGACACTAGGGATGTCGTGTACCGTGCCTGAGAGGGACACTAGGGATGACGTGTACGTGGGTGGGACACTAGGGATGACGAGTGCCTGGGAGGGACACTAGGGATGACGTGTGCCCCAGCGGGACACTAGGGATGGCGTGTGCCTGGGAGGGACGCTAGGGATGATGTGTGCCTGGGAGGGACACTAGGAATGGCGTGTGCCTGGGAGGGACACTAGGGATGGCGTGTGCCTGGGAGGGACACTATGGATGGCGTATGCCTGGGAGGGACACTAGGGATGGCATGTGCCTGGGAGGGACACTAGCGATGACATGTGCCTGGGAGGGACACTAGGGATGGCGTGTGCCTGGGAGGGACACTAGGGATGGCGTGTGTCTGTGAGGGGAACTAGGGATGGTGTGTACCTGGGAGGGACACTAGGGTGGGTGGGTGCCTGGGAGAGATGCTAGCGATGGCTTGTGCCTGGGTGGGACGCGAGGGATGGCATGTGCCTGGGAGGGATGCTAGGGATGGCTTGTGCCTGGGAGGGAAGCTAGGGATGGCTTGTGCTTGGGTGGGACACTAGGGATGGCGTGTGCCTGGGAGGGACACTAGGGATGGCGTGTGCCTGGGAGGGACACTAGGAATGGCGTGTGCTGGGAGGGACACTAGGAATGGCGTATGCCTGGGATGGACGCTAGGGATGGCGTGTGCCTTGGAGGGTCACTAGGGATGGCATGTGCCTGGGAGGGACACTAGGGATGGCGTGTGCCTGGGAGGGACACTAGGGATGGTGTGTGCCTGGGAGGGACACTAGGAATGGCGTGTGCCTGGGAGGGATACTAGGGATGGCGTGTGCCTGGATGGGACACTAGGGATGGCGTGTGCCTGGGTGGGACACTAGGGATGGTGTGTGCCCGGGAGGGAGACTAGGGATGGCGTGTGCCTGGGTGGGACACTAGGGATGGCATGTGCCTGGGTGGGATGCTAGCGATGGCGTGTGCCTGGGAGGGACACTAGGGATGGCGTGTGCCTGGGAGGGACACTAGGGATGGCGTGTGCCCGGGTGGGACACTAGGGATGGCGTGTGCCTGGGAGGGATGCTAGGGATGGCATGTTCCTGGGAGGGATGCTAGGGATGGCGTGTGCCTGGGAGGGATGCTAGCGATGGCGTGTGCCTGGGAGGGACGCTAGGGATGGCGTGTGCCTGGGAGGGACGCTAGGGATGGCGTGTGCCAGGGAACGATGCTAGGGATGGTGTGTGCCTGGGAGGGATGCTAGGGGTGGCGTGTGCCTGAGAGGGACGCTAGGGATGGCGTGTGCCTGAGAGGGACACTAGGGATGGCGTGTGCCTGGGAGTGACACTAGGGATGACATGTGCCTGGGAGGGACACTAGGGATGGCATGTGCCTGGGAGGGACTCTGGGGATGGCGTGTGCCTGGGAGGGACACTAGGGATGGCATGTGCCTGGGAGGGATGCTCGGGATGGCGTGTGCCTGGAAGAGAAGCTCGGGATGGCGTGTGCCTGGGCGGGACGCTAGGGAATACATGTGCCTGAGAGGGACACTAGGGATGGCGTGTGCCTGGGAGGGATTCTAGGGATGGCGTGTGCCTGGGAGGGACACTAGGGATGAGGTGTGCCTGGGAGGGACACTAGGGATGTCGTGTGCCTGCAGAGACGTTAGGGATGGGGTGTGCGTGTGTCTGGGAGGGACGCTAGGGATGGCGTGTGCCTGGGAGGGATTCTAGGGATGGCTTGTGCCTGGGAGGGACGCTAGCGATGGCGTGAGCCTGGGAGGGACACTAGGGATGGCGTGTGCCTGGTAGGGACTCTAGGGATGGCGTGTGCCTGGGAGGGACACTAGGGATGGCGTGTACCTGGTAGTGACACTAGGGATGGCGTGTGCCTGGGAGGGACTCTGGGGATGGCGTGTGCCTGGGAGGGACACTAGGGATGGCATGTGCCTGGGAGGGCTTCTAGGGATGGCGTGTGCCTGGAAGAGAAGCTAGGGATGGCGTGTGCCTGGGTGGCACGCTAGGGAATACATGTGCCTGAGAGGGACACTAGGGATGGCGTGTGCCTGGGAGGGATTCTAGGGATGGGGTGTGTCTGGGAGGGACACTTGGGATGAGGTGTGCCTGGGAGGGACACTAGGGATGGCGTGTGCCTGGGAGAGACGTTAGGGATGGGGTGTGCCTGGGAGGGACACTAGGGATGGCGTGTGCCTGGGAGGGATGCTAGGGATGCCGTGTACCTGGGTGGGACACTAGGGATGCCGTGTGCCTGGGAGGGACGCTAGGGATGGCGTGTGCCTGGGAGGGACGCTAGGGATGATGTGTGCCTGGGAGGGACACTAGGAATGGCGTGTGCCTGGGAGGGACACTAGGGATGGCGTGTGCCTGGGAGGGACACTAGCGATGGCGTGTGCCTGGGATGGACACTATGGATATCGTGTGCCTGGGAGGGACGCTAGGGATGGTGTGTGTCCAGGAGGGACACTAGGGATGGCGTGTGCCTGGGAGGGACGCTAGGGATGGTGTGTGTCCAGGAGGGACACTAGGGATGGCGTGAGCCTGGGAGGGACACTAGGGATGGAGTGTGCCTGGGAGGGACACTAAGTATTGTGTACCTGGTCCTTACACCCTTACCCTTCTTACACCCGAACCACAGCTCGGTAATTCTAATGCCTCAGGGATTTTTAAGTGTCGCCGGCACGGCCTTTTGATTGGAAAGGTGGCAACAGACTGGACCTGCAATCAGCCAGGCCTTCTATCTGAAACCGACTTTTCAAACAGTCAATCTTAAAACTAGATTCTCAAATGATTTTAAGCTTTCATCACGATTATTCGATGAACTCCCTAGCCCCCCACCCCCCTATTTCAAATAATCAGATACTCATTGTCGAGGCATGCAGCTACTTTCTAGGTTGTCCTCCTTCACAGATTTTAAACATATTTTCCGAAAGTGTTACAATATATGTTTGTTTGTTTATTTTATTTATAACGCGCACCTGACCCAAGGGTGAATGGGCGCTTGTGTGAAAGCTAATGGCACAAGGCACATATACATATACATTTTTTTTCATGATACATTTCGATATATACAGTTAGGCTATAATTACAAGTCCCAGAATATACATAATATATGAAGGAGATAAGATATGTCATAACGTTAGGTCAGAACAGTGGTAGCTTTGGATTGTAGTGTTTAATTTCTGTTGAGTATCCATGTGCTAACGTGTTTTCTGAATTTGTCAAATGCTTGAATATTTTGAATGTTCTGTGGGAGTGTGTTCCATAGCTTAGTGGCCAGTACTGGGAAACTGAAGCCGCCAGCTATTTTTAAGTTATATCTAGGATACACCAGACATGGTGTGTTGGAGGATCTAGTGAATCTGTTGGGCACTTTACTAGTGAATTTGTCTGTGAGATAAGGAGGGACTTGATAGTTGAGCACCTTGTGAGTGAGGCAGAGAGTTTTTAGGTCAATTTTTTCTTGTATAGAGCCACTTGTGTTGCTTTCTAGTTGCCGATATGTGGTCTCGTCTGGAGATGTTTAATGCCGCTCTAAGCGCATTATTTTGCATAATATGCAATTTGTTTATAATGATTTTATTGGCACCTAGGTAAAGGTTGTTGCAGTAATCCAATTTGGATTGTATGAGAGCTCTAGCAGGCGTGAGACAGCTGGTGGGAGATAGTACGGGTCTGCAGGCCCTGCTCAGCTTGCCAGTGTAGGCAGTGGCAGATGAGGTCATGTTTACCTGTTTCATTAGAGTGGGCATCAAGGTCATGTTTTTACATTTTTGGCTATAGGTATATTATTCCCATCAATGAGGATACTTGTATAGTTAGGACTCAATTTGAGAAGGTGGTTATGTGAGCCGACTAGAAGTAACTCAATCTTATCATCATTCAGGCAGAGACCGTGTGTGGCCATCCATGCCTGAATGATGGTGTAGACTTCATTCATTCGAGTGATATCTGTATCATAGGTTCCTGTTAGGGGTAGGAGTATCTCAGTGTCTTCTGCATAATTAGTGTAGTTGACACCCAGATTGTCCAGTTTATCGAATAGTGGCTTTGTAAAAATATCATACAAAGTGGGCGAGACGCAGGATCCTTGTGGGACTCCACAAGTGATGGGAATTGGATCAGCAGCCGCCATTGGTAAGAACACGCGCATAGTTCTGTTTGCAAGGAAAGATTGGATCCAGGTGACTGCAGAGCTAGAGAAATGAGCTGCTGATGATAGTTGATCACATATTATTTTATGGTCTACCAGATCGAAAGCAGCAGAGAGGTCTAGGAGAAGTAAGATGGCCACTTTGCCTTTGTCTTTCAGTTCGTCAATCTGGCTTTTGAGATCAACAAGGGCCGTTTCTGTTCCGTTCTGTGGTCTGAAGCCAGATTGACGGGTTCCAAGTAGTTTGTTGCATTCTAAATAGTCTTGAGTTTGCAGGTAAGCAATTCTGTCCAGGATTTTCAGTAAGAAAGGAACTGTCGTGATCGGTCTATAGTTGGTGGGTATAGTATGAGTTTTGTGATGAATGGGGCTAGATCTCTGACTGCGTCTTTTATCATCTGAGCCGGGCAGCTGTCACCTTTACAATTAAAGGAGACAAGGTGGGCAAAAGAGGCCTCATAGACTCGAAGCGCTTGCAACTGTAATTAGGTTATGGGTATGCGGCAGCAGTTCATTGTTATGGTGTGGGTTTCATAAATGCGGGAGCTGCAACATGTGTATGTATTCTTTGGAGACTGACACAGTGGACTTTGGAATAACTGGGAAACATGTGATCAACTCATTTATCAATTGTAACACGACATTCGTTGTCTATTGCATAATATGCGTCTGTGGTTTGATGTACATTGGCAGCACAATTAGGACCTTAAAGATGCGTATTCGGGAACATCTGTCAACAATTTCGAATCAAGAATCAAAATATCCCCTGGCCACACATTGGCAAACCTGTCACCAACTAGATAACCCTAAGGGCATTCCGTTTACTGGAGTAGCACAGGTTTGTCTCTCTAAGAGAGGTGGTAATCTTGAACTTAAACTCAGGCAGCTAGAAGCGTGCCTTATCTGCAAACATAGAATGGTGACCAGGGGCCTCAATTCAGACCATGAGTTCCATGTATTCCTCTGAAATATGATGTAGTAATCAGGGAAATCTCTCTCTCTCTGACTAGCTAGTATGTCACCAACATGATACAGTGCTTGTTGGACATTGATCTATGTTTCTTTGCATTCTACGTGGATATATGAACAACTTTGTATTGTAAATGCGGTCTCTAATAATTTGGTGGGGTCACCCATTTTTATGATTTCATTCTTTATTGTTATCCAATAGCAGTTGCTCAAAGACGATCTGTCAGTGATGCTCTTCAGCCGTAGTGGACTACTGCTACCTAGCGGTCTCATATCTATGTAACACATGACTAAGTAGGCCAGGCAAACCATGAGCCATGGCCTCACCTGTGGCGCTTTCTATTATGTAATAGTAATTTGTGTTCTCCTTAATTTTTGCAGTCTAGACAAATGACGCATCCCTTGTGCAGCGTCTCTATCAACCCTTCGCTGGATGTTACGTGGTTCCCATAGTTTCTATCCATTTTAAATTGCAATTATAATGCGGGTCATCTCTCTAATTGTGTAATTCGAAGCAGTTTAACATAGGTAGTTTGTATGTCCCTGGCTCAATATACGACCAGGTGGTCACCTCAGTTAGTTGCATCTACTTTCTCACCTAAGATGGCGGCTATAGTAACACGACAGAACACTCTGCAGCTAACATGCGATTGTTACTATATAATGAGACCAGACGCAGCAGCGTGTCCTCCTGAAACCCTAGTTAGTTGTCGAAAGGCAGGTAAATCAGACGTATTGCATATTTGCCCCGGTCCCTGACTGGGACTAATTACTGTCTTGCAAGCAATTTGTGATACCTATACTAACGCATGGCACGTATCTCTCTCTCCCTAAATTGCTTATCGTGGACGTCTTATCCTACCTAATTGGATGCGGTCCTGCACAAATTGGTTCTATCTCCATATTTCTTCTTTACAACAGTGTTTTGTGGAAACGCTGCAGCCACTCTAACTAATGTGTAACTGCAACGGCAGTAATACTTAAGGTAACTCCGCGAATCTTGAATGCACGGCATTTTGTTGTTCCTTTCAGGTGCCTTGACTCTAATGTTTGTCGCAACTTACACAATTTTTGCAAACGCCATATTTCTTTCCTCTTCTGCTATAGAATACAGCACTCAAGTCCAAATAAGTGTACATCTAACCTAAATGGTAAGTGATTAATTTGTCAGATATTTAAGTTAAACTATAATAGGGAGCTTGATTCATATTGGTCCTCCATGACGCTCATTAATAACCACTCAAATTACTTACTTCTGAGTGACCACTACAAGATTAGTCAAGATTTCTTGGTAAATATATTTTCAGATTCCCTTTTTAAAAATGACACTCAAACGCAAATCTGTATGCGCCACAGATTTTGACCATGTTCCTATGTATGCCTCCCTTGCTAACAATGTTTCATTAACTCTTATTTTTCTTTTCTCGGCTTCAAACTGCCTACATGCCACAAATTGAAATGCTAAACATGTCAATCCTTGTTGTTAACTATTGACCTTACACATGACCTTTCATGGACTTTACACAATGTGGTATTCATTTATAAACAATTTGGATTGGTTGAAATTGCAACATGTTGTACAACCCCTAATGCTCCATTGGTTTGGTCTATTTCAATTTCAAATGGGAATGGAAATAAGTGTATGCATTCATTTTTAATCTTTAAACTAATATGATCATACATGTATCAGCCCCAGAAGAAGAGCCAAGCTCGAAACACGTGTCAGGCTGTACTGAACATGGAATAAAACACATTGTGTACAGCTGTACATCTTGAATCACATGGTGTCACATCACAAGCACAATGGAATTGTTTACAACTGACTTAGCAAGCACCTTTACAATTAGATGGTTTAAGAGATGCAATAATCTTTTGAACTTCAGGTATGGAGACCCTTTTAAATTTGAAGCCTGAATCAATGTGTACAGTCGAGTGTGGTGTAGGAGTATTAGTTGTAAGTTGTATCCTTTTATCGGCTATTTTAGTCTGGAGCCTGTTAATTTTATTGGATAGGGCATTTTGTATGCTAGCGCACCAGGGTTTATCCTTAATGCACATATCTGCCGGGGGGTTAGGGTTCTCTAATTCTTTTAGGATGATAAATAGTTCTTTAGTACTGGAGCCTGCTTGACTTATTCTGTTATTGAAGGTTTTTTTTTTTTGTCTGGATTATCTTCCTTTTGTAGGTAGCAGTGACAGTGGTAAGGTTGGTTTTATTTTCGGTGGTGGGGGTAGATTTCCAGAGTGTTTCTAATTTTCTCTTTTCTGTACGGAGTATTTTTAGTTCTGGAGTAAACCAAGAGTTCAGATGGGCTATGGGTTTACTTTTGCACAATTTTAGTGGGGCAATAGCGTTGATGGCTTTGGTCATAGTCCCGTTGTAAGTGTCGATCATTGAATTAGGATTGTTGGTATCCGGTAGGGCATTGAGTATGGGGACTACCAGAGGTACTAGGGCCTCCGCTGTGATATTTCATTTGTTCTTTATGAGACAAGGAGGTGCAATAGTAGGCTTTATCTTTTCCAGGTTATTAACGTTCTATGGTGATATGGTGATGGTTTGACCATACTAGAGGTGTAGAGTCTATTAGCGTGATGTCTTATCACCTTATCTATGGTGATAAGGTGATGGTTTGACCATACTAGAGGTGTAGAGTCTATTAGCGTGATGTTACAATTGAAATCCTCTACCCAATCAAGTGTCCTGCCTTTCTCATGGGTGGGTTTGGTGCTAATATGGGTATGGCCTTGTTCTTTTAGTGAGGAAGCTGGAGAGATGGCGTGTGAGTCGCTAGTGTCATTGTAACCAAGGTTGAAGTCACCTAGAATTATGTTTTGCACCATAGGTTTGGTGGTATCGGCTGCTAGGGATGTGATGTCTTCTTCGAAGGACCCCGGGGGTACTGGAGGCCTGTAGATAATGTGGATTGTGTTAGTGTTATTGGACGAGGTTAGGAACTTGACTGAGAGAAGTTCACACAATGTCAGTGAGGAGGGCGGATGGCTAGTCTTATATTGAGGGTCAATTTGAATATGATGGCTATTCCTCCTCCTCGAGCATTGGGCCAGTCCGCTCTAAGGATGGAGTAGTTGTCCGGGACAGCTAGGGCAATGGATGGGCCTTCTGTGTTGTGCAAACAGGTTTCTGTCACCGCAAGGAAATCAAGATTGTTCTTCAAGATAAGATGCGCTCCATACCTCCTGAAGGGATTACAATGTTCTCAACATCTCCCATTGAAGTTTAAACCGGCTACATACAGTGCTTTAAGTGGGCCGGGGTCAGCCCACGGCAGTCTCCAAGAAGAGGGGCTGATCCAGGGCCCTGCCAGGGCCCCCCAGTCCCATCACGCCATGGCGGGTCACATTATCCCGCCACGGCGGAAGCAGCGACGGGAGACGCGCCCGCCATTTTAAAGTCAGGCAGCTTTGTGACTGACAGAAGTGCCAGCCAGCCACAGCATCGCTGAAACTGGAAGTTGCAGTCTCAGCAACGCTGTGGCTGGCTGGCACTTCTGTCCGTCACTGTAACTTCCTTTTGGAAGGGACTGGCTGAAAGACTCACACATGCCATGTGGTCACCTAGGGGCTGTAGCATTTGTGAATCTTTCAGCCAGTCCCATCCTTTTAGCCAATAGCACTTGGCAACGCCGCACTTGTGCACACAAGCTGTACTCATAACGGAAAAACACAGCTGGACCAGAATGCCAACTGATCTTGTTAAAAAGCCAAGTCGACTTAACTCTTCGCATAAGACATGGGGACGTTGAGTGTTATGAAACCTCTGTTTGCTGTATTGAAAGAACTGTAAACGCCTGGGAAATCAAATAGGCTAACCGATGCAACATTGCAATCCACTACAACAGGTGTCTGCATTTTGCAGCTAACCACGTGTTCTGGTCTAGGACTCCCAGGATCCCTCACCATTCTCTGTGCCGGCTGGAGCTGGTGGGACCCGTAGTTCAAAACATCTGGAGAGCCAAAGGTTGCACTACAACCTGCCCACTAAATAACAACGGTTCCAGCTGTCATGCACAGTGTTACTACACACAGCAAGTTTCATATATAAACAAGCGATTATTAATCTTCTCCCACAAAGTTCTTGCAATTAAATAACCCCATTTCTGTGTGGGTATTAAACAATATTTCTCATTTTTAGAAAACCACGTTGAATTTCCAAGCTCTCAGAGGCATCTTGGAGCCTTTAAGTGTTACCAACTTGAAATTTAGAGCAAATTCTCTTCCTGATAAGTTCTGAAAAAAGATATATCTTAAAAGAGTATATTATCCCCAGCCCTTGTCAAAGAGGACCTTTGGAGAGAGGCTTGCAGTTGCTAGAACCCCCTGCCAGTCTTTAAACCAATCAAGCTGCACACTCACTGAGCCCTCCCCTCCACTCAAACTGCCCTCATGAAATAACATACTCTCATCATTTGACATTTCCAGGGTTCTGCTTTGCAGGACTTGGCACACATAGAAAGAAAGAACACTCACTCTCACCTCCAAGGATCCCGGTGTCATGGAAGAGCCAGGAACGGTGCGCGGCATGGTCCGGCTCCGCTCGTTGGAATCCGAGGTCAGGATCTGCCTCACCGTGGGGTGCTGCTTGAACTGCAGCCCGTAAGGGTGCTTGGCTGTCCCGTATGGCTGATTTAAGTTCACGTTGATATGGTCCATGGAGAGGAAGCTGGGGTACCCTTCTGACTCCGCCAGCTGGTGGTGCCCCTTGCCCAAGTGTCCCATGCCCTCCATCTTGATGTTGAGCTTGCCCTCCTCTCTGGAGAAGGGCTTCAGGCTGGCTGTTCTCCTGGGCAGCACCATGTACTCGCTCTCCATGGGCTGCTCGTGCGACCTCATCCAGCCATACTCCATGGGCCGCACGTTGCTTTCGCTGCATAGGTAGAGGGGTCCGCGTGGGTCCAGGTTGACGTCCTTCTTGGCTGGGGGGTCATTGAGTTCGTTCAGACCTTTCATGGGGTTGTGGACCCGGATGCTGCCCATCGTCTGGATGCTTCCCGGAAGGGCAGAGAAGCTCATGCTCTCCATCCCGCTGTTGAGTTTGCCGTCCTCGTCATCCAGGGAGATCCGGGACATCGTGCCGGTGATGGTGGCCGGGTTGCACATGTTCACCTCCTTGAAAAGGACTGTGCCGAGTAAGAAACAGTAGAGGAGAGATTCAGTGTCAGGGTAAGTGTGGGTTCTCAGAATCAATGCTCTCACCCACCGGACCCCTGGATTGGAATACAAGACCCGGACCCCCAGGGAAGGACCGCAAGGGCCAGATAATGTGCAGTGTGTTCTATAGTATCCATTCCCACACAGTGCAATCCTAGTAGCTGGCATCAAGCGCAGTGACCAGGGGAGTGCCTGAGTGTACAAGGTTGCTCTTAGAACGTGAGTTGGCATCAGATTTGCTTAAATGAAGTGTCATGGGGGTATAACACATGGCACAAAGGGGGGAGTGAGATGGTCTTCCAAACCCACAGGCCATTTCATAGGCAGAAGGAAGGGCCCCCAGGGAGCTGTGCCCCTCTTACCTGTTTCCCCGTGTGCTGTGTACCAAGAGGACTTCTCGACACTCTGACACGCCAGGTCCACGTCCTTCTCAAAATCCGTCTAAAGGGCATGGGAAGAAAGAGAGGGTTGACAAGAACGAGCGGAGGAGGTACAGAAGCGGCAAGTCAGAGGCAGGCATGAGGAAAACCAGTAACACATTTACAGGGGAGGAGAAATACAAGGACACAGAGCCTGTGAGATAAACCCGGCGAAAATGGAAGTCTTTGGAAAAGAGAAGTTATAAGGAAAATGTGAGATGAGAGAGGACTTAAATTACAGGGAGAGATGAAATACAAGGTTCTAGTGGGAGAGCAAGAGATTTAGAGGAGACAGACTTTGATTTCAATGTACATTTACAAATAAACTATTTAAAGGAATGAATTACAACGTGCAGACACGTGACCAGGGTCCCCCTCACAGCCAGCTTGCGGTGCTGTCATACTCCGAGCATCAGCACCCTGTGGAGCCTGGGTGCGGAGCCAATCAGGTTTCTAGGATTGTGTGCCTTTCTTACTGAAACATGCTCGTGTCAAGGGCCGCCTGCTTGTCTGTTTCGCCCCTCACCTCTCACCCTGCGGCCTTGCCTTCAGCCTCCGCAACTCTGGCACCCAATGTAAGCGCCCCACTCGCTCTACCCCCATGCTTGCACCCTGAAAAATCCCAACCCGCCTGTCTTCCAGCACTGACGCCATCAAGCATGGCCATCGGGAAAAGCGCTGGCTGGCTGCTTCATTTCCTGTCAGCCATCATTGTGTAGTTTGCTTTTAGACAACACACCGGGCGCGCGCTCTGCACTGTCTATATTTAGTCCTAAAATGGCCACTTTGCATTCTGGAAGTCATGCTGAGGACTGACGACACATTTGGTAGGCTGAATAGGGTGATAACGGCCCACTTCTCATCAAGACTTGTGCTGTGCTGGGGGCCTATTACCTCGTCAGCAGGCTGTCCCCACCCGGTGGGTGCTGCTTGCCAACCGTGTCATGATGGGATAAGTAACACGAGTTATTGTGTCACTCTTCAGTTGAACAGATGGAGGAAAACGAAGCACTGCGAGACCAGCTTGGCGTCTCACCATGAGCTGTACCTGTCCATTTTTGCAGGAGTCAGGAGAGTTTTCGTTTTCATCACTTTTACACACTCCCATCTGGCATTTCACCACATCCTGGACCTGCCAATGGAGAAGAAAAGACACAGGAGTCACCCTCCTAGGCACGTTTCGAGTGACCTTCCCTTCCAGGCCCACTGGACCGACGTGCATGGCTTAACAACCAGCAGCACTCTACAACAAGGATGCTTACATCCAGGTGCGGGCCTAAGAGTCCAACTTATGCACACAACGGTCGAGGCTTGACAGATCGAGTTCTGTCCTTCAGAAAAATCAATGGTAAGTAACACACCCTTCTTTTTTCTTTTTTTATTTAAATTAATTTTATTATTTTTTACAAAGAAAAACCTTTACAATAAAAACAATGCACAAAACACACACTTCGGGACTAGTGATCGACACACCCGGTTGGTGCATGTTACCAGAGTCATATATTAAACACCACTTAAGTAAAGAAACAGCAGCAAGCGTCGCACTCCGCGAACATTTAGGGTTACATTGCCAAAAAGGATCACGATAGGAAGCTTGGAAGCCCAAGAGGCAGGAGACCAAGAGACCACATTTCTCAGATCTGAGTGCAAGTCTCTTCCACCTTGTGATCCCTGTGTAACGGGAAAGCACAGTGTGAACGCCTTGAGTAAGACTTTTAAGCTGTTAATTCCCGTCACAGCTCATTTTCCTGCATGTGTATAGCGGGGAGGAGGGTCGGAACACGACTTACATTTCCACGGCCTCCCTTACTCTCCACCGTACAAATACTCCAGAATTTGCGCCAGTGTGGACTTTTCATGCCCTTGCAGATCCTCGCATCCCTATAGAGTCCCTCAGCTTTTTAGCGCATTTTGCCCTCCCTTTATCCTTCCACCATGCAAATGACAAGCATGTGCAGCACAGACCTGTTTAAGGGGGGATGTCCAGCCCCCAGAGGGGGTGCTAGAGGGACAGTCTACATAGTGGGCCGCCCTTCTGGCCACCCCTCCCCCAGAGGGGCACTCCACCTTGCCTCCTCCCCAGGAGGAAGGGGCGCCTCAGGGCCCAGCCACATCCGGCTGCGCTCCAGGGAGCGGATATAAGGCTGCTGAGCCCAGTCTCTTTCCTCATGTCGTGATCACCTCTGAGATTGCAAGTTCTTCGGTAGGTATGTATACTGGCCTTGACGGCCTGCACCGGGCAGCTGTGCCCGTGGGGTAGATGTGGCGCGATGCTTAATTTTGGTGGTTTCGTCCGGTTGCTCGCGCTGGCGGGCTCATGGATCAGGTATTGTAATCATGTAATGATGGGTATGTTATTTCTGGTTTGGCCGCCGTGCCCCCAGGCGTTGTGTTATTTATACTGGCCGATTGCCCTGTTCGGTTTACTGTGTCCGCCCGGTCGCCGCACCAGCGGGCTTATTGATCAGTTGCATATTAGATCGCTGGTTTGGCCTCCGTGCCCCCCCTCTCCCCCGGGCATTGTTTTTAAGAGATTTCATGATTGCGCTGCTCAGCTGCCAGCATTGTGATGGTTTTTTGATCACTGTGCCGCCATGGTGGTTGTCGGATTAGGCACAGTTTTCTGTAAAAAGGTCTTAATATTGTATGCGAGTAAGCTCAGTATTTGCTGGGGTTGTGCTTATATGTTCGATATCAGCACAATGGCTCTTCATACGCATCATGCATTGCAATTGTTTGCAACACAGGAATTCTGTTTCCAGTGTGGTCCGCCCCTTCCCACCCCCCAGCACCTTGCGGCCACACGCAATTTGCTTTATTTGTGCTAGGTATCGACTGCTGCACGTGGCAATTTTAATGAAGTTGTGTTCTTCAAGCATTGTAAAAGAAATCACAGGTTCGCCGTGCCGCGTGTGTGTTTTGGTAAATTCACCGTGCTTTGGGTCGGGAAATTCAGCGTCGTACAGGCACACCCTTTGTGGTATGGTTTCTCGTTGAGCCCCATGCGGCTGTCGGGACGTGGGTTGTTTATTTCAAAGGTGAATTCTTGCAGTGTCCATGTTGCGGAGGGGGTTTGTGGGCTAATACTTAGGGCCTCATTACATAACTGTATTTAGCAATCTGGCGTTTCTGACAGATTTTCCTTTACCTTCCTCCCGCATTTTCAACATTGATTTGGATCTACTTGGGGTATGTGCTTTGCTTTTTTTCGAACTATTAATTACATTTATGTGCTTTTCGATGAATGAATTATGTTAACACTGTTTAGATTTTATATTCACTTCAGTACAGCCCTGAAGATGGTCTCAGACCGAAATGCATTGGCATATGTGCTATTTTGAATAATTGACCTATCTATTTCGAGTTGCCTCGCAATATTTGAACTAACTAAGAAACATAATACCAAGAAATGTGAATTAAACATTTCTTTTGGAAAACCATGTACCGTTTGGAGATATATTTGTTTGACATTAGAATTACTTCACGCAAGAGCTACATATGATTGTGCAACCTTATTTAAGGTCAACTGAGAGCACCAGTCTTAAGTACGGTATCATTACCTTACTTTTTCTTGAAATTTGTTCAGTGCGATCCGGATACCATAGGATCACTTACAGACTGGCAGCTCCAGGTCAAAATATTGATATATACAATTTTTCTAAACGAACATTACCTATATTAAAGTACCTAACTACTGTGGTGCCCACCTGCACATTGTACTTCAAAAATACTAGGAGGCATTGTAAACGTTACAAGGGGGCACCCGGTGGGTGCTGTGCGCTATTGCTCTAGTAATATGGACCAGTAGTAGTGCTGGGGAGATATGGCCGAATATTGCGCTTTCGGCAGCACAGTGCGCTTGTGTGACCGTTCACATTGGCAACACGCTCATCTTGGAAGCCGGACGGCGCAGCGCCACGCGGTTTCCATCTCGCTCATTTTGAAATCTGGGTTTAGTGTTATTGTATGTATGAGTGACGGAGTCACATGTTGGACTTGCAACCCGGGTCTATGAGGAATGGGACCATACGGGGCGTGGGGGCCATGATGCAGTTGCCATTGTGGGGCGGATTTCAGGGGGATAGGGACAATTCCGGGCTGCAGGGCAAGGCAGCCCAAACACAAGCAAAGCTCGCTGGATTCACAGTGCGTTCATCTTCATGTCATTTTCTGTACAGAAACAGGTTTAAGGTTGCAGGAAAGGATCGCTTGTGTTTGAATCGGTCAAGGTACAGTGGAAGAGTAGAACCCGCCGGTAAGATTCACATGACAGGTTTAAGCCTATGAGCTCCAGGATTATAGAATGCATTCTAGATCCCGGGAGAAGCGGGAAGGCAAATGCATAGTGTATTTGGTTGGATTAATGTTGTTTTGAGACTGTTTAGATCAAAGGGGGATACGTGACATTGCATACATTTCCCATTGAATAACTAATACATCGGGTTTTTTGCCCGATATGGGACTCACGCCATGGCTCAACTAGGGTCGCCAGGCATGTTTTCAGGAATAGATGTAGTTTTGAACAGTTGTTGCGGGGACGAATGTGATGAAGAGGTGGAGATGTTTGCACTTTTTCAAGAAGAAATGCGCAAGAGGGGGAAAGACTGGGCAAAAAAGATGTTGGAGGACGAACAGGAATTGCCCTCTCATCAGCAGATTCTACGGGCCCAGGTTTGTGCCCCCCCCCCCGTTTTGGACACCCCACCGGCGACCGAGATACCTGCTGACACAACGCCATCCAATACAAAAAGGGCAATGCGGCTGCCAAAGGGTGAGGTTGCATCTTTATTGCCAGAAGGGGTTGTGTTCTCTCAGGGTAAGGGTGGTCTGGGGGCACCAAAACCAAAGAAGTGGGCAGCGTGAAAGACAAAGGGTAAGACGGGGTAGTCCTGCCACAAGACCCTGCAGGTCGGGTGGTCCATCCCATAGTCCCCGTGGGGGAAGTAGGGCAACCTGCCTTGGCGGCAGCGAATGATTTGGGTGTTATAAACACTAATGGGATTTCGCCCACCATTGAACAGCCAGCCAGCTGTTCAGTAAGTTCCATCCCGGCTGAAGTTGCAGGGATAATTGAAAAGGTGAATGAGACACGTTGCAAAATGTTGACATTATTGCGTGGAGCAGTGCAGGCACCAATGAAACATTCACCCGGCGTGACCATTCGAAGGGTGTCGGAAGGCTCCTCAGAGGCCACTGCAGTCGCAGGGGTCTTTGGTGTAGTCGGGGTGGGGGGGGTCGACTTCTCCAAGTTCTTTAGCTCTGCAGAATCAGACCGTTTTTGGGGGTACAGAGGTGCAGTTCCTATCTGACAGTGGGGGGGGGGGGCAGCTGGAAGTACTAGCTGAGCAGCCCGCTCAGCAGCCTGGGGAGCTAGCAGGGATGACCGGTGTGGCCAGCGCTGAAGGGGATGTTGTAGGAGATGTTGCCCCCCCCCTCCCCCAGAAATGATTGCACCATTATTATCTGGCAGATCCTTCATGGCTTGGCATATCCCTAGACAGGGGAAGGAAAGGATCTGGGAAAGGGAGTATTTCAATATATTTTCACTAGTATCAGTGGAAACAGCAGGCCCTGGCATTACCATTAGCAAGGAGGATGGCAAGAAGAGGCAGAAGAGAAACAGGCCGGAGGAAAACATTTATAATTGGAACATTCTACATTGGAACAAGAGGCATTCTCTTTGTTGGCAATAGTCTGGATGGAAAAAGATCCAGGACAGGGTCCGGCCTTGTGGAACTACAGGGATGATATTGTAAATGAACATAGGAAGTACGGCTCCACGGGTTGGATTGATTATGACAGAGATGTTAAGTCCAAAATGGATCTGTTCCCCAACATGACATGGAATCAGAAGGACTTGGAAGGTTGGGTGTCATTCATGGGAGGTAAGGACAGGATTAGTAAACCAAATCCTGAAGTATCTAAAGGTTCAAGGAAGCAATGGTATGGTAAGTCTGAGCACAAACAGAACAGCGAATGGCGGCCCTTGCAGCCAGCCCACTCGACACTAAGGGGGAATGAGCAAGCCCACAGGGGTTTTTCAGCTGGATGGGCCTGTAGATCTTTTAACAAAGGGTTGTGTACTTGGGGGCCAGGTGCAGATTCCAACACCAACGCTCCAAATGTGCGCAAGCCACCCGATTACCAGCTGTTTCAAGATGGAAGGGGGAGGTAGAGGCGGAGGGCAGCACAGAGGTACCCAACAGTGGGGAATGGGTGAAAGGACCATCCCCCCGGTGGACAAGAGAGTTTTGCTGGAATTTTTGCAGGATTACCCAAAGATGAAGGAGTGGGATTTGTTGTGTGAAGGCTTTAGCGAGGGGTTCAAGATCCCTTATGGTGAACCACACTGACGGGTCGGGTGGCCAGGAACCTCCCTTCAGCACCCCAGCAGCCGCATGTGGTCAGACAGACAATAGAGAAAGAAGTGGAGCTGGGCAGGGTGGCTGCCCCCTTCTTGGATCCTCTGCTCCCCCGTTGCATAGTTTCCCCCTTGGGCATTGTGCCCAAGAAGGAAAGGGGCAAGTTTAGATTCATACTTCACCTTTCATAGCCAAAGGGCGACTCGGTCAATGATTGGCTGGAGCAGGACCACTGCTCAGTGCATCATTCCTCGTTTGACCAGGCCATGCTGATGGTGTCCACCATGGGAAAATGGGCACTCTGGGCCAAGGTGGACATAGAATCAGCATTTCTCCTTTTACCCGTACACCCAGACAGTTTTCATCTTTTGGGGTTTCAATGGGAGGGCAGTTTCTACATTGACAAATCCATGCCAATCGGTTGCTCTGTGTCTTGCGGGCTATTTGAGGCATTTAGCATGTTCTTAGAATGGGCAGCGCGCAGAATGGGGCAGCGGGGTAACATCATCCATTACCTCGATGACTTAATGTTCATGGCCCGTGAGGGGTCGCTGCACTGTGGTCATGCTCTGTCTTCCTTTAAAAACCTGATGGACAGGATGGGGATTCCACTGGCACCAGAAACAATGCAAGGACCCACTGGGGTATGAACCTGTTTAGGGATTGAAATAGACACAGTAAAGGGTACTTGCAGGTTGTCACGGTAGAAGGTTTCTGAGTTAATTACAGAAATAGAGAGCACTTTGGCAAAAGATAGGACCACGTTAGAGGGAATGCAACCATTGTCAGGAAAACTGAATTTTTTCGGCTAGGGTTGTTACCGCAGGCCGGGTGTTCACTCGCAGATTGGCAAGGGTGACAGACGGGTTTCACAGGGGGTTTCACAGGGGCACCACCACAACTGGCTGGGGTCTGGCCTTAAAGATGATTTATACATGTGTCGGTCGTTCCTCTTAGAGTTTAATGGAGTGCTATTGTGGAGAAGCCCATGGCAAACCAGTTACTGATGTACCCAAAAGCTTCACAATTAAGGATTTGGGGTAATATTGGGTAAAAAGTGGTGCACAAAAAATGGCCGACCCAGTGGCACAAGAAGGGGAGAACAAAGAATATCATGGCCCTCGAGCTCTTCCCCATTGTCGTAGCACTCACATTGTGGCCAGGGAATTGGCAAACAAGAGGGTGCGCTTCTGGTGTGAGAACAAGGCAGTGGTTCAGGCCATAAATTTACAGTCTGTAGCATGTCCGGCTGTTCCAAGCCTCTTGAGGCGATTGGTGGATATCTGCTTAGACAGGAATATTGAGTTCAGGGCTTGACATGTACAGGGTGTGGTGAATGTTGCCGCTGACGGTCTTTGTCGTTTTCAGTGGCGCAAGTTTTGGGAGGCCCACCCGACGGCAATGAACGAGGGGGCGTTGTTCGGTAGCGAGTGGTGGCAACTGGTGTTGTGGACAAGACGCTCTGGAACTTCAGGGCGCGATCGCTCACACCAGGCGTTAGGTCAAGATACCGGCAGGGCTATGGTAAGTTTCTGAGTGTGTCAGAAGCATTGCAAAATCCTGACTGTTCACTAGAGAAGCAGGTACATGCATTATTGTCACGGGCACATGGAGAAGGGTGTTGGGGCACGTTGCAGCCATAGCTAGTTATTGCAAATTAAACGGAATGAGACACCCCACCGAAGACTTCTTGCTGCGCATGGCAGTGAAGGGATAGGGTCGGTCAGAAGGACCCAAGCAGGATGGTCGGAAACCCATCAATGCTGAGTTGTTGCAAAAACTATTACACGCCTTGCCGGGGGGTATGCTTTGATGATTTTGAGGTGGCTATTTTCAGGGCAGCATTTTCACTGGCATTCTTTGGGGCTTTCGGGACAGTGAATTAGTAGCAGCAGCTAAGGAGGACCGATCCGGGATGGCTCTCGCCTGGAATGATGTGCAGTTTGTGTCAGGGGCTGACAAGGAGGTGTTGCACATCAGGTTGTGACAGTGCAAGAATGACCAAGGGGGCAAGGGGAAACGGGTTGGAACAAAGCCACCCGCAGCGACAGTTGTCCAGTTGTGCTTTTGAGGGCCTTCTTGGCTAAGAGGCCATCATGCATGTTAGTGGAGCTCCACTGACCAACTACCAATTCCGAAGAATTCTGTCTACTACACTGGGTGCAGTGGGAATACATGGCAAAGCATGGTCCTCCTACAGTTTCCGGATAGGTGCCACCACAACTGCCTTCCTGCAGGGCATGCCAGCACCGGCAATTCAGAAAATAGGGAGATGGGAGTCAAACCGCTTCCAGCTTTATGTTAGGCCACAGGGCGAGCCTGAGTCAAATTCGGGCACTGATTTGAGGGAGATCTTGGCATGATAAAGGACTGACTCGGTTTTATGACTAAGTATGCCTTTCTGAAAATGTTTTGAACTATGCAATTTTGTATCAACAGGTGATGCCATATGGAATATGGGGCATTCTTTTATGATTCGGGCTGAGAACGCAGCCCGTCGCTGGATGCTGACCCGAGATTTAGGATTACAAAAGAACAGGGTGTTTTGCTTGGGGCACCATGTATGAGGTCGCTGGCGTAACTGGGGCCCCTGCAGCCCCCGTGGTGCTGGGGGCCCCGCCAGCACATGTTGTGTGGGGGGGCCCCTGGATAAAAATAGAAACATTTATTTTTTCAAAAACATTTTTTTTTTCTTTTTCAATTTACTCTGCATTCATAAAGAAATGATTTCTGTAACAGAAATCATTTCTTTATGAAGGCAGTGACTACAAAAATAAATGTTCTTTTTGAAGTCCGAGGGCTCCGCCCCCCCCATGGCATGGCTGACCCTAGGCTGGAGGCCTCCATGTCATGGAGTGGCGGGAGCCCTATGACTTAAAAAAGAAATAGTTTATTTTAGAAGTCACTCTGCCTTCCCAAAGAAATTACTGCCGTTATAGTTCGGTCCTTAACAGAAATAATTTCTTTATGAAGTCAGAGTGACTCCAAAAAGAAACAATGGGTCTCATTACAGGTTTGGCAGTAACTGTGCCGGTGCTACCGGACCCATAATAATTTACCGGTGCCCAACTTCCCGGGAACACAGGGAGATTACAAGCCCGTCAGTCCAGGGAGTCAGGCGCCGGCAAATGATAAGTCCCCATTTCCATTGGACTCTATGGGAATGGGGGCCACGGAAGCACCGGCACCATTAATAACGGTGCCGGTGCTTCCATGAAAACTCTGCGGGTGGGTGTCGTTCCGCCTGGCAGGTCTGGTCTAACCTACCGGGCGGGATAGCAACCGCCCGCAGAGCTGTAATATGCCGGTCCGGAAACTACAGTGCCGGTAAGCTTACCGGCACCGTTGTTTCCGGACCGGCATAGTTGTAATGAGGCCCAATTATTTGGGAAGTATTAGGGCTCCCCTCAACCCCATGACGTGTGTGTGTGTGTGTGAGTGTAGGTGAAAGGCTGCACAATTAAATGTATAGATGGCTGCCTGTGTGAGTGTATGGTGAAAGGGTGCACACTTAAATGTATGGATAGCTGCTTGGGTGTCCCTGTATGGTGAAAGAATGCACACTTAAATATATGGATTGCTGGGTACGCGTGTGTGTATATGGTGAATGGTGTGTGTGCTTGCATTCAGGGGCTCAATAAATCTACATTTCGGGGGCTAACATTTCAAATGTTGGGAGAGGCGCTAACTTCATGGGCGGTGAGGGAGGGGCAAACTTATTTGTTTGGGGCATCTCATTTCTTTACACATATTAATGAGACTATTCTAGTGCAGCTTCAATGTTACAAGTAGTTAACTCTCTCCTTTAAGTTTGAAAGCACCCACTCATGGACGGCAGCGAGAATGAGTGATCTCCTGCTGCCTTCCTACCCTTCCAATCACTCCGCTGGCATGCAAGTATTAAACCCACATTACGATTTCAATTGCCTAAAAAATGTGGCATTTGAATGCAGGTGCTAACGGTGAAATGCTTTATGTTAGTAATTGCTGGGCTCCTGTTAAGAGCAAAACCCAGGTGCCATTTAACATCTGTGTCCTGTTCTGTCTGCCAACTGCTGTGAAGGTCGACCAGGTTGAGTCATCATAGCCCACAATTTCAGGGGGAAGGGGGAGGGAGTGCTGAATCCTGGTCAACTCAATGGTGTTGCACCAATACTTGCGTTTAATGCCTTGATTACTCATTACTCCTAGCCCTATTCTTCCTCGTCCCAGTGTGTATCAGACAGCACTTGTGTAAGAGGCAGAGTGCCTTATACACAAGTACTGGGATGAGGTAGGGGTACATGGAGGTAATGCCTGACTTAGCTACCTGTAATCATCATTACTCCTAGTCCCACTTTTCCTCATCCCAGTACTTACCTATGAGGCAAAGAGCCTCATCCATAAACTCTGGGACAAGGAAGAGAGACGTGGAGGTAATTCTGGGCACCGAAGCTGAGTTTGGAGGTTGGGATAGGGTTGGGAGGGAGAGAGGATGTGTGGGGGGGGTGCAGGATTGTGCAACAAATTATAAAGGATGTCCATGTCCAGGCTAATCAGGCATGATATGTGGTATTAGTGGCTAGAGAGGCATTTTGGTGTAGCCAGTCTAGTCATTCCTCAGTTTGGTATGACATTTTTTTAACTGGGCATTTCTAATAAAGCAGTCCTGTTAAGTGAATTACCTGGCTAGACTGGCATTTGGGTACTGCTAGTCTAGCAACTTCTTACTGTGGCTTTGTATATTTTTCTGTGCATCTGTGATCAAATGATATAAGTCATTTATATTGCGCCTGTACACAAGTGTTTTTAGGCGCAACAAGACAAGGGCGTGAAAGTAGAGGGAGGACAAGACAAACAATCTTACTAGGCCTTATGTCATTAAGATCATGCAAGTGCAAGAACGAGAAGTGCAAGGGGAAAGCGAGGGGGGAAATGCAAGGGAGAGGAGAGGGAAAAACAGGGCAGAAATGCTCTGAGTAAGTGCAGCACAGCTCTGGGTAGTGCAAGGAGAACAAGGGACCGCAGGGTTACAGTTACAGCCCCTAAGTGCATGGTAGGCCCGGAGGCAGTGCAAGGATGACCAATCAAGGAAGAGCCTGGACTCAGAGAGACTTTGAGGGTAGCCAAGCAACGGTACAGCAGGCAGGTAGGTCAGGTAGGCCAGCAGGGGAGGGAGAGAGAGAGAAAGCAGAAGAGAAGAGGAAAGGTTTGAGCTGCTTCCGGAACTTCAGGTGGTCTGGCTCAGGTTTGAGAGGGGCAGGGAGGCTATTCCAGAGGGAGGTGCCTGCAGAGGAGAGAGATCTACCACCCACTCTCTGCCTGGAAAAGAGTTTAACCCTTAGAGAGTTGTAGGTAACAGAGGAAAGGGCTTGAGAAGGAAGATATTTTGGAAGAGCGCGTTAGATGTAGTGTGGGCGCCAGGCCCAGAAAGCCTTGTGGACAATGCAAAGGGTCTTGAACTTGATCCTTGCAGCAACTGGGAGCCAGTGGAGATCTTTCAGGGCTGGAGAGATACGATTCCCTGGGCTTGAGGCCAAGGATATGTCTCGCAGTCCTGTTCTGGATTAGTTGCAGAGGGTGGAGAGTAGAGGAAGGCAGATTGAGAAAGAGGCTGTTGTAGTAGTCCAGCCTAGAGAGAACCAAGGCTCTATAGACAGTGAGCTTCTGGGGTAAAGCGAGAAAGGGAAGAGTACCTTTGAGGAGGAGCAGCTGGTAGTGGGACTTTGTGGCGACATCTGCGATGTGAGGAGAGAACGAGAGAGTGGAGTCAAAGATGACACCAAGGTTGTTTGCCTCACAGAATGTCGAAGGAAGAGGACCCAAGGCGGACAGCCAGAGTGAGAGAGGGAAAGCAGGGGCAGGAGTCCAAATGAGAAGGATCTCCAGCTTACTGACTTAAGGCAGAGATCATTAGAGGCACGCCAATCCTGAATCGCAGATAGACAGTCAGGAATGAGCGAGAGAGGAGAGGAGTCTGAGGGGAGCCTGAAGGAAAGCAGAGTGTCATCCACATAACACTGAAAGTTAGAGGCGAAGGTAGAGATCAGGTGGGCCAAAGGGGCCAAGTAGAGGTTGAAAATCCAGGGTGAGAGGATGGAGCAGAGAGAAAGGGACCAAGTTGGACCTGGGAGGGGCTGTTCAAGAGGAAGGAGGTCAGCCACTCAAGGGCCTGATCCGTGATGCCCATGTTCTCATGGAGTCGATTGATCAGGATTGATCAGGATGGCGTGGTTGACCGTGTCGAAAGCAGAGGAAAGATCAAGGAGGATGAGGACAGAAGGAATGCTGGAATCAAGGTTAGAGAGCAAATCTTCACAGGTGTTCAGGAGAGCAGTTTCCGTGACTCTGGCAGCTCTGAAGCCAGACTGAAGGTCATGGAGCACAGCCAACAGATTCCGTGTGGAGAGTAAGCTGGGAGATGGACAGCTTTTCCAACAGTTTGCCTAGGAAAGGGGTGAAGAAGATTGAGCGATAGATTGCCAGACAGGCAGGATCGGCAGACAGCTTCTTGAGGAGTGGATGCATAAGGGAGTGCTTAAGGGGAGAGGGGAACGTGCCAGTGGTGAAAGTGTGATTACAGCAATCGGCCAAGGCTGGAGCGAGGGTGTGTGCATTAAAACACATATTTATATCGTTCTGCTAGTGCAGTGTGCAGCATATACCTTCAGCAGCACATTTGTGGGTATTGCACAAGCGTGATGATCTATGGCGGCCCAGAGTGTGGCGTGACCACTGATTTGTTGCTGAGTTGGGGGGCCCCCCTCAGCATGGCTCGCAGGGAGGCCCCCACAGTTTGTGTTACACCACTGTATGAGGTGGCATTCTTTGTTGCCAGCAGTGCACAGGCAGCTGCAGTGGAGGCCAAAACCCTGAGTATTAGTGGTACATTTAAGGGGTAACGACTTCACTGTCATGGGGAGGGGCTGCCTATGGGCACAAATACAAGTGGCCCTGCGCACATTGGCGCAGCAATTGTCTGGCACTGACATAATCTGGTCAGAGTTGGTGCTCAGACTACAGTGGCGGGGGACTGCGTCTCACGTAGGGATGGAAAAGTCCAGGCGGAGATTGAACAGAGGGATCGAGAAATGTGCAAAGGCAGAGGGCCTGGGATTTGTTCCAGTATACACAGTTGCCTGAATTCGCTCCCTTCCCACTATGTTGCTGATGAGGCAAATTTCTCTGACAAAGGGAATGATTTCTTCCCCACAGCTATACTGTAGGCCCTGATGAAGGCCGGATGGAGCTAGACCTTTTGGTAAGTAGGGGTTTTATGTGGGGGCATTGGGGGTAGCGGGTGGGCCGCCCCCAAAGCGTGGCAGAGATTCGGGGCAGTCCTAGCCGGGGAGGAGTTGACGCTGCAGTTTCAGCTGTGGGTGGTTTTCTGATGGCCCCACTCGAGCCAAATTCGGACAACGGGCACTGAGTCCCTTAGGGACAGTTGAGACTCCTCGTCAATGAGATTCAGTGGCCCCGAGGAAGTACTGCATGACAGTTTACAATCAGGGCCGTCACGAGGGGGAGCAGGAGGGGCAAACTGCCCCGGGCCTCACGCTTGCAGGGGGCCTCGTGGCCCCCTCTCCTAAGTAGCAGGCAGCACACTCCACCCGTGTCCATTATTCACACAGGGGACTGTGCTGTCTCCTCTCTGCCACTTCAATGATTTTGCTGTTTGTTGCGAAGCCGTTTGGCTCCGCAACAAACAGCAAAATAATGGGAGGCAGCAGGGCTCAGAAGTGAGCTCTGCTGCTTCCCGTTATTCAGCTGACAACGTGGACATGCTGCCTAACAGGAGAGGACTCCTCTCCTGTCAGGCAGTGTGTTCACGGTACTCAGTGTGAACAAGCTAACTGATAGGAGAGGAGTTCTCTCCTGTCAGGCAGCATGTCTACGTTTTGCAGTGAGGGCCATCCAGCTCCCCCCCCCACCCCGTGGCTGCGCTTTTCAAGGGTGAATGGTAAGGTAAGTGTTTTTTATTTAAATGTAAATGTGTATGTATGTATATTTATATATATATATATATATATATATATTAAAATGAGGATATGTATGTGCATGAATGGGTGTTGGTGTTTATGTTGGTGTCAATGCTATGTTTTGTTTTCTGTATGCGTGCATGCAAGGAGTTGTGTGACTGGTGGATGAATGCATGGGTGAAAGTGTTGCATGTGAGTGTGTGCGCCAGCCCCACCCCTACATTTAGCAGACCTGTGGGGCCACTTAATTAAGGGGTGCGGTCATGGCATCAGAGGTGCATCTAGGCAAAATGTTTGCAGGGCGACGTAGTGGGACTAACACTTCAAATGTTAGGAGGGGTGCTAACATCAGAGCCTGTGGGGGGACGAGGGCAAACTTACTTGTGTGGGCACATCTAACATCTTTTCACATTATAATGAGACTATTCTGATGAAGCTTCAATGTTACAAGCAGCTAACTCTCACCCTCATTTCTGAAACATCACACTTAAGGACTGCTGCGAGAATGAGATGTCTCATGTCACCACTTCCCTTCCAATCACTACCCTGGCATGCAAGTGCTAACCCCACATCACAAGTTCAATTACCTAAAAATGCATGTTTATGAATGCAGGTGCTAATAGTGAAATATTATATGATAGTAATTTCAGGGCCCTTGTTAACAGCGAAGCCCATGCTTGCTTAATGTCTGTGTCTTGTTCCATCTGGCCAAGGCTCTGTTGGTCAGCCTGGCAGGGGCTGGATGAGAGTTTTGAAAGCAGATAGTAAGTGGGGTCAATGTGCGGCCAATAAACCCATTGCGCTTTCGGTCTCCCCACTGAGGGATGACGTCTGGGTCTTTCAGCTTTTGAAGTTGAAATGGGCCCTCAAGCAGCTGCACCCATGTTGGCAATCTTCTGACACAGATACCACCTGATAATCTGCAGCTTTTAACCATCTCACTGTATTATTTTGACTTCATATTTGATTTAAGCACCCCACAGGTGCCTTGGCCCATTTTTCCAATCTGTAAGGCCTGGGGTGCCCCAAAAAGAACGCAAACAAATGGGCCACCACCAGCCCTGACACATCTTCAACCAGCCCTGCTCCCACTTGCCCCTCAATACCCTGAGTTAAGCCAGAAAGCTAAATAGCTAGTTCACATTCCCTATGGCCACTAGTTGTACCTATCACTCCAGTTCAGAGGCTCTTTAATTTCATAAAGCTATGCTAATCTCTGGAGGGGTGGGCCATCTAAAAACTGAGACCAGAAGTTAAGACTTTGGCTTTATCAAAGTTAGTCTGTTGATATTGCATGGATAGGCATTTGTACTGTGCATGTTTGATGCTGCTGCCGCTCGATAACGAGCGACATATCGAAAGAGTCCTTCTGCCTCAAAGTGAGAGGGCTTCAGCCCTCCCTAGCCAGGGGCTGGCTCCGCCCATGCAGACAGGCAAGTCACCAAAACACAACATTTCGGGAGGGGGCTAGAGCCAGATTCGCTCAATGGTGTTGCACCCTATGTGTCTTTCATTGAAGTCCTGTTAAAAACAAACATTGGCAAAGCCAACCGTTTTGGCGTGTGCATACGTATTAGGCATTTGCCAGGCACTGCTATTAGATGCTAAAGTACTCAAACCAGTTTGCACCTGCTACCATCAACGGCCAGTTAATACCAATACAGCAGTGCCTTTACCATGCCTACATGAAATCCCAGACTGTTAGCATTTCCAATGCTTGTTTTGCTTTACCTATGTTGCATAGGACCTTGCATCAAGGTTAAAGCAAACATACTACTTGGCTAAATTGACCCACATAGAATTTAGGCCAATGGAGTAAGTAATAAAACGTATGGTGCACAGTCAGCCAGGACATACTTTCTGTGGCATGGCATGGTTACTGGCTGGAGGGCATACATGGTAATAATGGCATATATTGGTGCAGCCTGCATGGATCACATGTGAACAACCAGCATGAATATATCTTTATACTAGCATATGTTGTGTGCAACAGCTGCATGAAATGTATTGGAAAATGTTCCTGTGCACGGTTGGCGACTTACAACTATTGGGTTTTTCCAGGTGCTTCCATACAAAACCAATTGCAAACTATGGATTTCTACCCAGTTTTACAAAGTAAGACCTGTAAATTGCATAATTGTAACCCAGTGTTTCAAACATTTTCTTTGGAGTGAGAAACCCCATCAAATAACCCTAGTTTGGTTTGGGCACCCTCACTGTGGTCTGTCGATCCTGCATAATTGACACACACATTTATGCCTCTTCAGTTCAGAAATTCACCAGCCTCCAAGGTACGTTATCTATAACTGTGTATGATGTGTGTTTTAATGCGCACACAGGGGAAGGGTGCTCCTTAATGCTGGTGTCATGCCATCCTAAATATGTTTATGCCTAGGATACAAAAGTTAGTCTGGCATAAACCTTTCTTCAGTAGAGAAATCTAACGTGGCTGTAGTTGATTTGCAGTTTTAGTAATAAACCATATTTGGGTTCCTCCACACAAACTCAAGGGGAGAGTTCTCGAGTCCCCTGTTTGAAAAGGTGCCGCCGCTGGCCCAGTGCGTAACATCAAAAGGGGGCCTCACCAAATGTTTGCCCCGGGCCTCACCACATCTTGCGACAGCCCAGTTTATAATCAGAAGCAGAGACGTCCGCTACTCTGCAAACCGGAACTGACAAGTGTCCCCGGGAACATTAAGACAATGACATGGCCCGACCTATGGGCTACCTTAGAATGCTAAGGAACTGAAAGGTGAATATACCTAGGGCTGGGACTGCCCCCTGTATTGTTGTATGCTCCAATAAATGTGATCTTGTGTTTCCAAATATAAACAGTTGTCTGTGTTATTCTTGGTAGGTAGTTAGTACATGATGTCTTTTTGCCCCACAGAAAAAGGGGGAGGGCAATGGGGGATGGCACTGCTATGGAGGGTCGGACTAGGACAAGAAATGGGCCCGGTCACCCAAAAAAAAGTGACCCACTCCTGGCCTCAAAAAAGTGGCCCACCCCTCGCCTCACGACCCTTGACCTCTGATGACATCACCGGAAGTGATGTCATTTGACCTCACCCCAAAGTGACATCCCGGAAAGCGATGAAACACAACCTTTCACCCCTTGACAAAACAGGAAGTGGCATCAAATAGCATTGTTCCTAAGTACACTAAATGACTGTGAATCCAAGCAGACGTCCAAGGCCAAATGATAACATGTTATTGTACAGCATTTACTCTTAAGCTCTTTTTTATTGAGCAAATATACAGACAATATCACCCTACCTGTGATGGTACTCATTTATCGACCTAAGAAGAATGAAAGGCTTTTTGAAGAAAATATAGAAAAATACAATTGAAAAAAATATATCTTTTTTACAATTTTCTTTTCTCCAAACCGACCCAGGCATGGCCAGAAACCAGCCCCACTCCCCAGGAATGATTTCGCTCCGGCCATGGGCCTAAAGGCTGACAGGCCAATCCAACCTTGCTGCTATGTTAAAGTGTAAATGTAACGGGTCCCTGCAATCAAATAAAACAAAATTCGAAAATAAGCTCCTAAGTGTGGTTTGTACGCAAAAGCCTATTGCCAGGTACACGCGCAGTGCCCTTACCTCTCTGCGGAGAAAGCAGTGTGCCGTGATGATGACGAGACCCTGCACCGAGTTGAAGACAGCGAAAAGGACCTGGAACAGCATGGAGCGCCGGTCGGTCATGGCCAGGACAGCGGACATCCAGGTGAGTGCCAAAAGAGGCAAAACAACACAAGAACTCCATAGCGAGGCCCTGGATAAACACACAGGGGAGAGACACAAAGACATAGATGTGGCATTAGGCAGAGTGCAGCACACACGCTCACCTGTGGGATTATAATCTTCCAAAAGAAATTTGCACTGAACAACTGCAAAGTGACATCATTTCCTAAACAGATCAGCCGTGACCACCATGGCACACCAAAACGAACAGAGGAGAAATGTACTTTATATCAACACATAGCTCTGTGGCACGCATTGATCAGTTACTGACCTGTAATAAATGTTCCCGGCATCGGTGCCCTAGTGAGCGCTAACGTTCACATGTTCTGAGAAGTGGCATGAGGACCTCAGAAAACTATGAGTTAAGCAGGCAGTAAGCCCCGAGCCTGCGGGCCATTACCGCATTAGGTAATGCTCCCAGGGACTATAGTTACAGGCCGGAGGGTAGAGAGGGCCTTAACGAAGGCCCCGGCGGTATTACCTTATGATATATAGTATATGATGTGGCATTTATAATGCGCCTGTATAAAAGTGTTTCTAGGTGCGACAAGACAAGTAGGGGGAAACAAGGGAGGACAAAATAACGATCCTACTAGGCCTTGTGTCATTCAGATCACGCAAGTGCGGGGAAGAGGGAAGGGGAGCAGTGCCAAGGGGGAGTGGAAGGGGGAAGTGCAGCCAGCGGGTGGCTCATAAGTGCAGAGAGAAGTGACTGTAGGGTTGCAGATACAGACCCTTAAGCGCTGGCGAGCCCGGAGGCAGTGCCAGGGCAACTGAACATGCTGGAGCCTGGACCAGAGTTCAGAGTGTGACCAGGTGACCAGTGTGTGGAGCAGTCAGGTGCATCAGCAGAGGAGTGGACGAGAGAAAGCAGAAACAAAAAGCAAGGTCTTGAGTTGCTTCCGGAACCAGAAGTGGATCTGCTTAAGTTTGAGAGAAGCAATGGCCCACAGGCGAGGAGTTAATTGCCATCAGTACAGTATTGCCATTAGACTGGGGGAAAAAAAGTTCTATAAATGGCCGCCGTGGACAGGAAAACGTAGTCCATTTTCTCTTTCTGTGGCGGCAATAGTAAACAAAGAAACTGGCCTCCATGAAAGGGGAGAAGGGACTACAAGTAGCCCCTTTTCCCCTTGCGTGGTGGCCATTATACCAAAGGGAAATAAAAGGTAAGCAAAAAAATGATAGATGAAGATGGGGCACAACGTGACCAGGCTTGCCATAAGGTTAGGCTCAGAAAAGCACCAATCGTTGCTTAGATTGCAATGAAAGTTTGGTGCGCCGGGTACTAACTCAGCCTGTGATGCGAGAGAGCAAAGTCCTTCATTATATATTGAAGGAGAATAATCGTCAGTCTCCTTCACACCTAATGGCACCCTGCACTGCACTGGGCGCTCCACCTGGACAGGATCTACTTGCTAAATGCTCTGACTGGCTTTGAAAGGCAAATGAAGTTCATAGCCCTTTTCATCCAGCTGTTGGAATATTCACTCCAAAGTCAGAGCAACGCAGGATCAGGGAAAAACATTGGCAGAAACATTGACTGGTTGAGATGAAATTGTGACATCACCTCCAGGAAGCTGAAGTGCAGGGCCCAGGATGCAGGGAGTAGAAATGAAAATAGCTGCAGGGTCCGCATGTTAACTTTGCCCTCTTCTGAAAACTATATCAAGACTTTCAGACTCACTAAAGGCACTTGCTCCTTTTGCACAGAAGGGGTTTTTTGCGTCACTGTGCACCTTTTAGGAAGTGGAACTCACTACATGCCCCTTATACGTGCTTGCTAAACGTCTGAGCCTGGCATCTGGTCATCCACTATGGTCCAACTCAGACCTTTCCAAAGCTCCTTCCACCCACATTCATAACACAGTGGAAGCGTTGAACGGGCTAGGCAGGGGTTTGTGTTTAATGTCTGGTCCAAACAAGCTAAGTGTAGCTGAAAAAAAATCTGAAGCGGTGGGAGGGGTTGGGGGGTCACAGACTCAGACTGGGAAACAGGTCGACATATTCATTAATCACACTCAGGAAAGAAGAAACGATAGAGAAGAAGATAAAAGTAATGGAAAGGATGAGAAATAAAGAGCAATAAAGAGGAAAAAAAATGAAGATGGGAAGAAAATGAATGACAGGAGAGACAAAAGAGGAAGGAAAATAAAAAAAACAAGACAGAAACAAGGAACGATCAGGCCATTAAGCCCAGTTTGCACAGCACGAAAAGAATAAGCAATTTAAAGCGCTTGCTGCAAGCCATGCAGGAGGGGCGGGGGCCGCAAGCCATGCAGGAGGGGCAGGGGCAGCAAGCCATGCAGGAGGGGCAGGGGCCGCAAGCCATGCAGGAGGGGCAAGGGCCGCAAGCCATGCAGGAGGGGCGGGGGCCGCAAGCCATGCAGGAGGGGCAGGGGCCATAACATGCCAATGACATGGAGGTGCAAGGCCACCCCTGGGCATGAGACAGATGGGGCAAGAATCCAGAGCGTGTGTTATGAATCTTATAGCCAGCAGGACATTATGAAGCAGGTAATTGCTCTGCATGTCCTGCGCCAAGGCGGCAGAGCCACCTGGACTCCACAAGGCGACCTACATACACCCCATTCATTAAACAATCATCATTGCATGTAAGTGAGGTTTCCACATCACTTCAAATCTCTCTACGGACTCGCCCCTATCTATCTTGCATGTCTCCTCGCCTTCTATCCTCCCTCTCGTTCTCTTCGCTCTGTTGATCTTTTTCTGCTTACTGTCCTACGCACCCCTTGTGCTCAATCCCGTTTTCGATCCTTCCAACTTCTCCCTCTCTCTCTTCCTTCCAATACTTCCTATTCCTTATTCCGCTCTTCCTTAAAAACGCACCTACTTCAGTCATCTGTTTGATCGTTACTAGCTGATTTTAATCTTCCATTTAACACCGCCTATCTTATGTATTGCTAATTGTTCTCTGCAAATTCTTCTTTGGAAATTGTTCCCTGTTACTGGTTGACTCTGAACTTCAATTTCATTGCTTATTTTATGTATTGCAAATTGTTCTCTCTAAAACGCTTTGGTCAAAAGCGCTATATAAAATACAATAAAATACAAATGTCCACCAGGCTGCTTCTCAGGGGACGACTCTGGCCAGAGCCTGTAGGGCTTGGGGGGGAATGTTGGGTTCATTGCCACCATGGAGCAGGGCATTGGTTTGGGCCAGGGAATGCATTAGCAGGTTAGGATAGAGCCCAGGTGCTAGTACAGAAACCTCACCCAGCCATGCTGAAGGCGCCTGTCATTCCTGCAGGTAATTTGTACCGAATAAAATCGGGGTAAAGTGCAGAGAAAATGCCATCGACGTGGGCTTTCATTATATTCTGGTTATTAGCAATTTCAGCAGAGGAGACAGGACAAGAAGAAATTGAATTTCACGGCCAGAGGGAGAAAACAAGATTAGCGGAGAGAGAAGAAGAGGGGAGGGCCAAAGACAACAGGAGCAGGAAATGCAAGAGTTTAGAGAGAAGACTGGAGTAAAGCGATAAAAAGGCCATGCGAGGGGGTGGTGGCGAGCATGATTAATGGACTGTGCTTGGGAAAGAGGCCCAGGAGAGAGGGGAGCAGACAAAGCAGAGCCAGTCAATGGAGTGTGCGTCCCAGGAGCAGGGGACGCCAGGATGGGCCTAGCTAGGCAACAATAACCCATCTGCCGGCTTTTCTCCCGGGCTGGATTTGTGGTGTCTGCTTGGACTCGTCGCACACTCGATGAACAGGAACGAGGAAGGGAGACAGTCCCAGCGCCCACCGTGTTCAGAGACCTCCAGAAGCACAGGAGGGGCTGGAAATCAGATAGCCTTGAGGTGAAGGGCATATTTACCCCCTAGACAATGTCGCATTGAAGCCACCTGTTCTAAGCGCCTGTCAACCTTCGGGATGGTGTCAACATTGCCACTCATATTAAGTATCCCCCTTCGCTGTCTGAAACACAGATGAAATAGCCCGTCATTGACAGCAACATGGATAGTGCTGTCTGATCAGTGGAGCCTCTCAGCCGAGAGTTCCTTGTGGATTTTGTGAGAAACCTGACGGTATTCTCCCACCTACTCCCCGGGATGTTCCAATCAGGTGGCCAAGGAAGGGCGTTGCTTTTGGATCCCTACCCTGAGGGTGGACAAGCGAGGGAGGATCACCTGAGTGGAGGGTCACGGGGGTTGGGAGGAGAATACCCAAGGGCGAGACATAGTATTCCCCCATTCCCAACAATAGCCAAACCCACTTTCCCTCAGCCCTCATGGGGTATTTTCAATCACACCAATCTCCCCCTCCCCATTTCCAACAAACACTGAGACGAGGAAGATGCAACTAAGATCACTGAAGATTTACCATAGGAACAACATGGGGAGTGTAAGGGAAACTGGCTATAGAAAGAACTCAAACTGTCCTACTGGTGGAGTCAGGCAGAGTCAGGCATTCACTAATTATCATTCACACCTGACTATTTTCTCAACTATAAAAAGTATGGTCTTTTTCCAAAGACTGAGCGAGCTGGGGATATTGTCTAGACCAGAGAGGCCAAGGAGAGATCAGCAGGACCTGAGTCCTGGAGGATAACGGCGTGCCGAGACACTCGCCCAGTGTTTCTAAGGGGTTGCAGCGTGGCTAGGGTGCCGTGTCACCAAGGAGCCAGAGCATGGCACCCTGCATCCTGCTGTTGGCGGTTGGAAGAGTGCTCGTTCCCTGTCAGATTGATGCAGCTATGCAACTATGGAGACTCACGTTACCACTCACCCAGTGGAAGCTCTGAGGCTTTGCAGGGTCCTACCCCGCCTTGCTTTTCACCACGCTGTAGTCCTAAAATGTGGTGCATGTGGGGCCTCCCGAATCTGAGGCAGGAAGCAACTGACCAGTTGCCAAAAGGCAAAGCCACAGACTACCAGATTAAGCAAATCAAGGAGACAAGAAAGAAGTGTGTTGACCGTTTAAGAGCCAAGGACTGGGATTCATCCATTTGGATTTGGGTTTTTTGGCTGTGATCCTATTATTCACGCCACAATTGACTGTAGTCATTTTGACACAAATAAGTTTTTACCATAGCCAAACGAACCAAACCAATGTCCCAATTCACCTTTACATCCCCCTACTTACCACTGCCTCTCCTGCACTCGTGAAGCGTTAGGTCTGTCCCTCGAACGCAGGTCGGATCCAATGCCGCAGGGTCCCGGTTTATTTTTTTCTTTATTTTTTTCAGTCCTCGATACCAAAATTGAAGAAGGGGGGGGGCACACCCCAGCACCCTCAAAGCCTAAAAATACCAAACATGGGGCGTCGAGGAGACCCCCGCTCTTCTGTGGATGGGAATTCCTTCTCAGTATCTGGCCAATCCAGGAACAAGGGCCTCATCATGAGTTGGGCAGTATCCCGGTGGTATGTCCACTGGAATCCGAGGGCATTACCGGTCACTTGGTCCGAGGGCATTACCGCCGGATTTCAAGTGGGGATGTAACTCCTCATTTAAATGGAGTCCACTGGACTCAATGGGGCATTTCCGGCGCACTAACTGCAGCAGTAATTCTGTCGCAGTAACTGCACTCAAAATGGCTGAAAGCCCAGAGATTTACCTCCAGCTCAGAAGTGGAGGTGAATCTTTAGTTTTCTGCCCAACTCATAATTGGGCAGTGTGGTAATGCGGCGGTTAACGCTATTTATATATTTATATATGCCGGTAAGATAGCTCAGCGGGTTGCGCGCTCGCTGCTGCGATCTGAGCGTGATCTGTAGGTCACAGGTTCGATTCCTGGCAAGGCCAACTCAGCCTTTCATCCTTCCATTGTCAATAAATGAGTACCAATTTCGGTTGGGTGATATTGTATGTAAATATGTGCTCTGTAAAGAGCTTTGAATTAAGGCGCTATATAAATAACACATCATTAACATAATTATTACGCCACATTTTTAGCACACCGCTCAACACGTGATGAGGCCCAAAGTCAATGTGTTGAGACAGGACATCAAATAGGCGGGAGACTGGGGACTGAACAGTGCACATGTAAGAATGGGAAATCTAAAACGTCTGACTGGGCCTTCAGATCACCTGCAAATTCCATCATGGGACAGTGGTAAAAACAAGGCATTATTGGAATGGTGTGATAGACTCCAAGCCCTAACCAATCAGAAACTGGGCAAAAAGCAGACAGTGTCCTTACCAATCAGGCCCAAGAGGGATGTGAGAGAGGAAAGCTGATGGCAGGCAGTCACACTCTTGAGGTGAAGGAAGGAGGATTACTGAACTTGAAGAAGCTGCTGGCAGTTCAGACAAGGCATGAGAAGTCACTGTCATTACAGATAAGCTTCTCATGATCCAGGCAATTTGGGGAATCCTGAATGGGAGACAGAATCTGTACCTACTCACCACTGAATCCTGAATGTTGGAATGAACCTGCACTTATTTGCCATTGAATCCTGAAAGGGAAACTGAACATCTGAACCTGTAATCACTGTTGAATCCTGAAAGGGAGAACAAACCTCTACTTAGTCACCATTGAATCCAGAAAGAGAGAGTGAACCTGAAGTCAACATTGAATCCTGAAAAGGAGAATGAACCTGTACTTAGTCACCATTGAATCCTGAATGGGAGAATCTATCTGTAGTCGCCATGAATCCTGAACGAGAGAATGAACCTGTAGCCACCATTGAATCTTGAACAGGAGAATGAACCTGTAGTCACCACTGAATCCTGAATGGGAGACTAAACCTGTAGTCGCTATTGAATCCTGAATGGGAGACTGAACCTGCAGTTGCCATTGAATCCTGAATGGAAGAATGAACCTGTACCTAATCGCCATTAAATCCAGAATGCAAGACTGAACCTGTAGTCACCAGTGAATCCTGAATGGGAGAATCTATCTGTAGTCGCCAAGAATCCTGAACGGGAGAATGAACCTGTAGCCACCATTGAATCTTGAACAGGAGAATGAACCTGTAGTCACCACTGAATCCTGAATGGGAGACTAAACCTGTAGTCGCTATCGAATCCTGAATAGGAGACTGAACCTGTAGTTGCCATTGAATTCTAAATGGAGAGTGCACCTGTAGTCGCTATTGAATCCTGAATGGGAGAATGAACCTGTATGTAATCGCCATTAAATCCAGAATGCAAGACTGAACCTGTAGTCACCAGTGAATCCTGAATGGGAGAATTAACCTGTAGTCCCCACTGAACCTGCAGTCGCCATTGAATCCTGAATGGGAGAATGAACCTGCAGTTGCCATTTAATTCTAAATGGGAGAGTGCACCTGTAGTCGCTATTGAATCCTGAATGGGAGAATGAACCTGTACTTTGTCACTAGTGATCCTGAATGGGAAACTGAACCTGTAGTCGCCATTGAATCCTGAACGGGAGAATTAACCTGTAGTCACCACTGAATCCAGAATGGGAGAGTGAACCTGCAGTCACCATTGAATTCTGAATGGGAGAATGAACCTGCAGTCGCTATTGAATCCTGAATGGGAGACTGAACATGTTGTCACCATTGAATCCTGAATGGGAGAATCAATCTGTAGTCGCCATTGAATCCTGAAAGGGAGAATGAACCTGTAGTTGCCACTGAATCCTGAATGTGAGACTGAACCTGCAGTCGCCATTAAATCCTGAATGGGAGACTGAACCTATACTTAGTCACCATGAAATCCAGAATGGGAGAATGAACCTGTGGTCGCCATTGAATCCTGAATCGGAGACTGAACCTGTAGTGGCCATTGAATCCTGAATCGGAGACTGAACCTGCAGTCACCATTGAATACTGAACGGGAGAATGAACCTGCAGTTGCCATTGAATTCTGAATGGGAGACTGAACCTGCAGTCGCCATTGAATCCTGACTGGGAGACTGAACCTGTAGTTGCCATTGAATCCTGACTGGGAGACTGAACCTGCAGTCGCCATTGAATCCTGACTGGGAGACTGAACCTGTAGTTGCCATTGAATCCTGACTGGGAGACTGAACCTGTAGTTGCCATTGAATCCTGAATGGGAGGCTGAACCTCTAGTCGCCATTGAATCCTGAATGGCAGACTGAACCTGTAGTGGCCATTGAATCCTGAATGGGATACTGAACCTGTAGTGACCATTGAATCCCAAATGGGAGACAACCTGCAGTCATCATTGAATCCTGAATGGGTGATTAAACCTGTAATAGCCATTGAATCCTGAATGGGAGACTGAACCTGAAGTCACCATTGAATCCTGAATGGGAGAATCAATCTGTAGTCACCATTGAATCCTATATGGGAGACTGAACCTGTAGTCGCTACTGAATCCTGAATGGGAGACAGAACCTGCTGCCTCCATTGAAACTTGAATGGGATAATGAACCTGTAGTAGCCCTTGAATCCAAAATGGCAGACTGAACCTGTAGTGGCCATTGAATCCTGAATGGGATACTGAACCTGTAGCCACCATTGGATCCTGAATGGGAGACTGAACCTGTAGTTGCCATTGAATCCTGAATGGAAGAATCAATCTGCAGTCGCTATTGAAACTTGAATGGGAGACTGAACCGGCAGTCGCCATTGAATCCCGAATAGGAGACTAAACCTGTAGTCGCCACTGAATCCTGAATGGGAGACTGAACCTGCAGTCACCATTGAAACTTGAATGGGAGAATGAACCTGTAGTTGCCAATGAATCCTGAATGGAAGACTGAACCTGCAGCCGCCATTGAATCATGAATGTGAGAATCAATCTGTAGTCGCCATTGAATCCTGAATGGGAGACTGAACCTGGTGCCTCTATTGAATCCTGAATGGGAGACTGAACCTGTAGTCGCTATTGAATCCTGAATGGGAGACCGAACCTGTAGTCGCCATTGAATCCTGAATGGAGAATCAATCTGCAGTCGCCATTGAAACCTGAATGGGAGACTGAACCTGTAGTCGCCACTGAATCCTGAATTGGAGACTGAACCTAGAGTCACCATTGAAATTTGAATGAGAGAATGAACCTGTAGTGGCCATTGAATCCTGAATGGAAGACGGAACCTGCAGTGGCCATTTAATCCTGAATGGGAGACTGAACCTGTAGTGGCCATTGAATCCTGAAGGGGAGACTGAACCTGCAGTGGCCATTGAATCCTGAACGGGAGAATTAACCTGTAGTCGCCACTGAATCCAGAATGGGAGAGTGAACCTGCAGTCTCCACTGAATCCTGAATGGGAGACTGAATCTGTAGTCGCCATTGAATCCTGAAAGGGAGAATGAACCTGTAGTTGCCACTGAATCCTGAATGGGAGACTGAACCTATACTTAGTCACCATGAAATCCAGAATGGGAGAATGAACCTGTGGTCGCCATTGAATCCTGAATCGGAGACTGAACCTGTAGTGGCCATTGAATCCTGAATGGGAGACTGAACCTGCAGTCTCCACCGAATCCTGAATGGGAGACTGAACCTGTAGTGGCCATTGAATCCTGAATGGGATACTGAACCTGTAGTGACCATTGAATCCCAAATGGGAGACAACCTGCAGTCATCATTGAATCCTGAATGGGTGATTAAACCTGTAATAGCCATTGAATCCTGAATGGGAGACTAAACCTGAAGTCACCATTGAATCCTGAATGGGAGAATCAATCTGTAGTCACCATTGAATCCTATATGGGAGACTGAACCTGTAGTCGCTACTGAATCCTGAATGGGAGACTGAACCTGCTGTCTCAATTGAAACTTGAATGGGAGAATGAACCTGTAGTAGCCATTGAATCCAAAATGGCAGACTGAACCTGTAGTGGCCATTGAATCCTGAATGGGATACTGAACCTGTAGCCACCATTGGATCCTGAATGGGAGACTGAACCTGTAGTTGCCATTGAATCCTGAATGGAAGAATCAATCTGCAGTCGCTATTGAAACCTGAATGGGAGACTGAACCGGCAGTCGCCATTGAATCCCGAATAGGAGACTAAACCTGTAGTCGCCACTGAATCCTGAATGGGAGACTGAACCTGCAGTCACCATTGAAACTTGAATGGGAGAATGAACCTGTAGTTGCCAATGAATCCTGAATGGAAGACTGAACCTGCAGCCGCCATTGAATCATGAATTTGAGAATCAATCTGTAGTCGCCATTGAATCCTGAATGGGAGACTGAACCTGGTGCCTCTATTGAATCCTGAATGGGAGACTGAACCTGTAGTCGCTATTGAATCCTGAATGGGAGACCGAACCTGTAGTCGCCATTGAATCCTGAATGGAGAATCAATCTGCAGTCGCCATTGAAACCTGAATGGGAGACTGAACCTGTAGTCGCCACTGAATCCTGAATTGGAGACTGAACCTAGAGTCACCATTGAAATTTGAATGAGAGAATGAACCTGTAGTGGCCATTGAATCCTGAATGGAAGACGTAACCTGCAGTGGCCATTTAATCCTGAATGGGAGACTGAACCTGTAGTGGCCATTGAATCCTGAAGGGGAGACTGAACCTGCAGTGGCCATTGAATCCTGAATGGGAGGCTGAACCTCTAGTCGCCATTGAATCCTGAACGGGAGAATTAACCTGTAGTCGCCACTGAATCCAGAATGGGAGAGTGAACCTGCAGTCTCCACTGAATCCTGAATGGGAGACGGAATCTGTAGTCGCCATTGAATCCTGAAAGGGAGAATGAACCTGTAGTTGCCACTGAATCCTGAATGTGAGACTGAACCTGCAGTCGCCATTAAATCCTGAATGGGAGACTGAACCTATACTTAGTCACCATGAAATCCAGAATGGGAGAATGAACCTGTGGTCGCCATTGAATCCTGAATCGGAGACTGAACCTGTAGTGGCCATTGAATCCTGAATGGGAGACTGAACCTGCAGTCTCCACCGAATCCTGAATGGGAGACTGAATCTGTAGTGGCCATTGAATCCTGAATGGGAGGCTGAACCTCTAGTCGCCATTGAATCCTGAATGGCAGACTGAACCTGTAGTGGCCATTGAATCCTGAATGGGATACTGAACCTGTAGTGACCATTGAATCCCAAATGGGAGACAACCTGCAGTCATCATTGAATCCTGAATGGGTGATTAAACCTGTAATAGCCATTGACTCCTGAATGGGAGACTGAACCTGAAGTCACCATTGAATCCTGAATGGGAGAATCAATCTGTAGTCACCATTGAATCCTATATGGGAGACTGAACCTGTAGTCGCTACTGAATCCTGAATGGGAGACTGAACCTGCTGTCTCCATTGAAACTTGAATGGGAGAATGAACCTGTAGTAGCCATTGAATCCAAAATGGCAGACTGAACCTGTAGTGGCCATTGAATCCTGAATGGGATACTGAACCTGTAGCCACCATTGGATCCTGAATGGGAGATTCAAACTGTAGTCGCCATTGAATCCTGAATGGGAGAATAAATCTGTAGTCGTCATTGAAACCTGAATGGGAGAATGAACCTCTACTTAGTCACCATTGAATCCTGAATGGGAGACTGAACCTTTTAGTCGCCACTGAACCTTGAATGGGAGACTGAACCTGCAGTCACCATTGAATCCTGAATGGGAGACTGAACCTGTAGTCGCTATTGAATCCTGAATGGGAGACTGAATCTGTAGTCGCTATTGAATCCTGAATGGGAGACTGAACCTGTGGTTGCCATTGAATCCTGAATGGAAGAATCAATCTGCAGTCGCCATTGAAACCTGAATGGGAGACTGAACCTGTAGTCGCCACTGAATCCTGAATAGGAGACTGAACCTGGAGTCACCATTGAAATTTGAATGGGAGAATGAACCTGTAGTTGCCATTGAATCTTGAATGGAAGACTGAACCTGCAGTGGCCATTGAAGCCTAAATGGGAGACAGAACCTGTAGTCGCCATTGAATACTGAATGGAGAATCAACCTGCAGTCGCCATTGAAACCTGGATGGGAGACTGAACCTGTAGTCGCCACTGAATCCTGAATTGGAGACTGAACCTGCAGTCACCATTGACAGGAGAATGAACCTGTAGTTGCCATTGAATCCTGAATGGAAGACTGAACCTGCAGTGGCCATTTAATCCTGAATGGCAGACTGAACCTGTAGTGGCAGTTGAATCCTGAAGGGGAAACTGAACCTGCAGTCGCCATTGATTCCTGAATGAGAGGCTGAGCCTCTAGTCGCCATTGAATCCTGAATGGCAGACTGAACCTGTAGTGGCCATTGAATCCTGAATAGGATACTGAACTGTGGAAACATAAAAATTAACATGAGGCCAGGAAGCCCAAATGGAAAACACACCAACACAGGTTGCAAAGGATCATATAAAACGTTTTATTTCAAAGTTCAAAGTTTACCAAAGTATCAAAGTCAATCGACATGCGAATAGCTATTCGGCTCTCTGACTCACATACGAACCTTCAACGATAAGGTTCGTACCGCAAGTGGGAGAGACCGAATATCTGGATGCTCTGTCTTTTATACGTTTTGTACTGCATTGGCCAGCCCTCTTGCAGATTAATCATTCCTGGAACTGTGGCTAGGGTTCGTAGCCAGGTCGAACATACGTTTTAGATCAGTTCCGCTGATACAGTTACAGATTTACAAGAGGTTGAACAGGGGACAGGGTCTTAGTTCATGACCCTAATAAATAGCTTGCGGACATATTGTTTATTCACGTGTGCGGAGGTCACCATGGCCGAAGTCTTTACTTGCAATGTCATTCGGCCTCCATTTTGTGGTTCGGGGTGACTTCCACACTGCAAGAATACCTAAAATGGCGGCTAAATCCAAGATGGCGGTTTACACAATACATTGAGGTCAAGACCTTGCCGCGGAACCTATGTTCGCAGTGTACTTTTAGACAGCTTGGCGTAGGCCAACATACATTTAAACAATGCGATTGGGGTCACAATATTATACCGATTTCCACAGACCCTCCTTTTGGCCTATGCCAAGTGCTAAAACACAATTTCTCTAGTACTTTTGAAAATACTTAAAGGCATTATCTTTTATAGGTTCCGCATCATTGTCCGAAACATCAATAGCCATAAGGTCGTTCACAAGAACTTCTTGCAACATGAACTCTTTAGATGCTGTCTTCGGGGTGTATGTTTTGCGCCCTATTGCACTCATTGCCTGAGCACAACATCCTCCCATCATTCCGCATATACTTGGGAGGCATTGAAAACAACAACAAAGGAATAACAGAGTCCCTAAAATACCTAAAATAACGGAAAGCACCTTCCACCCCCAAGATCGCAGAGAATCCCAAAACCAAGTACTGAGGCTCCAGTCTCCTACAGGGATATGGACTTCAGAACTGAGAGTGTGTAAATTCTGAATTGCTTTGAATATAGTTGGTGAAGAATCTGGTACGAAAACACAGCAAGCGGACCCCACTAATTTGCATACTCCACCTCGTTCAGCTAAAATGACATCTAATGCCATTCGATTTTGTAACGCTACCAATCTTATCGCCTTTTGCTCTAAGGTCATATTGTAGAGTATGTCTGTGGTCCGGTTGATCGTTTTCTCCAATACCCTCGCTAATCCCCTAATGTTTTCCGAATTTGCTATTTGTCCCCAGAAAGGGACCACTGATTTGGCTATATCCCCGAACACTTGTCCGGGGGTATCTCCATCGCTATCTCGCCGTGGGCGAGCCTTAGATACCTCTAAGGTACTAGCTATAAACACACCTGGTAATAATATCCCTAAGTAACAAGTTCCCTGCCAATCTTTAGGCAACCAGGGAAAAGCTAAACTACCACAAACAAAATAAACGGGTCCCCCTACATACAAAGGCCTATTTTCCCCAGTCAAGTTTACAATATTTACACAAAGCTCAAAATCTCCCATTGGCCTAGTGCCATTTCGCTGTACACAGAAAGGGACAGAATCAGGATTGTGATTTATAGAATAAGAAGGAGGCATGGCATCCTTATTGCCTATCGGAGCCATCTTGAAAGATATTAGATTTTGAAAAGGAGAAGAAAGTTTATCAGACGGCCTAATAGAAGCGATGTTAGGTCTACTCCTATTTGCGAAGAGCGAGCATCCCAGGGGAGTCAATTCACGTCTCTCAAATTCGTTCAAATTAGTGCCATCGAAGTTCCCTGAGATGCTATCATTCCATCGGCCAAAGAAAAGTGCTCTAAGAGAAGCATAGCAGGAGGTTGTCAGAGGTAAGGGATGTATATACCATCCCAGTCCCTTGTTCCCATGTTGTGGCAAGTGCGTGCAAACCCAACAATTGCTCTTATTAAATATTGCATGCGTAGCATTCATCACTATCATCAAGGTGTTATTATGATATTTCTGTCTATGCCGAGAGTCCCTAGGGGACAGAGTATGAAGGTGTACAGAGGGAGTCAAAACAGTTGGTACAATTTCGGTCGGTAACAAAGGCTTCAAAGGATAAATGTCTTCAAAGTACCATAGTCCCACGGCAGCAGTTGCAAAACTAACAATTATAAAAACAAAGACACAACAGTACGTTTTCAGGGCCCAGGAGCATTGTCCATTGTTCGAATTGGTCACCTCTTTGTTAGAAAGTTCGATACGAGGAGCAGTGGCGAAAGCGGCAGGCATCGTGCTTGTCCCGATTGTCGGCCCCAAATGTTCGTTTGCTGGCGGCACTTCGGCCGAGCGACTTCTTAGTCCTTCCCAACCCTAGCCAACAGAACCCTCCTTTTCTCCTTTGTTCACAAAAGGAAAAAGATATCAGTATTTCAATCACTTCTTCCCTTCCGGTGCACGACGGTCGTGCAACAACTTCTCCCGTGATCGGAGATTGTACCTGATGGTACCCAAGTTTGCTGAATCCAAAAGCAGAGTATCGTCGCTCCCTGAGGGGAGCGTCGCGTCAGTGGCGACGGAAGTCGCGGAACTCAAAACAGGATTTTCCGGAAGTGATTGATCAAAAGAGTGTGGAGACAAGATGGACGATTCCCCGAGCTCCTCGGGCTCAGAGGACTTCTCCGATGCACTCACAGCGCTGACTGCTACTCCGAGATCAGAGATCGTAGCATCAGCGAGGGGTTCTGTTTCTTCTGTAGCGTGTGGCGTCGGGTGAGGAATCTTCTTCAGATGCGTTGCATGTATCCAATGTTTCTTGCCCGCCACTCGGACTGCCGTTCGGGTGACCAATAGGACCTGGTAGGGTCCACGCCAGCGAGGCGCGAGACAGGAAGACCTTTCGTAGGCCTTGACCAAGACCCAGCTGCCCGGCAATATATCGTGTCCTGGGCCCGTAAACCGTACAGGTAAGGCAGCATTCACCTGGTGGTAAATGAAATACAGATTTTTAGTCAATTGGTTACAGTAGTCTACGAATAATACATTTTCCACATCCCTCAGGGCTTTAGGTTTAGGGAGACCCCAAATATTGGCGGGTCTTCCCATCACTATTTCAAATGGAGAGAGCCCAGTTCTAGTCTGGGGTGTGGTGCGCATTGCTAACAAAACAATAGGTAAGGCATCTGGCCATTTCAATTTAGTATCAGCACATGTTTTTGCAAGTTTATTTTTTAGAATACCATTGTGTCTTTCTACCAACCCCGCACTTTGAGGGTGCCTAGCTGAATGAAAACGTTTCTCTATTCCCAAGGCAACACATATTTGCAACATTACGGCTGCGATGAAGTGGGGCCCATTGTCCGACCAGATTATCCTCGGGAGCCCAAAACGAGGAAAATATTCTTTGACCAAGATCTTTGCGGTCGTCATGGCGGTGGCATCTTTGACGGGGAAAGCTTCGACCCATTTGCTAAAAGCACAAATAATAATGAGAACATATTTCAAGTTGTTACAGCGCTCCATTTCAATAAAATCAAGGTGAATGGTTTCGAAGGGAACAGAGGGAGGTCCGAAACTTCCCCTTGGAGCCACTGTCCCTTTACCCACATTATGCTGCAAGCAGATTATACAATTCTGGACATATCTTTTTGCTATTTCCAAAATCTTATCATTCACCCAAACCTGCTGCAGTATTTTCACAATCTGTTGAGCACACACATGTGTTGGGCCGTGTGCCATCGTAACCATTGCGATCACATAGGAATCTGGAAGCAACCATTTCCCGTTAGATGCGTCCACCCAACACCCTTCGTCATCCAATTTCCCCATGCCTTCAGCCCACTTCCTAGATTCATCAACAGTGGCATCAGTCTGAATATCCCGTACAGACCCAATACCTTCATCTATTATACAACCATCTCTCACTTCCCTCGTGATATACATGTCTGTGCTAAGGTCTGTGGCTGTTTGTCTAGCTATTGAATCTGCAAAAGCATTTCCTTTGCCCACATCGTCTATGACCTTTCGATGAGCTGCACATTTCATAATCGCTAGCTGTTTAGGGAGTGAGAGTGCCGAGAGTAACTGTACTATTAGGGGACCATGCTGAATCTTGGTCCCATGTGAGGTTAAAAACCCTCTTTCCGACCACAATTTTCCGAAGTTGTGAGCCACCCCAAAGGCGTACTGACTATCCGTATAAATATTAACTCTAAGCCCTTGGGAGAGTTCACAAGCACGGGTCAATGCTATAATCTCTGCGGCCTGCGCAGAGTTATGCGGAATCCTTTTAGTCTCTATGACCTTATTCAAGGTCGTAACCGCATAAGCAGCTGTGGATGTGCCATTCGGAAGTTTAAAGCAGGAGCCATCACAAAACAGCTCCCCTTCCGCATTTTCCAAAGAAATATCTGAGAGATCTATTCTGCCCTTCGTTTCTTGTTCGGTAGCATATAGGCAGTCATGTGATCCATCATCACCGCAAGCAATAGTTTGCGGGAGAGGCAAAAGTTCAGCCGGATTAAGAACACAACACCTTTTAATTTGGATATGAGGAGCAAATAGAACTAATTCATACCTGGTCAACCGGGCAGAAGTAAGGTGTTGCGTTTGAGTTTTGTTCAGTAGAATATCGACAGAGTGAGGTACCATCAAAACCAAATCGTGGCCTAGAACCATCCCCTCACTCTGTTTTACAGACGCAGCAGCAGCAGCAACAGCGCGCAGACATCGCGGCAAAGCGCATGCAACAAGATCGAGGGCGGAGGAATAATAGCCGCACGGCCTATTCTTCCCTCCATGTTCCTGTGTTAACACAGACAAAGCACATCCATTACACTCATGCACAAACAAAACAAAGGCCTTATCGTAATTTGGTGTACCCAGAACCGGTGCTGAACACAGCGCGGCTTTGAGAAGCTCAAATGATCGTTGTTGTTCCGATTCCCATGGCAGTGGCAGAGAAATGCCCTTCTTCGTCAAAGCCAACATCGGTTTTACCACTAGGGCAAAGTTAGGGATCCACATTCTACAGTAGGACGCCATCCCTATCAGGGCTCTGACTTCCTTCTGCGTTTTTGGGACAGACATGCCAGAAATGTGTTTGATTCGTTCAGGTGTCAATCTTCTCCCCTCCTTTGACAGGAGGTAGCCTAAATAGGCAACCTCCTGGCAACAATATTGAAATTTTTTAAGAGAAGCTTTGTGACCATTTTCAGCTAAATGAACAAGCAACAATATAGTGCCTTCTTTACAAGTTTCCTCAGAGTCTGCGGCCAGGAGCAAATCATCTACATATTGAAGCAGCGTACAAGTAGGTGGCAATTCAAGGGTGTCGAGCTGCTCTTTTAAAGCCCTACTATAGATACTAGGGCTTTCAGTATACCCTTGAGGCGCCCTTGTGAATGTAAACGAGCGTCCCCCCAAGGTGAACGCGAACAAATACCTGCTCTCTTCATGTATCGGGATACTAAAGAAGGCGTTTTTTAGATCTACGACACTAAAGTGCGTAGCCGTAGCAGGGATCATTGTTAAAATCGTCGTTACATCAGGCACGATTGGAAATTGTGGAGCCACTACCCGGTTAATAGCACGAAGATCTATTATAAACCGGTACGGAATTGCATTGTCGCCTTTCTTATATACCGATAAGATCGGGCTGTTACATAAACTACCTGTAATCTCTTCGATCACTCCACGATGCACAAAATCGGAGACAATGCATTTCAAAGCGCGCTCGCCTTCGATCGAAATTTTATATTGCGGGATGCGCGGTAGCTTGACCCCATGTTTTAATACTATTCTTACAGGGTCAATGTGTAAAATCCCGACATCATTGTCGTCTATTGCCCACAAGCATTCTGGGACAATATCAAATTCAGGAGGTAGAGGTCGGGTCAAATATTGGGAGTTAAAGGGTTGCTGGGGTGAAACTGTCAATCTTATTCCATCAGGGGAACAATGAATCACTGCATTCAGTTTCTTCAACAAATTCAACCCCAGCAAATTTTCTCCACAGTTTGAAGTAAGAAGAAAAGGGCACTGGTCAGTAAAAGGACCCAAAGAGACAGACACCGGCACAGAAACCGGACAAACAGTTGGTATGCCAGAAAACCCTATAGAAACATTTGATTGCCCTGACAGGGGAATGTTTGGAACCCGAGAATGGTCAATGGAGCACTTCTGTGCTCCAGTATCGATCAAGAATTGGTGTTTCCTATTCCCTACCAACAGTTCAACATAGGGGCCCTTCTGAATAACAGGAATAGGTCGTGGTTCCAAACGCTGCTTCGGGCAATCCTAGTAAGGCAGAACTTCATCAAAGGGAAGTTCCTCAGAAAGATAGACGGCAGAAGGGTGATCAAATATATTTCTCGAGTCCATACTCGGAGTCTGATTTTCCTGTGAAAAAGGTTGCTGGGGATTTCGTAGAAGCTGACCCCTATCAGGGCCCCCTGCTCCAGGGCGGCCCCGTGGTCGCCTACCCATACCTCCAAATGTGCCTCCTGACCTCTGACTGAGGGCAGGGCATTGTGCTCGCCAGTGACCTTCCTGGCGGCAATAAGCACACTGATTAATGTTTGGAGGAGTATTTCCTCTCGGAATGTACTGACCTCTAGTTTGCGTCGTACCTCCTCTAGGGTTTCTAACTATTTGTTGCAATAATACCTTAGTTTTCAGGTCACCCCTTCTTTTTTCGATTTTCTCTTTTTCGTTATTAACCCGATTCTCATAATACTGAGCCATGTGCAAAACCTCTGACTGAGATTTTGCCTGCCAAGCGCTCTCCGAGGACATAATCTGTGACTGGATGTCAGGCAACAATCCACGCACGAATTTGTCCACAAACAACCTCTTCCCCGACTCGGTACCCAAATCCTGTCCACTAAAGTCGGAGAATACTTGTTCAAACCTATTAAAGAACTCGGTGGTACCTTCGGTTTTCCCTTGGACACAGGCAGTAAGCTTGTCCCAAATAATCCTTTTTTCTGGAATTATAGTTTTTAATTTGGCAACTATTCTATCGGGTAAAGTGAGTATTACCTGGGGTGGTTTCTCACCAGCTGGTCGTTCCCCATCTAGTCTAGTTAGATTTACCCATGTATCCCCTAACCCCGGCACATCATCTACTGTCCGTATCTGTTTCCATATATCGACGGGCAAAAGTACTGGAAACAATAAATCCATGTCACTTAAGGTGAACACAGAAGACTGCAAAACGGATTCGATTTCCTTATAAAACCCTGTCGGGTTCTTCCTAATATCTGGTACCGATTGTCTGATCGTGTTCACTTCCTGTCGAGAGAACGGGACGTGAACAAACTGTGATACATAGTGTGCTGGGATATCCACCGCGGGAGTACCAGCCGCCGCGTTGGCGGGGATTTCTACTTTTGGGACAAAGGTCGGAGGGACCTCTCTCATAGGCAACTGAGATACCGGGACCTCCGACCGCTTACTGAGTAATAAGGCCAAATCGAGCGCTAAGGCAGCTGTAGAGGTGTCGGGCGAAAAAGCTCTTTTACAAATACCAATTAATTCTATGGGGCAACCAACCTTCTTTCTTATACATTCTTCCTGCAAGTGCTGTACCATCACTTGAATTACTTTCCTTTGCATTTCTACCGTATATTGACTGTAGGTATCGTATACCTCATCCGGCGGTATCGATGAATCCGAGATCCATCTGACCGCATCTCTAGTGCAAATTCGTACTTCCTCGGGTGCTGATCTTCGGCACGAAAGGAACCGTTTCTGCATATATATTCTATCGTTTTCATCATCCTCATTTCGCAATCTTTCAAAATCCTGTCTAAATTTGAATAGTCTATCGACATGCCCATGTACCTTCTGTTCGGTATCCCTCGAGAGTGCTAGATCGTTCAGATCTCTCACTCCTTGTGGGAGATCCGAAGTCTGCAATCTACCCCACATTACACCTAAGTGAATCCCCAGCCCTTCAATAAAAACGTTTTTCTCGGGAAAATCGTGCAAATTAGACAATGTTAAAAATGCATCGTTTTGATCACCCTTTTCCATGCAATGTTTAGCCCAAGCAAATAGTTCCTGTTTCCTGCCCGCAGGAACAGTACTACGAGTCACAATTTTCGACCTTGCACCAAGGTCTAATTCAGTAGATACGGGACTCCCCGAAATCGGAAGGATAGGGGGGCCTAACTGAGGTACAGAGGAAAGAGGTAGTGTAGCAGACGGAATAGACAGAGAAGCGACGGCCAAAGAACTGGGAACAGCAGGCTGCGCAGGAGGAGGCTGCGCAGGAGGAGTGAGAGTAGCAATAGGAACAACAACAGGAACGGGCAAAGCGCCCGCACCAGGAGCATATGGAGGCGGCGCTGAAGAGTCAGGCCTCCGTTCATTTAATATCTTTTCGATAAACTCCTCAGAAACATGAAAATCTTTAGAAGGGTAAATTTTCTGGACTCCGAGCGAGAAAGCTCTATCCATTCTCTGGGTTTCATCTAATCGTTTTTCCTTGTCATATAACAATGCCTTTTCGGCATTCGTTTTATGACGTCGTGCATGCTTATCCCTACTCTTAAGCTGCTGTAATGCTTCCTTTTTCCAATTTTGTAACACATCGAAGGCTGCTGGCCTAGCCTTCTTTTTAAGCAGAATCGACTCTAAGTATTCAATACGGGGGATCTCAAAACTACCATTGATTGGCCACTGAAATTCGGAGGCATTTCTGGTCTGTCTGTGCCAAATATCATTAAATACAATACTACCAATGCCATACTTACAGTACATAGTACACGCCGGCGACCCCTCCTGTGGTGCCGGACGGCTAAATTCAAAGGATTGTCGATCGCTGCGGAATAAAGCCCTAAAGCAGCTAGACAATTTCCCAGGCATTTCTCAAAGACTTGGTGTTACCTGGTTCAATAATTGTGTCTGCAGATACAATACTTCAAATTCAAATGTCAGGGTTAAATTAAGAGCCGGGTCACGACTACACCTGACCAAATTCAAATGTCAGGGTTAAATTAAGAGCCTTACGACTGCACCTGACCAAACCTAAGGAGGACCGTACGGTTTTCAAAGGACTTCAAAGGACTTCAACTAACGAAGTTTACCTGCGTTTAGTGGTTTTCGGCAAATCTGCCCACCTCGGATTTGGACCCTCGTCAAGATGCCGTGTCAGACCGCACGACTATCGCCCAAGGATCGGATCGTGCAGCGCTGCCGAGGTATCGTGTCTCGATCGGTCGGGCCCGCAGAATCACACCGTCCGATCCCGATTCGATAGTCTGCGTCAACCTTCAATGATCCGGCATCAATCTTGAGGGTCCCTATTCGGGCGCCAACTGTGGAAACATAAAAATTAACATGAGGCCAGGAAGCCCAAATGGAAAACACACCAACACAGGTTGCAAAGGATCATATAAAACGTTTTATTTCAAAGTTCAAAGTTTACCAAAGTATCAAAGTCAATCGACATGCGAATAGCTATTCGGCTCTCTGACTCACATACGAACCTTCAACGATAAGGTTCGTACCGCAAGTGGGAGAGACCGAATATCTGGATGCTCTGTCTTTTATACGTTTTGTACTGCATTGGCCAGCCCTCTTGCAGATTAATCATTCCTGGAACTGTGGCTAGGGTTCGTAGCCAGGTCGAACATACGTTTTAGATCAGTTCCGCTGATACAGTTACAGATTTACAAGAGGTTGAACAGGGGACAGGGTCTTAGTTCATGACCCTAATAAATAGCTTGCGGACATATTGTTTATTCACGTGTGCGGAGGTCACCATGGCCGAAGTCTTTACTTGCAATGTCATTCGGCCTCCATTTTGTGGTTCGGGGTGACTTCCACACTGCAAGAATACCTAAAATGGCGGCTAAATCCAAGATGGCGGTTTACACAATACATTGAGGTCAAGACCTTGCCGCGGAACCTATGTTCGCAGTGTACTTTTAGACAGCTTGGCGTAGGCCAACATACATTTAAACAATGCGATTGGGGTCACAATATTATACCGATTTCCACAGAACCTGTAGCCACCATTGAATCCTGAATGGGAGAATGAACCTGCAGTCTTCATTTAATCCTGAATGGGAGATTTAGCCTGTAGTAGCCATTGAATCCAAAATGGCAGACTGAACCTGTAGTGGCCATTGAATCCTGAATGGGAGATTCAAACTGTAGTCGCCATTGAATCCTGAATGGGAGAATCAATCTGTAGTCGTCATTGAAACCTGAATGGGAGAATGAACCTCTACTTAGTCACCATTGAATCCTGAATGGGAGACTAAACCTTTTAGTCGCCACTGAACCTTGAATGGGAGATTGAACCGGCAGTCACCATTGAATCCTGAATGGGAGACTGAACCTGCAGTCACCATTGAATCCTGAATGGGAGACTGAATCTGTAGTCGCTATTGAATCCTGAATGGGAGACCGAACCTGTGGTTTCCATTGAATCCTGAATGGAAGAATCAATCTGCAGTCGCCATTGAAACCTGAATGGGAGACTGAACCTGTAGTCGCCACTGAATCCTGAATAGGAGACTGAACCTGGAGTCACTATTGAAATTTGAATGGGAGAATGAACCTGCAGTTGCCATTGAATCCTGAATGGGAGAATGAACCTGCAGTCGTCATTGAAACCTGAATGGGAGAATGAACCTGTACTTAGTCACGATTGAATCCACAATGGGAGACTGAACTGGTAGTCGCCATTGAATCCCGAATGGGAGACTGAACCTGTAGTTGCCATTGAATCCTGAATGGAAGAATCAATCTGCAGTCGCTATTGAAACTTGAATGGGAGGCTGAACCGGCAGTCGCCATTGAATCCCGAATGGGAGACTCAACCTGTAGTCGCCACTGAATCCTGAATGGGAGACTGAACCTGCAGTCACCATTGAAACTTGAATGGGAGAATGAACCTGCAGCCACCATTGAATCCTGAATGGGAGAATCAATCTGTAGTCACCATTGAATCCTGAATGGGAGAATCAATCTGTAGTTGTCATTGAAACCTGAATGGGAGAATGAACCTTTTAGTCGCCACTGAACCTTGAATGGGAGATTGAACCGGCAGTCACCATTGTATCCTGAATGGGAGACTGAACCTGTAGTCGCTATTGAATCCTGAATGGGAGACTGAACCTGCCGTGGACATTTAATCCTGAATGCGAGACTGAACCTGTAGTGGACATTGAATTCTGAAGGGGAGACTGAACCTGCAGTCGCCATTGAATCCTGAATGGGAGAATGAACCTGCAGTCGTCATTGAAACCTGAATGGGAGAATGAACCTGTACTTAGTCACGATTGAATCCACAATGGGAGACTGAACCGGTAGTCGCCATTGAATCCCGAATGGGAGACTGAACCTGTAGTTGCCATTGAATCCTGAATGGAAGAATCAATCTGCAGTCGCTATTGAAACTTGAATGGGAGGCTGAACCGGCAGTCGCCATTGAATCCCGAATGGGAGACTCAACCTGTAGTCGCCACTGAATCCTGAATGGGAGAATCAATCTGTAGTTGTCATTGAAACCTGAATGGGAGAATGAACCTTTTAGTCGCCACTGAACCTTGAATGGGAGATTGAACCGGCAGTCACCATTGAATCCTGAATGGGAGACTGAACCTGTAGTCGCTATTGAATCCTGAATGGGAGACTGAACCTGTAGTCGCTATTGAATCCTGAATGGGAGACAGAACCTGTAGTCACCATTGAATCCTGAATGGAGAATCAATCTGCAGTCGCCATTGAAACCTGGATGGGAGACTGAACCTATAGTCGCCACTGAGTCCTGAATTGGAGACTGAACCTGCAGTCACCATTGAAATTTGAATGGGAGAATGAACCTGTAGTTGCCATTGAAACCTGAATGGAAGACTGAACCTGTAGTGGCCATTTAATCCTGAATGGGAGACTGAACCTGTATTGGCAGTTGAATCCTGAAGGGGAGACTGAACCTGCATTCACCATTGAATCCTAAATGGGAGGCTGAACCTCTAGTCACCATTGAATCCTGAATAGGATACTGAACCTTTAGCCACCATTGAATTCTGAACGGGAGAATGAACCTGCAGTTGTCATTTAATCCTGAATGGGAGATTTAGCCTGTAGTAGCCATTGAATCCTGAATGGCAGACTGAACCTGTGGTGGCCATTGAATCCTGAATGGGATACTGAACCTGTAGCCACCATTGAATCCTGAATGGGAGATTCAAACTGTAGTCGCCATTGAATCCTGAATGGGAGAATCAATCTGTAGTCGTCATTGAAACCTGAATGGGAGAATGAACCTCTACTTAGTCACCATTGAATCCTGAATGGGAGACTGAACCTTTTAGTCGCCACTGAACCTTGAATGGGAGACTGAACCTGCAGTCACCATTGAATCCTGAATAGGATACTGAACCTGTAGCCACCATTGAATCCTGAATGGGAGAATGAACCTGCAGTCTTCATTTAATCCTGAATGGGAGATTTAGCCTGTAGTAGCCATTGAATCCAAAATGGCAGACTGAACCTGTAGTGGCCATTGAATCCTGAATGGGAGATTCAAACTGTAGTCGCCATTGAATCCTGAATGGGAGAATCAATCTGTAGTCGTCATTGAAACCTGAATGGGAGAATGAACCTCTACTTAGTCACCATTGAATCCTGAATGGGAGACTAAACCTTTTAGTCGCCACTGAACCTTGAATGGGAGATTGAACCGGCAGTCACCATTGAATCCTGAATGGGAGACTGAACCTGCAGTCACCATTGAATCCTGAATGGGAGACTGAATCTGTAGTCGCTATTGAATCCTGAATGGGAGACCGAACCTGTGGTTTCCATTGAATCCTGAATGGAAGAATCAATCTGCAGTCGCCATTGAAACCTGAATGGGAGACTGAACCTGTAGTCGCCACTGAATCCTGAATAGGAGACTGAACCTGGAGTCACTATTGAAATTTGAATGGGAGAATGAACCTGCAGTTGCCATTGAATCCTGAATGGGAGAATGAACCTGCAGTCGTCATTGAAACCTGAATGGGAGAATGAACCTGTACTTAGTCACGATTGAATCCACAATGGGAGACTGAACTGGTAGTCGCCATTGAATCCCGAATGGGAGACTGAACCTGTAGTTGCCATTGAATCCTGAATGGAAGAATCAATCTGCAGTCGCTATTGAAACTTGAATGGGAGGCTGAACCGGCAGTCGCCATTGAATCCCGAATGGGAGACTCAACCTGTAGTCGCCACTGAATCCTGAATGGGAGACTGAACCTGCAGTCACCATTGAAACTTGAATGGGAGAATGAACCTGCAGCCACCATTGAATCCTGAATGGGAGAATCAATCTGTAGTCACCATTGAATCCTGAATGGGAGAATCAATCTGTAGTTGTCATTGAAACCTGAATGGGAGAATGAACCTTTTAGTCGCCACTGAACCTTGAATGGGAGATTGAACCGGCAGTCACCATTGAATCCTGAATGGGAGACTGAACCTGTAGTCGCTATTGAATCCTGAATGGGAGACTGAACCTGCAGTGGACATTTAATCCTGAATGCGAGACTGAACCTGTAGTGGACATTGAATTCTGAAGGGGAGACTGAACCTGCAGTCGCCATTGAATCCTGAATGGGAGAATGAACCTGCAGTCGTCATTGAAACCTGAATGGGAGAATGAACCTGTACTTAGTCACGATTGAATCCACAATGGGAGACTGAACCGGTAGTCGCCATTGAATCCCGAATGGGAGACTGAACCTGTAGTTGCCATTGAATCCTGAATGGAAGAATCAATCTGCAGTCGCTATTGAAACTTGAATGGGAGGCTGAACCGGCAGTCGCCATTGAATCCCGAATGGGAGACTCAACCTGTAGTCGCCACTGAATCCTGAATGGCAGAATCAATCTGTAGTTGTCATTGAAACCTGAATGGGAGAATGAACCTTTTAGTCGCCACTGAACCTTGAATGGGAGATTGAACCGGCAGTCACCATTGAATCCTGAATGGGAGACTGAACCTGTAGTCGCTATTGAATCCTGAATGGGAGACTGAACCTGTAGTCGCTATTGAATCCTGAATGGGAGACAGAACCTGTAGTCACCATTGAATCCTGAATGGAGAATCAATCTGCAGTCGCCATTGAAACCTGGATGGGAGACTGAACCTGTAGTCGCCACTGAGTCCTGAATTGGAGACTGAACCTGCAGTCACCATTGAAATTTGAATGGGAGAATGAACCTGTAGTTGCCATTGAAACCTGAATGGAAGACTGAACCTGTAGTGGCCATTAAATCCTGAATGGGAGACTGAACCTGTATTGGCAGTTGAATCCTGAAGGGGAGACTGAACCTGCATTCACCATTGAATCCTAAATGGGAGGCTGAACCTCTAGTCACCATTGAATCCTGAATAGGATACTGAACCTTTAGCCACCATTGAATTCTGAACGGGAGAATGAACCTGCAGTTGTCATTTAATCCTGAATGGGAGATTTAGCCTGTAGTAGCCATTGAATCCTGAATGGCAGACTGAACCTGTGGTGGCCATTGAATCCTGAATGGGATACTGAACCTGTAGCCACCATTGAATCCTGAATGGGAGATTCAAACTGTAGTCGCCATTGAATCCTGAATGGGAGAATCAATCTGTAGTCGTCATTGAAACCTGAATGGGAGAATGAACCTCTACTTAGTCACCATTGAATCCTGAATGGGAGACTGAACCATTTAGTCGCCACTGAACCTTGAATGGGAGACTGAACCTGCAGTCACCATTGAATCCTGAATGGGAGACTGAACCTGTAGTCGCTATTAAATCGTGAATGGGAGACTGAATCTGTAGTCACTATTGAATCCTGAATGGGAGACTGAACCTGTAGTTGCCATTGAATCCTGAATGGAAGAATCAATCTGCAGTCGCCATTGAAACCTGAATGGGAGACTGAACCTGTAGTCACCACTGAATCCTGGATAGGAGACTGAACCTGGAATCACCATTGAAATTTGAATGGGAGAATGAACCTGTAGTTGCCATTGAATCTTGAATGGAAGACTGAACCTGCAGTGGCCATTTAATCCTGAATGGGAGACTGAACCTGTAGTGGACATTGAATCCTGAAGGGGAGACTGAACCTGCATTCACCATTGAATCCTGAATGGGAGGCTGAACCTCTAGTCGCCATTGAATCCTGAATAGGATACTGAACCTGTAGCCACCATTGAATCCTGAACGGGAGAATGAACCTGTAGTCGCTATTGAATCCTGAATGGGAGACAGAACCTGTAGTCACCATTGAATCCTGAATGGAGAATCAATCTGCAGTCGCCATTGAAACCTGGATGGGAGACTGAACCTGTAGTCGCCACTGAGTCCTGAATTGGAGACTGAACCTGCAGTCACCATTGAAATTTGAATGGGAGAATGAACCTGTAGTTGCCATTGAAACCTGAATGGAAGACTGAACCTGTAGTGGCCATTTAATCCTGAATGGGAGACTGAACCTGTATTGGCAGTTGAATCCTGAAGGGGAGACTGAACCTGCATTCACCATTGAATCCTGAATGGGAGGCTGAACCTCTAGTCACCATTGAATCCTGAATAGGATACTGAACCTGTAGCCACCATTGAATTCTGAACGGGAGAATGAACCTGCAGTTGTCATTTAATCCTGAATGGGAGATTTAGCCTGTAGTAGCCATTGAATCCTGAATGGCAGACTGAACCTGTGGTGGCCATTGAATCCTGAATGGGATACTGAACCTGTAGCCACCATTGAATCCTGAATGGGAGATTCAAACTGTAGTCGCCATTGAATCCTGAATGGGAGAATCAATCTGTAGTCGTCATTGAAACCTGAATGGGAGAATGAACCTCTACTTAGTCACCATTGAATCCTGAATGGGAGACTGAACCTTTTAGTCGCCACTGAACCTTGAATGGGAGACTGAACCTGCAGTCACCATTGAATCCTGAATGGGAGACTGAACCTGTAGTCGCTATTAAATCGTGAATGGGAGACTGAATCTGTAGTCACTATTGAATCCTGAATGGGAGACTGAACCTGTAGTTGCCATTGAATCCTGAATGGAAGAATCAATCTGCAGTCGCCATTGAAACCTGAATGGGAGACTGAACCTGTAGTCACCACTGAATCCTGGATAGGAGACTGAACCTGGAATCACCATTGAAATTTGAATGGGAGAATGAACCTGTAGTTGCCATTGAATCTTGAATGGAAGACTGAACCTGCAGTGGCCATTTAATCCTGAATGGGAGACTGAACCTGTAGTGGACATTGAATCCTGAAGGGGAGACTGAACCTGCATTCACCATTGAATCCTGAATGGGAGGCTGAACCTCTAGTCGCCATTGAATCCTGAATAGGATACTGAACCTGTAGCCACCATTGAATCCTGAACGGGAGAATGAACCTGCAGTTGTCATTTAATCCTGAATGGGAGATTTAGCCTGTAGTAGCCATTGAATCCTGAATGGCAGACTGAACCTGTGGTGGCCATTGAATCCTGAATGGGATACTGAACCTGAAGCCACCATTGAATCCTGAATGGGAGATTCAAACTGTAGTCGTCATTGAAACCTGAATGGGAGAATGAACCTCTACTTAGTCACCATTGAATCCTGAATGGGAGACTGAACCTTTTAGTCGCCACTGAATCCTGGATAGGAGACTGAACCTGGAATCACCATTGAAATTTGAATGGGAGAATGAACCTGTAGTTGCCATTGAATCTTGAATGGAAGACTGAACCTGCAGTGGCCATTTAATCCTGAATGGGAGACTGAACCTGTAGTGGACATTGAATCCTGAAGGGGAGACTGAACCTGCAGTCGCCATTGAATCCTGAATGGGAGGTTGAACCTCTAGTCGCCATTGAAGCCTGAATGGCAGACTGAACCTGTAGTGGCCATTGAATCCTGAATGGGAAACTGAAACTGTAGCCACCATCGAATCCTGAACGGGAAAATGAACCTGCAGTCGTCATTGAATCCTGAATGGGAGATTAAGCCTGTAGTAGCCCTTGAATCCTGAATGGGAGATTAAACCTGTAATAGCCATTGAATCCTGAATGGAAGAATGAACCTGCAGTTGCCATTGAATCCTGAATGGGAAACTGAAACTGTAGCCACCATCGAATCCTGAACGGGAAAATGAACCTGCAGTCGTCATTGAATCCTGAATGGGAGATTAAGCCTGTAGTAGCCCTTGAATCCTGAATGGGAGATTAAACCTGTAATAGCCATTGAATCCTGAATGGGAGAATGAACCTGTAGTTGCCGCTGAATTCTGAATGGAAGACTGAACCTGCAGTCGCCATTGAATCCTGAATGGGACACTGAACATGCAGTCGCCATTGAAACCTGAATGGGATACTGAACCTGCAGTGGTCATTGAAGCCTGAATGGGAGAATGAACCTGTACTTAGTCACCATGAAATCCACAATGGGAGACTGAACCTGCAGTTGCCATTGAATCCTGAATGGGAGAATGAACCTGCAGTCGTCATTGAAACCTGAATGGGAGAATGAACCTGTACTTAGTCACCATTGAATCCTCAATGGGAGACTGAACCTGTAGTCGCCATTGAATCCTGAATGGGAGACTGAACCTGGTGCCTCTATTGAATCCTGAATGGGAGACTGAACCTGTAGTTGCCATTGAATCCTGAATGGAAGAATCAATCTGCAGTCGCTATTGAAACTTGAATGGGAGACTGAACCGGCAGTCGCCATTGAATCCCGAATAGGAGACTAAACCTGTAGTCGCCACTGAATCCTGAATGGGAGACTGAACCTGCAGTCACCATTGAAACTTGAATGGGAGAATGAACCTGTAGTTGCCAATGAATCCTGAATGGAAGACTGAACCTGCAGCCGCCATTGAATCATGAATGGGAGAATCAATCTGTAGTCGCCATTGAATCCTGAATGGGAGACTGAACCTGGTGCCTCTATTGAATCCTGAATGGGAGACTGAACCTGTAGTCGCTATTGAATCCTGAATGGGAGACTGAACCTGTAGTCGCCATTGAATCCTGAATGGAGAATCAATCTGCAGTCGCCATTGAAACCTGAATGGAAGACTGAACCTGTAGTCGCCACTGAATCCTGAATTGGAGACTGAACCTGCAGTCACCATTGAAATTTGAATGAGAGAATGAACCTGTAGTGGCCATTGAATCCTGAATGGAAGACGGAACCTGCAGTGGCCATTTAATCCTGAATGGGAGACTGAACCTGTAGTGGCCATTGAATCCTGAAGGGGAGACTGAACCTGCAGTGGCCATTGAATCCTGAATTGGAGGCTGAACCTCTAGTCACCATTGAATCCTGAATGGTAGACTGAACCTGTAGTGGCCATTGACTCCTGAATGGGATACTGAACCTGTAGCCACCATTGAATCCTGAACGGGAGAATGAACCTGCAGTCGTCATTGAATCATGAATGGGAGATTAAGCCTGTGGTAGCCATTGAATCCTGAATGGCAGACTGAACTTGTAGTGGACATTGAATCCTGAATGGGATACTGAACCTGTAGCCACCATTGAATCCTGAATGGGAGAATCAATCTGTAGTCACCATTGAATCCCGAATGGGAGAATGAACCTATAGTCGCCATTGAATTCTGAATGGGAGACTGAACCTGTAGTCGCCACTGAATCCTGAATTGGAGACTGAACCTGTAGCCACCATTGAATCCTGAACGGGAGAATGAATCTGCAGTCGTCATTGAATCCTCAATGGGAGATTAAGCCTGTAGTCGCCATTGAATCCTGAATGGGAGAATCAATCTGTAGTCGCCATTGAATGCTGAATGGGTGAATGAACCTGTAGTTGCCACTGAATCCTGAATGGGAATCTGAACCTGTACACAGTTGCCCTTAAATCCTGAATAGGAGACTGAACCTGTCTATATTCACCATTAAATCCTAAATTGGGGCTTGCAACTGTACTCAGTCTCTCTTCAGGATCCAGAAAGTGCCACTCTGAAAAGCTATGGAGAAGCCCAATTAAGTATTTGGGAAACACCTAGAAGGAAATCTCTCAGATCCTTCAACTGTTTGAGCCAAAGAAAGTGGGAGAAGGACTTGAGATGAAGAATGTGGGGGAGACTAAAGGGGGCTCTCTTGGATTCTTAAACAAATATTGTAAAGTGAACAGAAGCTGGACACTACAATAAGGGTGTAATTATGGGTTTGGAAGTGGTGGTGACAAAAGAGGCAGTATTTGGAAATGCTGTTAGTGCTCCAACAATGTATATGTTTAATTACCAAAATGCTGAAACTCTGCCTGCTTTAGTGTGGAACTAACTACTGTAACGAGTCAGAAGCAGGACACGGACACAATGGTGGCATTTTAATCGCTTATAGCCTTTTTGTTAAACAGAAAATTAAAATCCTACCTTTCCTAAAAACTAAGAAAAACAAAACCAAAGTAACTGTCAGAACGCCTGCCAAAACAATAGTCCACCGTCCAAAACGCCTGTTTCCTACCCATACACTTAAACTAATATACAATGGGGAAACTGGAACTACTAACTTCTGGGTAATGTCCAGTGTTTGTTCCACAGCTCCTGATGCAGCAAAAAGGAGAAAAGTAAAGTTTGCAGTTTAAAAACAAAAAGTTCTTCAACCAGTAGCAGAAATAAGGGCTTCTTCGCTTTTATCAAAATGTTTACAAAAAACAAGAGGTCGATCTCTTTCTCTTGGTTTTTCCAACTCACAGTCAACGCCAAGGCACTGCCTTCCTTTCCCTGGTTACCATAGGCACACTTGTTCATAAAACCAAAAGGTTGTCTTATCGCTCTTGATGTTCCAAAAGTCACAGTCAATACCAGATGTGTTCAGAAGGCCAAGAGGTTGTCTTGTCACTCTTGATGTTTCAAAACTCACAGTCAATACAGTAGGGTATTGCCTCCCTTGCCTTGAATACCAGATACACACATTTTAACAAGGCCAAGAGGTAGTTCCTCTTCTCCTGGGCATTCCAGATTCTCTACAAGACCAGGGAAAATGTCTCTTTTTCCTCTTTTATTTATGTATGATCAAGAGGGTAACTCCCTCTCTTGATGTCACCATGCGTATGGCAGTTAAAAAAAAAATGGGTGCAGGTCCCAGACTCGCAATCTTCTTGCCTGGTATACTGTCCTGCCAGTACATTAGTTACTCTCTTTCATACATTTGGGCGCAGGTCCCAAACTCGCAATGTTCGTGCCTGGTATACTCTCCTGCCAGGAAGTTAGTTGCTCTCTTTCATAACTTGGTTGCAGGTCCCAGACCTGCAATCTTCCTGACTTAGATTCACTGTCTCATACAATTTCAATATCTTGCCTTTGCAGCTTTTCGCTACTTTGCTTTTCGTAACTGTTTGCTTTCTCATTTAAGCGCTGCAGCGAACAAAATATCTCCTTTTCTGGGTGAGGGATTGGGGTTCCTAGCCAGCTTCTCAACCCCTGTGGTTCCCCATGTAGTACCCCAGTGCTTCAACTTCCTTCTATGGGCTCAACGGCTTCTCATGGCGGCTTTCGGGTCTATCGCGGTCTCCTTCCGGCTTTGCGGCTTAGCTCTATATTCGGGTAGCGTTTCTCCCGCTTCCCATTATGCTCTGTTCGCGGGAAGGCTTTGTCCTTCAACCTCGACCGTGGCACTGAGGAACCCGTTCGGAAGTGCCTCTTGTCAGGGCACCGTCTCCCTAAGCCTTTCTGCTCTGCGGTTCTGGCTGCAGCTCTCTGGTTCCTCGACATGCGTCGAGAGGAAGAAGACTCCATGTTTCGCTATGCTGAGTGGTTTTTAATGATCCGGGACCAATAGGATTGGTACAACAACTAGAGCGCATAGCTTGGTACCTCATCACTCTGACCTTCTTCCCTGTACCAATAATTTGAGTCAGAATCAAAGGGGGGTATTTAGGAACTTTCCTAGTTGCTATACAAGGATGGTCTTTTTCAACATGACAATAGGATATGGAGGATTGGGGAGGTGGGTCCTGAGTGTCAACCTCGGGTAGGTAAGGGGGCTACCATGTTCGCACTGGTATATCATCCCCAAGTCCACAGGGCAACTCCCTTCTCATGAGATCTTCCTGCATATTGCCTTCCCGTAGGGTCTTCTGGACTGTGGCCACACCACCCTGGCCACATTAGGGGAGATTTTCCCAGGGAAAGCAAGGGTGACTTTGCCAGGTTCGCCACACTACCTTAACAGAAATGTGTCAAGTACCTGGTCTCATCACTGATGAAGTCGTGAAGAAGTCTACCAAACCTTGGCCTTTGCTGACTTGTCCAGAGTGTTGCCAGAAGAATGAGTGACGTGAGAGGCCGTCTCTCAGCCCACTACTTGTTAGAACTCAAGGGGAGAGCAAGTAGAACAACTCCCCACAATATCGGACAGCTTCCCCGGATTTACGCTGTGCAGGGACCACGTTGAGACGCTGCCCGGGGAAGACACAGGGTCACATAGTTGCTGGTAACTGATGTCAGCACCGGGTCCAATTCAAGTGCTGAAGACTGGTACAAGAAGAAGGCACAGACAAGGAGGAGCAGAGAGTATCTGGTAATAACTGCAGGCAAAACCAGGAGGACCAGGAATAAGTTAGCCAGCAGAGGAAAGGGAAGGCAGAGTCAGTAGCAAGTTAGAGGAAAGAAGTGAAAGTCAGACTCAGCCATTGGCCAATGCGAAGGCACAGGTCAAATGGCCACAGGGAACAGACTGGACTGTAGAAACACAGGCAAGAGAAGATAAGGCAAGGAACACTTGCACATACTGAGCGCATTCAGATGCATCTGACCTGTGCGAATGGCAGAGTTTATAAGCTCTGTGCCGCGGGCGGCTTTGGCATGGTGCCACAAGGTGCTGCTACAACTGCACATGCGAGAGAGACACGTACCAAGTCCATGTGCATGCTCACTAGAACCAACATGACAGCACCCTGTACAAGGACACTGGGAGAATGCCAGATGCCGGGTGGAACTCCAGGCTCTGGCTCCCAATGGCCAAGACACCTCTCTGTCCTCCAGTGTCCAAGGCACCATCGCAGATAGTACCACCAGTTAGGCCTTCATGGGCTGCTGCGGTGACAGGTCCGGGACCTGACACCCTGCCCTCCTCTGGGAGCAACAGATTTCCAAAGAAAACAGCAAAAAAATAAATCGATCGACCAGACGAGGAGCATGGACATTGCCGGCCGGCTCCCAAGGACGGTCACATGCAGCATACCTCCTACAGTCAATCAGGAAATAAAGACGGCTTCTGATGAACTTGGAGTCACTAACATCCTGGACCTCATATTTAGGGTGTCCATTGAAATCCAATGGTGGAGGCCTGGGAGGAACACGACCATAAGCGTCCTTCATGAAGGGTTTCAACAAGGAAACATGGAACACCGGATGCACACGCCACTCAGCAGGCAGATGCAGATGAACCAGTCAGCTCATTTAAATTGCTGTTAACTGAACTATCAGAGATATTATTTAACACACTATTCAGTGAACAAATTGTGCCCACCTCCTTTTTCATTAGTTGCAGATGATAAGCCACAGGTGAAATATGGGCAACAATCTGGAACGGCCACAGAAACTGTGGAGCCAATTTAGTAGGCAGATTCCGAACAGGCAGATCCCTCCTGGACAACCATGCATATTCTATTCTATTTAATTTTAATATAGTGCCCTTAGGCCTCAAAGTCACCATGTCACCAACAGTATAGGCAGGGGACTGTTTGCGGCCCGCAGCCGCTTTCTTCAGGGCACTGGTTGTCCCCAGAATCTGTGACGCAGTCTGATGGTCTTGAGTGAGATGTTGCAGCCAATCATTAACTGAGGGCACTGTACTGGGTCTAGGCAAGGCGAAAGGCGAGAATTTCGGGTGTAGTCTATAAGTACAGAAAAACAGACTAGTTCTGATAGAAGAATGGCATGCATTATTATAAGCCACTTCAGCCGTAACCAGATGTTCAAACCAAGCAGATTGCATGGCAATAGTATAGCAGCATCGTTATTACTCCATGGTTTGATTGGTGTGTTCGGTCTGGCCGTTACTTCGTGGATGATATCCAGAATTTAGGGCACAGTGTATATCCAAAAGGTCGCACAGCGCCTTCCAGAACCTGGAGGTGTACTGAGGTCCTTTATCCGAAATGACCTTCTTCGGAAGGCCGTGTAGCCTATAGAGATTGAGGAAAAAGGCCTGGTCCATGAGAGCAGCTGTTGTTACAGTGGCAAATGAAATGTAATGAGCCATCTTCGAAAAACAGTCCACTGCAACCATGATACAGGTATGCCCATGAGAATCCAGGAAGTCTACCGTGAAATCTGTGGCAATGGTGTGCCATGGGTAAGGTTTTTTTTTCTAGCAGCTGTAATAAACCAACAGGAAGTCTCTTACTAGTCTTAGTTTGGGCACACATGGGACACTGAGAGACATACTCTTGCACATGTTGGAGCAGTTTGGGCCACCAGAACCGACGTAAAACCAAATCCAAGGTTGTATTGATTCCACCATGACCAGAGATTGGAGAATCGTGAAGACAGGACAATAACGCAGTGGAAGGGTGCCTCTGGGGATCATTGTGAAACAGGAGACCATTTGCCTGACTCATTAACCCCTTAACCCAGGCTAATATGTAAGTCTATGCAAAAAGGAGGAGCATACCTGTCCTTAGCACTTACAATTGCTAGTGGAGGGTCACATTCCGTTGCTTCCATTACTTGCTCCAAATATAGCAGAACAGAATTCAGGAAATGCTTGACAGGCAATACTGGCTCGTTGGATGCTACATAAATTGTGTAGAAGGGACAGTGCACCGCTCTCCTGTTCTGGGATCCAGGTATGTAAGAGATAAAGAAATCAAATTGCAAGAAAAAAAAGGCCCAACATGCCTGACGACTGTTGATGCAGTGAATGGATTTTAGGTACTCCAAATTCTGATGATCCATCCTCACCTCTACTTTCTGGATTACTCCCAGAAGATGATGTCTCCATTCTTGGAATGCTTACATGATGGCTAAGATCTCATTCTCGATAACCAAGTAGTTCCTTTCACATGCAGTTCGTTTTCGGGAATGGTAAGCGATGGGATGCTCAATGGAGGTCTTGGGAATGAGCTGAAGAAGTACTGCCCCCCCCAAGGACGTGGTCTGCAGCATTGGCCTTGATGATAAAAGGATGCTTTTCATCTGGATGTGTAAGACAGGAGAACTTGTAAAGGCACTTTTGATGGCCGAATAGTTGGTGTTGGCGGTGTCATTCACACGGAATGATTACTTGGAACTAAGAAGACTTGTGATGTCAGCCGTCAAAGTGGAATAACCAGCCACAAAGCGTTGGTAAAGGTTAGCAAACCCAAGGAACCGTTGTGTAGCCTTTACATCTTGAGGAGTCGGCCAATCCCAAATGGCTTTCACTTTCCTTGGGTCCATATGGATGCTAGAAGAACTGATCATGTATCCCAAAAATGTAATGCGGTCTTCATGAAAACAACATTTCTCGGCTTTGGAATAGAGATGGTTGGCAGACAATTGTGCCAGGACTTCAGAAACGTGGTCGATATGTTCTGCTAAAGAGGGGGAATAAACTAGAATGTCATCTAGGTATACCCAGACTGATACCCCAATCATATCGGAAAGCACTGAATCCATGAAGTGCTGGCAGAGCAAAGGCATTGCATAGACCAAAAAGCATTACATGGTATTCAAAGTGCCTTAAGGATGTTTTAAAAGTGGTGTTCCACTCGTCTCCCTCCTTAATACATACCAAATGATAGTCCCCTCGTAAGTCCAATTTGGTAAATATCGAGGATGTTTTCAGAGACTCCAATATGTCCCATATCAGTGATAATGGATTTTGATGCTTCACTGTGATCTCGTTCAAAAGACGGTAGTCTATACAGGGCCGTAGTGTGCCCTCTTTCTTTGGGACAAAAAACAGATGCACCCCTGAAGGAGATTTGTATGGCACAATATATCCCTTCTGCAGACACCCATCCAGCTAGTGTTGTAGTTATACCTTTTCTTGTACGGACAGGGAATAGACTTTCCCATGTTTTATACATTTTCCCGGCTGCAGATTTATTTCCATTTCTTGTCCACTATGGCGAGGTAAAAGAATCGACTCAGGGCTGGTAAATACATGATTAGAATGATGGTACTAGTCTGCTACATTCGACACCATACAACCTAGCACAGTTGCAGAGTATTCAGTATAGGTTTTCAGCATGGTTTCATTCAGTAGTACTGGATGATCTTGAGTAGCTGAAAAACGTAGAGTTCTTACTGACCAATCAATAATTGTGCTATGTTGAAATAGCCAAGGTAGCCCCAGAACTACTAAATAAGAAATTGTTTGAATAACATCAAAAGCAATATTTTCTAGGTGATCTGCTATCTACATCTGAAGTGGTTAAGTCTGTTAACTCGCAGGACCAGATGCCAATGGGGAACCATCAATTACTTAAATCCAACAAGCAACCGGTTTGTTTGTGAGGGGTGTTCCAGACCCGTGGCATCAATGTAGTGACCCGAGGCTCCACAATCCAGTAGGGCAAGAGCAGAAATGTGTGGTAAATCCCGGCTCCAGTGAAAATGAACTGTCACGGACAGAAGACAGACTGGTGGCATGGGCGATACCAGGGTGGTTAGAGAGCTTTTCTAAATGGTATGTGGTCTTGTTGCTCCGTCTGATTCCTGCAACAAGCCCTTTAGATTCCCACAGGCTTGGAGGGCCTCAAAGAACAAGAACCCAGATAATGCCCACTGTCACCGAAATACAAACACAATCGGTTGACTCGTCGCCTTCTTCATTCTGTGTCAAGAGGGTCCTGTGAGAAACCTGAGGGTGTTCTCACTGGTAGACCCTGGAGATCTGTTGTTCAGGTGGCCAGGGGATGGCCATCGTGCTTGGAACCCGACCCTGAGGGCTGACAAGCGTGGGAGGATCACCTGGGCCAGGGGCCCTTGGGGACCGCAATAGGAATGCCCTCGGACGAAACACATTTTCCCCTTTTCTGTGGTGCACCCCTACCTGACAACTCCTCCATCTTTATGGGATATTGCCAGCACAGTCCCATCCTCCCCCCCAGTACTTTCCTTTGAGAAAAGGCAGGAAAACCCATTTATCCAAAACAACCCATCTGTTCCCCCATTTCTGACAATAACCTTCCCTCCTCTTCATTGGAACACTACAAACCCCATAATCCCTACTTTCTTGTTGACAAATCTTTTAATAATTATTCGGCCAACTTTCTCCCAAAATCTGCAACTTACTACATTTCCCACAATTCCCTTCATTTGGCCTGTCCTTCAAATACTGCAACGAAGAGTAAGCAACAAGGAGGAATGAGGATTACGCATAGGAATCCCTGGACCATTGACTCCTATGTACGACCACCATTGTGTCCCGCTAATGAGGACAGGCAAAGTCAGACATTCCCTTACAGAAATGCGAACGTGAACCAAATCCCTCCCAGGAAGTATGAAAGGTGGGGCAGGAAAGCACACATTGAGCGAGTTGGGGATGCTGGAAGGAGACCTCTACGGAAGAGTGTGCGTTGCGTGACCTTCTGCCATTGGGAATCTGCAGCAATTTAACAAAAGCAGCTCAAATAGGTGATTAAATCCACATGCCCCTGTTTTAAATCCAAAAGCTGGTTCTGGGCTGTCGTGGCCCGATTGGTTTATTGGAAGACAGCCAGAAAACCCTTCTCAAATTCACCAAAGTCTTCTAGTATGGGGCAGTTGGCGGATATATATGGAGCTGCCAGGCCAAAGCACTGCCGGTTAGGTTGCTTAGAATAAACCCAATCTTGGCTTTGTACAGAACTGCATTTTACAATAGAGGCAAACTTCCATGAGTCTCCTGGGATCTCCATCATACCTCAGAGAAGAAGATGGTGCCACTTCGCTCTCAGCCAATACCACTGATGGACCTCGGTTAATAGCCATCGTAATGCTGCATTTTCTTGTTTTAAAGATACGGCAACCTCAAGTCTTAAGGCTTGCAATTCCTCCCTGAGCTCCTGAATTGCTTGAATGCTACTGAATCCGGTCCATTTTGAGCTTGGATCCCGGCACACCCTTGGCAATTCCGGACCATCCTGTGTCCTTCATTTCACTGATGGCCACACAGCATAACCTTGTGTTTTTCAGCCCTCCACCTGGGCTGCAGTCACCTTCTCTTGTGCAGCTGGGTGATCCTGGGTTTCACAGGAGTGTTCAGTCAACTTACCAGAGAGAGGGGCAGTCGGCTACCGAGAGGTGCGGAAATCCTGCTTCATTCTAATGAACTTATGGGGAGCAAGGGGTGGCGCTTTTTAAATGCATGTTCTGATGGAGGCTTTGCAGAGAAGAGGACATCTTGCAGAGTGGAGATGCAAGTGCAGCTGCATGGGGTAGAATGCAAGATGTGAGATATTAACGAGGGGCGGGGATAGGTGTGCTCTTGGCAATGCAGTGTGATGGCCATGACCAAGTGCAGGAGAAAACAGCACAGCATCATTCTTACTACCCTGGCCCCTCCACACACACCTCTGTCCCATACCCACTAACACTTCCGTGCCAATGGAAGCCCACTTCTCTGCTGGTCAAGGGTGGTGGTCTAGGCATAAAGCTGCTATGCTGTGCACCAGGTGCCCATTTAAAAGGTCCCTGACCCTCCTCCAGTGTCTACTGCCACATACTGGAATACACTGCAATGGACCCTGCATCCTAGTGCCAATGAGTGCCTATCCGTGTTTAAAGGATGTCCTGACCGCTACAGGGTATGCTTTGAATGTTTAGATGCGGCCATGTTATGCAAACTGTTGGGCTCTTATATTGCACCTCCAGCGCCATGATGCCTTTGGGCGACCGTGTGCTATATAAGAAACCCTAACATAACATAACCTCACGCCGGATTCCAGCCTCTAAGCGTGGGTCCAGGTACCAAAGCAATGCTGCTCTGCGCTGTCTTCTTTCAAGGACCAGCGCTTTGCCTGCTGAGCTGGCCTTTTGACCACAACGTGGTTTTTCTAAGTTATGCTGCATTATACTATGCTTGTTTGGCTATGCAATTTTGTACGTTGACTGTGCTATGCTGTGCTAAGCTATGTTGTTGGCGGACTGCATGGCCAAAGCACGTGTCCTCTCAGGGCTAGACCTATTTCCCTGGCTCTGCGGCATAGCTTTTGAGTGAGAAGGCATGATTTAGGTGTTTCGGGCCTGTGCCACTCTATAATGTGTGCCTGTAAAGGGTGCTTCATTACATTTCTCGAGCCAGCTTTAAAGACCTGGTAGAGAAGTGGGATTTCTCACATCTAAAAGGAGAACGCACTTTAGAAATGGGATCTAGAGGTGGGGTGCTTGTAGACAGAAGACTTGCTAATGGTCTTCATCTGTAGTCTGAGCTCTTAAGATCGGGCAATGGGGGAAGCTATCAGTTTTCAGAGGTTAGCTTTTGCAACCCTTTTACCTGGTCCAAGTCCACCAAACATCACCAAAAGGCGCCTGATGCCTGATGCCCGGAGAGGCTTAGCGTATTCAAGATAACGTATCGGAGCCCTTGCTCTGTCCAGGTCATGCAGGACCTCCTCCGCTGAGGAAATATGGGGTCTAGACTGAAATAAACCAGAAGGATTATCTCTTGGTTAGATAAAACGTTAGAGAAAATGAGGGGGCAGTTCTTAGAAACTCACAGTGGGGGCCTTTAGAATGAAAGACCTTGCAGCTGCCTAATTAGCCCAGGGGACGTTGTGGCCCCTTGGAACACATTCTTCCAGGAAAGAAGATCCAGGCCACATAACGCCATGGGCTTGAAGGAATGGGCCTTACGAACCCCAGAACAACACTGGGGTGCCACCGAAGAGCCAGCTCTCGGATAAAGATACAGTAACCCAGCAAAACCATGTCTCATTACTCCCTTCTTTATGGACAAGGTATCTTCAAGCGTGTTCCAGTATAGAGCGATTGCTGAAACTTCATGCAGGAATCCCAGCAAAGTCCAAAAGAGACATGAACGGCGTGAAGTTCTCTAAAAGGCAACGTCAGGGTTAACCTGTCTTTCCAGGCCCCAATTCTGCAACCAAATCCATTTTTATTAGTATGCTGTACGGGTCATTTCTTTATTTTCTGCACCAATGACCTACAGGTTTTCTTCCGAAAATCCTAAATGAGAGCAGACCAACTGCTCAGGTACTAGACCCTCAAGTTCAGAGATTGTAGGCGTGGGTGGGGCCTGCAATTCCTCCGGATCCGTTACTTGAGAGTTCCAGAAACTTGCCACCTAAGAGTTGGAGGACATACGGAAACCAAAGCTGGTGGGTCCAAGTCCAGCAAAATCAAACGAGTTATGGGATGACCGGAATTTCTGTAGATTTCATGGAGGCAGAGGAACTGGAGGAAAACCTTATGCGGTCTTGTTGGACCAGTCCAGTAGAAGTGTTTCTCCCTGACGTTTGTGGCACGAGCAAAATGGAAGGTACACTGAGGACAGAGTTCTGTCTCGAGGCAAATAGGCCCATTTGGCTTTGGAGCCAAGTAGGCTTGAGTTGCTAGTAGTGTCAAGCCTACTATAACTACTTAACACATACACTGTGGGCTTCAGATTAAATTGTCAGTTAGCAGGGATGAGAATCATTTTGTGAAAGACACAGCCGCAAATCCTCATTTCATACTTGCAGAGGGAGGGAGAGGAGGTACCACCTTGCTTGTTTAGACAGAACATAGCTATTGGGTTATCTAGTTCCTTGAAGCCGCGGAAGGAAGGATTGAAAAACCAGGAATACAGCTTTCAATACTAGAAAATGGATCTGATAGGTTTCGCGCATGGTGGCCCACAGACATGGTGTGCATGGGAAGAGAATAAGCTGTGCACCAAAGAGTTCATTGGGTTATCTTTTGAAAAGGGGAAAGGGGTCTCCTTTCCAATTACCGTTCTGAAAACACCACTGCTGAACTGAGTCTGACGTTAAGTTATTTGCATCATTTTGAAATGAGATTCTGACATTTTGTTCAATCTGTGGCCACCTTTCTCAGAGAACTATGTGGCTACCCGAATCCAGGAGGCCCACAGACCTTCGGAACAACCAGGCCAAACAACTGGAAGGACACAAGGCGTGCCAGACAGCGCTCTGTGTGGACGGAATTCTGCTTTCCGACTGAAGGCTTTCCCTACTGTTCAACCCGATAAGGCACAGATTTTTACTGGTCCATGGAAAACCCCCTACCCCAAAGAGTGTTACAGGTTTTCTCGAGACTGAAAAGGGCGAGAACGAGTCATGGGGCGGCTGAAGAGCAAATCAGCTTGGAAGGGATGTGGATGGAGTCCCTCTTGATGCAGATAGGCTACTACCACTGAAATGACTTTGCAGCAGTTTTCAGATTAAAGGGCACACACCTGAACTGATAATGATTGCCACGGATGGCAAATCACAGGAGATCCGGAATCAGAATGTTGAAATAGCCGCCAAGTGATCAGAAGAATACACAGAGTCCCCATGCTGCAGGGTAATGCCTCCAGAACCTGTGCTAGGTTACCATCTAAAGGTTTCCACTGGTAGAACCCGGTGGAGGTTGTAAAGGTCCAGAATGGCTTTCATGGCCCCTGATTTTCTGGAGAGATATAAAGTGATGACAGTAAAACAGCTGCCCCTTTCTTGCGTTACGGGACCCACTCGATGGCACGGAGTTGGTGTAGGCTCTGAATTTCCAGACACAATCCTGCAGACTTGTTTTTTTAGATTAGGGGTCAGAGATCAGTGGGGCTAGTGCCAGAGCTAAGGAAGAACCTATCAGATTATCTGAAGAACCCATGGGTCTAAGGTTATTTGTGTCCATGGTTGATAAAACCACGTGACCCTGCCACTGACCAGGGAAGCGTGCTATATAAGGGAAAGTGGAATTTCTACCCTGCTACACATTTTTTCACTGGTTCTCTCAGGTTTTAGCCCCTTGGGCAAGCCCAGGGGAGGAAGAAACAGGTCCATTTCCCTTCCCAAGGGCTGCAATCACTGGCGTAGACTGGGCAGGAAGATTGCTAGTCATATACATCATGTGATCCATCCAGGAGCGGGATTTCATTTTGAAGAACCTTGTATTTATATGATCCTGAGTGAAATGATATTTGCATGTGACGTAGGGTCACTCTAACAAAGAAGTGTCCAGTCCCTGAATAGGTTAGTCTGGAGAAGATACAATGAGCTCTCGCTAGGAGACTTTTCAGCAGACACAATGCTCAGTGCCTGCCTGGCTTTCCCGTGGATTAAAAATGATAGTTTAATAGGACCGATCACAACAGAATCTTGTTCGGAATCTGTAGCTGTGTCAGTGTTTAGCCAAGGTACCTTTGTTGGGATAGGGGTTTTGATCCATCCAGGAGATGAAAGGCAAACCAGAATGGTGTGAGGGGTCAGAAATGCGAGACAAACACAAAAGTAAAGTTTTCTCAAGAATGGCCATTTTATTAAATGAAAAGGATAGGCGGTTATCCTACCTTTACCTGTCTATAACGCCTACCTTGCAAACTAACTAAAGAAAAATGACCTAGTGTCTGAAAGTCACTGACCCTCACACTAATACATACAACAAAATAACATAAGGAACATTGTGTTGTTTCAATTCAAAAAGTTCAAACTTAGACGCTTTTTAAAGTACTCCTTGTGACCAGGTTTGGATTCCTTTCCCCTAAACAATACAGGAACACCTTTGGGAACTTATTTTTCAATTTAGTTCTATTCAGTTCAATGCACAAGACCAAAGGCAAACTTACACTTGTTAAAGTAAATGTCTCTTTCATAAACCATTCCACAACTTCAAAACAATTGGTCGTACCCAATATCCTTCGTAGGAAAATAGAAATGTCTATCTATCAAAACCATAAATTCATAAATCAAAGCAATTGTCAGCATATCACATTTCTCCTTCAAATTAATTACTTTAGTCGGGATAGCACAGCAATTGTTTCTGATAATGTCACACTTGCTCTTCAAAGGAAAATACTTTTGTCAGGATAGCATAGCAACAACTTCTGATAATGCCACACTTCTTCAAATGAAATAGCTTGAACAAGTTCTTTTCATCACACTTCTTTGTCACAAAATAACATCTTTTTTCCTGGTCCACTCGCCTGCCAGGGCTAACTACTATTGGTCCCTTTCCTGGTTTACTTGCATGCCAGGATGTAAACTCCTACAACTACTATTATGCTTTGTGGCAATAGTTGCGCCAAGATACTCCACACCAGTATCCTTTGTGGGGATGTTTGAACCATGTCTGCCTCTTTCTATAGTCTCTTGACTTTTGGTAATGCGGGTTACAAGTCTCCCGCAGTTGGTGTCCCAGATAAGAGAAGTTGCGCCCTTGTTGCCTTTTTTCTGCTCCTTTATAGCCTCTTGACTGTTGGAAAGGCTGGTTATAGGTTTTCCCCAATTGGTGTCTCAGGTAAGGGGAATTATGCCCTTGTATTGCTTTATCGGTTTGGATTTCAAAAGCATTGATTTTTGATTAATGTTCTAATTGGAGCACCCCGGGGTTACCTTTAGCTTTAGGCCAACTCACCGGTCCGCTTTGGAATTTCCTGTTCCCTTACTTGTGCTGCAGTGGACCTTTTATCTGCTTTCTGCCTTCCTGGCAGCTTTTGTGTACCTCTCATCGTTTGTACTGCTTCTTCCCAGAACTCCAACAGCTACAGTGGTTCTCCTGCACACTGAAGCGCTGCTTGTCAGGGTGGGAGCACACCATCACCCTCTCCTTCGGGCCCCTTTGACATACACCACTTCCCGCTGCGATTACTCTGCCGCGCCAGATCTCGTGTCAGCAACAGCTGGCATTCTTCTTTCTTGTTCTGTGTTCAACCCAGCATTATGGTCTGCTTTTGCCTCAGTTACTCCTTCAGCGTCCTCTGACAGCTGCAACTTATTCCTGAGTTTCAATGTCCCGCTCAGGTGTTGTGGTCTACAACGACTAGACCGCACCTTATGGTTAATGGCATTGTTGATCTTTAATAACTCTGGGCCTTTCTTCTTTGTCCCAGTACCAAGGGCATCATGGATCCAGAAGTCCATAATGTGTTTTGGGGTTGTGAGTTTAAATTATTTTGAATTGCTTTGTGAAATTAACATTGTCAGGGTTAGGGAATTTTGTATAAAAGGTTGGTGTTTTAACACTGGATTTTAAACCTGTATTTAAGACATGATCATGACAATTAGAGAATGTTACATTTAATTCCTGATTAGATGACTTTTCACAACATGCTCTTTGGATATTTTCATAGGTGGGATTTGTACAATGACAGCATGGCATTCAATATTTGGGGAGCTCATCCTCATAAGACGATGAATACAGTTTCTCTCCCAAAGGAGTCACCCCTTGCCCCTGACAACCAGATCCTCCCCATGTGATCCTCCCTCATGATACCACCCCTGGGGTTAGGATCAGGTAGCAGCTGCCTTCCCCATGCCACATGGAAGGCTGGGGCCTAGTGAGGACTCGGCAGGATTCATCACAATGGGCTAAGGGACCCCAACGAAGGTCCACGTGATCTTTAATTTGTTTAACGACCGAGCCTAAGTAGTGCCCCACTACTGTACTATCGTGGACGATGGTAGTAACTCTCTCCAGACCGCCTTAGATCAAAAAGGGCAGTAGAAGGCTAATGCTCCCACAGAAGGAGCATTCGTAGAACGCAATTTCTTAGTTTGGGGTCTCCAGAAAGGGGAAACCTAGAAATGCATAATCCTGCACTAGAGAATGTAACGGTAGTCTCAGGGGCGGGGAAGATGGGGGGTTTCTTGTAGTTAAAAGCATCAAAGTTCTCCAAGTCAAACAAGTTGAGGGTACCAACTTTCAGAGCAGGAGAAAGCTGCATTGTGCCTAGCTGTGGAGGGGGTACTATAGAGAAAGTTGAAGTGAACCTCTTTGTCTCTGGGCACAGAGGGATACTTTGAGCTTCTTCCCACGCTATGATGTCATGTGTGCTTTTTTTTCATGAAACCCAGTTCCGAAGATGTTAAAGCCTCTTTCACTTTCTTTCCTAAGCGTGCAGTGGTACTCCGATCAATTTCAGATGTTTTGATGGTGTGTTAGGACCATATGGTTCCAGAACTCTGGAAGGAGGAGGACTATGCTCCCGAAATACCTGGTCCTCCGGAAGGGGGCTACAAAGGTTTGGATCATTCAGAATCAAGAGGAACTTAATCAGCTCCAGGGTTAGAGCTGTGGAATGGATGCCTCTCGCCAATACTTTGATGATCTTACCTGGAGTGAACAGATGGACCAGTACAACAGAACCTCTGGTTGGTGGTCCGTCCTGAAGCGTTCAAGCCAGGAGGTACTCACCTGAATGAATGCACATGATGGTTTTCACCTAACTGGGCAGTTGAAGGTCCTTCATTGGGGGAGGAAAGTTCCACAGTGGCACTGGAAAGGCCTAGCCATTTTCACTCTGCCGATTTGTGCCAAATCCTCCCCTACCTTGTATCAGTTGGCCAATGACCCTTGAGTTGGTCGACTGCAGCCCGGCCGGAACTCATTGGGTGTAGATCTGTTGCGAAAAAGGGACTGCTGAAACTGATACATTTCTTGAAACCGTCATGGGAGAAAGAAGGAAGCTTTCGGAGTCAATAATCGAACTTCGAAAGAAAAGTAAAATCGCACCAAACGGAGTGGCTAAAGGGGGAAAAATGGCAAGTGTAAAGCCAAACCAAGTTATCGCTAAAAACAAGAAGAAGGTGTGGCGGTTGGTATTGTGCTATTTCTAGTGGCAGAGCCAGTGTTGCAATGGGATAAGAGGCCCGACCCACACTGACTGCTCTAATTTACAATCAGCATTTTCTTATAATTGATTTTTAGGACAATTCCCAATCAGATGGCAAGGAGAGAGACGGGAACGACAGAGTAATCCATGGAGAAGTGGCTCCAGTGAGAAGTGAGTTGTAAACAGTTATAAAAAGCGCCCAAAGAAGCAGAGAGTAATCCTGAACTTCAGTACACTGAGCTGATAACACTGGCCAGAGGCCCTCTTCCGTCTTCGCTTCATGTGCCGATAGTGGCTTCGTGGGTGCCGAGTCGTATCGACTACTGTAATTCCTCGTACGTAGCCCAGCCTCAGTACCTTATTCGTTGTCTTCAACTTCTGCAACATCCGGGGGCTAGAGTAGCCTCCGGCACCCCGAATGGAGGCCATATTTCACACGTTTCATAAGTCCTACACTGGCTCCCGGTGTCAAAGCGGGTTGAATTTAAAGCTTTGTGTATTGTTCACCGGGGTTTTTTACGGTAAAGGAGCAGAGTATTTGCAAGCAAAGTTCTGTCCATACATTCCCGGTCGCCCTCTTCGACCTCAGGATTGCTTTTTTATCCAGATACCTGGGTATCGGCTGTCTAGAATTGGGGGGCGGGTGGCCACGTGTCAAAGCTGTTGAATGCTTTGCCACTATCTTTGGGGGCTCCTGAGAATCATTTGACGTTTAGATGGCCAGTGAAAACCTTATTATTCTAGTCAGTTTGGGTGGCCTTCAGCTCCTGTTCGTTTTCTTAGCGCCAAGATGCCATTGGTGAACGTGTGCTTTATAAATCTGTTAACATAACATAACAAAACAGAGTTGGCAGACCCTTGCAGAGATGGCCCAACTGCCCAAGGTAAGGGCTAGTGTCCAGGGAGAGCGCTCAGTAAAGGCACGGCAATGCTGTTATTGGCACATCGCCCCCCTCCTGCGGGTATTATTGCCATTAGTGCATGGTCATTTTCAGTGTCGGTGACACCGAACTAATTCACAATGAAAAATAATTTCCGATGAGAGGACATGGCCATTATGTATGTTTTCTTTTCCTTTTTTTGTACACAAAGGTTTCGGCGGTCTGGGTATCCAATGTGCTGGTGGGAATGGGGGAATGGGCGGCTGCGGGATGTTTCACAGCGGTTCTGTGGGCTTGCACCAGAGAATACAGCCTGCATTCTGAGCAGTATGAACGGCCGAGGGCCTGATCCAGGGTGCAAAGACTCTTTCAGGTCCTAGAAAGAGGCTAGGAAAAAAGCAAGCAGATTCCCCCCCTCCCTCAAGACAAATGCACAATACAACCAATGTCTTGTTGAGGCACGTGGCATGCTATGACCCATAGGAGAACACGTCATTGGCAAGGAGAGGACTTCAAGTGGTCTGGAGAACCCCCATGTAAATAGGGTAACTTGGGAGATATTGGTGATGAGAGTCAAAAGTGCAGGAAATAAGAAAACAAATGCTGCAATGTGATTTATAAAGGAGTAACTTAAAAATGTGGCGGACGGACATTCACTCAATTGGCCTCAAACAATGGAAGTTAGTAGGATGGCAAAAAGCACTGCTGTGAAAGAGACCATGTGCACACACCTCCCACCCACAATGCTGAGAAGCACATGTCGGTAGACATGGTAGGATGGCCGGCAGTTCACACATCACCAATACATTCGCCCGTCAACCTGAAAAGCTGCATCCAACAGGCAGGAACCACGGGGAGGGAAGTCAAACCTACACAAACCTCATCTGTTTTTCCACCCGTACTTTTGGCATTTGAGGAAAGACTAAATGTGAGTCAAAATCGGTTTGTGGCGCTCTTTAGCCGGTGAGGAGTGTGGTACTTCCAATGCGCCACTTCTACTTTCTCTGTCTAAATGGTTCATTAAGACTCAACAGCGTAGTCAGTATACACCATTCACCTCTCCACCCCTCTCCCTAATTTCCAAGCCCACCACTACAACTTCAAGCCCAGTCCAATCTCCCAGATCCCCTAGTCATGATGGGGGCTTTCAGGAAATAACAAGGGTCAATCTGTAGGCGATGACCTTGTGCAAATCTCTGGGTGCAGTTTGTCTCAGTCTGGAGTGGATGTCCTTGTCCCACTCTCTGGTTACAGCTGTGGTCAGTCAGTTTGGAGTATAGGGGTCAGTATGGGGTGCATGTGCCAGCCTATGGGGACAGCTTGGGCCAGTCTGGAGTAGATATTCCAGTCTATGAGTAGACCTTGAGCCAGTCTTTAGAGGATTTCACAGTTTTTCGGAACGGCTCTGGTGTTGTTTGGTGTGGATTTTCCAGTCTATGCGTTGTGATGAATCCGATGGTGTCATCACTCCTTTCCCGTTTGTGACATCTCCCCATATAGCCAGGGAACGGCAGTCCCTACCTGATTCTGACCCTGGGGACACCTATATGCGTGAGGATCACATGGGGGGGAGCCAACCCTCAAGGGAGTGAAACAACATCGTCGGATGAGACATGGTATCCCCCATTTTTCCTTCTAGGGATTACCCCTCCACTCTGCATGCCTTAATAGCATATTGTCACGACTACATTCAAAGCTACTGAGAATACCTTCCCATAAATCATCAAGAACTGACTTCTCTTTCCCTGGATGTAAAAGTACTGCGACGAGGAACCTGAGCGGAGTAATGAAGATCGATAGAGGCCAAAAGCACGAGCTGCGCTCTAGTGGTTGCCAAAGCATACTTGATATCAGGACTTTTAAACCACAGAGCCAGCTGACAGAGAAAAGAATGCTGGCAGGGAGAATCTCAGCCTCTCAATAGCGACCAAGGGACCGCTGTGCTGTGCACAAGTTTGTGGAGCCAACCAACTCATGGAGGAGGCTGAGGAGAGCAGACTGCAGGAGCTGGTCCACTGGGAGAGTGGCATGTGAGGAAAGGTAGGGGAGAGTTCCGGGCACACGTAAGGCACTGAAAAGCAGCCTTCACGCTGCTCGAGCACCGAAACAACCGGAGCAGGCAAGCGGTTGCCAAAAAGGACACCGAAGCCACAAAACAGATGCAGCAAATCTAGGACAAAGGAACGGGACACCAAAGAGCTGCTGCATGACTACCGCGGAAGATCCACCGCATGCCAGAGAGCATGTGAGTCCACCCAAGGGAAGCTGGGACAATGGGGCATCTCTGCAACCCTACTGAAGGCAAATAAGAGTTAATGAAGCCTACGAGTGAGAATGGGAGACTCGATATTTTGTGAAGATACCTAATGGACTAAATATAAAATATTGTCAAGTTTGCAAGTGTGCCCAGTAAAATATATAGGAACGTCCTCACAGGAGAATATACCAGGCAGACACAAGTTACAAGAGTATTGGGTGAAGTACATAAGAAAGCCTTGGCAGGAGAGTATACCAGGCAGATTTAAGTTGCAAGTTTGTTAAATGAAGCACAGAAGACAGTCCTGGCAGGAGAGTGTACCAGGCAGATTCAAGTTGCAAGAGTGTTAAGTAAAGCGCAAAAGAAAGTCCTGGCAGGAGAGTATACCAGGCAGTTTCATGTTGCAAGTGTGTTAAGAGAATCACAAGAAAAATCCATGGCAGGAGATTATACCAGGCAAAGTCAAGTCAGACAATTTGTAAAGCAAATCACATGGGGGAGTCCTGATGAGAATACACCAGGTATAGCCGAAGACTGTATTGAAATCCTACTAAAAAGGAGAAGAAACCTAGCAGGACAGCACACTAGTTATCTGAGCAAAATAAATTAAGACTAGCAGCCAAGTTCATTTTCTGACTAGAAGAAGCCCAAGGAAAATGCATATCCTTGAAAAGATTAAAGTACAGTGAAGAGAAATCCAGGAGAAGGGAGCCATCCTCTGGTGCTGTGAACTTTATCCATCTGGATCGTTTGTGTTGGCGTTATGCCCTGTTTATACTTTATGAACATTTGTACACTTTTCAAGGCCAATGACATTCCCCTTTTCACCTTAGAGTTAATTTATAGAATTTGAGGTCCAGGATAGTATTTCTGGCAGAGGACAATTTTGCTTTGGATATCTTAACATTGGACAGACCCTTAGTTTTGTTTTAGGCAGGAAAATACCTTCCATAATAGGGACATTGAGGCAGTTTACACCCCCTTTTTGTTTCAATAAAGGTTTATGGCCAAAACCATGAATTCTCTGTGTCTGCATCTCTCTCCTTGCTCCTCACATATGGTGTCAGAAGTGGGATCAGGCACAGTTCGCACAAACTGGGGGGCCCTCAGGCTTGAAAAACAAAGCAACAGAGCCTCCGATCCATCGGTAGCTACAGAAAATTCTCATTGGATTTGACTTATGTAGTAGCAGGGTAGAGTTGGTACAACATGGAGTTAGAGTGTTAATACCCACTGATCTTGTCTTGATAGTGGACCTTAATGTGGTCTCTGAAGAGGTGGGCAGGCAGAAAGGGGAACCATTCTTTTTTCAAAAATTCAGGCTACTGAAAAGAGGTGATCTTAGTCCCGATGGTACTCACAGATCTCAGATAATGGTAACAAAAAGCTACAAAAAAGAATGGTATTAGAAATCGCCCAATCTCATTTAACAGGTCACTTAGAATAGCCAAAACACAGGCACAAATAATAAAAAATTGTGCTTACTTGTACCCTGTGTCAAAAGGCCAGCTTCCAAATGCCCCCCTCCAGCTCCACTACAGCTTTTACCTATCATTGATATACCCTTTTCCCCTATAGGCATGGACATACTTGGACCCCTTGAGCCATCTAAATTGGGGAATCATTACATATTGGTAATCGTAGATTACGCAACTCGATACCCCAAATCATTTCCATTATGCAATAATATGACCCAACAAACTCTAAAACATCTGATCCCATTATTTTTCAGGGGTTGGTTTTTCCTATTTTATCCCTACACACACAGGAAAGTTGGTCCATTTAAAACCATATCAGATCCCAGAAGCAAGAAAAGCAATAGTCAGAGTAGGAGGAGAATATGCTAAAATATGATATTATTAACCGATCTCAGTGTCCCTGGTCCTCTTGGATTGTACTTGTTGCCAAGCCAGATCAGTCGGTGGGGTTCTGTATTGATTTATGAACGTTGAAAACAGTATCTCAATTCGACAGTTATCCTATGCTGAGGATAGATGATCTGATTGATCAATTAGGGACCGCTGTTTCCCTCTACATGATTGATCTGACAAAAGAGTACTGGCAAGTACCCGTTAATCCAGAGAACAAAGAGAAAACCACCTACTCCATCCCATTGGTCTATTCCAGTTCAAAGTATTACCTTTTGGACTTCACTGGGCCCCGGCTCCATTTCAAAGGTTAATGGACCAAGTCCTTCACCCTTACTCCTCTTTTTGCGGAGCTTTAATCGATGATACAAACATTCATAGTATAACATGGGAGGAACACCCGCACCACCTATACTTTGTCACCAAGCTTTGAGGAGAGCCAGGCTTGCAGCCAACCCAGAAAAATGTCACTTGGCACAGTCAGCTGTGAAGTATCTTGGACCTTTTGTGGGTAATGGACTTGTTCAACCCAAAGTGAAAAGGTGAGAGCTGTTCAGGAAACTACAATGCGCAGAACCAAGAAAGGTCTGAGAACCTTTTTGGGATTAGTGGGATATTATAGACGATTTGTCCTCAGCTATTCTACTATCACGTCATGCCTCACTGATAAGCTTAAGAATGTAGAACCCCAAAAGATAAAGTGGGGTGATGAAGAACAAAATGTTTCGATAAACTCAAGAATATTCTGTGTAGTGAACCAGTGTTGAATGTGGCAGATTTTAACAAAGAGTTCATCTTACAAACATATGCTTCACATGTTGGGTTGGGTGCTGTTCTTTCACAAGATCACAATGGCATTGAACACCGGATTCTTTTTATCAGTATGAAGTTATATCCCTGGGAAAATAACTATTCCACAATTGAGCTTGGGGCCCTAGCTATAAATGGAGCAGTTACATACCTCAAGTACTACCTCACTGGCAGGAAGCTTAGACTGGTAAATGATCACTCTCTATTAATTTGGGTTTGCCTCTGCAAGTGCACCAATGCACAGGTCATGTGCTGGTTCTTTATACAGCCCTATTATTTTAGGGTAGATCACCGAACAGGAAGAGAGCAGGGAACCGTAGACTTCCTTTCCCGTTTACCAGTAGGTACTGAGGGAACCAGCAGCATTAGGGAAAGGGTATAGGAAGAATCCAATGGTGTCTTCACTCTTTTTCCAGTGGTGACCTCTCTCCATGTGGCCAGGAGACAGCATCCGCTACCTGATCCTGCCCCAGGGGGAGAGGGGAGTGTATATAAGGGAAGGGAGGATCACATGGGGGGATTACCCTCAAGGGAGTGACACATCATCAGATGAGACATGGTATCCCCCTTTTCCTTCTAGGGATACCCCCTCCATTCCCCTTGACTTAATGACTCCCTCGCCACCTCCCCCTTGAAAGCTACTGAGAATACCTTCCCATACTCTGCATACAAGTCATCAAGAGCGGATTTCTCTTTCCCTGGATGTAAAAGTACTATGAAGAGGAAGCTGAGCTATGAAGATCGATAGAGGCCAGAAGCATAAGCTGCGCTCTAGTGGTTGCGAGTGCACACTTGATGCCGGGACATTTAAACCTCTGAGCCAGCTGACGGAGAGAAGACGCTGACTCGCTGACTGTGAGACTCCCATCCTCTCGGTGGCGAGCGAGGGACTGCGGTGCTGTAGATAAGTCCAAGGAGTGAACCAACTGACAGAGGAGGTTGAGGATAGTAGACAGCAGGAGCCGGTCCGCTGTGAGGACAGCAAGAGAGGAAAGACTTCACGGGATATGCAGGCACTGAAATCAGCCACCACGCCTCTCAAGCACTTAGAAACCCAGAGCAGCCAGCAAGAGCCGCGATGGACGCGGAAGCCACAAAGCAGAGGAGCCAAACCTAGGAATAAGGAATGGGATGAAGAGCCACTGCATGATTCCCGCAGGAGATCTAATGCACTCCACAGAGAGCCGGTAAGTCCACCCAAGGGAAGCTGGGACACCGGGGCATGTCAGCAACCCTACCCAAGGAAAATAAGAGTACATGAAGGATATGAGAGAGAATGGGAGACTCAATATTTGGTAAAGAGACATTACAGAAATATAAAATATTGTTAAGTTTGCAAGTGTGCCCAGTGAAGTATAAGAGAAAGTCTTGTTAGGCGACTATACCAGGCAGACACAAGTTACAAGAGTATTGAGGGAAGCATGTGAGAAGCTCTGCCGGAGAGTATACCAGGCAGATTCAAGTTGAAATAGTGTCAAGTAAAGCAGAAAGGAAGGTCCTGGCAGGAGAGTATGTGTAAAGCAAATCACATGAGGGAGTCCTGATAAGGATACATCAGGTAAAGCCAAATACTGTATTGCAATCATAATAAAGAGAAGACACCTGGCAGGAGAGTACACCAGATATACAAGCAGAATTAAGACTAACAGCCAAGTTGTCTTGCATACAAGTTGTTTTGCTGACCAGAAGAAGCCCAAGGAAAACTCATATCCTTAAAAAGTTTAAAGTACAGTGAAGAGAAATCCAGGGGGAGGGAGTCATCCCCTGGAACTGTGAACTTTATCCCTTTGGAACGTTTGTGTTGGAGATGCCCCTTTTTCTTTTGTTTTTGAACATTTGTACACTTTTCAAACCCAAAGACATTCCCTTTTTCACCCTCAAGTTAATTTATGGAGTGTGAGGGCCAGGATAGTGTTTCAGACACAGGACGTTTTTGCTTTGGACATCTTGAAATTGGACAGCCCTTTAGTTTTGTTTTAGGCAGGGAAATACCTCCCACAATAGGGACAGTGAGGGATTTTTCAACCCCTTTTTGTTTTGATAACGGTTTATGGCCAACTCTGTGTCCGCATCTCATTTCTACCTCCTCACAGTGCACAGTTTGGACCAGTCTAGAGTGGATTTCCCAGTTTTTGAGTACGGCTCTGGTGATGTTTGGTGTGGGTATTCCAGTCTATGCGTACACCATGGACCAGTCTATAGTGGATGTTTGAGTCTCTGGGAACAGCCTACATCAGTCTGGAGTGTATTTACAAGTCTCTGGCTACAGCTGACAGCAGTCTGGAGTGGATTTGGAAATCTATGGGTACAGCTGGGATCAGTCTGGAGTAGATGGTCCAGACTTTGGGTACATGTGAATCAGTGTATAGGGAATGGTTCAATCTCTTAGTAAACCTGCAGCCAGTCAGGAGTGGATTTCACAGTTTTTGGGTACAGTTGGAGTCAGTTTGCAGTAGATGTACCAGTCCTTGGGTATAGGTGGTACCAGTCTTTGGGTACAGGTGGGGCCAGTCTTGATACACCATGAGCTAGTCAGGAGTGGTTTCCCAGTCTCTTGGTAAACCAGTATTGGCTTGCAGTGAATACTAGTCTTTGGGAATGGCTGTGGACTGTTTGGAGTCAACGTTCCAGGCTTTGGGTACACTTGGTTCCAGTCTCGAGTGGAATTCCAGTCGATGGGTACAGCTGGGGTTTGTATGGAGTACATGCTCCAGTTTATGGGTACAGGTGAGGGTTACTTTGGAGTGGATGTTTCAATCTCAGGCCACAGCTGGAGTCAAGATTGAGTAAATGTATCCATTTATGAGCAGATTGCAAGGTCAATCTGGAGTGTACATTTAAATCTCTGGGTACACCTGCAGCCAGTCTGGACTGGATTTTCCAGTCTATGGGTACAATTGGGATCAGTCTGGAATACATGTTCCCACCTATGGGTGCAGCTGTCATTCTGGAGTGGATTTACCAGTATTAGGGTACAGCTGGGGTTAGTCTGGAATAAATGTCCTACTCCATGGGTACAGCTGGGGTCCGTCTGGTGTGATGGTCCAGTCTCTGGAACCAGGTGGTGTCATTTACTGTGAATGTTCCAATCTATGGGTACAGCTTGGGCCAGCCGGGAATAGACTTCTTAGTCTATGGGCAGAGCTGGAGCAGTCTGGAGTGGATGCTCCAATTACTAGGTACAGCTCAGCTCAAGTCAATCTGGAGTGTTTTTTTTAAATCTCTGGTTATAGCTGGTGTCAGTCTGTTGTGATAGTTCAGTCCCTGGTGACAGGTGGCATGGAGCAGACGTGGATACATTTAGGTTGATTATAGCTTTGATTAGTCAGGGGTGGGCATTTCCGGTCTTGGGTTATAGTTGGGATGAGTTAGGGGTTGGAGGTCCTGGTCTTATGTTATAAGTAGGATGAGTTAGAAGCGGGGATCTCAGTCTTGGCTAGAGCCAGTGTTGGTGTGGGGTATGGTCTTAGGTCATAAGGGATCAGTCAGATGTGGGTAGTTCTGGTATTGGGTTACATCTGGGATGACTCAGATGTAGGGGGCTCTGGTCGTAGCTGGGACAAGTTATTTGTGAGGAGTTACAGTCTTATGTTATAGCTGGGATAGTCAGCTCCGGACGAGTTTTAGTCTCAGCTGTGGCCATTCAGGTGGTGTTTGGGGGTTTACAGTCCAGCGTTATAGTTGGTATTGTCAGTTGTGGGTTGCTCCACCCTTTCCTTAGAGCTGGGAGGAGTCAAGTCATAGGTGCATCCATGCTTCTAGACTCTTGTTAGATCTGGAACGAACCTGAAGCTGTGTTAAGTGATGAGTTTTTACTACCCACTGTGGTGACAAAAGGCCCTTTGGGTAGCTTGCGCTATGTGAGTAAGTAAGTAAGTGTACTCATTCATTTACCATGAGCTCCTAGTTCACACAGCCACAGTGATGGGGTGTGGAGATTCCCAGTTACACCAGATCATGGACTCTCTCAGCCTGGCAATGTGAACTCCAACTTGCCCATAGAATAACAAATAAACATGCCTTTTAAATACTGATGCAATTAAAATAAGGAAGGGCCCCGTGATTGCCTGAGGGATGTTGCTTTTACAAGTCACCACGAAAACAAGACATTGAGAAATGAAGAGAAGCCAAAGTGGGTGAGACTAACATGGCGTTGCTGGCGGTGGCGGCGGACAGAGCCGGGCTGGAGATCACTCTGCGCTTGGAACATTGAAGCAGCAGGCTACCGCAGGGCTGTTTCCCACTGCACCATGAGACACAGGATGCACCGCCACACACACATGCAGCAGGGAAAAAACGGAGAAAGGTTAGACATGAGAAGAAGAGAGGAAAACAGTGAAAACTAAGAGGGGAGAACAATCCAGAAAGGCACGTTCTTGGGGAGGAGGGGAGCAGGAATGGCTAAGAACTAACCAAAAAAACATGGATATGGAGAAACAACAGGTGGTGATGGAGGGAGAAACAGGTAGAGCCAGAAGAAGAGAGAAAAGGCTACAGCCAGTGGGAGCGAGAAACATGTAGTAATAGAAAGAGAGAGAAGATGATAGAGACAAAGGGAGAACCATGTAGGGACAAAGCAAAAGAGAAACATGTAGAGACAGAGGAAGTGCAAAATGGGCAGTGGGCACAGGGAGTTAAAACATGCAGCGATAGAGGGAGAAAGAAATAAGCTGAGATAGAAGGAGAAAGAAACAGGCGGAGATAGAGGGAGCGAGAAACATGGTGAGACAGAGGGAGCTAGAAAAAGGCTGAGATAGAGGGAGCGAGAAACAGGATCAGATAGAGGGAGCGAGAAACGGGTAGACAGAGGGCATGAGAAATAGGTAAACAGAGTCTATGAGAAATAGGTAGACAGAGGGCATGAGAAATAGGTAGACAGCGGGTGTGAGAAACAGTCAGACAGAGGGCATGAGAAACAAGTAGAGACAGAGGCAGGGAGACACACATAGGTAGAAAGAGTGAGAAGCAGGTAGAAACAGATGGACAAGACACAGGTAGCCAGTGGAAGAGGGAAGCAGGTAGAGAACGAAAGAGAGAAAACTGCGTAGAGGTAAAAGGAGAAAGAAATGTACAGAGTCCGAGGGAGAGGGAAGCGGGGAGAGTTGGGAGAGAACATGGATAGGGGCAGGGAAGAGAATAGCAAGCAGAGACACAGGGAAGGATATGCAGAAAGAGACAGATGGACGGAGAAGCAGGGAGAGAAAGGGGAAGAGAAGCATAGAGAAACAAGAGGAAAGAAGCAGGTAGAGAGAGAAGCAGGCAGATGGAGTGAGAAGCACTGAAGACAATGGAAGAGAAATGCTGGTAGAGAGAGAGAGAGAGAGAGAGAAAGAAGCAGGTAAAGATAGAGAGAGAAACATGCTGAAACAGAGGGAGAAAAACAGGTAGAGAAAGAGAAGATACGTAGGTAGACAGTTAGAAGCAGGAAGAGAGACAGAGAGATAAACAGAGATAGAAGGAAGAAAAACAATGGGCAAAAGAGGGAGCGAGAAGCAAGTAGAGGCAGAGGGAGCAAGACACATTTGCAGACAGGAGTGTGAAGCATGTAGAGAGAGAGAGTGAGGTGCCGTTAGCGGGGGAGAGAAAAGCAGGTAGAGACAAAAGGAGAAACAGGTAGAGGAAGAGAGACAGACAGCGAGACCAAGAAACTGGTAGGGACAGGGAAAGAGAGAAACGTGTAGTAACAGATGGAAAGAGAGAAGTTAGAGACAGAGACATGTCGAGGCAGAAAAAGGGAAACATGCACAGACAGAGGAAACGAGAAACATGCTGGGAGAGAGGGAACACGAAACAGGCCGACAGAGTGCGTGAGAAACGGCTAGAGACACAGATAGAGACACAAATAGGTGAAAAGTTTAAGAAGCATGTAGAGACAGAGAGGGAGAGAAGCAGGAAGAGAAAGACTGGCAGAAGATGCTGGATGAAACAGGGCAGAGAGAATCGGGTAGAAATGTATGGAGACACATGTAGCGAGAGAAGGAGAGAGAAATAGGTAGAAATAGAGGGATCAAGAAACCAGTAGCCAGAGTGAGAGGGAAGCAGGTAGAGACAGAAGGTGGGAGAAGCAGGTACAGAAAGAAAACCGGGTAGAGGCAGACGGAGAGAGAAACAGGTAGAGACAGAGGGAGAGAAAAACGGACAGGCACAGGGGAGAGAGTAGCAAGCGGAGAGAGGGAGTGATAAGCCAGAAGAGACAATGGGAGGGAGAAGCAGAGAGAGAGAGAGGGAAAGAGAAACAGGGAGAGACTGGGAGAGCGAGAAGCAGGTAGACAGTGGGGAAATAATCAAGTAGAGAGAGGAGGAGAGAGAAGCAGGCAGATGGAAAAGCAGGTAGAGACAATGGGAGAGAATGGAAGGTAGAAAGGGAGAAGAAAGCAGGTAAAGATAGAGGGAGAGAGAAACACGCTGACACAGAGTGAGAAATGCAGGTAGAGAGAGGGAAGAAAAGTAGGTAGACAGATAGAAGCAGGCAGAGAGAGACATGTAGAGATGAAAGAAAACCATGTGAAGTGAGAAGAATCTAGAGAGAGGGAAAGAGAAGCCACGGAAGGGGAGAGAATAGTAGATTGAGACAGAAGGAGAGAGAAACAGGTAGAGACAGGAGAGGGAAGCTGGTAGAAACATTGAAAAGGAAAGCAATGGTAGATAAATACATCTGAAGGAAAATAAGAGAATTGTGACAACTGGAAAATAATTATGTACAAAGAAATTATTAAATGAAAGGGAAGATATAAAAGGCAGTCAGATGAATACATAGAAAAGAAGAAGTAAGCAAAAGAGGAAGCAAATGTAGAAAATCTGATCAGCACAAGAAGGAATAATAGAACAGAAGCAGGCATAAGCTAGGAAGGAAGGGTTGGTTAGCAAAGCTGCCTGAATCGGTGTGTTCAGAACAGCTAGGGATGGACAGCAAAATCCAGACAGAAGGAGAGGCAGAGCTACCTTTAGGATGGGGCCAGACTTCAAGCATACCATGAGCCAGTCCAGCTGGGGGCGAGAAGTCGCAAATCAGTCGTCACAGTTACTTAATCCATAGTTGGCTACTGCTCAGAAACAACTGGCTAGTGCTATAAGCATAACGTGGCCTGGTGAAGGCATATGGCAGTGACACAGCCTGAGTAGACACTGAGCAAGGGACCCTATTAGCGCGCCCCAGCACAAACACAGAGAAGTTACTTACCTGTAACACGTGTCCTTAGATTTACTTTAGAAAACATCCCTCCCAAACTATTCTACTTAGAAATTGCCCTAACATAGTAAACCATGATTTTCGCTGGGAACATTTCTCTAGAAATCTAGTCATGCAGCATTGTATCCATTTTGCTTTTCTACTTGGACAAGGTGATGGATTTAGAATAGCAGTACCTTGTGCAATGTTAGTGCCAGAAACAATTAACAACATTGGGAAGGTACAGAGGTACAGCACTGCAAGTACTTGTACAGAAGAGTATTAAGATAAGTAATTCCTCCTTCATCATCACCGGCTCTAAAAGACTTCCCAGTTTTGAAGTGAATATCAAACATTGATCAGTAAGAGATGAGGGCTCTCAGGACTTCTGCCTTCACCCCCTTGCTCCCACGGACCTCCAGCACCACTCAGGTAAGCCGTGTACCTGTTTGCTTCTCTCTGGTAGGTCCCAGCGTTACCCGAGCAGCTGCTGCGTCTCTTGAGGCTCCTGTAGCGTTCGGAGCTTCATCGCGGTCTGCAGCAGTTCTCCTGATGTCTACTTCTCTCCGGCGGTGTGTCCTCTCTCATGGACACTTACCCAGTGCTCTGGATGCCCAGAGGTTTCACACGCCAACAGCTGAGCAGTCCTTGCTTCTTGGACCCTGCACAGCTTCTCGTCCTCCGCTCTCTGCTTTTTCCTCCTGCTGGCTTGCATCCCTTTCACTGCTGCACGGCTCACCGGATTCCTTCCTGGAGGATAGCTCTCCTATTGCATCGCAGCTGTGGCATGTTTGAACTCCTGCATTAGAAAATGGAGTTGCTTTGGGCCAATCACATTAGTTGAGAAGCTAGAGCGCTCACTCTGCTTCTCCAGAGTGATCCTTGGACTCCGGATCATCATCTTCTTCTCAGTCATTGGGAAGCTAGAGTGCTTATTCTGTTTCTCCATAGTGATCCTTGCACTCCTGATCATCTTCTTCTTCTCAGGCACTGAGAAGCTAGCATGCTCATTCTGCTTCTCCATAGTAATCCTTGGACTCCTGATCATCATCTTCTTCTCAGTCATTGAGAAGCTAGAGCGCTCATTTGGTTTCTCCATAGTGATCCTTGGACGCCTGATCATCATCTTCTTCTCAGTCATTGAGAAGCTAGAGTGCTATGGAGACTCCTGATCATCATCCTCTTCTCAGCCATTGAGAAGCTAGAGCGCTCATTCTGTTTCTCCATAGTGATGTGATCATTGGACTCCTGATCATCATCTTCTTCTCAGTCATTGAGAAGCTAGCGTGCTTTTTCTGTTTCTCCATAGTGATCCTTGCACTCCTGATCATCTTCTTCTTCTCAGTCATTGAGAAGCTAGAGTGCTCATCCTTTTTCTCCTTGGGCTCCTGATCATCATCTTCTCAGTCATTGAGAAGCTAGAACGCTCATTCTGTTTCTCCATAGTGATCCTTGGACTCCTGATCATCATCTTCTTCTCAGTCATTGAGAAGCTAGAGTGCTCATTCTGTTTATCCATAGTGATCCTTGGACTCCTGATCATCATCTTCTTCTCAGTCATTGAGAAGCTAGAGTGCTCATTCGGTTTCTCCATAGTGATGTGATCGTTGGACTCCTGATCATCATCTTCTTCTCAGTCATTGAGAAGCTAGAACGCTCATTCTGTTTCTCCACAGTGATCATTGGACTCCTGGTCATCATTGACCTCTTATCACATTCCATAGAGCCAGATGTAAGATGCTTTGCATTCTTTAATGTTTGAATCTTGCCAAGTACATTAGGTTTTCCAATACTTGAAGTAGAGTGATATGCAACATACTTTGCCTTCTACAATGTTTTAATCATGGCAAACATATTAGATTTTCCAATACTTGAGATAGAGCCATATGCAGCATAACTTGCATTCTCAGGGTTTTTAATATTATCAAGTATGTAAGTGGACGAACCTGACAATAGCAGACTTTGGGGTGAAGGCGGATTTCCCAAGGGGGAATGGTTTAGGTGTACTAACTTTGTTGTCTGAGCATGGTCGTCCCCAATCCCATAAGGGGGTTCCTCCCCCATGTGATCCTCCTTCAGCGCACCACGCCCAGGGGCCCTATTGCACTTTGGACGCACGGCCCTGGCCACATGGGAGAGGTCTTGCCTAGGGGAGAAGGGATGACATCCTCCGATTCGTCACAGTACAGGTCAATACAATGGTACATAAAAGTGAGGTGTTTCTGAGGTGTGAAACAACAGCCATGTGGCAGCCTTGCACATTTCACCTAAATGGATTTAACAGTAACTGTTCATGTTCATGGACTCGAGTTGCATTAAAGTGTTTTACACCCATATTGGCAATTGTTTGATTATGATCTTATCAGTGAATTAGTCCACAAATGTGAAAATCAATTTTTTTATTCAGATTTCAGCTATTCACAAATCTGACTTATGCCACCACAACTTTCTTCGCAGGGCGCTTGGAGCATCTTCTCCACATCGGACACCCTATTAACATAAAGGTCAGAAAGAGTGTAAGAATTCATACTCCCACTCCGTCAAACAATAAATATATTCGAGAAAGCAAACAGGTTAGTGGGAAGCGCTACACCACTCTGTGTTCCCTGTGTGAACATCATGTCTATGATTTATGGATGCACTCGCACATAAAAAACTACAACAAAAAAAGAGGAATTTAGTCTTGCGCATCTCGTAACTTAACTATCGTTTCATTACCACACTGTTTCTTTTCGTTACGTCACATCTTTTTTTTTTGCCAGCAGGAAGGACCATTGATGGGAGCGAAGTAACCATCCAATTATGTAACTATACACATGGAATAATTTGAACATCAGTAGACGTGTCTGCAAAGTGGTTGCTAATGGTTAGTTATCCATTGGAGCAGTTCTATTGATGACCTTTTGGAAGCAAAGCAAGTCTGGACAATTCTGTGCAGAGATTAAGTTGTTTACATCAAACCACTTTGGCAACAGCCACCACCCGCACAGAAACAGTTACATTTCTGGATTCAGAAAAAAACTTCACTTCAGAACCACGAAGCAATTTTGCAAAGTCACCGACCGCATTATGATTGAAATGTTAAGGGTCCAAGACCGGGAGCTAATGAAAAGATCATGGCCACAATAGCAATTCCGAAGAATCAGTCAGATCGCTTGAGAGATTGCAAGGTTTGAGGAAGGAGGGGAACACGTGTGTGTGAATCTGAAAGACATTATCCACAACAGCTTATTGAATACTGCTGCAAAAGTTGCAAGACAAGCTAACAGAACTATGTAACTGACACAGAATAAGAGGCTGCAATGCAGGAATGCAGTCAGATGTGGAACGGAATCTGGGTCGATGAGCAGGCAAGTTATATCCACCATACTGAAATGTTGGACAAATAGGATAAAGACCATGAACTAGGGAGAGCATTCCAGCGAAAAAACAACATTTTAGCCTTCAAAAGACTTTGTGACTTTTTATTTAAAGCCAACATCAGTAGGGCAACTGAAAACCAAACTCAAAGGACTCTGGGACCAGGAACCCTGTTCAAATTGCAGTTGCTGCAACAAGATTGAAGGACCAATAGATTGACATCCACCAACGAGGGGAGAAATCATAATTGTGGTGAGTTCCTCAAAATCCTCATATTTATCTGTCAGAGTATAGGGCCTTTAGGGATGGGGAGGCCCCCCACCCCCCATGGTTGATTGAGGTGAGATCCCATTGGCTCCCTGATCGCCACGAGGCACAGTAACCCTTCCCACTGAGGGAATATGGAGACAGAGTGAAGTAAAGGCCCCAGGAAGCCTCGCCTCCTGGTTTGAATCGATGAGAGGCCGAACACTCAGAGGAAATATGGAATATTATTAAGGAGGCTGCAACCTGCAGTGCTTACCTGTCACGCTGAAACGAAACAGGCAAGCGCCATTTCACGACACATGCATACAGCATTTACCTTGGGTGCGGACAAGCATCATCTGACTGAAGACTAGGAGATAGAAGCATGTTAGCAACTCCTATCACAGAGCGAGCAGACAAAGCCAGGAAGAAGCAGTTTCATGTGACGGGGAGTACCCCCACAGGGCAGAATCCATGATGGCGCTGACTACTGTGGCATCCTTTAAACTCTCACAGTCCCTTGGGGGGAGGAATCAAAATCCCAGGGGAACTAACCAATGGGTAGAAAGGGAGGAAGATAGAAGGGACTGGGAAAGGCCAGCCATGGACCGATTCCCCAGGGATGCAAAAGTGTCGGTTTCTGCTCCCTTGCACCCATAGACGAACCAGAGGAAGGAGGAATCGCAGCGAACCGCAGTCTGGTGGAGCCCTGCTTGGCTCTGGGAGAAGGAAGGGCCTGTGGGAATGCTAGTATCACTGAAGGGAAGCCAGAGCAGTCTCTGTCCTTAATCCTCTGAGAATTAGAGGTCCAATCAATGTCCTCCACTTGCAAGCCTCAGGTTCCAAGCACTGCCTGCGGTAGGAGGAACATAACAATATTGTCTTCTTAAAATGCCCCAGAAAAGGGGGGAAGAATACATATCATGTCATAGGTTACCAAGAAGGTCCTGTGGGGGTCTGACACCAGCCAGAGAAGAGCTCAAGCAGGCCGTCCATCCCCTCAGACCTAACACAAGGGAGGGAAGCAGGTCAGATGAGGAGGCAAGAATACCAAAGGCCTGGGGAGAAAACAGTCCAAAGAGGAATACCATGGAGGAAGACAGATCTGTGCAGGACGCCAAGAATAACAAGCCTAGGACCTAACGCCTTAAAGCCATGAACTGAAACCTACGAGAGACTGTCCTAAATCAATACACCAGAAAGTCCTGAGACAGAGGCTACGTGCAGACCAGGAAGGCCTCCCAACTGTCCTGGGAGAGGTCCAGGACCAGGAGCCAAAGTAAGAGCACAACTCGGAGAAGGCGGAAAAAAGTCCACACCAGCTAGAAGATGCCTAAAGGGAGTGGACATGGTGAAAGCAGAGAGGATGAGGGGAAGACCCAGAATCTGGGTAACCCACCTAGAAACTGTTCACCTAACATGGGCATGCCCTTATAAAGGAGAGGGAACTGTGAGATCATTGATTTTGGCCAATTATTTGGATGTAGTATGGGTGCACTCGGCTCACGACAGCTGTGCTGAACCAGAAGAAGAACTTGGATGATTAGAGGTCATTTTCAAGGAGTTGTATTAAAATAAAAGACCCACAATGCCTAACTAGCCCTATTGCTATGAGGCAAGTTCCCTACCTAGTAAAAGAAAAACTAAGGGTGTACTTTCAAGTCCAATATAAAGTTCTTCGGTCCAAATCCTATCCAACTAACTGGCCCTACCACTTTAGAAAACAACATCTAACTAAAAGGGAAAGGTGAGGCTTTCCACAATAGCCTCAGTAGTGCCTGGCCCAATTTATACTTGCTGGGTTCTTGGGTTTCAACTTTCCTTTTTCTTTCCAGTCTTTGTAGTATGGGGTTCACTCTCTTCTGTTAATAATGAAAACTGTCTCTTTTTGTGAACATTTCCATTCCTCCAGGATTTCTTCTAAACAAACAAAAAATGATCCTCCTTCGAGGCACTGCGTTTTCCCAAAGTCCTGTTATCCTCATAAAAGTTATTTTCTTTCACCCAAGTTGTTTCACATAGGGCGGCTGTCCACCCACCCTGTCCTATCAGAGTACTGTACCTTCTGTTGCCTTCTCAGCCTTGATTCAAAGTGTTCATAACTCTTCCCCCATCCCCCTTTCATAGGATATTTGCATCCTCAGGTTTCTCAGGCTCCCGTAGCCTTGGTAGCTTTCCCAGATGTTATTCGCAATGTTTGATTTTATCAATCGCCATCATAGGGTAGTTGCACGCTCTGGTTTCTCAGGCTTCTGTAATCTTGATATCTTTCCCAGCTGTTATTCTCAATGTTCATATTTGTATCACTCCCCCTTTCATTGGATATTTGCACAGTCCAGCTTCTCGGGCTCCTGTGACCTGGATAGCTTTCACAGTGGTTAATTACTATGTTTGTATTTTGTCAATCCCCATCATAGGGTAGCTGCATGCTAGGGTCTCTCAGGCTGCCATATACTTGGTAGCTTTCCCAGGTGTTAGTCACAATCTTCATACCTTGTAACAATATGCTCTCTGTTGGGTTTCTCAGGCTCACATAACTTCGTCGGCTTTCCCCGAATCTACTTGTCTCTGTAGCTACTGCCCGACGTGTGCGGAGCTCCGGGACTCAGGCTCCTTGATATGATCTGGTCTAGGCATCTGTTATGGGCTAACCACCACTCATTGGTGGTCGCACCACCAGATGAGATGCAGCGATTCAGTCTCTGCTCCCTCTCCGACTTCGGCTCCATGCTCGGGTACAATGCAATCCTCAGGCATTCAGCTTGCTCTCCCTCCAAGATGCCACTTGTTCCACGGCCCAGCGTGGCTAAGACCCTCCAGGACGTCAATGAAGCAGAGGCTCGCCTCTGCGTAGCGCCTCCCTTTCCTTCATATGAGTTTCCTCTCCTATACAAATCACAGGAATAAACAGAACAGTGTCCTTCTTCACTGACCATGGCGTTCAGGCTGTGTTCAGCATTGCCTGTAGCCAGTATATGTAAAAAAGGATCTTTGCAAAACATAGTCGCTGCAGGAGATAATAAAGTCGATTCCACATCCATGTATGCGGACAAGGTGGTTTGGACTGAGAGCTCCGCTCTGGAATAGGAGTCCTTGTCCCCAAGAGGAGAGTAATTCCCAGTGAGGTCCCACTTGCCCAGACCCCTAGGGATGGTCTTGCAAAGCGGTATTAAAGGACCAATTGTCCAGATTCCAGTTTAAGGATAGGATTCAGGATTTTCAGTTGGCCAGCGTTTGGAAACCTCTGTTGTAGAACAGGGAATCACACACAGAAAAGGAGGGAGAACGTAGGTAACCACCAAAAGGGAAATGACACAATTTCTTATCGAGGGTCTTACACCCATACGCATTGTTCCCACCTTAAAACGATGAAGGTAAGTTCAAGACTAACCGTAGTGTTGCGTGTCTCACTTCACGGCTTCCGACTTATAACTCCAGTTCATCAAGACTCATAGTTTAACTGCTCATGTGCTGATGTAGCTCGGTCTACGTGTGCAAAACACGCCATAGAGCAGCAAAGAATCATATCATACAAATAACATCAGAACCCAAACCAGGTACACATCGCTTGGATTATATTTCAAACCTGCAAACAGCACAGTACCACAACTGAAATATCAAATACTGAAACACGCACAACACCACCGCTGCAGTTGGAACCACTGGAAAAAACAAACAACAGGACTCCTACTGGATTTACAAACTAGGTGGCCTCCATGCAGAAGGCCTTAATGAGATGTTTGACTTTCACTGCTAAATCAGATCAGTTGCCAATCAGAGGTGGGAAGAATGTTACCTGTAGTACAGAGTGTGATGCGAAAAGAAGGGCCCATGACTTATACATTGTGGGTTACTGAAGCAGGGTCTGGTACATATCCCTGTCGGGGGGGGGGGGTACAGGGACTATTCTAGATTTTATGGAAGAGGCCTATACCAGGGGCCCTGTCCCAGAGGCAGAGAGCAAGGGTTGGGGGCTGGGGGGAGCCCAGTCCCCGAATCCCACTCACGTGTTGGATGCTAATGTGGGTACAACCACCTGTCACATGATGCCTTCCAGTACGTCTTCTGCCCAGAGTTCTCGTTTGTCTTTTTCAGGACAGCAACTCCCAGAATGCACCCAGGCACAACCAAAAAAAGAAAAAGAAAGCAGTCGGAACCAGGGGAAAGGAATCCAGAATAGACATGGAACGGACTGAGATTGTTCTTGCCAAACAGAGATAAGACACCCAACACCCGACCTACTAAACCCAGATGGAACCCTTGTGAACCTTGGGTCAACAGAAAACCAACTGAGAGATGACTGAGAGACAGAGAGTGTGGGGTATATAGGTGAGGTCATGAGGTGTGGATGGGGACAGAGTGACCGGGCTGAGGAAAGACAGTGTGGCAGAGTGCTGAAGAGTGGGTGTACAGTGCAAGTGAGGTATTGGTTGTGATAGAGTGTGGCACCATTTGACTGTACTGTGGTGAGGGGGGTGTAAAGATGAGTGAGAAGCATAGATAACAATATATATATATAGAGAGAGAGAGAGAGCAGTGTAGGGAGGAATTATAGAGAGTGATAAAGAGAGTGTATGGTAGGAGGGTGTGGAGACAGTGCAATGCGCTAGTGAGGTTAGTGTTGAGAGTGGAGTGAAGAAGAAAAAGGGGGCGTTGTTGGAAGAGAAAGGTACGTTTAGGACACAGAGCCATAGACAGGAGAGAGAGATAAAATGAGAAGCCTGGGAGGTTGATAGTAGGCAGAGAAGCAAGAGAGGGGAGGAGAGTAGAGGGTGTGGCGGAAGGAGTAGTGAGATCCGAGAGATGGAGCACGTGGGGGAAAGAATGGACACAAGGCACAAGAAAACTATTATTACTACAGAGGAAACCTGGATAGTGTACGATTAGGGACCCCTTGATAGAACCTTGGAGGGAGCCAGCTAGATAAAGCTTTTGCTTCGAGGCCCTCTCCTGTAGCTGGCTTTTAGATTCTAGGGGTTACCGACTGCCACTTGCCAAACCTTGGGTTAGGAAAGCCCGGGCTAGGTAAGCGGGAGCCCACATGAGATCGAGACTGAGAATCCCTTAGAGACCATTTTGAGTGATTTCCAAATAAAAACCCTTGGACCATCTTTCGAAGCCTGGAAGTAATCGAAGCCATCCGTGACGTTAGTTACATTTGACTAAGAAATATGTTACTTGTTGTTCCGCTGCATTTTACCAGGCAACACAAAACGATGGAACGACTGCTACTCCAGCAGTAAGTGTGCTGCCATGTTTGCTTTCAGGAATAGGCTTTGTTGTTTAATAAGTTTGTGGATGTAATAGTTCACTTGTTCAAGAGCAAACGTTTAAAATATATCGATTGATAATGAGTGTGGGAATAACATCTGTTGTCATTTCATACCAATCTCGATAGAACCAGATGAACTGTGCACTCGCTAATACAACCAGATGAAGTGTGCACTCGTTAATACAACCAGGTGAAGTGTGCACTCACTAATACAACCAGATGAAGTGTGCACTCACTAATACAACCAGATGAACTGTGCACTCGCTAATACAACCAGATGAAGTGTGCACTCACTAATACAACCAGATGAAGTGTGCTCTCGCTAATACAACCAGATGAAGTGTGCACTCGCTAATACAACCAGATGAAGTGTGCACTCACTAATACAACCAGATGAAGTGTGCTCTCGCTAATACAACCAGATGAAGTGTGCACTCGCTAATCATTGGGAGCGTCCCAGGGAAACGATATCAGAGATCACCAATAAAAGATCTGCTCAGCTTACATTTTCTCAACTCTCTCCTTCTTAAGTAACAGTTAAAATACCATCTACTTTCCAGCTTAAAAGGGCTTGAAAGGGAAGCCCATGAGCTGATCCAGGTATTGAGGAAGCCACCACACTCGAGCTGAACATTAGGCTATGCCAGAAATGACTTTTCAACAGTCTGACCCCTGAAACGTGAAGCTTTGTGCAGAGCAACGTAGTCCCGAGTTTGCCATAGTGAACTGGGCAGAGGTGGTGGTCGTTATGGACTTTGGTGGCGTCTTCTTCTCCGGGTTCGGACTCTTTCAACACTGGCTGCTCTTTGCATCATGTTTTGTTTATTTTTCTTAATTTAATTGAACTTTGACTTTTTAGACCCAACACTCTTGTTTCTACGCAGCTATCTGCATTCTGCTGTCCAATTCTGGGGCCTTTTTTTGGCAAGTTTCTCCTCAAAAGTGTGGCATCCAGGGAAGAAGCCAGAAACCGGACGCTAACATGTCTATCATCTTCGGTGCCGGCTTCTTGGCTGTTGTTAACTACTCTGAATACGATAAATCAGTGTGATAATTGAATTTATGCGTGGACTGGGAAATAACACGTAACCTTTTGTGAGATCAGCGATTGAGTGACATGAAGAAAATGGTTGATGTGACTTTCACACGACCCAAGACCTCACACATCAGCGAGGTGCTTCCAGAGAAGGACAGGAAATAGCCCATTTTCATAATCTCTTGCACTCAACTGTGTAAGGTTAATTCTGCCCTGAGGACTTGGATGCTGTTTCATTGATTGCTCTACCATTGCGGCGGTCATCAGTTCGTTCATGCATTCCTCTTCCATGGGGGCCGCCAGCACTCCATTAGCCCCAGGTAAATCTTTGATGTAGTGATGGACCATGATGGGGTAGGTACATCGCTTTGGAAATCTGTGTTACCTTTCATACAACAGTGTAAATGTTTCCGCTTGTGCTAGTGAAGAAACAACTAGCGTGAATGAGGACTGCATCAGCATTTACCCTTTCCAAAGGCAGATAGTTCTAGGTCTATGGTAACTGCACCAACACATATATCTGGAGCCTCCTTCTGAACTTCTGCTTGATACCCCAGCAGATTACAGCTTCAGCATACTTGCCCCATGGGAGGAATACTATAATTATTTTAGTCTAGTCATTCAGACAGATGTAAGGTGACTTTATACAAAAGCAGGATCTGAAGCTGAGGCTCCAGGCTTCTTATACAACCGGCTAGCAAATGTGAGAGAAGAGGGGGGGGGGGCGGAAGCATGTCACAGAACACAATGGCAAACGTCCTAAGCTCTGACGTCCATTTTAGGCGGATTCAGAATGTATTGGCAATTGTCTGGTAACTCCTTGACAAGACAGGTCATCCTCAGGTGCAAACCAGGAAGGAAGTAAAACTCCTTCAAAACTGGAAGCATTTACCCTTAAGGTCGATGGAATTGTCACAGATGATAGTGTCCAAGATGACTCTTTGGGGGCTTGCTACGGGTGTAGGCGATCGGCGGATCCCAAACAGCCCTCCACTTCTGAAAGACAGTCCTACCTTCAGGATCAGACAATCACTTTCAGTCTAGATCTTAATAGGGAGCTTGTGTACCAGGATTATGTAGCGTAGAGGTTGAACCAAACACAAGATATTCCACAGGTGAGCAGCGGAAGACTCTCTTAAAAATTCAAAAATGTTCTTGCACCTGGGATTAAAGCTTCAGTGACTTTATGAAAATTGACCCTGATTCAAATAACTTTACAAGGGGTTTCTGTGATCCATGAACTGACGGTGTAGGATGTAACACACGGATGTGACTCTACAACGAGCCGATGCTAGAAAGGTGGAAAACCAGTTGGCAGAAAGTCTGAGCTTTGTGACTCACCCTGCGCGTTGCTTCTTCGACTTATCAGAGATCCCATCCCTGGACATCAGTTTATTGAAGACTATGATCCCGATCAGCATGTTCACCTGCAGCGAGGGAGGAGAGCGGGGGCAGAAAAAAGAAGGACAGCAGAGGGAAAGAAAAGGCGGTGAAAGGAGGGGGTAAAGCAGAAAAGATCCCTGGTTAAAAGCTTGCATCGCCAACCGACTCCAACACACAGGCTCGAAAGAAACGCTGCAACCCTCAAAGCTTTCTCATCCCCCCAGCACCGCCTATGCCATCAATATGAAGGGTTCACGTGGGGATACAGCGTGATATTGGCTGACAGTGCCTCTAGTTTAGGAATGTGGTAGCGCAAGGATGATATGGACAAGTTCCCTGCTACGCAAGTTCTCAAAAACATCATGATCCAACTCAGAGACACCAAGCCACAAGGAGAAAACAAGTAGCTATGAGGACAGAGGTCTGCGCTGCGCCCACTGCCATTACCCATGGTCTCTATGGCAGAGTACTAGGTTATCAAAGATAGAGGAACACGTGCAAATGAGAGAAGCATAGCATCCAATTGTTACGAGGGGGAGGAGAGTGATCAGAGATGACAGAGTAATGTTAAGTGATGGAAAAAAAAGAAATGGACACATATCATGATGGGTGCCTTGTGATGAGTTAGAGCAATGTTAAAGTAAGCGACACTATCTTACAGACAGATAAAAGCCTAGGCGTACCCTCACTGAGCATCTAACCTGAGATAGCACCAAACTTACCAGGACAATCACTGCAGCAGGCCCAACGAATGCATAGAGAAGACCCCCTTCCAAGGACAACCAGCAGCTGCAAAAAATGGAAAGCCTGTTAGAAACAGGAGAAGGGGAAGGGGACACAACATGAGCAGGAACCCCAGTCTCCATGCCTCCGGAGGGAGGGGAGTCTTACCAAAAAGTTCAGTCTTGGAGGCGCGGACCACTTGCTGCTGAAAATAGCCCAATTCTTACTTGTAAAGCAACACTTGGGCAAGCCTAGGGACTCTGAAACTACCACGGTGGTGACTGGCACAAAACATAAACAAACTATTCACATATCATAAAACAGGGAAAAGAAGACAGTCCTGGGCAATGTTCGAGGCAACTCCACACTATAAAATAAACTTCAAAGTTTGGGTTTCACAAGGTTCCACAAATCCCAGAAGTCGGGGAATGAATGGCTCATGATCCTCCAAATACCCCCCCCTCCCCCTCACCCAAATCAAATTCTCATCCCGGTAGAATTTGACTCCAGGAGAATCAGCAGTAAAGTGTGCATTTCTCTTTGGAAAACACGTGCTGCCGACAGAAGCCCAAAGGGCATACGCACATATGTAAACATGGCAACATGGGCAATGACTGCAGTCAAGTCACATGAGTCATGATGATGTGCTGACTTTAGGGCAAGCAAAGAAAATATCTTGGCTCTGGCCAGACCCTAAATTAATTCATCAATCTTGGGCAGCGGAAACCTTTCAGCGTTTAACCCTTTCAGCGTTTAATTTTCTTAAGTCCATGCATTCAAGCTCCACCTCCACTTCCTTCCTTCCTTAGCGCCAGCGGCACAGTCCTTAATTTTGCTACCACAGGAATTGCACTGTGCTTAAGCCTGATCCTGTGCATACAGTTCCCCAGGCAACCCACTTTATTCTCAAAGATGTGCGGAACTCATGACGATATGTCATCATCCATCCTTCCTGGGCAACACACGTCTCGCTTCCACCATTGATGTATACGCAGGTTGCCTAGCGTTGGGATCACGTTTGATCCCCAAAACTGTTTGACTGCCCCATGAAAGCAAATCTCCACCAACATTCATTACAAAAATTTACTCATAGTATTTCTCCCTTGAAACACTAATTCCACATGCATCTCCCCAATTATGTGAATAGGATTTTCTCTATATGCATTGGCCTTGACATTAACCTCTTTAGAACGCAGCAACCTTACTTCAATTCCCAGGTAACTTTGCCAATCAAGTTGTAATCAGCGCCGCTGTCAATGAACATTAATACTTCAGTTCTGTTGATCGTGACCAACGATCTGGGCTTCTTCAGTTTTGTCCCCATCATTGCATTCACCACTTAAATAACTCTCATACCGCCAAATGTTTCTGGATCCGAATCTTCATCTCCACAATCATTCTCTTGCACACTCCAAGACATGCCACACAAAGGGCATTCCACATAAACTGCAGGAGATTCGATTGCATTTGCAAAATGCTGGGAACTGCCACATCTAAAACATTTCTTCTGCTGCAGATCACTAGGGCGATCCATGAATCCCAGATCTCCCCTTTACACCCCCAAAGTTCCTGGACCTTCTGCCATCACCACTCTTCATTTCACTAGTCTTTTTTTGTCCTGATGTTGACTCCTTGCGCCAGAGACTACACTAATCCCAACAGCAGTTTTCTCTAAGGTAGGTTTGTCTGCCTCAATGCTGAGCTGCTTAATAGACTGAGCAGTGTGCTCGACCTGTTTGGCAATCTCAGCTGTCCTTTCTAAATATGGATCCCTCTCCTTCCACAGTCCTCCCTTGTTCTGTTGTCCAAGCGCTTAATCATAAGGTGGTCTCGAAATATGTTCATCATGGCAATGACCAAAACGACATTCGATAGCGAGGCCTCTAAGGGCAGTGACACAATCTTCTATGGTTTCTGCACATTTCTGATCCCTAGTCCCAAAATGGTATCCAACCAATATCTTGTTCTCCCAGACCTCATAGTATTTGTCTAGGTTGGCAATACTAATGTCGAAACTGTTCCACATTGCCACATTTGAAGTCTGAACAGGTTCTGGAATCCTACTTCCTGTCCTGAATTACCAAGACAGTGGTAGAGCAAAGCTAGGAGAAATTTGAGGAAATCGTCCTTCCAATCCTTCTATTGTATCAGCGGGTCTCCAGCCCGAGATAAAAATAAAGCTGGTCCAGGAATGTTTGCCATGTTGCAGCTTTAGAAGGCAATTCCCTTTGGAAACTTGTAAACATGCATGTGAACATATTTGTAACTGACCACTCTGGGGACCTCTGTACATGTATTTATGCTTGAGTAGTTTGATGGGCAATCCTTATTTGCTTTGAATAAGGGGGTACTGCAGCCCACTCTGAATAAATGGACTTGGATAGTGGTTTTACTGGGCGGGGAAACACGCAACTGTAATTTCTACAAGTTACTGCAGCAAAGTCAACAGTATTGTTGTTGGTTGCTACAGCGACCAAACTGTAACCCAAAATGGCCACACGCACTGAGATGCAATAGGGTCCTTTCCTCTGCACCGCCGAGCGCTGACGAGCGCTCGCCCAGTGCTTGCGCTGCCCTCCGTGTCTTATCGGTCTCGCTCTGCCACCCAAATCGGTTTCCTCTGCCAGATGTTGCACTCCTTACTTGCTGTGCACGGCGGACCGGTTAAGACAGTATGCTCCGGTATGCACCCTGCTCATACACCTCCAAACCGTGCTTGGCCTTCTGAATGGCTGTGCAGTTTCACTGGCGGTCACTGAGACCTATCTCTCTGCGTCTCCTTGTTGCCTTCATGGCACAGGTCAGCTCACCACAAGACAGTGGGGTTGATTTAGCGACCCCCTGTAGGGTCCTCAGAGGCCTGCAGAACAGCCCCTTTGGCCACAACCAGTACTCCCCTTGGGTCCTGTATAACCGTCCTCCTCCGCGCAAGCAGCATGCTCGTGGCCAGTATAGGAAGGAGGAATACTGAGGCTTCAATATGGTGCAAGGTAAGATTTATTCCAGAACCAAGATAAGACTGCAGCCACTCTTTTAAGCTCTCTCTCCGAACATTCTTTCTGTCAAACCATAACAATTGCAGTGACATAGAAGGCAGTGAAGTCACAACATTTCAAGCTAGGCAGAAATGAGCAATGCAGAATGAATAACAGTAAACTATGTACTATGGAACACTGAACAGTAACAGTTAAGCAAGAGGAAAGGAGTTAACGTTACAACACTTTGTGTACGTCTAGTTGACATAGCTGGACCCACCCCGGCGTAACGTCAGTCTGATGGGCAACAGTTGTGGGGACACTCCTCATGCTTCCCGGCACGGTCCATGTGCTCTTCGGCCTAGCTGTTTCCATCTCCACAAATCTCGCCACATCAAAATAACAGACTATGTCTGCCTTTGATGGTGGTCCTGAGGCTTTGGGTCTAACTGTATGAGAAGAAGGGTTACAGAGACTCTTTACCATGATAACATCCTTGTACCCAGGAGGGGAGTCCTACCCTATAAGTCCCCTCCTAGGGGGACTCTGGGTTTTCTGCCTAACCACCATAGTTTGATAGGAAAGGGCCCCCCTTGGGAGAAGGGACGCCATCTGGAGGATCGTCACAGTACACAGTGCATGTCGCCGTCCTGCTCTTGAAGCTTCCTAGGTGCAGTTCCAGACGTTCTCCCAACTCTGAAAAACCACCCAATATAGTATCAGTGCCAGCCCCCTCCCCCACAAGCTGCTAGTGTGTACATTAAACCTGATGGCCTTTACCGAAACAGAGGCCCCCCCATGAAGGACACAAAAAACAGTATGCAATTCATGGGGCGGAAGAAATAAAAGGGAAATCCAAACCGAAATCCTAAACGGTTGGCCAACCAGCGGACACCACTTGCAGATCTCCAATGACCTCCAATGACCTGCAGGTTTACACATGTGCACAGGACAAAATAATGGGAAGAGCATCCAATTCTCATATTGCTATGGTCAGCTGCGCCATTGCGCTTCCTGATGCAGGGGAGCACGGAAGCCACTGCTTCTCCCCCAGATAGGACTGTCAACAAATAGTATTTACAGGGATTTTAAAACCTATAAATACAAAGAGAAAATTCAAAAAACGCATTTACTGCTGGTTCCAAAATCCATCCAGTTCCCATGCAAATCCTTTAATGGCAGACATCCACACTTAAACTGCTGGTCCAGGTCATAGGCCCCGGATGTGCTGAAACCAATTCAAAGAAGCCCTCAAGAGGATACCGGGCTAATTCACTGACAGGTACCAGTTGATCTGGGCAAGCTAGAATTATAAACACAATGGGCCTCATTACGGGTCCGGCGGTAACCGCGCCGGTACTACGGGCAGGTTGCCGCCAGACCCGTTAATATTGACTGATGCCTGACTTCCCGGTAAAACCGGGGATTACAACCCCGGCAGTCTGGAAAGTCAGGCGCCGCTAAATTGCAATTTGCCATTCCCATAGCCTCACAGGACTCTATGGGAATGGGGAACATGGAAGCACCGGCACCTTTGTTAACGGTGACGGTGCTTCCGTGACGGTCTGCATACCGCGGCCACTGTGCCTGGAAAGGTTCGACCTGTCGGAACCACAGCAGCTGCAGCATGCAGAATTCTGATATGCCGGTCCAGAAACAACGGTGATGGTAAGCTTACCGGCACTGTTGCTTCTGGACTGGCAGGCTCTGAATGAGCCCCAATGTTTGACTTATTATTTTTAACAAAGTTCTGGGCATAGCGATCAAACGTGTTTACGCTTTTTCTGGAGTGCGATTTAAATGTTAAATGTTAAAGGTATTTCTACCGCGCACCGTCACCAACAGAGTTGGTCCCCAGGCACTCTGGCGGATCTGTAAACGGGAAGGTGGGATGGGTTAGTAGGTGAAGCGGGAGTAGGATGGTGAGAGGAGTGGTGTTCTGTTGGCAACTTCAACTCGGTATACACCGGGTGCTGAGCTTTGGTGCGGGTATCGGATTGATGTCAGTCCTTGTGTGCTGTTGGTGCGGCTTATGTATTGTTGCTGTGTTGTGAAGTGCAGCGGGTTGTTGTGCGAGAGATGGTTGTGTGAGATTTTTGAGTGAGATAAGTCTGCAGAGATGCTGAGTTTTTTGTTAGTGGGTTATGTGAGGTTTAACATGCTAACATTCAGAACGAGTGTGGTGCCCGCTAATCCTCCCAATCTCATCAGGATGGGCGAAGGGGTTGCGCCTGGCAGGGTTTTAGGTTTGAGTGAGGCTCTCCCTGTGCTGTTCTAACGCGCTCTGTAAGTGTTCTAACTCTGATGGAGTGGGTGTTGTGTTGGTGCAATGCGCTCGCCGTTCAATTCTAGCAAGCTCTGTAGGTGTTCTAGTGCTGATGGATTGGTTAATGTGGGTTGGGTGTCTATTCTCCTCCTTGGGTGATGGAGCAGGTGTTGTGGTCTCCTCTTATAAACTTCCTATCTACATGTGTCTGCTGGGAGTTTGGATATGGTACGGCCATTTAAGGACAATTGAATCGGCAAAAGAGAAGACAGCGTTTGACTCCACGAACAGGTCTGCTTTGCTACCTTCCTGCAGCCGCTCTGGCGACTCGTGATGAGTGGCTCTGCCATCATTGCCATCAGTGCAGGAGGAAAACCTCTGGACAGTGGGGTTCTCCATATAGATACCAAATGTTGAGATTTCAGGAGGAAGACGATACAAGGTCTCAGGCCTGCAGGAGTACTAAGAACAGCAGGAGCTGAAGGAAGGCATAAAGCAGAGCTGGGAAATGGGGAACTGAGGGACTGGATCAGAAGAGGGTGAGAGACCATATCCAGGTGGTGGAATCCAGGGAACCGAAGGCAAGGACACAGAGCAGCATCAGAAGCGTTGCAACACACAGTTCATAATTGCTGGCTCCATCTTGAATTGGACGTCTGGCCCAATTATATGCACGGAGGTCTTAAGCAATGTGGACCAGCTTAGCTCAGCAATGTGCATCACAGCTGCTTATCCTTTGGGGCAAGAACAGCAGGAGCTGAAGGAAGGCATAAAGCAGAGCTGGGAAATGGGGAACTGAGGGACTGGATCAGAAGAGGGTGAGAGACCATATCCAGGTGGTGGAATCCAGGGAACCGAAGGCAAGGACACAGAGCAGCATCAGAAGCGTTGCAACACACAGTTCATAATTGCTGGCTCCATCTTGAATTGGACGTCTGGCCCAATTATATGCACGGAGGTCTTAAGCAATGTGGACCAGCTTAGCTCAGCAATGTGCATCACAGCTGCTTATCCTTTGGGGCGCCACCCTTGATTGCACAGCCCCAATACTCACTACATCCGCCGGCAGGCGGATGCGCCGGCGGCCCTACGAAGGCCATACAAAGGCCTGTTGAGAGCCTGTTTGGAGCATCAGGAGCCAGGGGCCACGGACCTTAATCTTTTGTGAGTAGTGGGAATACCCTCAGTCTATACTATTGTGCTTTCTGGTATGTCCTCTGCTACTCCGCACTCATAAACATTTGAACTCGGTTACTGTAACTGTTTGCTATATACGCTCATACTTCTAACTCCGCCGCCTCTATGCATTACTGCTACCACCTCTTAAATAGTACAGGCATTTTTAGCCCCTAGTGCTCCATGCCTCATGACTGCTATTGGCCGTGCCCTTTGGTCGCTAACGTACCACTGCAACTGTGTTATGCCCTATGGTCGCCCTGACCCCACTTGCATTGTGTTGTGCCCTATGGTCGCCCAGACCCCACTTGCATTGTGTTGTGCCCTATGGTCGCCCTGACCCCAATTGCATTGTGTTGTGCCCTATGGTCGCCCAGACCCCACTTGCATTGTGTTGTGCCCTATGGTCGCCCTGACCCCAATTGCATTGTGTTGTGCCCTATGGTCGCCCAGACCCCACTTGTATTGTGTTGTGCCCTATGGTCGCCCTGACCCCAATTGCATTGTGTTGTGCCCTATGGTCGCCCTGACCCCACTTGCATTGTGTTGTGCCCTATGGTCGCCCTGACCCCAATTGCATTGTGTTGTGCCCTATGGTCGCCCTGACCATACTTGCATTGTGTTGTGCCCTATGGTCGCCCTGACCCCAATTGCATTGTGTTGTGCCCTATGGTCGCCCTGACCCCACTTGCATTGTGTTGTGCCCTATGGTCGCCCTGACCCCACTTGCATTGTGTTGTGCCCTATGGTCGCCTAGACCATACTTGCATTGTGTTGTGCCCTATGGTCGCCTAGACCCCACTTGCATTGTGTTGTGCCCTATGGTCGCCCAGACCCCACTTGCATTGTGTTGTGCCCTATGGTCGCCTAGACCATACTTGCATTGTGTTGTGCCCTATGGTCGCCCAGACCCCACTTGCATTGTGTTGTGCCCTATGGTCGCCTAGACCCCACTTGCATTGTGTTGTGCCCTATGGTCGCCCAGACCCCACTTGCATTGTGTTGTGCCCTATGGTCGCCCAGACCCCACTTGCATTGTGTTGTGCCCTATGGTCGCCCAGACCTCATTCGCATTGTGTTGTGCCCCACCTATAACGCCAATGCCCCCTACACGCCACTCCCCTGTACATCACCTTAGCCCCAGCATGCTATTCTGCCTGACTGCGATCATGTTCCCTTTCTGTGTCATGCAAAGTAACATACCCTGCACTGGCAACAGTTACCTAGCCTATAATAATGGTTTAGTCAGACCTGCCTGCCCAAGACACTACCCGATCACCTGCCCTACACCATTCCTGCCCACCACACCAGCCTTCCCCCCGGATACCAAGTCCGCCCTTCCCACCCATAGACATGCACACGTTCCGCATGTCGCAGCTAATACACACCTAGCTGTCTATAAGCAGAACCCCACCAACACGAGAGCATCATGCCCTACCATCGACTACAACACCTCTACATTAGCTAACCCAACTAACTCCCGTAACACTACCCTTATCCCTTCCGATCGGAATTCTAGACTTGGCGCCAGAACCCACCACAGACCCAGCAAAGGCCCAGCCAAATCACTCAATAAGACCAACCCTCACACTGTAACACCCATCAACACCATCCATCCCAGTCTTAAAGGAGCTCTCCTAAATGTCAGATCACTAGTCGCCCATGCCACAGAAGTCGCTGACATTATTCTAACAAACAACCTGGACTTCCTTGCGGTAACCGAAACATGGCTGCACGATGCTGCAGGTCCATCTCTTACCCTAGCCATACCTGATAACTACACCATCCTTAGAGTAGACAGACCGAACGCTCGAGGAGGCGGTGTAGCTATCATCTTTAAGTCCACGCTTGACATCAGACTATCCTCTGCTCCCCCACTCAAATCTTGTGAACACATTACAGTCAAATTTCAAACCTCCCCTAAAAGTACTATTACGCTGCACTTAATTTACCGACCCCCGGGCCCTCCTGGCTCATTTGAGGAAGACATCACCTCACTAGTTGCTGAAAGCTCCAAACCATCAGCACAATTGATTATACTCGGAGACTTTAACCTTGGGTTTAACGACCCCCTAGACACCCCAGCCACTGCCCTGTCCATGGCATTAGAGGAGCATGGCCTCCAACAACTCTGTTCCAAACCTACCCACTCGAAAGGTAGAATCCTTGACTGGATAACTACCCTTAATTGCAACATTACTACGAAAGATCCCACACAACTTATCTGGACTGACCACCACCTCCTCCCGTTTGACATTCTTACCAGCAATTCAGCACATAAAAGGCCTATCATTGCACCTGCCTGCCCTACTAGGAAAAAGAGCAATATCACAGCGGAAGCCCTAATACCTCTGGTGATCCCTACTTTAAACGCACTACCCGCCACAACAGACTTGAACCAACTGGTCAATGCCTACAATGAGTCCATGGCCAAAGCCATTGACATCATTGCCCCACTGAAACTGCGCAAAGGAATACCCAAAGCGCACCTGAACACATGGTTCACCCCGGAGCTCAAAACCCTTCGTCAACAAAAAAACAAACTCGAAGCACTCTGGAAATCAGTGCCTTCTATAAATAACAGAACTAATCTCACCAACATCTCCACCCTCTACAAAAATGAGATTATACGTGCCAAGAAAGAATCTCTCAATACTAGGATCTCCCAGGCAAGCTCCAGTACCAAGGAGCTCTTTAACATACTAAAGGAATTAGAAAACCCCATTACCCCCACTGACTCTTGCACTAAGGATAAACCCTGGTGCACAGGGATCCAGAATGCCCTAGCTAACAAAATCTCAGGGCTCCAAACCAAAATCAACAACAAACGACAACAACTCGCTCTCGATCCCACCTCCATCCCCACGCCCCCTCCACCTACTGCCACTAGTTCAGGCTTCACCTTCAAAAAGGTATCCATATTGGAGGTTCAGAAAATTATAGCATCCCTTAAACCATCGAATTGCAAGGGGGACAGTTGCCCCGCACAGATCATAAAAGATGTAGCTAGGGATCTCTCCCCATTTATCACTAAATTAATAAACCTGTCCTTCGCCAACAACATGGTCCCCAGCAATCTGAAACAGTCCTGGGTCCTACCTCTACTAAAAAAAACTACTCTCAACCCTGACATCCCCACAAATTACAGACCTATTACCACCGTCCCATTCCTACTAAAAATCTTGGATAGAGTGGCTTATTTACAAATCCAGGACTACCTCGAGGTCAATCACCTACTAGGAACTCGCCAATCTGGCTTTCGACCACAACACGGGACAGAAACGGCTCTTGTTGATCTCAAATGCCAGATAGACGAACTCAAAGACAAAAACAAGGCTGCCATCCTTCTACTCCTTGACCTCTCCGCTGCCTTTGACCTGGTCGACCATAAAATCCTGTGCAACCATTTGTCTCTGGCAGCACACTTCTCCCACTCTGCAGTCACATGGATCCCATCTTTCCTGGACAACAGAACCATGCGGGTCTTCTCCCCCCTAGCAGCGGCTGACCCCATCCCCATCACCTGCGGTGTCCCACAAGGATCCTGTGTCTCACCCACCCTTTACAATATTTTCACCAAGCCCTTATTCGACAAGCTGGACAATCTGGGTGTCACCTATACTAACTACGCAGATGACACCCAGATACTCCTCACCCTATCAGGCAACTACAACAAGGACGCCAAATGGATCAATGAAGTCTTTTCCATCATTCAGGCTTGGATGGCCACACATGGCCTGTGTCTGAATGACGACAAGACTGAATTGCTTCTTGTCGGCTCACCTAACACTATCAGTAAACTCTGTCCCGGCTACACTAGCTTCACTATTGACGGCAACACCATACCCATCGCCAAGAGCGTAAAAACCCTCGGTTTCTACCTAGACACGAACATTAACCTAGCTAAACAAATCAATATGACCGCCTCAGCCACTGCCTACACTGGTAAACTTATCAGGGCCTGCAGACCACTGATCTCCCCTAGCAACTGTCTCATCCTAGCCAGAGCACTCATTCAATCTAAACTGGATTACTGTAATAGCCTCTATTTAGGTGCCAACAAAACAGTAATCAATAAATTGCAAGTTTTACAAAACAACGCACTCCGTGCCGCCCTCAATATTCCTAGAAGGGAACACATCTCCGCCACCAGATCTGCCTGCAAATGGTTGTCCATCCAACAGAAAATAGACTTGAAAACCATATGCCTTACTTACAAAGCCCTCAATCATCTTGCCCCACCCTACCTCTCGAACAAATTTACACTAAGACAGAACACTAGAACCACCAGATCGTCCAACTCATTACAACTAACAGTTCCCAAATACTCCCTCAAAAGAGCCGGAGGATCCAGCTTCCCAACTTTGGCATCACAACTCTGGAATTCCATCCCACTGGATATTAAATCTACACCTACTTTCCAACCCTTCAGAACCAAGGTCATCTCCTGGTTAACCAACAAATAACCGTCCTACCACATATGTATGCACTCCGAATGTCCAATTTTATGTATATTGTTTGAATACTATTATCTATGCCCTATTAATACTGTACTATTGTCTTTTACCTGTAACCTGATGTTCAAAGCGCATATATACCCCCGGGTCAAGAGCGCTATATAAATAAATAAACAAACAAAATAAACAAACAGTGGAAGTATTCAGCCTAGTGGCATTCTGATTCTCGCTTCCACTTCCCCAATGCAGCCTAGTGGCATTATGATTCTCGTTTCCACTTCCCCAATGCAGCCTGGTGGCATTCTGATTCTGGGATTCCACTTCCCCAATGCAGCCTAGTGGCATTCTGATTCTGGGATTCCACTTCCCCAATGCAGCCTGGTGGCATTCTGATTCTCGCTTCCACTTCCCCAATGCAGCCTAGTGGCATTCTGATTCTGGGATTCCACTTCCCCAATGCAGCCTAGTGGCATTCTGATTCTGGGATTCCAATTCCCCAATGCAGCCTAGTGGCATTCTGATTCTTGGATTCCACTTCCCCAATGCAGCCTAGTGGCATTCTGATTCTGGGATTCCACTTCTCCAATGCAGCCTGGTGGCATTCTGATTCTCGCTTCCACTTCCCCAATGCAGCCTAGTGGCATTCTGATTCTGGGATTCCACTTGCCCAATGCAGCCTAGTGGCATTCTGATTCTCGCTTCCACTTCCCCAATGCAGCCTGGTGGCATTCTGATTCTCGCTTCCACTTCCCCAATGCAGCCTAGTGGCATTCTGATTCTGGGATTCCACTTCCCCAATGCAGCCTAGTGGCATTCTGATTCTCGCTTCCACTTCCCCAATGCAGCCTGGTGGCATTCTGATTCTGGGATTCCACTTCCCCAATGCAGCCTAGTGGCATTCTGATTCTCGCTTCCACTTCCCCAATGCAGCCTAGTGGCATTCTGATTCTGGGATTCCACTTCCCCAATGCAGCCTAGTGGCATTCTGATTCTCGCTTCCACTTCCCCAATGCAGCCTGGTGGCATTCTGATTCTGGGATTCCACTTCCCCAATGCAGCCTAGTGGCATTCTGATTCTCGCTTCCACTTCCCCAATGCAGCCTGGTGGCATTCTGATTCTGGGATTCCACTTCCCCAATGCAGCCTAGTGGCATTCTGATTCTCGCTTCCACTTCCCCAATGCAGCCTGGTGGCATTCTGGGATTCCACTTCCCCAATGCAGCCTAGTGGCATTCTGATTCTGGGCTTCTACTTCCCAAATGCAGCCTAGTGGCATTCTGATTCTCGCTTCCACTTCCCCAATGCAGCCTGGTGGCATTCTGGGATTCCACTTCCCCAATGCAGCCTAGTGACATTCTGATTCTGGGATTCCACTTCCCCAATGCAGCCTGGTGACATTCTGATTCTGGGATTCCACTTCCCCAATGCAGCCTAGTGGCATTCTGATTCTGGGCTTCCACTTCCCCAATGCAGCCTAGTGGCATTCTGATTCTGGGCTTCCACTTCCCCAATGCAGCCTAGTGGCATCTGATTCTGAGATTCTACTTTCCAAATGCAGCCTGGTGGCATTCTGGGATTCCACTTCCCCAATGCAGACTAGTGGCATTCTGATTCTGGGCTTCTACTTCCCAAATGCACCCTAGTGGCATTCTGATTCTCGCTTCCACTTCCCCAATGCAGCTTGGTGGCATTCTGGGATTCCACTTCCCCAATGCAGCCTAGTGGCATTCTGATTCTGGGCTTCCACTTCCCCAATGCAGCCTAGTGGCATTCTGATTCTGAGATTCTACTTTCCAAATGCAGCCTGGTGGCATTCTGGGATTACACTTCCCCAATGCAGCCTAGTGGCATTCTGGGATTCCACTTCCCCAATGCAGCCTAGTGACATTCTGATTCTGGGATTCCACTTCCCCAATGCAGCCTAGTGGCATTCTGATTCTGAGATTCTACTTTCCAAATGCAGCCTGGTGGCATTCTGGGATTCCACTTCCCCAATGCAGCCTAGTGGCATTCTGATTCTGGGCTTCCACTTCCCCAATGCAGCCTGGTGGCATTCTTTTTCTGGGCTTCCACTTCCCCAATGCAGCCTAGTGGCATTCTGATTCTGGGCTTCCACTTCCCCAATGCAGCCTGGTGGCATTCCGATTCTGGGCTTCCATTTCCCCAATGCAGCCTAGTGGCATTCTGATTCTGGGCTTCCACTTCCCCAATGCAGTCAAGTGGCATTCTGATTTTTACTTCCACTTCCCCAATGCAACCTAGTGGCATTCTGATTCTGGGCTTCCACTTCCCCAATGCAGCCTAACGGCATTCTGATTCTGGGCTTCCACTTCCCCAATGCAGCCTAACGGCATTGTGATTCTGGGCTTCCACTTCCCCAATGCAGCCTAGTGGCATTCTAATTCTGGGATTCCACTTCCCCAATGCAGCCTGGTGGCATTCTGATTCTGGGCTTCCACTTCCCCAATGCAGCCTGGTGGTGTTCTGATTCTGGGCTTCCACTTCCCCAATGCAGTCTAGTGGCATTCTGATTCTCGCTTCCACTTCCCCAATGCAGCCTAGTGGCATTCTGATTCTCGCTTCCACTTCCCCAATGCAGCCTAGTGACATTCTGATTCTGGGCTTCCACTTCCCCAATGCAGCCTAGTGACATTCTGATTCTGGGCTTCCACTTCCCCAATGCAGTCTGGTGGCATTCTGATTTTCACTTCCACTTCCCCAATGCAGCCTAGTGGCATTCTGATCCTGGGCTTCCACTTCCCCAAAGCAGCCTAACGGCATTCTGATTCTGGGCTTCCACTTCCCCAATGCAGCCTAGTGGCATTCTAATGCTGGGATTCCACTTCCCCAATGCAGCCTGGTGGCATTCTGATTCTGGGCTTCCACTTCCCCAATGCAGCCTGGTGGCATTCTGATTCTGGGATTCTACTTCCCCAATGCAGCCTGGTGGCATTCTGATTCTGGGCTTCCACTTCCCCAATGCAGCCTAGTGGCATCTAATTCTGGGATTCCACTTCCCCAATTCAGCCTGGTGGCATTCTGATTCTGGGCTTCCACTTCCCCAATGCAGCCTAGTGGCATTCTGATTTTCATTTCCACTTCCCCAATGCAGCCTAGTGGCATTCTGATTCTGGGCTTCCACTTCCCCAATGCAGCCTGGTGGCATTCTGATTCTGGGATTCCACTTCCCCAATGCAGCCTGGTGGCATTCTGATTCTGGGATTCCACTTCCCCAATGCAGCCTGGTGGCATTCTGATTCTGGGCTTCCACTTTCCCAATGCAGCCTGGTGGCGTTCTGATTCTGGGATTCTACTTCCCCAATGCAGCCTGGTGGCATTCTGATTCTGGGCTTCCACTTCCCCAATGCAGCCTGGTGGCGTTCTGATTCTGGGATTCTACTTCCCCAATGCAGCCTGGTGGCATTCTGGGATTCCACTTCCCCAATGCAGCCTAGTGGCATTCTGATTCTGGGCTTCCACTTCCCCAATGCAGTCTAGTGGCATTCTGATTCTCGCTTTCACATCCCCAATGCAGCCTAGTGGCATTCTGATTCTCGCTTCCACTTCCCCAATGCAGCCTGGTGGCATTCTGATTCTGGGCTTCCACTTCCCCAATGCAGCCTGGTGGCATTCTGATTCTGGGCTTCCACTTCCCCAATGCAGCCTAGTGGCATTCTGATTCTGGGATTCTACTTCCCCAATGCAGCCTAGTGGCATTGTGATTCTGAGCTTCCACTTCCCCAATGCAGTCTAGTGGCATTCTGATTCTCGCTTCCACTTCCCCAATGCAGCCTAGTTGCATTCTGATTCTCGCTTCCACTTCCCCAATGCAGCCTAGTGGCATTCTGATTCTGGGATTCCACTTCCCCAATGCAGCCTAGTGGCATTCTGATTCTGGGCTTCCACTTCCCCAATGCAGTCTAGTGGCATTCTGATTTTCACTTCCACTTCCCCAATGCAGCCTAGTGGCATTCTGATTCTGAGCTTCTACTTCCCAAATGCAGCCTAGTGGCATTCTGATTTTCACTTCCACCTCCCCAATGCAGCCTAGTGGAATTCTGATTCTGGGCTTTTACTTCCCAAATGCAGCCTAGTGGCATTCTGATTTTCACTTCCACTTCCCCAATGCAGCCTAGTGAAATTCCGATTCTGGGCTTCCACTTCCACAATGCAGCCTAGTGGTATTCTTATTCTGGGCTTCCACTTCCCCAATGCAGCCTAGTGGCATTCTGATTCTGGGCGTCCACTTCCCCAATGCAGCCTAGTGGCATTCTGATTTTCACTTCCACTTCTGCAGTGCAGCCTAGTGGTATTCTGATTCTGGGCTTATACTTCCCAAATGCAGCCTAGTGGCATTCTGATTCTGGGCGTCCACTTCCCCAATGCAGCCTGGTGGCATTCTGATTCTGGGCTTCCACTTCCCCAATGCAGCCTAGTGGCATTCTAATTCTGGGATTCCACTTCCCCAATGCAGCCTGGTGGCATTCTGATTCTGGGCTTCCACTTCCCCAATGCAGCCTAGTGGCATTCTGATTCTGGGCTTCCACTTCCCCAATGCAGTCTAGTGGCATTCTGATTTTCACTTCCACTTCCCCAATGCAACCTAGTGGCATTCTGATTCTGGGCTTCCACTTCCCCAATGCAGCCTAGTGGCATTCTGATTCTGGGCTTCCACTTCCCCAATGCAGTCTAGTGGCATTCTGATTCTCGCTTCCACTTCCCCAATGCAGCCTAGTGGCATTCTGATTCTCGCTTCCACTTCCCCAATGCAGCCTAGTGACATTCTGATTCTGGGCTTCTACTTCTCAAACACAGCCTAGTGGCATTCTGATTCTGGGCTTCCACTTCCCAAATGCAGCCTAGTGCCATTCTGATTCTGGGCTTCTACTTCTCAAATGTAGCCTAATGGCATTCTGATTCTGGGCTTCTACTTCCCAAATGCAGCCTAGTGGCATTCTGATTCTGGGATTCCACTTCCCCAATGCAGTCTAGTGGCATTCTGATTCTGGGATTCCACTTCCCCAATGAAGCCTAGTGGCATTCTGATTCTCGCTTCCACTTCCCCAGTGCAGACTAGTGGCATTCTGATTCTGGGATTCTACTTCCCCAATGCAGTCTAGTGGCATTCTGATTCTGGGATTCTACTTCCCCAATGCAGTCTAGTGGCATTCTGATTCTGGGATTCTACTTCCCCAATGCAGCCTAGTGGCATTCTGATTCTCGCTTCCACTTCCCCAGTGCAGACTAGTGGCATTTTGATTCTGGGCTTCTACTTCCAAAATGCAGCCTAGTGGCATTCTGATTCTGGGCTCCCACTTCCCAAAGGCAGCTTAGTTGTGTTCTGATGCTCGCTTCCACTTCACCAATGCAGCCTAGTGGCATTCTGATTCTGGGCTTCCACTTGCCAAATGCAGCCTGGTGGCATTCTGATTCTGGGATTCCACTTCCCCAATGCAGCCTGGTGGCATTCTGATTCTGGGATTCCACTTCCCCAATGCAGCCTGGTGGCATTCTGATTCTGGGCTTCCACTTTCCCAATGCAGCCTGGTGGCGTTCTGATTCTGGGATTCTACTTCCCCAATGCAGCCTGGTGGCATTCTGATTCTGTGCTTCCACTTCCCCAATGCAGCCTGGTGGCGTTCTGATTCTGGGATTCTACTTCCCCAATGCAGCCTGGTGGCATTCTTGGATTCCACTTCCCCAATGCAGCCTAGTGGCATTCTGATTCTGGGCTTCCACTTCCCCAATGCAGTCTAGTGGCATTCTGATTCTCGCTTCCACATCCCCAATGCAGCCTAGTGGCATTCTGATTCTCGCTTCCACTTCCCCAATGCAGCCTGGTGGCATTCTGATTCTGGGCTTCCACTTCCCCAATGCAGCCTGGTGGCATTCTGATTCTGGGCTTCCACTTCCCCAATGCAGTCTAGTGGCATTCTGATTCTCGCTTCCACTTCCCCAATGCAGCCTAGTTTCATTCTGATTCTCGCTTCCACTTCCCCAATGCAGCCTAGTGGCATTCTGATTCTGGGATTCCACTTCCCCAATGCAGCCTAGTGGCATTCTGATTCTGGGCTTCCACTTCCCCAATGCAGTCTAGTGGCATTCTGATTTTCACTTCCACTTCCCCAATGCAGCCTAGTGGCATTCTGATTCTGGGCTTCTACTTCCCAAATGCAGCCTAGTGGCATTCTGATTTTCACTTCCACCTCCCCAATGCAGCCTAGTGGAATTCTGATTCTGGGCTTTTACTTCCCAAATGCAGCCTAGTGGCATTCTGATTTTCACTTCCACTTCCCCAATGCAGCCTAGTGAAATTCCGATTCTGGGCTTCCACTTCCACAATGCAGCCTAGTGGTATTCTTATTCTGGGCTTCCACTTCCCCAATGCAGCCTAGTGGCATTCTGATTCTGGGCGTCCACTTCCCCAATGCAGCCTAGTGGCATTCTGATTTTCACTTCCACTTCTGCAGTGGAGCCTAGTGGTATTCTGATTCTGGGCTTCTACTTCCCAAATGCAGCCTAGTGGCATTCTGATTCTGGGCGTCCACTTCCCCAATGCAGCCTGGTGGCATTCTGATTCTGGGCTTCTACTTCCCCAATGCAGCCTAGTGGCATTCTAATTCTGGGATTCCACTTCCCCAATGCAGCCTGGTGGCATTCTGATTCTGGGCTTCCACTTCCCCAATGCAGCCTAGTGGCATTCTGATTCTGGGCTTCCACTTCCCCAATGCAGTCTAGTGGCATTCTGATTTTCACTTCCACTTCCCCAATGCAACCTAGTGGCATTCTTTTTCTGGGCTTCCACTTCCCCAATGCAGCCTAGTGGCATTCTGATTCTGGGCTTCCACTTCCCCAATGCAGCCTGGTGGCATTCTGATTTTTACTTCCACTTCCCCAATGCAACCTAGTGGCATTCTGATTCTGGGCTTCCACTTCCCCAATGCAGCCTAACGGCATTCTGATTCTGGGCTTCCACTTCCCCAATGCAGCCTAACGGCATTGTGATTCTGGGCTTCCACTTCCCCAATGCAGCCTAGTGGCATTCTAATTCTGGGATTCCACTTCCCCAATGCAGCCTGGTGGCATTCTGATTCTGGGCTTCCACTTCCCCAATGCAGCCTGGTGGTGTTCTGATTCTGGGCTTCCACTTCCCCAATGCAGTCTAGTGGCATTCTGATTCTCGCTTCCACTTCCCCAATGCAGCCTAGTGGCATTCTGATTCTCGCTTCCACTTCCCCAATGCAGCCTAGTGACATTCTGATTCTGGGCTTCCACTTCCCCAATGCAGCCTAGTGACATTCTGATTCTGGGCTTCCACTTCCCCAATGCAGTCTGGTGGCATTCTGATTTTCACTTCCACTTCCCCAATGCAGCCTAGTGGCATTCTGATCCTGGGCTTCCACTTCCCCAAAGCAGCCTAACGGCATTCTGATTCTGGGCTTCCACTTCCCCAATGCAGCCTAGTGGCATTCTAATTCTGGGATTCCACTTCCCCAATGCAGCCTGGTGGCATTCTGATTCTGGGCTTCCACTTCCCCAATGCAGCCTGGTGGCATTCTGATTCTGGGATTCTACTTCCCCAATGCAGCCTGGTGGCATTCTGATTCTGGGCTTCCACTTCCCCAATGCAGCCTAGTGGCATCTAATTCTGGGATTCCACTTCCCCAATTCAGCCTGGTGGCATTCTGATTCTGGGCTTCCACTTCCCCAATGCAGCCTAGTGGCATTCTGATTTTCATTTCCACTTCCCCAATGCAGCCTAGTGGCATTCTGATTCTGGGCTTCCACTTCCCCAATGCAGCCTGGTGGCATTCTGATTCTGGGATTCCACTTCCCCAATGCAGCCTGGTGGCATTCTGATTCTGGGATTCCACTTCCCCAATGCAGCCTGGTGGCATTCTGATTCTGGGCTTCCACTTTCCCAATGCAGCCTGGTGGCGTTCTGATTCTGGGATTCTACTTCCCCAATGCAGCCTGGTGGCATTCTGATTCTGGGCTTCCACTTCCCCAATGCAGCCTGGTGGCGTTCTGATTCTGGGATTCTACTTCCCCAATGCAGCCTGGTGGCATTCTGGGATTCCACTTCCCCAATGCAGCCTAGTGGCATTCTGATTCTGGGCTTCCACTTCCCCAATGCAGTCTAGTGGCATTCTGATTCTCGCTTCCACATCCCCAATGCAGCCTAGTGGCATTCTGATTCTCGCTTCCACTTCCCCAATGCAGCCTGGTGGCATTCTGATTCTGGGCTTCCACTTCCCCAATGCAGCCTGGTGGCATTCTGATTCTGGGCTTCCACTTCCCCAATGCAGCCTAGTGGCATTCTGATTCTGGGATTCTACTTCACCAATGCAGCCTAGTGGCATTGTGATTCTGAGCTTCCACTTCCCCAATGCAGTCTAGTGGCATTCTGATTCTCGCTTCCACTTCCCCAATGCAGCCTAGTTGCATTCTGATTCTCGCTTCCACTTCCCCAATGCAGCCTAGTGGCATTCTGATTCTGGGATTCCACTTCCCCAATGCAGCCTAGTGGCATTCTGATTCTGGGCTTCCACTTCCCCAATGCAGTCTAGTGGCATTCTGATTTTCACTTCCACTTCCCCAATGCAGCCTAGTGGCATTCTGATTCTGAGCTTCTACTTCCCAAATGCAGCCTAGTGGCATTCTGATTTTCACTTCCACCTCCCCAATGCAGCCTAGTGGAATTCTGATTCTGGGCTTTTACTTCCCAAATGCAGCCTAGTGGCATTCTGATTTTCACTTCCACTTCCCCAATGCAGCCTAGTGAAATTCCGATTCTGGGCTTCCACTTCCACAATGCAGCCTAGTGGTATTCTTATTCTGGGCTTCCACTTCCCCAATGCAGCCTAGTGGCATTCTGATTCTGGGCGTCCACTTCCCCAATGCAGCCTAGTGGCATTCTGATTTTCACTTCCACTTCTGCAGTGCAGCCTAGTGGTATTCTGATTCTGGGCTTATACTTCCCAAATGCAGCCTAGTGGCATTCTGATTCTGGGCGTCCACTTCCCCAATGCAGCCTGGTGGCATTCTGATTCTGGGCTTCCACTTCCCCAATGCAGCCTAGTGGCATTCTAATTCTGGGATTCCACTTCCCCAATGCAGCCTGGTGGCATTCTGATTCTGGGCTTCCACTTCCCCAATGCAGCCTAGTGGCATTCTGATTCTGGGCTTCCACTTCCCCAATGCAGTCTAGTGGCATTCTGATTTTCACTTCCACTTCCCCAATGCAACCTAGTGGCATTCTGATTCTGGGCTTCCACTTCCCCAATGCAGCCTAGTGGCATTCTGATTCTGGGCTTCCACTTCCCCAATGCAGTCTAGTGGCATTCTGATTCTCGCTTCCACTTCCCCAATGCAGCCTAGTGGCATTCTGATTCTCGCTTCCACTTCCCCAATGCAGCCTAGTGACATTCTGATTCTGGGCTTCTACTTCTCAAACACAGCCTAGTGGCATTCTGATTCTGGGCTTCCACTTCCCAAATGCAGCCTAGTGCCATTCTGATTCTGGGCTTCTACTTCTCAAATGTAGCCTAATGGCATTCTGATTCTGGGCTTCTACTTCCCAAATGCAGCCTAGTGGCATTCTGATTCTGGGATTCCACTTCCCCAATGCAGTCTAGTGGCATTCTGATTCTGGGATTCCACTTCCCCAATGAAGCCTAGTGGCATTCTGATTCTCGCTTCCACTTCCCCAGTGCAGACTAGTGGCATTCTGATTCTGGGATTCTACTTCCCCAATGCAGTCTAGTGGCATTCTGATTCTGGGATTCTACTTCCCCAATGCAGCCTAGTGGCATTCTGATTCTCGCTTCCACTTCCCCAGTGCAGACTAGTGGCATTTTGATTCTGGGCTTCTACTTCCAAAATGCAGCCTAGTGGCACTCTGATTCTGGGCTCCCACTTCCCAAAGGCAGCTTAGTTGTGTTCTGATGCTCGCTTCCACTTCACCAATGCAGCCTAGTGGCATTCTGATTCTGGGCTTCCACTTGCCAAATGCAGCCTGGTGGCATTCTGATTCTGGGATTCCACTTCCCCAATGCAGCCTGGTGGCATTCTGATTCTGGGATTCCACTTCCCCAATGCAGCCTGGTGGCATTCTGATTCTGGGCTTCCACTTTCCCAATGCAGCCTGGTGGCGTTCTGATTCTGGGATTCTACTTCCCCAATGCAGCCTGGTGGCATTCTGATTCTGTGCTTCCACTTCCCCAATGCAGCCTGGTGGCGTTCTGATTCTGGGATTCTACTTCCCCAATGCAGCCTGGTGGCATTCTTGGATTCCACTTCCCCAATGCAGCCTAGTGGCATTCTGATTCTGGGCTTCCACTTCCCCAATGCAGTCTAGTGGCATTCTGATTCTCGCTTCCACATCCCCAATGCAGCCTAGTGGCATTCTGATTCTCGCTTCCACTTCCCCAATGCAGCCTGGTGGCATTCTGATTCTGGGCTTCCACTTCCCCAATGCAGCCTGGTGGCATTCTGATTCTGGGCTTCCACTTCCCCAATGCAGTCTAGTGGCATTCTGATTCTCGCTTCCACTTCCCCAATGCAGCCTAGTTTCATTCTGATTCTCGCTTCCACTTCCCCAATGCAGCCTAGTGGCATTCTGATTCTGGGATTCCACTTCCCCAATGCAGCCTAGTGGCATTCTGATTCTGGGCTTCCACTTCCCCAATGCAGTCTAGTGGCATTCTGATTTTCACTTCCACTTCCCCAATGCAGCCTAGTGGCATTCTGATTCTGGGCTTCTACTTCCCAAATGCAGCCTAGTGGCATTCTGATTTTCACTTCCACCTCCCCAATGCAGCCTAGTGGAATTCTGATTCTGGGCTTTTACTTCCCAAATGCAGCCTAGTGGCATTCTGATTTTCACTTCCACTTCCCCAATGCAGCCTAGTGAAATTCCGATTCTGGGCTTCCACTTCCACAATGCAGCCTAGTGGTATTCTTATTCTGGGCTTCCACTTCCCCAATGCAGCCTAGTGGCATTCTGATTCTGGGCGTCCACTTCCCCAATGCAGCCTAGTGGCATTCTGATTTTCACTTCCACTTCTGCAGTGCAGCCTAGTGGTATTCTGATTCTGGGCTTCTACTTCCCAAATGCAGCCTAGTGGCATTCTGATTCTGGGCGTCCACTTCCCCAATGCAGCCTGGTGGCATTCTGATTCTGGGCTTCCACTTCCCCAATGCAGCCTAGTGGCATTCTAATTCTGGGATTCCACTTCCCCAATGCAGCCTGGTGGCATTCTGATTCTGGGCTTCCACTTCCCCAATGCAGCCTAGTGGCATTCTGATTCTGGGCTTCCACTTCCCCAATGCAGTCTAGTGGCATTCTGATTTTCACTTCCACTTCCCCAATGCAACCTAGTGGCATTCTGATTCTGGGCTTCCACTTCCCCAATGCAGCCTAACGGCATTCTGATTCTGGGCTTCCACTTCCCCAATGCAGCCTAGTGGCATTCTGATTCTGGGCTTCCACTTCCCCAATGCAGTCTAGTGGCATTCTGATTCTCGCTTCCACTTCCCCAATGCAGCCTAGTGGCATTCTGATTCTCGCTTCCACTTCCCCAATGCAGCCTAGTGACATTCTGATTCTGGGCTTCTACTTCTCAAACACAGCCTAGTGGCATTCTGATTCTGGGCTTCCACCTCCCAAATGCAGCCTAGTGCCATTCTGATTCTGGGCTTCTACTTCTCAAATGTAGCCTAATGGCATTCTGATTCTGGGCTTCTACTTCCCAAATGCAGCCTAGTGGCATTCTGATTCTGGGATTCCACTTCCCCAATGCAGTCTAGTGGCATTCTGATTCTGGGATTCCACTTCCCCAATGCAGCCTAGTGGCATTCTGATTCTCGCTTCCACTTCCCCAGTGCAGACTAGTGGCATTCTGATTCTGGGATTCTACTTCCCCAATGCAGTCTAGTGGCATTCTGATTCTGGGATTCTACTTCCCCAATGCAGTCTAGTGGCATTCTGATTCTGGGATTCTACTTCCCCAATGCAGCCTAGTAGCATTCTGATTCTCGCTTCCACTTCCCCAGTGCAGACTAGTGGCATTTTGATTCTGGGCTTCTACTTCCAAAATGCAGCCTAGTGGCATTCTGATTCTGGGCTCCCACTTCCCAAAGGCAGCTTAGTTGTGTTCTGATGCTCGCTTCCACTTCACCAATGCAGCCTAGTGGCATTCTGATTCTGGGCTTCCACTTGCCAAATGCAGCCTGGTGGTATTCTGATTCTGGGCTTCTACTTCCGAAATGCAGCCTAGTGGCATTCTGATTCTGGGCTTCCACTTCCCAAATCAGCCTAGTGGCATTCTGATTCTGGGCTTCCACTTCCCAAATGCAGCCTAGTGGCATTCTGATTTTTGCTTCCACTTCCCCAATGCAGCCTAGTGGCATTCTAATTCTGGGATTCCACTTCCCCAATGCAGCCTAGTGGCATTCTGATTCTGGGATTCCACTTCCCCAATGCAGCCTAGTGGCATTCTGATTCTGGGCTTCCACTTTCCAAATGCAGTCTAGTGGCATTCTTATTCTGGGCTTCCACTTCCCCAATGCAGCCTAGTGGCATTCTGATTCTGGGATTCCACTTCCCAAATGCAGCCTAGTGGCATTCTTATTTTTGCTTCCACTTCCCCAATGCAGCCTAGTGGCATTTTGATTCTCGCTTCCACTTTCCCAATGCAGCCTAGTGGCATTCTGATTCTGGGCTTCCACTTCCCCAATGCAGTCTAGTGGCATTCTGATTCTGGGCTTCCACTTCCCCAATGCAGCCTAGTGGCATTCTGATTCTGGGCTTCCACTTCCCAAATGCAGCCTAGTGGCATTCTGATTCTGGGCTCCCACTTCCCAAATGCAGCCTAGTGGCATTCTGATTTTTGCTTCCACTTCCCCAATGCAGCCTAGTGGCATTTTGATTCTCGCTTCCACTTCCCCAATGCAACCTAGTGGCATTCTGATTCTGGGCTTCTACTTCCCAAATGCAGCCTAGTGGCATTCTGATTCTCGCTTCCACTTCCCCAGTGCAGCCTAGTGGCATTTTGATTCTGGGCTTCTACTTCCCCAATGCAGCCTAGTGGCATTTTGATTCTCGCTTCCACTTCCCCAATGCAACCTAGTGGCATTCTGATTCTGGGCTTCTACTTCCCAAATGCAGCCTAGTGGCATTCTGATTCTCGCTTCCACTTCTCCAGTGCAGCCTAGTGGCATTTTGATTCTGGGCTTCTACTTCCCCAATGCAGCCTAGTGGCATTCTGATTCTGGGCTCCCACTTCCCAAATGCAGCCTAGTGGTATTCTGATGCTCGCTTCCACTTCACCAATGCAGCCTAGTGGCATTCTGATTCTGGGCTTCCACTTCCCAAATGCAGCCTAGTGGCATTCTGATTTTTGCTTCCACTTCCCCAATGCAGCCTAGTGGCATTTTGATTCTGGGCTTCTACTTCCCAAAAGCAGCCTAGTGGCATTCTGATTCTGGTCTTCCACTTCCCCAATGCAGCCTAGTGGCATTCTGATTCTGGGTTTCCACTTCCCAAATGCAGCCTAGTGGCATTCTGATTTTTGCTTCCACTTCCCCAATGCAGCCTAGTGGCATTTTGATTCTGGGCTTCTACTTCCCAAAAGCAGCCTAGTGGTATTCTGATTCTGGGATTCCACTTCCCCAATGCAGCCTAGTGGCATTCTGATTCTGGGCTTCCACTTCCCCAATGCAGCCTAGTGGTATTCTGATTCTGGGATTCCACTTCCCCAATGCAGCCTAGTGGCATTCTGATTCTGGGCTTCCACTTCCCCAATGCAGCCTAACGGCATTCTGATTCTGGGCTTCCACTTCCCCAATGCAGCCTAGTGGCATTCTGATTCTGGGCTTCCACTTCCCCAATGCAGCCTAACGGCATTCTGATTCTGGGCTTCCACTTCCCCAATGCAGCCTAGTGGCATTGTTATTCTTGGTTTCTATTCCCATTGCAGCATAGTGGCATGCCTATTCTTATATCCCCGGACTGCGAGTGAAACAAAAACCATGATGGGCATGTGACGAATCCCTGGTTATTGTCACTCCTTTCATGGAGGGAGCCCCCTCCCATGAGGCCAGGGATTTGAGGCCACTACCTGATAGTCCCCCTGGGGGTGTTACTCAGTGGGTGGATCTCATGGGAGGGGAGCCTCCGGTGGGACCTGTGATGACCATATCGGGAGAATGCAGTATCCCCGCCAGTCACCTGACCCTAGACCCCCTTCCTATAACCGTAACAACAACCCCTTCCCTAATAGGGTCATGAGGCACCCTACCATTTCCCTAGGAAGTACTGGGACTGTGACGATCATAACTGACCGAAGGGAGCTCAAGGGTAGAAATACTGAGACGAGGAAGACTAGGGAGGAGTTGAAATATATACTGCTGAGAGCACTGTGACGAGAGAGAAGCGTGGAAGTATGAGGATCACTTTTGAGAACCACAAGGAACAGTTAGTGGTTACTGCCTTCCAATTGGTCCAATTATAGTAGAAATAGACGGAACCAAGGAAGTGTTGTCAAGCCCTCCATGCAGGAGCAAGGAGCAGGGAAGTTATGCTGCAGGAGAAGGGGCTAGGGACCAGAGACCCTGCCAGAGATAGGGGGACCATTTGCTTGCCGGAGAGGTTCTACGGACTGGGGAAGCCCAGGAGAATCCCGCTCTAAAAGACCTGACAAAGAGTCTAGCCCAGTAGATAAGGATGTTTGCAGCCTTACAGAGCTTGCCCTTGGCGATTCCACAAGTTTTACATATAAGTTCACTGGTTGTCTGGCAGAGGTTGGTCCCGCTTTGTGTGCCTGCCACACAAGAAAAATAAACTACCAATTGAGGTGGGATGGTACTCTAATGCACCAACCAGTATTCATAAAAAAGAAGAAAATCGAGCGAGTGTAAGACTCACAATTATTGTGGAGTTGTGAAATAATAATAAGGTCATTGTGGGGAGTCATAAGAATACTGACAAAGTTCTGTTTCCAAAAATTATAAAAAAAGAAAAAGAAAACGTCACGGAGGGGGGGGGGGGCTGTAAAACAACCCTGCTGGCTTTGAAACCATTTAAATGCGTAAGAAGCCAGGGGAAGGATAATGTCCCACCTGATATAACGGGAATCTTGAGGCCAAGAGACTGATTTTGTTGCCCATCAGTGAAACCCAGGAGTAGGATCAAAACCCCAGAGAACTTTGATGTATACATTTTGGTGGAAGACATTCTTGTTTCTTCACTTAAGGAAGCTTGAGCAACCATCCAGAAAAAGGGAGTTGTTCCTCTGGACTAAAAAGAACACCAACCTGCTTTAGTATAGTTTATAGTGCATGAGTTGGAAATAGGTTTTGACACAAGAAGGTGGACACTTTATTTAAGACAGACATTCTGACAGGCCATTAGTACTCGGTTGAGGCAGGGAAACCCCTCCTAGACATAAGGATAGGTCGGTGTTCCCTTTTCTTTTACTTTAAATAAAGCTAATAGTTTAAACATGCCACTACTGTGTCAACCTCATGCTTCTGACTCAGTACAGGTGCCATGATCCCGAAGCTGAATAGTAGAGTAGGGAATTTGGAGTGCAACTGCAGGTTGTCTTAGAATAGGCCCCTTGCACCAATGTATGTTCTACCTCCATCCTGACACCGTTAGTCGAAACGGTCCTTTTAGTTGAAACCTCTATACCCTATAGGCATTCATGCCTCCTCATCCCTCGCCTGGGACTAGAGCCACATGGAAGCCTGCAGAGTATCCAACAAATTGGGATTCTGCGTCAAGGACAGGAAATCCCTGGGGAAAGTACTGTTAGGGAAAATTGTACTTACCTCTATTATACCTCTATATTTGTGGAACCCCCCAAACCCTTTGCTTTTGTTACAGCCTCCTGTCCTGACTTTTGCCAGTGGAGCACAGCCTTCAGCTGCAGTCCACTGGGCTTTTGCTCATGGTCATGGGGAAACTGACATGTCCTTCCGACTGCCAGCACTGAGAAACATTGCTTCTCTTAGTGTTTCGACTTCATAGCCACTTCTGGAACCTGTATTACACTGCACAAAGTACATTACTGTACTGTGCGTTGGGGTCCGTGAGTTTTCGTGCCCTAGTCATCCACTAAGGATTTTTCTGTAACTGGACAATGTGCCTTGGAGTAGACTGGTGGAAGCAGAAGCTTTTTCATGTATTTTTATGAACCTTTACCAAACCATACCACACTTACTGCGTTTGGCTCATGACTGTGGCTAGTGTCAGTCATGACCGTGCCACAAGGTCTTTTGTCTTCTCGTTTGGTCAGTTTGTCCATTGGTCTTCCTCCTGGTCTTTGTGACCCGGTGAGTCCTTACTTGAGCATGCATTTTCCCACAAAAGCCACAGCTTTTCGCATGCTAATGCATGTCACTTGTGTAGGTACCCACAAAGTGGCCTGGGGCTGTCTGGTCTCAGTCCACACTGCTGGTACCAAAATGTCTGGTGTGCACAAGGACATGAGAGCCTCAGTGGTCCCAGATTGGGCCATTGCTGGCGTGCATGAGTGGGGCAGATCTCCTCATCGGCCAGCTGGGTGCAAGCTCTCACTGGACTTGTGGATATGAGGAGGGGCCCTGAAGGCAGTCCAGCAACAGGTCCGAATCGACCTGTACACGGAGCCAAGTATCCAGAACAGCAGAGCAGACCCAAATACTACCCAGAACTGCGCAGAAGAAGGTTGGCACCCTGAGCCTTGTAAGGATATTTGGCGTGTTACAGCACAGAGTACAGCACTACTGCACAGGTAGCAATTTTTTTATGCAGCACCACCACTTAGAAGCGGTGCATTGCTATATGTGTTACCAGATTAACATGGAAAGACAGGCTATTCAGTCAAAAACGATTTTAACATATAAGATGCAAATCTATTTTTACAGTTAAAAGCACACGTGCACATTCAAAAATGCACACTATTTTTGACCTGAAATGCCTATGGTGCAAGAGACACATTTGAAAATTAATAACTAACATTATTAATAACTAACCTGACTAATAAAATTCATTTAACATAACCCACTAATAAAAATGTGTCTCCACTGCAGAATTAGGCCTATTCTGAAAGTGAACTTTTAAACGCACATTCATTTTTTTTTCGTTTTCTCTGCTGCCCTGTCCACATAACTACAGGAAGCAAAAGGGCTCGAAAGAACAGGAAATCAGTTGGTTACAAAGTATTACTATAAAAATGAGCCATTGTGTAGAGAAGGAGGAGATGGCATGATTGATTCTGATTGGAGCAGCGTCATAGCAAGTATCATGCTAGAGGCAGTGATTAGAGTCTTGCTGGGGAAGCTTGAAGAGAGGGGGAGGACAATCGAGATTTGGCAGAGCTGGGAGAAGGACCTTTCCTGGCTGAAGCCCTCCGAAGGTTGGGAATAGCTTTGTTCTGTGTAGCAGATTCTCCCCTGACTGAGGGATGGACAAACTGGATAAAGTTAGGGTTATCCATCTCTGAAGACTGCCAATGGGAGAACGGGTGCCGGCCCTTTTCCCCTAAAGGTCTTGGTGGGATTCTGCACTTTACCGCATTAACCAAAGTGACTGTACATATATTTTACATAGTGTGTGTTTGAGTGGTGATATTACTATGTTCTCCATTATTCACTTGTGTTTTTTCTTGGGCATAATAAATGGTATGTTTTCGTATACTACTGTCTATGGGAAATTCTTGGTACCTAACTGTGTGTGCTCATCAAAGGCCACAGATCACCCCCACTGCTTCTGCCACTTAGCCTTGGCTGCTATCCAAGCTACCGTGAATTTGATTACTATCTTCCCAGAAGTGTTCCCTGTTTCACTAACAAGGGTGGCCTCCTCAACATCTGTCCGTCAGAGCAGAGTTTAAAAATCCATTCTAACATTAACACCCACAATTATCTTTACACCCCTCCCCTACACATTTATCATAGTGAACCTGCTACCTTTGTTGTCAATCCTGCAACGCGTAAATGCAGTTAACACCCTTATCTGTGCAAGATTGGAACTTGGAAACTAAATCCATCTGGCAATAGCCATGAATTAATATCCAGACTTCAAAATGTGGTTTCAAGGATCCTGCTTAAACTGCATACATGTGATCATGCCAGTCCAGGATTGGCCTTGCTACAATGGCGATCTGTCACAAAGCGCATTGCTTTGAAGTCATCATGCCTTTTGCATAAGACGACCTTGTTGCACCAAAAACATCTCTTTCTAGCAAACAAAAGCTTTTAGTACAACCTCCCTGGTCTTCACCCCACATTACAGAAGGGAAACAATTGAAGGGTGCTATTTCAGGCCATACAACCACGTTACACACCACCTTCCAGCAATCCTTGAGTACTGAGCCTGCCCTGCTAAGGTTTAGGATAAAACGCAAGACCTTTCTTTCAGCAATATAACTTCACTTAGTTTGATGTCCACTTTTTCGTTATGTGTTTATTTATATAGCGCTCCTAACCCTGAGTCCAGCTTTCTGTTATTCCCAAGTCATTGTTCCTCCACAGCAGCAAGATGTCCTTAATGGGAATGCCTGGGCTTCATAAAACCCAGAAGCAAGGACCAGAAGCCCAGTGGGCCATCCTTGTCCTTCAGGGGAATGTCTGGGCTTTATAATACCCAGAAGCATGGACCAGAAGCCCAGTGGGCCATCCTTGTCCTTCAGGGGAATGTCTGGGCTTTATAATACCCAGACACATGGACCAGAAGCCTAGCGGACCATCCTTGTCCTTCAGGGGAATGTCTGGGCTTTATAATACCCAGACACATGGACCAGAAGCCTAGCGGACCATCCTTGTCCTTCTGGGGAATGCCTGGGCTTTATAATACCCAGGCACATTGACCAGAAGCCTAGTGGACCATCCTTGTCCTTCAGGGGAATGCCTGAGCTTTATAACACCCAGACGCATGGACCAGAAGCCCAGTGGACCATCCTTGTCCTTCAGGGGAATGCCTGGGCTTTATAACACCCAGACGCAAGGACCCGAAGCCAAGTGGACCATCCTTGTTCTTCAGGGGAAGGCCTGGGCTTTATAATACCCAGACGCAAGGACCCGAAGCCCAGTGGACCATCCTTGTCCTTCAGGGGAATGCCTGGGCTTTATAATACCCAGACGCATGGACCAGAAGCCTAGTGGACCATCCTTGTCCTTCAGGGGAATGCCTGAGCTTTATAACACCCAGGCGCATGGACCAGAAGCCCAGTGGACCATCCTTGTCCTTCAGGGGAATGTCTGGGCTTTATAATACCCAGACGCATGGACCAGAAGCCTAGTGGACCATACCCATCCTTGTCCTTCAGGGGAATGTATGGGTATTATTCAGGGGAATGTATGGGTTTTATAATACCTGGACGCATGTCCTTCAGGGGAATAGAAGCCTAGTGGACCATCCTTGTCCTTCAGGGGAATAGAAGCCTAGTGGACCATCCTTGTTCTTCAGGGGAATAGAAGCCTATTGGACCATCCTTGTCCTTCAGGGGAATGTCTAGGCTTTATAATACCCAGACGCATGGACCAGAAGCCCAGTGGACCATCCTTGTCCTTCAGGGGAATAGAAGCCCAGTGGACCATCCTTGTCCTTCAGGGGAATAGAAGCCTAGTGGACCATCCTTGTCCTTCAGGGGAATGTCTGGGCTTTATAATACCCAGACGCATGGACCAGAAGCCCAGTGGACCATCCTTGTCCTTCAGGGGAATAGAAGCCTAGTGGACCATCCTTGTTCTTCAGGGGAATAGAAGCCCAGTGGACCATCCTTGTCCTTCAGGGGAATAGAAGCCTAGTGGACCATCCTTGTCTTTGCTTTTGGCAGAATCGCAGCCCTGTGTGCCTTTATCCCACACGCATGCCTTGCCCTAGTAATAGAAGCGAGGCTGCGAGGGTTCTGTGCAGCCCGCGTCATCATAGCCCCTCCCTTGCAATTAGAGTGATTTATTTGCTGCAGCTTCTCAACCAGGCGTCTCCACTTGCAGGAATGTGTCAGATTTAGAGAAAACATTGACCTTTAACAAATGGAGAGGAAATAACGATCCGAGCGCTCTCACAAGGGACCCCGTTCTCTAATGAAGGACCCTGCATGCGAGCTTCGCTAATCACCTTCCCAAGTGGGCGCTGTGCACACATTCCTCGCCCCTCCCAACAGTGCGCCACTCACCCTTCTCTCAGGGACTGAGGAGTGACCTTTCTGAGCAGCACAACACGTGCACACATTTCCCCCAGAGGAGTATGTACACTGTTAGTGCAATTTCCTCTCTCCCTGAAGGCGCCTCTGGTTCATGCAAGTATTAATATTATTTTATTGCTTTAATTAGATTTTAAACTTAATTACCATTCTTGGTTCATTAGCCGATTCAATTGCAGAGTGTTTGCCAGAAAAGTGTGTAAGAGACATTTGTGTAAACACTGCTAGCCACCCCCGACCCCCCCCCCAACCCCCCCACAAGTCCAAGACGTATATATGCACACCATACGGGTGTATTGGGGACCCCTTTGTTGACATGTGCATTTATATAAATATATAGGGTTACTACCCTATATAGTCCACTATAAATAAACCCCATAGAATGCATTCTTAAGAAGAGAGCTCCAGGCATATGTATTAGCAACCAGATAAGAATTTGCTTTAAATGTTTTTACTTCCTGCTTTGAGAAGAAATAGATTTTTATTGTGTGAAACAAGTATTTCTTCTCCCTTACTAGCATATTTTTAGGCAAGTAAAAATATATTTTCATTATCAAAAAAATAGCATTGTTCCTTCTCTTTTTGCTAACCTTCACTCTCCATGTTTTCATAACACAGTGACCGGATTTGATTAGAGTGACGGTTCATCAAAGCAGCAGTATCTATTGGAACAGTACTGGCTCCTATTTTCTGAGGGAACACACAGAGACTACTACATTGTTCAGCGCTGAGGCCCCGCAGACCGATGTGAAGGCCTCCCTCTCATTCACCACCAGAGCTGGCAGCTCATTGGGTCCTTCAGAGCGACCACGGTTAGTAGCTCGACAGAAGGCCTTTATTACAGGTCATGACCCCTTACCCAGCACCAGCAGCAGTCCCACAAATAGTCCACACGCGTCTCGAATGGTTTGGTTGTACTTCAACAGGCCCAGATAGTCGGCGCAGGCGCACTCAACCTCCGCACTCTTAGCTACAGCATTTATTAAAGAGGGGGCAGGGGGGTTCGGCGGGCATGCTCATCCACGGGGCAGAATTTGCTACAGGTGCTGGGCACATCCGGGAAGAATCTGTGGTGGGAATGTGCATGTGGTAGAACCCGTCTATTTAAACCTGCAAATCAAAGGAAACCTTGTTGTCTGCTGGCTGAACCAGTCCCATTGATCTTCATCAATACTCCTGTCAAGATAGGGGTCCCATTTATTCCTGGAGCCTATCTTGGATTCATCAATACGCCTGTCTAGATGGGGGTCCCTTTAATTCCTGGAGCATATCTTGGATTCATTAATACAGCTGTCAAGATAGGGGTCCCATGCAAGAGTACTTCAATTAGCGACCGACTCTTCAACATCACTATCCTGGTCCTGGACTCTGGAGCACTGCGTCTCTATCTGTGCCTTGAAGGATCTGGTACTTACTGTGCTGCCCCCCAGCTTCTGATTGACTGAAGTTAAACCTCTGCCGCATATTGTATGCAGGACTTGTCTGAGCTGATCTGTTGCGGAGCTAGCACGGCCTAAAGCTTTGCCGTTTGACCCTCTGCATCACACCCGGAAGAGCCACCAGCTCTCGGTAGTGCTCCATGCTGCCCTGTTTCTTGTAGTGCCGCCTGGCCATGGCACCAATCCCAGATAAAAATGGGGGGCGGTGGGGGGTGTTGGGCACTGCCATGATGAGGATGACGGTGCCACCACCAGCACAGAATTCACACAGGAACTAACGTGCACAGCACTTTGTTCCCCCACGATTGACCATCAGTGCACACAAAACATGTGGTACGTGCAAAATACTGTTCCCCTTGGTAACCAAGGGGTTGGGGGGGTAAGGGGGGTGTCAAGAGTAGCCAAGGGCCTATAGATATATATGATACCCATTCATAGTGCCACAAGCTAGGACTGCTGAAGACCTTCCGCGTTATGTCAAATCTCTCAAATGTCCCAGCAAGCCATCATCCCACAGCTTCCAAGCCACACTTGGAGGTCATTTCCCCCCAAAAGGCCCTGTAACAACCAACAACATAGCCACCAGACACACACACTTGATGCTCAAGAACACAACACCATAAGTTCCCAAGTAGGCACGTGGGCCCGTAAGCCAGAATTAACACCTACTTCTGGAGTCTAGCAGGGCAGCTGGCACACAGCAGCTCCTAATCATAGGGCGATGGGTGTCAAACGTTGCAGTGAATCTAGCCAGTGGAACGCGGCAGCACGGCTGAGCGTGCGGATCTGCCCAGGGTACAATTGGCTATTCAGCAGCTGACCCTCCGAGGTTTCAAGCAGGTCTCTGTGAGCCAGGGCCAGCAGGGTGCTCACCAAGGTGCGGCTGGCTGTCAGGTGGCCCTTAGCTCTGGCAAGCCTATCTAGCTGCCCGTTTGCTCCAGCGCCATGTAGATAAGGTGGCAAGTCAGCAGGGCCACCATGGCAATAGGAAGTCTCTGATCTGTCCAGCCCACACAGTCCAGGATGAGCCCATGTGCAGAGAGTGCAGGTAAGTGCAGGGAGAGGATAATATGCCGAAGGGACCATGCCGGCATTTGCTACCTGCATTCACCTCTCTGGGTTTACTAGCACAGCCCTCACTAAGAGGGATTTTCCGCGTAATCCAAACCTTTGTCCTAGCCAGCAATTCCGGCAATTGATGCAAAGCATTTGTATCAGATAGGAAACCTTCACTCCAGGCAGCGCTATAGCAGAGGCCCTCTTTGTAGAAGGTACTTGCTCGTGCCACTGGTCCGAACACATCACCTGTTCAGGTGGCATACAGTGACCGACATGTGTATCGTTACTCCCTATTGCGCTTTGTTTGGAGTATTGACCTGATTTCAAGGAGTAAACAGGCAGATGTGTCATTTATAAGGAGCCCTGTGCAAAGGTATTCACATCTGTGCATTTCTATGTACACTTCCAAGACTGGCCAAGATGTTCTTTCCTGCCCAGAGAGCCAAAAGTAACCAATTCCAGAAATGCTGTGTTTCTACCTTGAGTTATAAAACCTTAGTACGGCCCCGCAGTTGTATTGATTCTTAGGGCATGATGTGTTGTGCTGCTCAAGAGACTTTCATCTTGATCTCTAGTTCAATACTGGCCTAAGTGATGAAGTCTTCTGTCTATCTCTTGGGTTAGTGGGGTGGGTGGCCATGGGAGTTGGGTACCAAAGCGGGATCCAGCATGGAGAGTAACCCTCGGATCACCCCACCATGTCCCAGCCATGTGTCAGGGGTTCCTTAAAGTACCCAGAAATATCCCTATAACCTCTTCAAGGGGGCTCCACGCCTGTGTTGTGTGATCAATTTCCAAGTACCATGCTCTTACAAGTGGGCCAAAAGATGGCCCCATCTAATGGTTGTAGTACCTGACCTCCTTGGATAGAACTTAGGACGGAACGTCTTAACACACCAAGGGTATTCTTATGGTTCCAAGAGGTTACAGCTATGAGGACGACAGCAGCTTGAAAATGCAAAGTGCAGGCTGAGAGTGGCGTTCGCTGCAGTGGCCTAGTTTGCACAGGAACCAGCATGGCTGGAAGTCTTTGCATACTGGAAGTAGCGACCGTGAAGCAGTTGTGGACATGAATATGGACCACAAGCTCTGCAGTGGGTGTCCCTGAGATTTGCTAAATGGAAACCCAAGATGGAGACCAGCTATAATCAGGGCTTGGGCAACATCTCTGCACACGTAAAGATGCAGCATCTGGAGCGATAGAAAGCCTGCAGCTGAAGCTGGATATCATATATCAAAGATGAGGAATACATGGGAGGACACAATCCATTCCAAAGCCTGCAATCAGAAAGCGTTGAACCATTCAGACTTGAAGTTTGGGTTTAACCCACACCGCAGCATGGTTAATTGCAGACTGTCCTCGGGGTCAGGGATATCAAGACATATAACCATGACACACACACACTTTGTGAGAGGCGTAGGTCATGTTGGAAGTAGCTAGATTTCTGGTGAGAGTCTGAGGTAGATGGAGAAAGGTCGAAGGTGGAGCAGGAGAGTGGAGACTGGAGAAGTGACTTGGAGGAGGAGAGGAGGTAGAGCAAGCCGCGAAAAATGTAAAGTCTTAAGGCCCCAGGAGGTAACATTAAGGGGGGAGAAGAAGTACATGGAGGAAGTAGGAGGAACTACAAAGGAGGTAACACCAGGGAAGTGGGTTGCCGGGTTGGATGTTGGAGGGAATACCATGTGGAAGAAGGAGAAGGTTATTCAAAAAGTGGTTGGACAAGACCTCAAGTAGGACACAAACAAAGTTAGGTTGCGAGGAGGAGGTGAAGCAGAGGAGAAATAACAGAGGGAAGGCTTCTGTAGTTTTCCCTGTCGAGCGTGCAGGTACACGCAGGCCCTGAGACCTAGGTGGAAAGGTGTTCTTGGAATGCATTGCGAGAAACAGAGGATCAAAAGCAACAGACCAGCAAACAACAAAGAAGAGTCTGGGAACTGCAACCCTCCCCTGCCCACAATTTATTGGACAAGGAGGCATTTATGTTGCAACCCTAAGGGGAAACAATCCTGTTTTGTGTTACATTTTCGTAATTTGGCCCAATCTTTGTAACTAAAATGTCCAGTTCAGACTTATGGAGAAACCCTCTTTATTGGGATAGAAAGTTCGAGGGGGCCGCAGGTTGAACAATTCCATTAATTATCCTTGTTAATTGCTATATTGGTTTAAGCTCAATGTTATAACTACCTTGACTAAACCTTTAAGAACGTCCTTTTTTCTGTGTTCCTGTGTTGCCTTGATCCCACTCTACTGTGTCACACCTCTCTCGTGTAATTCAACAGTTTCTTCTTATGGTATTCAATTCAACACAATTATTTTGAATATGTCTTGTCTACGGGACTGGATGCATCTAAAGGTCTTAGTACTGAAACTACAAACTGACTACAGTTTGGCACAATCAGTGGCAGGCATTTTTTATTTATTTATAGAAGACATGATATAACTTAGACCTCTCAGATGAAAAACCCCGTAGGCCTTCCTAACCTACACAGTGCTGGCTTGTGACCAGAGTACTCGACATACGGTTCAATCTCAGTTTCCCGCATGACGGTCTCAGAGACCCTGGTGAGGTGGCGGGGGGGGGGGGATTTCAAGTAAGGAATGACATCAGTTAGAAGATGGGATGGCTTTATATTATATGGATTGTAAGCTAGAGCATCACGCGCCATAGACCAATGAGTCCTCATTCATAAACCCTGGTCCAGAAAGACGCCAGGAGGTAGGAGGCCTCGCTATTAGTTTGCATTAATGAGCGAACAGTCCCAGGCCCTTCTTCACCTTCTGCATGACAGAATATTAAAAAGGAGCCAAAACTATGCTCAATTTGCATCCCCTATGTCCGCAGCTGTAGTGTCCCAGAAAGAACAAAAACCTAAGGGACACTTTGGTCCATACTTTCTTGGAACCCTCTAAGACACCAGCTACACTATGGAATCTGCCACCAGTCGTGGGACACAACAGCTGCGGGTGCTGTGTAGCTTGCCGCTACATGACCAACAGTAAAACATTCACCTACACGGATTTCACATGGAACATGTACAACCATACAAACTGCGAAAGTAGATATGTCATCTACGTAATTAGATGCCCGAGCGACATGTTATACATCGGGAAGACCATCAGACCTGTCAAACAGAGGATCAATGAGCATAGATCCTGCATCAAGAACTAAATACAGGATAAACCTTTAGTCGAGCACTTCAACAGGAAAGGCCACACACACAAACAATTCACCTGGACTGTGCTGCAGCAACTACAGCCACAGAAACACGGAGGCAACATTGATCTGGCCCTCATCAAACAGGAACAAAAGTGGGTCCATAAACTAGACTCAGTCCGCCACGGCCTTAACATCACCGTGGAGTGGAAACACTTCTGGGATTAAGCGCCACCCACGTGCTTGCTTTGGTTCCACAGACGTAGCTCTCACCAACAGGGACCACCCTGTACCCCAGGTTCTACCACACATGCCTGGCTCACACGCATGCACCGTGCCTTCCCATGCAGGAATACACGACCTGGACTGGGCACACTAATGCTGGTTTCACTCATACTACCAATCTGGCCACACTAGATCCCCCAGCAAGTTGATACACTCATTTCTCGTGATTCTGGAAGTATTGCCCATATGCAATGTTTGAGTTTTGAGTTAATTGATGTCACTAAACTGTATGGATCCATGTCTACTAGTTTTGCAATCACTCAAATACTACTGTGAGCACATCTATTTTGGGTACCTATGAATTTATCCTATGTGTCTTAACATGGTATTTTACCCCTGTGGTCCACACATGCCCGCCTGAGCACACATAACATGGTAGCACCATGTATACAACGATGACATGGGCTTTCAACTCAAACAACTTGCAATTTCCGTCTGCCACAGACCTGGAACCACATGTCCCAGCATTCCCAGCGCTCCTAGTAGTTCTGTTCCACCCCGGCGACCGCTTTCACTTTCCATTCACGGGTTGTCTTGGATTGGATGCACTGACTTTTTAACCTTAGGGATCACGCTGATTGGTCCGAGCACTTTATGCTCCCGCGCCATTGGCCCCTGCATCACACAGGGACCAGCTTATCAGCAGGCGCTTTTGCATCCCATGTCACAGCAACCATTCTAGCTGCGGAACCCCCGACGACGCACGTTTTTCTCGGCTTGCGTTAAGTCTGAACACCAAGCGAATATGTATCTATAGGCACAGCACTTTTGACTAGTTTGTTTTCTTCACTCATCCATCACCATGAGTAGCGTGACGACTTCCAATTGATTCTGCCTCACTTTATAAGAACACGTGCACAAACCACCTTTTGCAATTTTGTTCCAGGGCTCCCGCACCATTAATTATACAAGTACTATATAAACAGCATACCACGGAAGCACCACCAGTCCAGACTTAGACTTGTAATATGGGACACGGGTGTTTTCTCATATGACTGCAACTGCACTATATATTCAGGAACAGCGGTTAGCGGTCCACGACATTTAGCCATGTCAGACCATATTGTCCACACACTCTGGGGTGATTGTGCATAGATGTTTTCCATCATTACACAAATGCCCCTGAACACTCAAAAACGAGCCAACCAATGGATTAGTCCTACGGGCACCAGCCGAGGCACAATATCGTCCTTCTGGACTTTCCACGAAACCAACCACAAATTCCACATGCGGGATGGGCTTCGCATCCAGCATTGGCAACTAGACTAGGGTCACCAACACCCTCACTCTAATTCTAAACGTTTGGACAGATGCCTCAACTTCCGCATAGTGTTCCCCCAGACCAGGGACCTTCTTAGGCCCTCCTCAAGCCACTGGGATCCTGACAGAAATTGATACATCATGAACCACGGCTTCCCCTAAGTGCATTTCCGCACCAACCATCCAGCAACAATCCAAGGATTGGCTTTATACAGCATCACCACTGCTAACACAGCAGCAGGTAAGCTGTTGTTCGAGACAGCACCACTAAGCCCTCATTTATGAAGTAATAAATAACAAAATTATATCCTGAGATCCTTACAAATCCTTATCTATTCACGGATTGTACGGACAGCACCACATTTGGTGTTTATCCTGATGAAGGCCAACACAATCCAGACTACAATCCTACTTTCCATGGCCGAAACACACCTGTGTCGATCCCCCGTGACACAACTACATAAACCCTTCTTCGTGTATGTCCTGTAGATAATGTTGTGTACACCCTGTGTTAACCACGCCCTGGACCACCCTCTGTCCCGGGTGCACTCTGTTTAAATATATGTTGTTCAAATTGTTAAATATCACTGTGCTCATAGGTGGAGCTTTGTACCTCAATACCAAAGCGGTTGATATTTAGCTTGTATTTCCACCATATACAATCACTCCTGTCCGTTTCCTTGAGCTTTTGTGCTTATCGAAAGCTGTGTAAACTAACGGAAGAATAATACTTGTGGTTTTGAAATAAACTCATATGTTCAGAACCGCATTTTGTGTTTGAAGGATCCCACATCCTGATTTTTTTGCTATTTGTATACGTACCCTCCTGGGTAGATCAGGACCCCGCCAGGCGCCCTAATATTTACTCCATCTACAAAGCAGTCCTGAGTAGCACACCAGCGTACCTGGCAGCTAAACTCCACATATCTGGTGGCACACGCTCCTCGCGCATCAAATCGACCAACCGGCTTGAATCACAACTCGTCCTCAAAGAGAGGAGCAGCAAAAATCCTTCTCTTGTCACGCACGGAACTCTATACCAGTGTCAGCTCGGAATGCCCCACAATTCTCCAATTTCACAAATCTCTCATAATATGGCTCTTTCAACAACACCTGACCAAGGACTAATTCCAATGAACACACACACTGATGCACAGAGCTCACAGTAGTGCTCTAATTGCCAGTCCAAATGCAGGCTAACCGCACCCTTTACAGCACTCCGCTGCGCTCGAACAAGGTCCACGCTTTAAACAATAAAATACAAAAATACAAAAATAAAGTATTCTTGTATGGTTCATTTGGTTCCAATAAATTAAATTAATTGAGAATTAAATTATTATATTTCCAAGGCGGTCTGATTTCCTAGACAGCAATATCTGAAAGCACCTTTGGGCAAGGCTGATTTACTGGAATTGTTTTAACTCTCTGTATGGCAACAAATGTAAAACTGTCATCATTAGTGCTTTGAGTTCTGAAGCAGCAACACACTTTGGCTCTCCAGGTGTTTTCAAACAACTCCTATCAGCTCTAGCCAGAATAGCCAGTGTGGGTGTCTGTTCAGGGTTCTTTTGGCAAAGTGCATGTAGCGTGAGGTGTCTGCACAGCAAGGCATCTAGAGCTGGGTTTGAGGGGCCTGTACAGCTGCAGGAGGGCAGTTGAGCCACAGGGGACTGTGGCTGCAAGGGGCTTTGGAGCTAAAGAACTTGCCATGGGGCACGCCTGTGGAGCCAAAGGGTATGTAAAAAAGGAAGGGCACAGACGAGCATGGGCATAAGTAAAGATTTATTTCACAAGCAGAACCTGGAAGCAGATCCTGTGCATCCGGCATTATTTTGCTTTCTCTGAAGAACAAGAAAGTAGAGCAGTTTGTACAAATCAACACAGGACACTTTCTTCTCACCAGGCGGGCAAACAGCCTGTAACAACTCCTGCCCTTAATCTGTAGATGTATACACACACCTGCAAGATGTCTCTTCGTAGGATACTCTTTGATTAAGGAATCCTGAGTCAGTCCTTAGGGTAAGAGAAGCCACATGTGGGAATGCCTGGGGCATGTTTCAAGGAGATTAAAGTGCAACTTCCTGAGAATTCACCATCAGCCAAAACAGGTGACTAAGAAGAGGGCACGGCCTGGGCGCCGCAGGACTAGTTGGGAAGAAGGGTCACATGGCAGTGTTAGCAAGTAGGCAGGGGCTGTAAAGATGCTTTTCTGGGTGCATGGGATGACCTGGTGGTTTCAGGTTTGAATGATCAGGGTCAGTGGGGAAGCGGAGATCGCGCTGGAAAGGAGGGCCACCGTGGAGGTGCAGTGGGCAGTCTGTCGACTAGGGAGGTCGACAAAGCAGGACTGTTCCTGGACGAAGGAATACAAGACACACCTGAACCAAGGAGTCTGCGGCAGCTTCAGTCCTAAAAGGAGGAACCCAAGAGAGCTGATCTGCTGGTCCCAAACCTGGTCCTCACCTACCCCAATCAGACCAAACATTCATGTGCAGTGGGAGGGGTTGAAAGGACAGTCACCAGCTTAGACACAAGACAAAGAATGTGAGGAGGGTAAACCTACTAGTTTGGGGTTCCGTAGCCTTTTGTTCTGGTGAACCCAACGGACACGGCAACAACCAGCGCTGGTAAACCTTGAGGAGGGAAGAGAGAAGTGAGTAAGACAGAGTCCGGGCACATCAAATACATGCGTTTCAGGGAGCAAGGGTGGCATTATGGCATAAAGAGGGAGGCAATGAGGTGTAAGTGATGGGCAAAAAGAGGGGAGGATAAAAAGTGGAGTCTCAAACAATTTTTGGCACACACAATGCCACAAATACAACAACACGGGACATACACAATGAGTGGTGTGCCTGCCGGTTTTCCTTCTTGCATTGGCTCGTTTGTGTCTCTCCTTCGCCCAATATTCTCTCTTTAAATATTTGCTTTCCCCTTCTTTAGCATGCCGACTGGCTCCTTCTCTCAATCTTTTGTGATCCCTCCATATCACTAATTTTATCACTATTCTCACCTCATTCTCTTTGACGTCTGGCTTGGCAGTCTGTGTATTATTGCTGTTGCCAGTGCACACACCCATGTGCTGTGCATTCAGTGATATGCACAGCACCTTACCAAAGCCTCCTCAACCCCTGTGGTGTAGGGTTCTCCAATAACCCTACTTTCTCAGGGGGTTCCCTTAGTAAAAAGTGCACACTGTGTACAGTGGCTGACTGGACCCCTTTCCCAGCAGAGAAGCAATGGCCATTGGCTGATGCTGAGAGAGCCACCGGTGTCTGGTTGATCTGTATGGGAAATCCTCCTGCCCCTTCACCAGAGTCACCTGTCTTAGTGGGGCACTATGCTGCCTGGTAGAGGAGGTACAGGAGTCTCACAGTGACCCTATGGAATCTGGGAACTAAGAACAGACATTCTTGAGGACGGTTGCTTGCAATGTGTCTTTCATAGTGGCCAGTGCTACCGCTTATGGCTACTCTGCCAGAGGAGGTTTTGGGATAGCTATTGGTGGGACTAACTATATACTGTACCCACTTATGATATACTCAAAAGAAGCACTAATGGACCACAAGTGGCTTGTCACCTAACAACTGTAACACGCCTAAATGTGTTTTGTCTAATCAAAGAATAATGTCATTTTTATAAGGCATTGTGAGTGCCCTACAAAAGGTTACGTCTCGAGGGAAGTGAGTGAGTGTGAACATGCATTTAATCAGTAAGGCCTCACACAATAGCAGAGAAAGAACATTTAGGAAAGATAGCAACTTTAAATGGACAAAGGGCAAGTCAAGACACCGGAGAGTCTTCACCAGGTCTGACGGAGTTGGTTAATATTTGTGTGAAAAACAAATGGAAGGGGGTCCTCTCAAGCCATGGCAACAGAAATTAGTGATTGCTTAACTAACTTCTCAGTGGAAAAGTGGTATGCTGACTGCACTGTAACTTAGAGTTTTTCATTGCCTTATTCGGCGTTTAGCAGGTGGCCCTCTGCAAAGAGTTGGCCCATACAAGAGGTATATGCTATGTTATGTTAAAGGATATTTATACCGCGCACTATCACCACCAGGGTGGTCTCCTGGCGCTCTGGCGGATCTGCAAGGGAAAGAGGGTGGGGTGGGTTAGTAGGACTGAGCGGGATAAGTGCAAGGGAGCTGTGATGTGCTGTTGGCAGCATCAGTTCACTTAACACTGTTTGCTAAGTTTGAGCGTGCTTTCCGTTTTGTTGCTGTCATGTGCTGTTGTGCGTGACATGTGCTGTTGTGCGTGACAATGTGTGGTTTTTTGTTGTTGTAGGGGTGTACTGAAATGCAGGCTGTTTGTTGTGCTTGGAGGAATGTGTGTGTTTGGTTTAAGTATGAGAGGTGTATGCAGAGGGGTGAGATTTTTTTGTAGGATTGGTTAATGGTGCACGCTGATCTCCACAGTTCCATCTGGATGTGACGCTTGCTAATCCTTACAATTCTATCCAGATGTGATGCATGCCCATGTTCACCATTCTGTCTAGATGTGGCACGCAATAATCTCCACAATTCTATCTATATGTGATGCATGCTAATCTTCACAGTTCTATCTAGATTTGAGCCATGCTAATCTCCACAATTCTATCTGAATGTGACACAGGCTAAACTTCCCAATTCTATCTAGATGTGATGCATGCTAATCTCCACAGTTCTATCTAGATGTGACGCAGGCTAATCTCCACAGTTCTATCTATATGCGATGCATGCTAATCTCCACAGTTCTATCTATATGTGACGCAGGCTAATCTTCACAGTTCTATCTAGATTTGAGCCATGCTAATCTCCACAATTCTATCTGAATGTGACACAGGCTAAACTTCCCAATTCTATCTAGATGTGATGCATGCTAATCTCCACAGTTCTATCTAGATGTGACGCAGGCTAATCTCCACAGTTCTATCTATATGTGATGCATGCAGTTCTATATAGTTCTGACACATGTTAATCTGATATAATATGATATGATAGTTTATTTATATAGAGCCTATACACAATGTGTTTCGAAGCGCTTCAAGGCAAGGGAGGGAACAAGGGAAAATACAACCACATTCTTACAGGCCATGAACAGTAAGGATGTGAAATTAACTATCGTACTCGGCCTGACGACATTTCAGATAGTGCAAGAGCTAAGACATAGATAAGGAAGGGAAGGGGAGAGTGGTAAGGAAATGGAAACAGACAGGCGACTACAGTACTAGGCCTGACGACATTTCTGGTAGAGCTGGAGAAAAACAAAAGGGGAGGGAGAGGGGTGCAGAAAGGGAGGGGAGGAACAAAACAAGCGACTATCATACTAGGCCTGACGACATTTCAGATAGTGCTGGAGGCATGTTGGGGAGGAAAAAAACAGTAATGGGAGGGCGGAGGAAACAGAGGAGGCTGCTATCATATTAGGTCCAGGGACAATTCTAATAGAGCAAGTGCATAGAAGAAAGTAAGGGGAGGAGATAGGAAAAGGGAGAAGGGAAAGGAGGAGAGAAAAGAGAGTAAGCAGTCAAAAAGAGTGGAGAAGCAAGAGTGGAGAGCGAATACAATTGCAGAAGTAATTAGTAACACATAATGTTGCAAGCCAGGATACAAGATGAAGATGGGAACAGCATGATTCAGGGCCACCATGAGTACAAGATGAAAAGGAAGTCCAGCATGAGAGTTGAGAAAGAGTGACGCATCGTGAATGAATGAATGAAGTCCATAAAGGTCAAATCCAGCATTGGCCACAAGACAGTGATGGTGAAGGAAGGCACCAGGTGGGCGGGGCTTGCTAAAATTCTATCTAGATGTGATGCATGCCAATCTCCAAAATTCTATCTAGATGTGATGCATGCTAATCTCCAAAATTCTATCTAGATGTGATGCAGGCTAATCTTCAATTCTATCTAGATGTGATGCAAGCTAATCTCCACAATTCTATCTAGATGTGACGAATGCTAATCTTCAATTCTATCTAGATGTGATGCATGCTAATCTCCACAATTCTATCTAGACGTGACGCCGGCTAATCATCAATTCTATCTAGATGTGATGCATGCTAATCTCCACAATTCTATCTAGACGTGACGCCGGCTAATCATCAATTCTATCTAGATGTGATGCATGCTAATCTCCACAATTCTATCTAGATGTGACGCAGTCTAATCTTCAATTCTATCTAGATGTGACGCATGCTAATCTCCACAATTCTATCTAGATGTGACGCAAAGTTATCTCCACAATTCTATCGAGACGTGACGCAGGCTAATCTTCAATTCTATCTAGATGTGACGCATGCTAATCTCCACAATTCTATCTAGATGTGACGCAGGCTAATCTTCAATTCTATCTAGATGTGATGCATGCTAATCTCCACAATTCTATCTAGATGTGATGCATGCTAATCTTCAATTCTATTTAGATGTGATGCATGCTAATCTCCACAATTCTATCTAGATGTGATGCAGGCTAATCTTCAATTCTATCTAGATGTGATGCATGCTAATCTCCACAATTCTATCTAGACGTGACACAGGCTAATCGTCAATTCTATCTAGATTTGACGCATGCTAATCTTCAATTCTATCTAGATGTGATGCAAAGTTATCTTCACAATTCTATCTAGATGTGACACATGCTAATCTCAACAATTCTATCTAGATGTGACGCAAAGTTATCTCCACAATTCTATCGAGACGTGACGCAGGCTAATCTTCAATTCTATCTAGATGTGACGCATGCTAATCTCCACAATTCTATCTAGATGTGACACAGGCTAATCTTCAATTCTATCTAGATGTGATGCATGCTAATCTCCACAATTCTATCTAGATGTGACGCATGCTAATCTTCAATTCTATTTAGATGTGATGCATGCTAATCTCCACAATTCTATATAGATGTGATGCAAAGTTATCTTCACAATTCGATCTAGATGTGACGCAAGATTATCTTCACAGTTCTATCTGGCAAAGGAGCCTTCAATCCCACTTACATTTTAACTGGATTATTACATGGCCTGGGTTCTCTTTATGTGACCCTCCAGATGTTTTGGACGTCAGCTTCTTTTAGCCCCAGGCAGCATAGTCAGTAGTAAAAGATCATGGGAGCTGTATTGCAAAACATCTGGAGGGCCACATAGCGAGCAGCCCTGATGAGGATAGGTGGCTACAGCAGAGCAGAAGGCATGGGAGTGGCTGATGCCATATGGATTCTCTGTGCCTAGAGGGCAACTGATGTGATGCCCCTGGGTTTTGCCGTACCCCTTGCTAGAGATGGGTGGCTGCTGCCATGTGACTTCTCCATGCCACATGGGTGTTGTAGCCTGGGACCTTCCAGAGGGTGGCAGGAGCAGCAAGGTTTCAAGGTTTGATCAGGCCTGGAAGCTGTGTGTGACTGGTGCCGTGGGGCTGCTTCATGCCTGGGTGGACGTGGGATGCAGCTGCCAGTTGGTTTTTCAAGGCCTGCCATGTGGTGTGTGGCTGGAGCATTGGGGCTACAACATGCATGCTGGGAGGTGGGTTACTACTGCCTTGGGCTTTCCAATGGCAAGAGTGTGGTGAATGGATTCTTATGGGAAACCTTTACTCTGCTTGTAAGCGATCCGTAGACTTTGCCATGGGGTTTTCACCATGCCGGGAGGGTGGTAGTTGGCAGTGCCAGTGGGTTTCATAATGCATTGAAGGAATTGGGTGCCTGATCTGGCAGGGCTTCACCGTGCCTGGCTCCTGCCAGGGGGCTACACGATGCCATGAGGGAGGTGTGGGTTTCATAATGCATTGAAGGAATTGGGTGCCTGATCTGGCAGGGCTTCACCATGCCCGTCTTTTCCCAGAGGCCTTAACAATGCCATGAGGGAGGTGAACTGCTACGGCTCTGGGGCTTTGTCTTGCTGATGGTAGCTGCTGGCAGGGGATTTGCCAGGGCTTGTAGAAGGCTGTGGGGCTTCGCCGTACCTGGAGGAAGGTGGGTGGGGCTGTGGGCATGAAAGTGCACTAAATAAATCAACAGAGATGATAAAGATTGCCAAACAGATGTATCAGTACAGCCAGGGGGTGAAACAGGCCAATGTGCCAGAAATACAAAGGAAAGGGGCCACACGACAGAATGGAAACAGGAAAAGACTGAGAGCTCTTACCCCAGCCCAGACAGAGGAAGCGCTTCCGGACAAGGCGCGTGCGGATTTTACCAATGACGGCCAGGTAGGACTGCCACGCCTCGGTCAACACCCAGCAGAAGGAGGAGAGGAAGAAGAAGTGTAGAAAAGCAGCAATCATGGTGCAGACGCCCTGGAAGAGGAGACACAGGGTGCTCAGCGTGGAGCATCAGACATCAACACCATCACACCCCACATGAGCCCATGAACTGACGAAGGAGCGTGCCACAGCGTGGACTAGACAACCACCGGTGTACTAGCCATGGGCAAGCAAAACATTCACACATGGTGCACTGTGTGCCAGGGAGGAGCTGGCATTACTGCCAAGGGGCCTCACTATTCTCCGCTCCCTATTCCCCTAACTCACTGTCCCTCACAGAGTCTCTGCAGTGATGGCTATCATCCCCATGGCTCCCTATCGGGCGACAATCTACCTTCGAGGCGATGGGCATCACCCACTGGGCTCTCCACAACATAGAACCAGAACACCTGGAGTACAAACTTACACAATACAGGCCCAGCAAACCTCAGATCAGGCGCAGCACTTCTGATTGCCTTACTTCTATGCCTGGTGAGTAGCTGGCAACATGACACTTTTCCCACTTTGGTGGCCATTCGTTTACCTTGCTGAGTGCCTGGGACTGGCCCACCAGAATGAGGACATTGGATGCCAGAATGGACAGGCAGAAGTTGAGAAGGAGGATGGATCGCTCAGATTTGATGAATCTACCATGGAACAGAAAACAAAGAAATATTTGCACTGTCAATATGGCTTCTGGGTATAAGCAAACTGATCCATCTGTTAGAAAGCATCATCTTGAAATAACTGCCTGGCCGTTAGACGCTGCAGAGATTTTTTGAAATAGTAAAAATATGAACAGAAAGTAACACGTTTCTGCAGCTGTATTGCACAATATAACAGTTAACACGGTGCTAGACATAATGTAGGAACATGTATAAAATTCTCCAGCCTTGAGAAAGCACCTATTTTGAGCGAAACATGTGTCGACTGAGAACGAATACAATAGAACTGTAAAGGAAGCGAACATCCTGGCTCTATCCCACGTTTTTCATAGTCAAAATATTGACTGGTAGGCGCTGCATATGAAAATGTTAAACTGCTACGTGTACAATGAAAGTAATAAAAATTCGAAAATTAGAACGCAAAAGTCAAACTGAAAATAATAGTAAAAATAAAGGGGTTTTAAAACAAAGTCGATCATCAAACCCCTACCCATACCTCCCAGCTTAGGGCTTATCGGGCAGAAAAACGCAAAGCCAAAAATAACCATTACTGGAATAGAATCAACAACGCTCCTAACCCGTCCAGGGAACACCACTAGTTCATCTGTGAATGCCATTCACCAGCATGCAAGTACCTCAACCCATCCACACACAAAACCTCTGCGACTCCCTCTCAGACCAGTTCCAGACATAGCCCTAGAAAGAAACAACACCATCGCCTCGAAAGTGGCATTGCTCACCCCTCCCTCACCTGGGACATCAGTACCGCTTCACCCATCCCCCGCTCCTCTCATCCTTCACTCCTTTCTCCCACCCTGAATTTATAAAGATACAAACAAACAGCCACGCCTCAGCATCCCCCGGAGGCACCTGTTCCCACACTCTACTTAAAGAAATCCTGACATCCACCTGTGACTTCGCAAGATACATTGTCAGCATTTTCCCAGCAGAATTCAAAATCTCCTACACCAAACCTTCTTTAAAAAAAACACCACCGATCCCTTGTCCCGATCAATTACAGACCCATCTCAAACAACCGACTTATAGCTAAACTAGCCGAGTGAGCGGCATACTTACAACTATGCCAGTTCACAGAATGGAACCAGAATTACGACCCCACCCAATCAGGCTTTAGACCCTCATGAGGAACCAAATACTCCTTAGTCTCCATCTGGGATGAACTCAAAAGACACTCAGACTCTGGAAGCTGCGCCGCCCTAATCATACTCTACCACTCGGCAGCCTTTGCCAGCATTGACCACCCCACCCTCACGAAGAGACTTCACTCTCTTGACATCAGGGACTCAGCTCTAAAGTGGGTAACCTCCTCCTCTTCAACAAACCCCAAATCGTACACTTGTCTCCTTTTTCCTTGACCTCCTGCCCTGTCACACCCTCTCCCCACTGCTCTTTAACCTCTACCTGAACCCCTTCCCACACTCATTCAATCCCATGGCATAACCTGCTGCATTTATGCAGACGACACCCAAATTGTCTTCACAATCCCAAAAGATCACTCTGCCTCCTCCCTGGGGCTCGCAACATGCCTCTTGAACATCGAGTACTCAGTGACTATCAACCACCTCTCACTCAACGCATGCAAAACTGAGATCATGCTCTGCGGGAAGACCTCCCTCTTTCCTCAACTCACCCCGTGGCCTCTCTCTCTAGGCCCTCTACCCACCTCCTGCAACGCAATCAAAAACCTCAAATGAATTATGGACTCGGAACTGACACTATCACATCACAGCAACTCTGTGACAAAAAGCTGATACTTACCCATTCACATTCTACATCGCCTGTTTCCCTACCTCACCGGCCCTCACAGAGTCTCGACAGTGATGGCTATCATCCGTTCACACTTAGCATATGCCAACGCCCTGTACCTGGGAGCCACCGCATCACAGCTAAGTGAACGCCAACGGGTACAAAACACTGCCACTAGGCTCCACCTAGTCCCAGGCCCAAGAGAACATATATCCCCGGCCCTCCCTGTCCTTCACTGGCTCCCTATCGGGCGACACCCTACCTTCAAGGCAATGGGCATCACCCACTGGGCACTCCACAAAAACAGAATACCTGGAGTACAAACTTACACAATACAGGCCCAACACATCTCAGATCAGGCACAGAAACTTATGATTGTCATACCAGTGACAAAATCAGCAAGCATTGGGGGCTCATTTTTCTCACTTTTAGCACACACCATTGGTAACTCGATCCTTTTAACTATCCGTCGCCTAGAAGATCACCTCGCCTTTAGGCAGGCTCTCAAAACCTAGCTCTTCCCGTCAACAGCCTGACAAACTCATCCCATCTCCTGGAAGATCTATTTCTCACCCCTTGAAGGAATGCCGGGGCACCTGAGGATTCAATAAGGGGGGACACATCAGCAACCCCTAAGAAGGTACCGCAGTCAAGCCTTGATGAGAAGCCCGGCATGATCTTCTCCAAACAGGTATCAGTCTCTCTTCTATGGAAATGCAAGCACGCATCCAGAAAAATATCTATACCTGCACAGGCGTGGCCCACTCAACCGCATACCTACCAATAAACTGTATTCGAATACACACCCCGAAAATATGCATAATCCGATCCTATAAAATACAGCTGAGACGAGAAAATTCGGCCCAGCTATCCACATAATCTGACCCTTGGGACTATCCCGCCCCCCTGACATTTAGTCACGGCACCCATTCTCTCACTGTATAACTATGGGTTGCTGCCAGGAATCTAGCCCCCCCTACCCACGTTCATGCTGGCTAGAAATGCACACACATACATTTTAGAATTCCTTTCCTCGCCTCTTACACCTCTGGCTAAGGTCTTCCGAAGGGCATCCAACCCCAAAATTGCTTCAAGGCCATATCAATGGCAGTAGGCGCTATACAAGTGACATATAACATACAAACCATCCCCTTTCCAAACACAAAAATATAAATCGTCATAATCGTGGGATGTTAAATAGGCGAGAACCGGTGCCTCACCCAGTTGCGTCACCGCTCTACTCATCAGGTAGCAATATAGTAACATTGCCTCCCATATTCTCCCTCTCATGCACGTTTCTTTACACATCACTGTTTGCATAATCATCACATTCATGACTTAAATCACTGGATGTTTATTTTGTTTTTTAAATTCGATTTTTTTGTTTATTTTGAAATTCACAATTTCTCTGCATTTTCCATTCCACTTGACGAAGAGTCAGCATTTTTCTTTCTACATTTTGGTAAGAGACCAAATCCAGGTGGCGTTTTTCCCAGACGGATACCAAGGATGACCGGCTCTACCTCCTGCCAATGTGGTGCACATTGGTGCTACCAGTTAGCCCCAACCTAATCCTGCCAGCGATTAGTGTATGATTGGTATGCCCAGGATAGCCCCGAAATAAAGGTACTCTATGATCTTAATTGGGGCGATGCCCAGGGCAGCATTCCTCTCCTTGGCGTAAACGACCATCACGTGGGCCCTCCGAACAGCATATGCATCGATTAGAGGACTCCGACTGCAGCATCGACCTTGCACATCTGTTGCAGTACAACTAACCAGATGTGTTGTGCTCATTTTAGGAAGTAAAATGTGACAGAGACAAAGTTGCATTTTGGAGTTTTGAGGATGAGAGTGATGTAGCCATGGGATACGGCGACTGCCACCCGTTCCGTGCTGTAGCCCTCGACGGAGAAATACGGAGCTCCCCAGGTCTCACACTCTATCCTCAGCCCCGTGTGCCGCTCAGACCAGTCATTGGCATTACTCGGTAAACATGTGGAAAGTGCCTGAATTGAGATACAGAAGCCTCCAGCTGGCGGGGAAACCTACGTTGGGATCCGCGAACCCCACTGAATGACACAAATCGGCTGTTTCAGCAAGCAAGAACGTCTGCGGGCCCCACACAAACATACTCATGAGGTTCTGTGAATATATACATGACATCAAGAATAATGGCTTACTGTGGCTTAGAGGAGCAGCCTAGAGGACCAACAAAGAAGCTTCCAGAAACAGACCGTGCAAGTCGATCTAATTCAAAATGGCACATGCAGATCACGTAACACTCCCTAGTGGAGTCGTGGGGTAGTCCAATGCGTCTCAAATGGGAAGGTTGCAGTTTGTGGAGACCCAAAACAACCATCGATCTGCTGACCCTGCACGCTGATGGTTCTTAGGAGTGTGGAGTAAGGGAGTTAGGAGTATGAATGTGTAGGTAACAGTGTGGTGGTGTAGTGAGCAGGAAGAACGAAGTGGAGAAGACGCGGGGAAAGAGAGGAGTGCGGGAAGGGAGGCAATGCGAGAAAGCCAATCGGAATAGGAAGAGAGGCAACGGAATCAGAGGCAGCAGAAAGGAGAACGCGAAGAACGAAGGAGGCACGGAGCAAGAGGGGAGCAAAGGCATTGCACGTATTCATTCATAATGAAATACAAATTCTTGCCTAAAGGTTACGACGGTAATTCCAAGCTTTTATGAACAGCAGAGAGAGTTTGGATTGATCGTAGCCCGGAGATCAAGAATTCCAAAGAGTTGGTCCACCATCCGAGGATCTTCTCACCGGCGGAACACAAAGAGCTAGAAAGGGAATAGCAGTGTATTTTTGTAGCGAGGTAGGGAGGGGCCATCTCATGTAGAGACTTAAAACCGTACAGAGTACTTCGAATTGGATGAGCCTGAATTGTCAGCCCGTGTAGAGTATGACGAGAGTTTGATATATGACTAAAACTTGGCTGTATGACAATCATGGGTATAAGTGTATCAAAATAAGTAATGGACCTGTGGTCTTGGCCGGGAAGGAGGTAGGTGGAAATACATTGCAACATGTGACAAGGTGTTGCGGACGGGGCATTGCAACGGTCTAAGTGACTAGTAACTAAGGCTCTTGTTACAACTTTACACTTGCACTAATGAGTAAATCCTATATATATATAATGGTGCATATGGTCATAAAAAGTAGTGGAACACCACTCCCGACCGTTCCCGCTCACTTCGATCACTGTTAAGCCGGACTGCTGCGTTTTGAACTTTCTGAAAAATACGAATTTGATTTCCAGGAAGGGCAATTAAAAGTCCTTTGGAATAATCTGAATTAGAATTGGTAAGAGTCTCAACTATCCCTGCCTGTTCTTTTTCTGGAATAAAGGCAAGAATCTTTCTGAGAGACACTCTATAAAAGACTGATATAACTGTCCTACTAATGAGAGATTGTGGTTCTAGCTCGGCTTTCCAAAAGACACCAACGGTCTAAACTTTGTCAACATAGGATGAGGACAGGCCAAATAAACAAGGAGGCATAGGGAGATTCAGTGAATGTTATGAACATTGTTTGGACAAAGGAGCATATTTCTGTTTTTGCAGGATTTTACTTAAGTTTCATTTAGCACCACCCAGTTCCGAATCTTAGACATACACCTTGCTAGCTTGTCCCAACTCTTGGTAGGGTTAGTCCTTCCAAGGTAAATGTGTATGTTGTCTGCATAAGAGGGATTATAGAACTGATACTTCTTAAACCGAGTCTTAAGAGGCTGTATATATTTAACAAGGGGTCCCCATGAGCATTGCCGCAGGCACAGGTCGAGCATTTGAACAATACAGGCCTTACTCTACTTTTGGAACCTGTATCTGTTGAACAGAAAGGATTCAAACCAATCCCAGGAATTACTTGGCTGGCGGACGAGGAACTGAAGATGCCTTAAGGGAAGGTTATGGTCGACCCGTCGAAAGCTGCAGAGAGGTCTCGAGGATCAAAGCCGATATAAGGCTAACACCTGCAGGTGCCCGAATACCATCCAAAGATGCCAGGCGAGCCGTCTCTGTCCTATGCCGGGCTGAAAGTCAGGCTGTTGCGCATTATGGCATTCCACTGAAAGTTGAGCCGATACCACCTTTTCCGGTAATTTGGAAATACAGGGCAGCTCAGCAATAGGTCTGTAGTTACTCGTGATGGTAAGGTCCAACGATCCAAGAGGAGACAGAGAGAGGAAAGAAAGAAGAGGATCAGGGGGTAAAAAGAGTGGGAGTGAAGGAGGAAGAACGGAGAGGATGGGACAACCCCTCTCACCCTCAGATAATGGACACAACAGTTACCCAGACACGGCTTAGATTCCGGATATGGTGGTGATGGTCAGGGGACGACAGCAGGCCCAAAACTACAGAGTGAGACCGATTCAATAGTTGGGGTCCAACAGAGTGAAAAGAGTGACGCTGGATCCCTTTTAGAAGGGCTTTTTCTTCATGCAGCTTTCTCATAGCTTTCAATGGAATACTCCAATTGCATCTGCTTACTGATCCGGATTCCTTTTACAAACACTCCTACCTCATGATCACTCCCCTATACACTGGCACATTTATCAGCCAATCAAGTAACCAGAAGGGGATCACCCAAGATGTGATCAAGGGACACCTTTTAAAAGGTTTTCGTAGTAGAGTACTCATTTAGATGGTGGGAGAGGCCCACTTAGGGAAATGTGCTGTTTTATTAAGGGGGAAGCTTCTGTACTGCCCCGTACCATGGCAGACATGTATTCTGTAAATGGTGTAGGATTTCTGTTAGGCAGAATCCACTGCAGTTCCCTTGGGGAGCACTTGAGCAGATTAAGACTACAGGTATATGCAATAAATTCCCTTTGGTATCAGTCTGTACCACAAAGATTTGGTTGGAAACTGTGACTGAGCAGTCAGACTTATCTCAAGAGGAAGATGAGCAGTATTCAGGGTTTACACATTAGGGCTTCAGTACTATGGAATAAGGAAACGCTGTCCAAAGCTTTGTATCAAAAAGAATATATATATATATTTTACACACACTGATGTTCACACACAAATCACTATTATAAAAGAAAGTTAAATCAGTCAAGAAAAGTATATACAACTCCCTATTTAAATTGTAGACAAGTTTGAGCAAGAGTGAAAACTGAGCAAAATGGCACAGTGAAAACCAAGCAGAAATGGCACTCTATCAATTTCTCAAAAGGGAGGGAAAGGCCAAGTTATACAGGAATATACTCTTAAACACACCAGCAACACTTCCCAAGAAGACTGTGAACAAGGTAGGCAAGGCAGTACTTTAGCATGTATAATACTGAGGTGAAAACCGAGCAAAATGGCACTTCACAAGTTTAAACAGAAGGAAGGAAAAGGTGGTTACAAGAGTTAGGTGCACCAACACATGTCTAGGTGAGAAGCAATCTAGAGAAGGCAGTTGTAACATATTTAGCCAGAGTTAATAGGCCTGTGCCAGGGTCAGTGGTACAGGGCAAAGTGCCCAGGAGCAAAATGTTCTTGTAGCTGCAGTCAAGTCTTTGTTAAACGATTCGAAAAGGTCGATGCAGAAGGTGAAAGACAATGTTAGATGATAGGGGCGGCCAATCCAGTAGGTAAGTAAAGGATTTAAAACACCTTTAGCGAAACCCAACGAATAGGGGGGCCTGGCGGAACCATGTACCTTAAAATGTAGAAGAGGCTCCTGCGGTGGTGGTAGTTCCTGGCAGTTCCTGCAGTTCGGGAGATCCAGCAGAGGAAGAGAGGCTCTCGTCGTGGAAGAAGGTTCGAGTTACTGCGCTGCCCAGGTACGAAACCAGCCGCGGTGCTGCCAAACGAAATAAAAGGTACGCTCTATTAAATCGCAGTCCAGGCGGACGGGTGCCTGGCTATCCGGTCTCCTAGTGCGGGGCACTGGCGATTTGACCAAGGCAGGTCTGGGAAGGTGATTGGCGAAACTGGTTGGCCCCACCAGCTCAAGGAGAGAAGGTTCTTGTAGATGAAGATCTTCTCTCATCGGGTGGAAAGAAGTGGTGAGACGCTGCAGCAGAGCTTCACCGGTGGTTCAGTCGTTGCAGATGTCTTTGGCTTCTCTCCTCTTCGGCTTCTTAGTTCCAGTGGCGACGTCTTGCTCTTCCAGTCCTCAGGACCCTGCTTTTATGAAAAAAGACCCCCATTCATACAGCCTAGCTGTCACTCACACAGTAGAGTGGTCGCCCTGGCAGGAGACCCTCCAGCCTATCAGGGCAGAGTGCGACTTGGGTTGCTTAGGCAACCCTATCCAGGAGACCTACTCCCCCTCCCACAGAATGGGTCTACCCCAGACTCAGTGGCGCTGAGAGGAGGGCTTCTTGGAAGAAGCCCGCCAAAAGGACGAACAAAGGATCCCCAACCTGGGTTAGGATCATAGAGAAAGACACGAGAAAGAATTATTATAAAAGTTCTGGCAAAAACAAACACCGGATTAAAGTTAATAAAAATATAAACCGCTGGTTCGTTAGAGGCTGTAAGTAAAAGTGGTAGCATCGAACAATGGGAAAATCCCATAGGAAAATATTTGTGGTCAAATGTTTATGGTAGTAACCACTGCCACCAGCCAGAAACTTTTGAGAGAGGGACTGTATGGTACCCTCTCGAAAATGAACATAAGGGAAACATTATTAACCCTTTCCAGTACTTCCATAATAAGATGGTTTGTACTAGTTTAGTTCATAACTATTGGCTAGTAAAGTCAATGGGGACTTTACATGCCCTGGGAGACAGTAGTCAGTCCCAGGGTATGGAGTCTATGTTTGGGTGTCACTATGGCACCCCTGTGTTACGGCACTGAGGGTGCTGTGTAACACATGTGTATAAAGATGGTTCCTATGAGGGTGAGATAAACCCCACAGACACTAAACACAAAAAAAATAGCCTAGAACACACATAGCAAACATGCCTAAGAGGGGGAAAAAGAGTCTCACTCTTAGCAGGAGAAAAAAAAAACTTCAAATCCAGCAAAGCTGCTGCGGGACTCTATAGGTAAGGGACATTAGCCATAGAATGAGAATTCTCCCTAACACTTTCCACTTCCGCTCCAAGGCTTTGGACTCTCTAGCTTGGACGATTAGCAGATTTTGCCAATTCAAGGAGAGCACCAATATAGACACTGCCAGAGGTGGACACAGCACCCATTGCATGTACTTGCAGAGACACTGCCAGAGGTGGACACAGCACCCATTGTATGTACTTGCAGAGACACTGCCAGAGGTGGACACAGCACCCATTTCATGTGCTTGCAGAGACACTGCCAGAGGTGGACACAGCACCCATTGCATGTACTTGCAGAGACACTGCCAGAGGTGGACACAGCACCCATTGCATGTACTTGCAGAGACACTGCCAGAGGTGGACACAGCACCCATTGCATGTACTTGCAGAGACACTGCCAGAGGTGGACACAGCACCCATTTCATGTGCTTGCAGAGACACTGCCAGAGGTGGACACAGCACCCATTGCATGTACTTGCAGAGACACTGCCAGAGGCGGACACAGCACCCATTTCATGTACTTGCAGAGACACTGCCAGAGGTGGACACAGCAACCATTTCATGTACTTGCAGATGGCTTCATTTGAAGGAGTGGGTCTCATACTGAGGGTTTCATTGTGAGCAAGCGCATCATTCTGTGGAGGCATTGCAAGGGTCATTGCTTATTCCAGGAGCGCAGCACAGTCCATCCAGAACAAAACTTCCAGTGCTGCCGCGTAACCCTGCCTGCGACACCTAGACCTCATCATGGAAGATCATGTGCTTCACTCTCGTCACCACAGGGGATCTACTCCTTCAGAGATCTGCTCTGCGCAGAAGCTGATTGGATGGACATCGAGTCAGCATATGGCTCAGGGAGGGTGTGTCCATGACTGCTCCAAGGAGGAAGTCTACCAGACCCCAGGGTGTTGCTGAATGTGTCCCAGAGCCACAGAGAACGAGCCCCAGGTCATGAGGTAATTGACCACAATCTGTGCTGGAAAAAAGCACCAAGCCCTCCTTCAATGAAAATGGCAGTGACAAAGCAAAGGGGATAGAACTGAAGAAGCCAATGCTGTAGACACCTGCCCTATGTCAACAGTGATTCCAGGCATTGGTTGGACTGCTACGCTACAACCTTGAATCGGGAGACAGCAAGGGGCTTACCTGGCAGACTACTCCGCAACCTGAACAGCATCACAGCCAGCCAGGAATTATGCATGTCCTGCAGGGGATGATGCCTGTCTTGCAGGGGGTGATGCATGTTCTGCAGGGGATGATGCAAGTCCTGCAGGAGATGATGCAAGTCCTGCAGGAGATGACGCATGTCCTGCAGGGGCTGAAGCAAGTCCTGCAGGGGATGATGCATGTCCTGCAGGGGCTGATGCAAGTCCTGCAGGGGCTGATGCAAGTCCTGGAGGGGATGATGCAAGTCCTGCAGGGGATGATGCATGTTCTGCAGGGGATGATGCAAGTCCTGCGGGGGATGATGCAAGTCCTATAGGGGATGATGCATGTCCTGCAGGAGATGATGCAAGTCTTCCATGGGATGATGCATATCCCGCAGGAGATGATGCATGTCCTGCAGGGGATGATGCAAGTCCTGAAGGGGATGATGCAAGTCCTGCAGGGGATGGCACATGTCCTGCAGGGGATGACGCATGTCCTGCAGGGGATGATGCATGTCCTGCAGGGGATGATGCAAGTCCTGAAGGGGATGATGCAAGTCCTGCAGGGGATGATGCATGTTCTGCAGGGGATGATGCATGCAGAAATGCTGCACTATCATCCTTAATGGTGACTATGGTTAACCTTTTATACAATACTTGGAGAACAATTACTTCAACTCCATCTTCCTTTCAGGGCACACAAGACAACACATCTCTTTGTAACTTCCATCTCCATTGAAACAGGAAGTGTCTCGAGGCGATTCCGTTGCCCGACCGGTGCTATTATAAACCAGATCCTTTCGGTCTCTGGCCTTCATTGACCAACCTTTGCAAACCACACTAGTCAAGTAGTGTGCTTGCTTTTCTCAATGAAGCGTGCCCATCTTGGTAGGTTCCGGGAATGCCTGCAGGTTTTGGAGAGCACCCCTCCATTTGGTTCCTTCTTCTCCTGTTCATCCAAGCAGGAACCCATACCCACGAAAAAGAACAAAACATTAAAACAAGCCTCAAAGTAAGCAGCAGAACCACTCCCAAGAAATCTTTACAGTAAATGTAAATTTCACTTGAAAAAGTTTGAAACTTTGTGTCGCAGAGGCTGAAACGACAACCCTTTGAAAAGAAAGAATATTTGCAAATAGCCAATCGTATAAATCCTGCCCGAACAGGCAGGAAGGAAAGGAGAGGTCATCAGATGTCAAGAAAAAGGCTCCTCTGGAAGGAAAGTGCAGTGCTGCCAGAGATGTGTCCATGCAGTGCAAGGAGTAAGGGTTTTCTATCAGTGCCCTCAGCTCTTTCTAAGAGTGCACCCAGCCCAGAACTCTCCTGGCCTCCCCTATTCATCTCCTACCCCTGGACTCACTACTCCATGAGTACAACCCCTATGCCTGAGGAGTAAGGGTCTTCCATCAGTGGCCACAGCTCTTTCTAAGGGTGCACCCAGCCCAGAACTCTCCTGGCCTCCCCTATTCATCTCCTACCCCTGGACTCACTACTCCATGAGTACAACCCCTATGCCTGAGGAGTAAGGGTCTTCCATCAGTGGCCACAGCTCTTTCCAAGGGTGCACCCAGCCCAGAACTCTCCCAGCTTCCCCTATTCATCTCTAACCACTGGACTCATTACTCCATGAGTGTAACCCCTATGTCTGAGGACTAAGGGTCTTTTATCAGTGACCTCAGCTCTCTCTAAGGGTGCACCCAGCCCAGAACTCTCCCGGCTTCCCCTATTCATCTCCTACGCCTGGACTCATTACCCCATGGCGCAACCCCTATGCTTGAGGAGTAAAGTCGTTACCCCATGAGTGCAACCCCTATGCCTGAGGAGTAAGGGTCTTCCATCAGTGCCCTCAGCTCTTTCTAATGGTTCACCCAGCCTAGAACTCTCCAAGCTTCCCCTATTCGTTACCCAGCCATGGACTCATTACTCCATGGGCTCAACCCCTAGGCCTGAGGAGTAAGGTCGTTACCCGATGGGCGCAACCCCTATGTCTGAGGAGTAAGGGTCTTCCAACAGTGCCCTCAGCTCTTTCTAATGGTGCACCCAGCCCAGAACTCTCCAGGCTTCCCCTATTCATATCATACCCCTGGACTCGTTACCCCATGGGCACAACCCCTATGCCTGAGGAGTAAGGTTGTTACCCCATGGGCGCAACCCCTATGTCTGAAGAGTAAGGGTCTTCCAACAGTGCCCTCAGCTCTTTCTAAGGGTGCACCCAGCCCAGAACTCTCCAGGCTTCCCCTATTCATATCATACCCCTGGACTCGTTACCCCATGGGCACAACCCCTATGCCTGAGGAGTAAGGTTGTTACCCCATGGGCGCAACCCCTATGTCTGAAGAGTAAGGGTCTTCCAACAGTGCCCTCAGCTCTTTCTAAGGGTGCACCCAGCCCAGAACTCTCCAGGCTTCCCCTATTCATATCATACCCCTGGACTCGTTACCCCATGGGCACAACCCCTATGCCTGAGGAGTAAGGTTGTTACCCCATGGGCGCAACCCCTATGGCTGAAGAGTAAGGGTCTTCCAACAGTGCCCTCAGCTCTTTCTAAGGGTGCACCCAGCCCAGAACTCTCCCGGCTTCCCCAATTCATCTCCTACCCCTGGACTCATTACTCCATGAGTGTAACCCCTATGCCTGAGGAGTAAGGGTCTTCTGTCAGTGCCCTCAGCTCTTTCTAAGGGTGCACCCAGCCCATAACTCTCCCGGCTTGCCCAATTCATCTCCTACCCCTGGACTCATTACTCCATGAGTGTAACCCCTATGTCTGAGGACTAAGGGTCTTTTATCAGTGACCTCAGCTCTCTCTAAGGGTGCACCCAGCCCAGAACTCTCCCGGCTTCCCCTATTCATCTCCTATGCCTGGACTCATTACCCCACGGGCGCAACCCCTATGTTGAGGGGTCCATTGCTTCACAGTCTTTTTTTATGCCTTATAAATCACCTACATACACAGAACTCTCAACGCCTTCCATCAGCCCCTACCCTGCCTTCCTCCATGCCCTTCCAATGCCGTCCTGCCCATCCATCAGAAAGATCTGCCCTACATGGGCCCATCGCTGCTCTGACCTGCCCACCCTGAACATGGATCTCCTGAAATAACCCTGTTCTCTTGTCCTGTGGTTTCCCTGTTATTGAGTGTGCATATAGGAGATCAACGCCCTGCTAGCGAATCTGTTATTTCAACAATAGGTCTTGCTTTGCAGAAGTCATCAGTAGACCAGAGGATGAGCCACTCACCTCCAAAATGCAGCGTAGACGGCAAGGAGTATCAGCAGGGCCATGCACGAGACGGCACAGCCAATCATGAGGGGAACGGACGGGGAGCCTGCCGGGTCCATGGCCTGAAACACAGAAAAGGAGAGCTTGAGTACCACGCGCCGTGCCTTTAATGCTTCCAGCAAGATACTAACCCTGTAACATTGGCTTTCATGGGTGGGAATCTGTCCAAACAAACACTGCAGCATTTTACCTCAAAGAGAACATGTCAAGAAAGGGACCTCCTGGAGATGGTCTGGCGCCAAGCATCACCCTTTACACCACTGTGAGAAATACAGGAGCCCAGAAGTAACAGGGCAGGGAGAGCCAACTCAGCCAAAAGTGCAATCACTTCAGGGTTCCTGAATACCACAATGAATATGTCCGAGAACTACTCATGTATAATGAATTTCAATAGAAACCATTTGCATATGTCTTCGGCGGCTTGGAAAACTCGAGTAGATTTCCCAATTTCTGCTGCAAATACCTCCTCATTAGGGACTTTTCTGAAACCTTCCAGGACTTCGGCAGCTCACCGACCCAATCCTAAGTAGTAACGCTGTTTTTTTAAGACATGTTTTCATGGTTTCTTGCTGTCCCTCCTCCACCTGTGAGTGGCCACTCTCACAGTTGCTTCTCATTGGGCCCCTTATTGAAGTGTAACTCAGCCTTTGCCACTGCTTGATAGGCTCCCTATGGAAAGTGGGTGTTGGCACAATACCAAGTCTTCCCCTTGGTTCTCACTTACCTGTGCCACAAGGGTTCTCAGCCAAGCGGCATTGCGTTCCACCTCGCCTGTCTGGAGCGCTGAAAGCCATGATTGGCATGCACACGGATGTGTGGTTTGCGTGCCAACATCAGTCAACAGGTCTCCCTGAGGCTCGCCTCAGCGTCTTGGATTTCAGCGTTTAGCCCCTCCAGGGGTCTTTGGAAGCCCATGGGCTGGTGAAGCTGCTGCTTGACTCATGAGATGTGAGACTTGAGGTTGCACAGGAATGCAAGGAATGGTTTTCAGATGCACTCAGGGTCTAACAATAGGCCACCTAAGCGCCACAGTGGCTTCTAGGCACTCTGGAGTTGTTTGGGTGATGAGTCTCTAGTGATTTCGGAAAGGGAGACAGGCGATGCAGCAGATTGACCCCGGGACCCAACGGAGGGTCAGTACTTTCCTAAACACCACAAGCTTGGCTAAGGTTGAACCAGTGGGCATCACGACATTGCCATTTTAAGAGTGCTGGGCACTTGATCTTTTGAGTGACCGGCTTGTGCATCCGGGCCAGAGCCACATGGGCCAGAAGGAAGCTTAAGGCCAGAGGCTGCTGAATGGGGGCTTCCAGGCCACGACTAGAAGGGTCTGCGGGTTCGGAAAGAGAGTTTGAATGCCCAGAGGAGATTGGTTTTAGGGCTGTGCACACTGCTTCCTCTTGCAGAACTCTGCCTGCAGCTGTGGAGGCACAGTGGATTCCTGCAGCAGAGTCCTACAGGAGGGCCAGAAGAGAGGTACCGTGGACTCAGACCCCAAGGGATACCTCAAAGCCTTGAGGATGTATATCCAAGTCCAAGAAAGACCACGCTCTTAAGGGGGCTAAAAGACCAGAGCGCTGGCTCCGAAGACATATCTTTAGGGCACGGTTCCCTCGCTTCTGAGAGGGGCTGGAAGGTGGGGGTAGACGGGGAAGCCAGGGTCACTAGGGAGTGTCATAATTACCTGCTCAATAGGACAGGGCTCTCATCCTTGTCTACTGTCTCCACTAGGAGGAAACAGCAGGTGCCTTGGTCTCTTCATAGGCTGGGTGTTGGCCCCCATATGTTTGACACCTTCAAAGGAATTAGTACAGCCAGATGCAGTCAGCAGCTTCAGCAGTGTCTGGGAGGAACATGCAGCGGACAGCCGGGACCACTGCAGTGGTGCAGCCAGCTGGACTGCAGTGTTGCAGCCTGCCATCTGCTGCAGACTATCTTCACTCAGGCTACAGGCATCTGTACTGTGCAGGGTGGGAGTCAAGAATAGGCCTGGCAAGTGTTCATAAAGGAGGAGGGCCCGTCCCTTGTTTACATGTATATAGTCATATATTATGCATACAAACATGACTATGACCAGAAAGACCCACTGGGCAAAGGCTAACGGTCTGCGCTACGGCACACCCACGTGGCCATCGCAGCTCATGCCAGGCACACCTGCATAACAGACCTTCCTGGGCCTTTTGCATGGAAGTGTAAAGGACTATCTAGTTCATTGGGTTCAAGCAAATGAGCCAACACACACTCCTTGCTCTGCACATCAATACTTGCTGGCTGTCCCCACATCCTGCTATGCCAACAGAGGAGACGGGTGTTTCTCTGTCCTGGGTCTCTGGCTTTGGAATTCTCTCCCTATTAGTCTGCAAAGTATTGATACTTTACTTTTAGAAAAACTCCTAACACGTATATTACTAAATAACCTATGCAATCTCTACTTACCTCACCCGTTTAAAAAAAAAAATAATAATAACCTTCACTCAATGAAGGACACGCTGCATGATTCCTTTGTTCCGTATAAAACAAATCCTGTAGTGGGTGCCCTGGGCTGTAGCTATTCATTCTGGGTAACCTGGGCTGTATGCATTCATTCTGGGGACCCTGGGCTGTATCTATTCATTCTGGGTAACCTGGGCTGTATCTATTCATTCTGGGTACCCTGGGCTGTATCTATTAATTCTGGGTAACCTAGGCTGTATGCATTCATTCTGGGTAACCTGGGCTGTATGCATTCATTCTGGGTACCCTGGCCTGTATCTATTCATTCTGGGGACCCTGGGCTGTATGTATTCATTCTGGGTAACCTGGGCTGTATGTATTCATTCTGGGTACCCTAGGCTGTATGTATTCATTCTGGGTAACCTGGGCTGTATGTATTCATTCTGGGTACCCTAGGCTGTATGTATTCATTCTGGGTGCCCTGGGCTGTATGTATTCATTCTGGGTAACCTGGGCTGTATGTATTCATTCTGGGTACGCTGGCCTGTATCTATTCATTCTGGGGACCCTGGGCTGTATGTATTCATTCTGGGTAACCTGGGCTGTATGTATTAATTCTGGGTACCCTAGGCTGTATGTATTCATTCTGGGTAACCTGGGCTGTATGTATTCATTCTGGGTACCCTAGGCTGTATGTATTCATTCTGGGTACCCTAGGCTGTATGTATTCATTCTGGGTAACCTGGGCTGTATGTATTCATTCTGGGTACGCTGGCCTGTATCTATTCATTCTGGGGACCCTGGGCTGTATGTATTCATTCTGGGTACCCTGGGCTGTATGTATTCATTCTGGGTAACCTGGGCTGTATGTATTCATTCTGTGTGCCCTGGGCTGTATCTATTCATACTGGGTAACCTGGGCTGTATGTATTAATTCTGGGTACCCTGGGCTGTATGTATTAATTCTGGGTACCCTGGCCTTTATGGGCTGTATGTATTCATTCTGGGTACCCTGGCCTGTATCTATTCATTCTGGGGACCCTGGGCTGTATGTATTCATTCTGGGTAACCTGGGCTGTATGTATTCATTCTGGGTACCCTAGGCTGTATGTATTCATTCTGGGTAACCTGGGCTGTATGTATTCATTCTGGGTACCCTAGGCTGTATGTATTCATTCTGGGTGCCCTGGGCTGTATGTATTCATTCTGGGTAACCTGGGCTGTATGTATTCATTCTGGGTACGCTGGCCTGTATCTATTCATTCTGGGGACCCTGGGCTGTATGTATTCATTCTGGGTAACCTGGGCTGTATGTATTCATTCTGGGTACCCTAGGCTGTATGTATTCATTCTGGGTAACCTGGGCTGTATGTATTCATTCTGGGTACCCTAGGCTGTATGTATTCATTCTGGGTGCCCTGGGCTGTATGTATTCATTCTGGGTAACCTGGGCTGTATGTATTCATTCTGGGTACGCTGGCCTGTATCTATTCATTCTGGGGACCCTGGGCTGTATGTATTCATTCTGGGTAACCTGGGCTGTATGTATTCATTCTGGGTACCCTGGGCTGTATGTATTCATTCTGTGTGCCCTGGGCTGTATCTATTCATACTGGGTAACCTGGGCTGTATGTATTAATTCTGGGTACCCTGGGCTGTATGTATTAATTCTGGGTACCCTGGCCTTTATGGGCTGTATGTATTCATTCTGGGTACCCTAGGCTGTATGTATTCAATCTGGGTACCCTGGGCTGTATGTATTAATTCTGGGTACCCTGGGCTGTATGTATTCATTCTGGGTACCCTGGGCTGTATGTATTCATTCTGGGTACCCTGGCCTGTATCTATTCATTCTGGGGACCCTGGGCTGTATGTATTAATTCTGGGTACCCTGGCCTTTATGGGCTGTATGTATTCATTCTGGGTACCCTAGGCTGTATGTATTCAATCTGGGTACCCTGGGCTGCATGTATTAATTCTGGGTACCCTGGGCTGTATGTATTCATTCTGGGTACCCTGGACTGTATGTGCTGTATGTATTAATTCTGGGTGCCCTGGGCTGTATGTATTCATTATGGATACGTTGAGCTGTATGTATTTATTCTGTGTACCCTGGGCTGTATATATTCATTCTGGGTGCCCTGGGCTGTATGTATTCATTCTGGGTACCCTGGCCTGCAAGTATTGATTCTGGGTACCCTGGGCTGTATGTATTCATTCTGGGTACCTTAGGCTGTATGTATTGCTTCTGGGTACCCTGGGCTGTATGTATTCATTCTGGGTACCCTGGCCTGTATGTATTCATTCAAGATGCCCTGGGTTGTATGTATTCGTTCTGGATGCCATGGGCTGTATCTATTCATTCTGGGGACCCTGGGCTCTATGTAATCATTCTGTGTACCCTGGGCTGCATCTATTCATTCTGGGTACCCTGGGCTGTGTGTATTCATTCCGGGGACCCTGGGCTGTGTGTATTCATTCTGGGGACCCTGGGCTGTATGTATTCATTCTGGGTACCCTGGGCTTTGTGTATTAATTCTGGGTATCCTGGGCTGTATCTATTCATTCTGGGGACCCTGGGCTGTATGTATTCATTTGAACCGTATCAGAGCCACCTGGGCAATGGACATTGCTGAACATAGGCGACTGACACAGCGCACACAAAAAATCAAAAGAGGAGAAACTCTTTTTGATATACTGTGTGCCTTATGCACAACCAATTAAATAAATAAATCAATAAATAAATAAATAAATAAATAAATAAATAAATAATGCCCCACTCCTCACAATACATCCAACGCACGAGTTGAGAGCCATGTGAAGGCTCGCTTCATCTCAGATATCTGGATAAGCCTTTACTTTACTTTATTTCTAATGTGCACCATATGACCCGGAGGCTTAAGGGCACACCAAACAGCAAAGACAACAAATACTTAACAAATATATCCTCAGCGATAAACTTTACCCAAAGTGCCATCATAAACACCAGGAAAAACACATGGCTTTCTATCTAAACAACTAAGTTTTCAATTTTTTTCTCAAGATAGCCAATGAATTCCGCCCTCTTAGATCCGGCGGGAGAGCACTCCATGCCTGAGGAGAAGCACTAAAGAAGGCTCCTGTCATGACCCAAGTCAAGTTACAGGCCGGTACTTTCCGCTGATGGGTGTTATTAGATCTCAAGGCCGGAGCAACAGTTTTCTTCATTAGAGCTTCTCTAAGATATCTAGGGCCCCACACCAGCTAGACATTTATGGGTAATCACAAGAAGACGAAAGTGAACCCTCGCCTCAATGGGGAGCCAATGTAGGTCACGTCTAGCTTCAGAGACGTCATCTCTCTTTTTTTATCAGACCCTTAATGACCATGGCAACCCCATTTTGAATGGTTTGTAGGCGATTTAGACCCGTTTTGGCTATCCCTACCAATAGGCTACTGCAATAGTCCATTTATGATCCTATTATGGCCCTAGCCGCTGTTTGGCAATTCACTTGTGATGTATATGGGTGAAGCTGCACCAACAGTTTAGTGTAATAAGCAGATGAGGACACTAGGCTGTTTACACGAGCCCTCATATACATATGAGGGCTCATGATATTGATAGAGTACAAATACCAACGTCTTCACCTTTTTCTGTGTCTATGTTATGTTCTGCCACCAAAAAATGAATGTAGTCTTTGTCCAGTCTCCTCGTTCTATTCTCTGTACCTCCCACCATTAACTCTGTCTTTTCCTTATTAAGTGCAAGGCGATTTACCGTCATCCAAGTATGTATCAGATCAGAGATTTAGTTAAGAATTTTTTCATCCTCTTCGTGATTCCCAGATAGCGTGATGACACATTACGTGTCACGCACATAATTCGTGAATCCTACCTTATTGTCCTCCAAAAGATTTAAAAAAAAGGGAACTGTGAAAATATGATATAATGAAGGAGATAAACAGTCTACTTGTGATATTCTGTACGCCAGCCGTGCTGGTTGCGATTCAGCCTGCTTGCTTCATACTCAGCACCCTCTATTATTTGTGATATTCTGTACGCCAGTCGTGCTGGTTGCGCTTCAGCCTGCTTGCTTCATACTCAGCACCCTCTATTACTTGTGATATTCTGTACGCCAGCCGTGCTGGTTGCGCTTCAGCCTGCTTGCTTCATACTCAGCACCCTCTATTACTTGTGATATTCTGTACGCCAGCCGTGCTGGTTGCGCTTCAGCCCGCTTGCTTCATACTCAGCACCCTCTATTACTTGTGATATTCTGTACGCCAGCCGTGCTGGTTGCGCTTCAGCGCTTCAGCCTGCTTGCTTCATACTCAGCACCCTCTATTACTTGTGGTATTCTGTACGCCAGCCGTGCTGGTTGCGCTTCAGCCTGCTTGCTTCATACTCAGCACCCTCTATTATTTGTGATATTCTGTACGCCAGTCGTGCTGGTTGCGCTTCAGCCTGCTTGCTTCATACTCAGCACCCTCTATTACTTGTGATATTCTGTACGCCAGCCGTGCTGGTTGCGCTTCAGCCTGCTTGCTTCATACTCAGCACCCTCTATTACTTGTGATATTCTGTACGCCAGCCGTGCTGGTTGCGCTTCAGCCCGCTTGCTTCATACTCAGCACCCTCTATTACTTGTGATATTCTGTACGCCAGCCGTGCTGGTTGCGCTTCAGCGCTTCAGCCTGCTTGCTTCATACTCAGCACCCTCTATTACTTGTGGTATTCTGTACGCCAGCCGTGCTGGTTGCGCTTCAGCCTGCTTGCTTCATACTCAGCACCCTCTATTACTTGTGATATTCTGTACGCCAGCCGTGCTGGTTGCGCTTCAGCCTGCTTGCTTCATACTCAGCACCCTCTATTACTTGTGATATTCTGTACGCCAGCCGTGCTGGTTGCGCTTCAGCGCGCTTGCTTCATACTCAGCACCCTCTATTACTTGTGATATTCTGTACGCCAGCCGTGCTGGTTGCGCTTCAGCCTGCTTGCTTCATACTCAGCACCCTCTATTACTTGTGATATTCTGTACGCCAGCCGTGCTGGTTGCGCTTCAGCCCGCTTGCTTCATACTCAGCACCCTCTATTACTTGTGATATTCTGTACGCCAGCCGTGCTGGTTGCGCTTCAGCCTGCTTGCTTCATACTCAGCACCCTCTATTACCTAGGAGAGAGGTGATCCAGAGTGCAGCACTGTCCGAAAAATGGGCAACCTCTTTTAACCTGGTGACAGCACAGTGTGATCCACCAGGTCAAAAGCTCCAGACCAGTCCAGCAGCAGGAGTAGGGCAGTCTGCCCCTTATCCGTAATCTGGAACAATTGCGATTTCAAATCAAGCAACGCCGTCTCAGTTCCATGCCCTCGTCTAAAACCCGACGGTCACTTATTTAAATCCCATGTTTATTCAAAAAAACTGTGAGTTGCAAATAAGCTACCTGGTCAAGAATGTTTAGGAGAAACGGCAGGTTCGTAATAGGGCGATAGTTCACCGGCATCTCAGGACATAGATCTGCTTTTTAAAGTAATGGAGTAATCCACGCAGTCATCAGCCCTGCTGGAACGCAATTTTCAGCAAATTATGCATTAGCAAACGTACAGAGCGTGCCTAGAAGAATGGTGGTACAGTGTTTAATTATCATAGCCGGGCACGGATATCCGTTACAACTAGTAGGTTTGAGGTTCGCAATAATCGTAGCCAATTCTGGTTCAGATATATGTCTGAAAATGAACTGGTGATCTTGAGTTTTTTTGCATCTAACTCGCCACCTCTTGGTCTTTAACTATCATTCCACCCGTCTCCCCATTAGCCTCAATATTCTGTTTTAGCCTATCAAGTTTATTCAACACAGCTTCCTGCATACCAGTACACCAGGCTGCATTTTTCTCAATTGTATCAGCTTCATTCTTACGTGAGGTTTACAGGTCCCTCAATATTTTAAAAGATGTCTTAGAATTAGACTGGGCATTGCTAATCCTATCATCAAACCTGTTTTTTTTTTTTTTTTTCACTGCGATAACTGCTGAGTTAAATTAGCCTCAGTTACGGTGCACCATTGCAGCGATAGCCGGTGCAGGACACATGACTATTACATGAACGTGGTTGGAGGTCCTCCTGCTGGAAGCTGGTGTCTTAACTGGCACTTCGTCAGTGAGCTCACAGGGGCCACATGTGGAACACACATTACTTCAAACATTATTTTGGATACTGCACTTCTGGCCACCTATTGTCTGAGATATGAGGGACTAGCAATGAGTGGTATTTACAAGTCTTATTCACTCTCACCTGTTGGTGGAGATGGGGAGCATTGCCGTCTTTCACAGTGATGCCTCCTAAAGATAGGGCTGTAGCAGACACAGTTTGCATAGTGACACATTATGTGGCACTCCAGATGATTTAGACGACAACCCCCATGAGCCTTCAATGTCTAAGCTGACCAGAGATTCTGGGGGTTGAAGTCCACAACATAGAGAGCCACATAATTAATAATCATGGTATATAACATTATGAGATTCAGGGGTATTGGATCCCAGAATGCTGGCTGAGCAAGTGGCGGCGCAGGCTTGAGCTCCTGCCTCCCTGATCTCCAATATATAAAAGATATCAACTTCAATGAATACTAAAAAGATTGAAGCCCAGGAAAACCCAGAGTTGATATGTAAGAGGCTCCTAGTTCTCAGGATATCTACTCCCTGTTGCTGAAAGGGGTCCAGGGTGTGGGAGAGATGAAGCCCTCTTTGGCTGACCTTAATCTTAAAGGCTCTAATCGAGAAGGGAGGGTCTGCCAGGTCGAAAAAGAGTCTGCAGGTCTGTCTTCAGAAATCAATGGCAGTTATAGAGCATACAATGTCTTAAGGAAAGAGCTGGCAGATGCGAAATCTAAAAACTTGGATTTGGATTGAAGAGCCAGGCTGCAAAATCTCAGGCTGGTCGGCCTCCCTGAAAATGCTTCTGGAGATGGACCACTTGAAGATGTTTTGCTACTGGTGTTGACGGGAATCTATGGACATGATATGATATTATAGATAATTTATAACGCGCTTAATACCCAGAGGTTTCTAAGCGCGGACCCGGGGATCGAACCTGTGTTGCTCCGTGTTGTCTTGCTTCCAGGGCGAGCATGTCGCCCCTGAGCTATCCTCCTGCAATGCCTTGCACCCTGGGGACTTGGACTTTGCCTTCCGAGTTGGTACAGCAATTAATGCAAAACCAAGACAGATCCAGATGTTTTGTACTAAAACAAATGCAAAAGAAAGTTTACTAAAAGCAGCCAGGGAGAAAGGTCAAGTTTACTACAACAAGGCGTAAATTGCCATATTCCCGAACTTCCCAAAAGATTTGGTGGATAAGAGGAAGGCATTTTCAGAGGCAACGAAATTGGCAAGAGAAAGGACTCTAAAAACTGCCCTGGTTAAACCTGCCATATTAAACATATTCCTGCCACATAGTATGAAGTCTACGGAAGACCCAGAGGAGGTTGTGAGATGGGCCAAGGATATAGGGGCCCCTTTGGGCTACATAGGTGGTCTTCCCCTATGCCACCCTTATGGATTGTTTCATCGATGTCTGTAATGTTTGTTATGTCTGGGTGAAGAGGCCTTTGAAAAAGCATTTTTAGGGCTGAAGTGAATAATTTGTATGTATGGTGGATTAATAGTTTTATTTGGAGGGATTAGACCGCTGAGAGGTTCAGGGGTGTGTTGTGAGAAGATTAGGGGGCTGATTCATGGAATTATTTGTGCCAAAAAGCTGAGTTTTGTGCGCCATTCTGCCCGCAAATCCCGTTTGACAAATGGAGATTTGTGGCCAGAACTGCGCACAAATCCCTGTTTTTCGGCGCAAAAATTCCATGAATCAGCCCCCATATGTTTGGGTTTTATGATATTGATTTATTTTTTTCTGACACTCATAAGATTAACTAAACACTATTGTTTGCATTAAGTATTAGAATGGTGAAAACACTTCACTTAGACACATTTTTAACATAATATTAGGTAAGGGCAATTTACTGTTTGCTTCATTTTCGTGATTCAATTCAGGCATTGGAAGATTATGTATGTCACCTGACGTGCTAGAAAGAGAGCACGTCGAACATTTTATAAGGTGCTTTACTCTATATTGCAGAGGAAATGGACCCGGAAAGGAGGATAGGAAAATAGCTTTCATAGGCGTATACATCGGCATCCAGAGGTGTCAGACATGAGGCGAGAGAACACGATTTTTGGGTATCCAGTCAAAATCTCGAAAAAAAAAGTCGAATGACAATAATCTCGAAAAATAAATCTCGAAAAAAAAAAGTCGAATTCCCTCTTTTTTAATTATATATTTATTTTGGGGTCCGGGAATAAAAAAAATGTGTAAAACAAAAATAAGAAAAAGGGGGGTTGGGGGGAACCTCCCCATTTCGAATAAAAAACGTCATTAAAAAAATGCGACTTTTTTTTTTCGAGATTTATTTTTTGAGATTTTGACATTCGACTTTTTTTTCATTCGACCTTTTCACTATAAACCCGATTTTTGAGTATAGTCTTTCCGTGCCTGGGTTTGTGGGCCGAATGGTACGTTGAGGGGTTGCCCGGGGTTGGCTTGGTGCATGTTCTGCAGGATGCGTGAACTATGCAGCGTGTTCGTTTCGGTAAGCGGCTGATGAACTGATGCCTATCTAGGTCCAGGATCGAGGGGGGCCGAGTGGTTTAGGAAGTGTATTTCGTTTTGCTTTCCAGTGGGTCTTTGAGGTGTGAGTTTGGTTTATAGACTTGTGTGCGGGGGCCAGTCCGTGCCATCAGATTTTGGATGGTTTTGCCAGCGGTTCATTGTAAATGGCAAGTGGCGTTCTGATGGCACATTGCATAGTTCCTGTAGCAAGATGTGCGCAGCTCATATATGGTTATCAGGGTAAAGGGGCAATGTAGTTTTAATTCTGGTCCTTAGGCATGGAGGTTGGTTTGCATAAGATGCTACAGAGCAAATGAATTGCCCCTCAGCCCCGGAGTCCAAGTCCGCCTAGTTGCTGGATAAAGATCGATTAAGAGAAACCTTGTTTTTGACATTATTGTATTCCTAAATGAAGGCCGCCTCAATCATTAGAGGTTTAGGGATATAGAAGGATTTGGGATCAGAATAGCTAGTGATAGGCACCCAAATGGCCCATTATTGCCACCGCTTTTGGGCTGTGCACTAAACTGGTAGGGGGGTGATGGACAAGTCGCCCCGGTCAGTATGATTTGATTAACGTGAGTTTGATTTGAGAGGAAAGGGAGGCTCTGAAAATGGCAACACTAAACAGCCCTAGAAAGCAGGACATTTGAAGTGGGGATCAGGGGCACAGCGCGATAATATCATTGAAATGGTTCAGGGTTTGTGAATAGGAAGTTGCAATGGATACAGGGAAAGGCAAGCTCTTTTGAGTATTCTACTATCAACGATTGGGGTGTTGCTATTAAGCTCAGTTACAGTTCCGGGTTGGAGTTTTTTATTTAGGTTACGTTTTCTTTTATTTTTTACTGTCATATTAGTTTTTATGTTGTTTTGTTGATGGTCCAGATTCAACAGATTGTATATTTATAAATCGAATTAAGGAAGAAATAGGAGTCATGGCAGCTTAAAAGATTCTATAAAGATTATATAAGGGATACATTACTCACCGTAATCGTATTTCTGATGCTTGTATCTGCTTAGATTCACATGATGTGCATAAGCCGACATCTAGTGGAAGTTGCAGAGTATTACACTTTGTTTTTCAAAACTCGAAAATGGGCGTCGACACAGGGCGTGCCAGTAATACTATCCCTAGTGTGACGTCCACTGTACCCATGATCCCTCACGCGTGTAGGACCCTCAGATTGTATTTTTATTTCTGACATGAGGTAGCATGAAGAGTAGCGTGAGTACAGATTATCCAAGCAGATAGATAGAAAGATAAGACAACAAGCATCCATGCGCCTTCTCTCAGAGGGGAGGAAGGGCAGGCGCATGTGAATCTAAGCAGATACAAGCATCAGAAATACGATTACGGTGAGTAATGTATCCCTTCTGAGGCATGTGGAATCTGCTTAGATCACATGCTGTGCATAGATTAGCAAGCAGTGTTAGAAGAAGGAGGTGGGATGTGAGAAGGGTCATGAGCAAATAAATGTCTTAGAACGACTTGTCCCGCTTGAGTATCTATCTTGGAATGAGTGTCAATGCAGTAGTGCTGAGTAAAAGTGTGAATAGAGCTCCATGTAGCTGCTTTGCAAATGGTGTCAAGGGGTACATTTGTCATGATCCATAGAACGTGTCCCTTTTGGACTTCCTGGTCTCTGTCACAACGGGGCTTGCACTCCTTGGTACTTCCAACATGGCCGTCTAACATGGTACGCTCTCCACCAGCCTCCACGTCAGACGTAGCTCATTCTATAAAGAGACCACGCCTCCGCAGCCCTGCGCGTCTCAACGCTACCGCTTGCAGTGGCTAGACGTGTGCTCCATAGTTCGCTGTAACTAATCTCTTGTTTCCTGGTTCCCAGACCCTCGATTTCCCCCTCTTCCCTTCCTCCCTCATTACTCTGCCTTGATTCCTGGATCTCGTGTTCCGCCTCCGAGTACACCTCCCTCATTTCCTGGACATCCTGGAGATTCCAAGTACCCCTGGACGCTGAACGCTGAATGCACGCTGGAACCAGAAGATGCTTGCGTGGGCTTGTACAAAACCCGATCCGTACGCAAGAAGGCTCCTTCCAAGAATTCCTGCAAGGATCGAAGTCAGGTGAGAAAGGGGGAAATCCGTGACAGATTGAGACGCCAAACGACCGAAGTTGAATCGGACATGGAGGTGGCCGTTCAGGATCTCATGCGCCGCAATGAAGAATTAACGACCGAGGTGCAGAATCTGAAAGCGGAAAATGCCGCATTAAAACAATTAGTTTTGTCCCGTGATTCTGATACAAAAGAAAGCATACAACTGGGCGGCATAGTAGATAAATACGATGGGTCTGCAAAAACCCTTTGCGGATTCCTTGACTCCTGTTTAGTCCACTTTATCTTTAAGCCCTACTACTTTTCTACCCCCAGGGCTAAGGTGAGCTTTATAATTTCACACCTCTCCGGAAATGCACTAACCTGGGCTACACCTTTAGTCAATCCTGGAGATGCCCTCCTGGATGACTACGACGGATTTATACAGGCCCTTAAGACCATGTTTGACCACCCAGAACAGGTCTATAGCTCCCAGGAATGTCTACTTGATTTCCAGCAAGGTTCCCAGGACATGCTTACGTATGTAACACGATTTAAACAATTGGCTAAAGAAGCGGAATGGTCCTCAGAAGCATGCTTTACTCTTTTACTCTTTTCCGAAGGGGGCTAAATGAAGACATCAAGGATGAACTAGCCAGAGTGGCTCGCCCAGGTTCATTCCAGGCCCTTATGGATCTCGCTATGCTGATACGCTTTCGTATCCAGGAAAGGAAGGCAGAGAAGAAGAAAACCAAGATGCCCTTCCAGAGGATTTCCATTGAGACCTCCTCGAAGTCTGCCCTTCTCCTGCCTCTGTTAACAATCCAGAATCCATGCAATTAGGGGCTTTCCATGGACCCATATCCCCGCAAGAAAGGATGCGAAGGATCCACACGGGGTTATGTATGTATTGTGCCTCGGATAAACATCTAGTTAGAGAGTGTCCTCTAGCCCCTCCACGGCGTTCTGGAAACGCCAGCTCCCGATCCTAGATGGAGCAAGGCTTCGGGAGAGAGATGTTTGCTGCACATCTATTCCATCCTTGAACTCTCCTGGACAGAACAACCTAGTGATTCTACAGGCCTTTCTATCACCATCCAAGAATGAGACCTACCCCATTTTGGCCTTGGTAGATTGTGGGGCCATGGGGATATTCATAGATCAAGATTGGATCTTTAGCCACCACATTCCATATGAAACTCGAGGCATCATGCAACCTGTTGATACGATCGACGGAAGAGCTCTTTCTTCAGGACCCATAACCTTACAGACCAAAGAAATACAACTCTCGATAAACCATCATCAAGAGGTGATCAAATTTGACATCATAAAGTCAGCTCATTACCCAATGGTACTGGGTATGCCCTGGTTTCAGAAGCACAACCCATATATCAACTGGGCAGCAGGATCCTGGTTTCTTGGTTCCGAGCATTGCATGTCTCACTGTCTATTCCTGGATTCCTCCTCAACATCTTCCAAAGGCACGCCAACAGACAAGCAAGGCCCATTCATGGTTTCAAATATCATTCAGGTTCCTAAGGCCTATCAGGAATACGCTGACATGTTTTCAACTGCTATAGTCCTGGCCCTACCCCCTCACAGACCTGAAGACTGCGCTATTGATACAGAACCTTCAGCAGTGATTCCCTTTGGAAGGATGTTCATTTTATCCAAACCAGAAAAAAGAGCCCTCCAAGAATACTTGGATACCAACCTTGAAAATGGCACCATAAGACCATCCAAGTCTCCAGCTGGAGCTTCGTTGTTTTTTTGTTCCCAAGAAAGACACTAAAGAGCTTAGGCCTTGTCTTCATTATCATGGATTAAATCAATGCACCCTCAAGGACCGCTACCCATTGCCCTTAATCTCAGATATCCTGGAAGTGGTGAGAGGAAGTGTAGTGTTCACGAAATTGGATCTCAGGGGTGCCTACCATCTGATCCGTATCAGGGAAGGAGACAAATGGAAAACAGCCTTTAGAACACCCTTTGGTCACTTTGAATACCTGGTCATGCCCTTCGGACTCGCTACTGCCCCAGCGGCCTTCCAACGTTTCATGGATAGGGTGTTTTCTGACATGCGGTTCCTCTTCGTCATAGTTTACCTGGATGATATCTTTATATACTCTAAGGACCATCTAAAGCATGAAGAACATGTTAAGGCGGTCTTACAACGGCTACGTGAACACAAACTCCTAGCTAAACCCGAGAAATGCCTTTTTCATGTCTCTACTGTTCACTATCTAGGATTTGTCCTTAGTCCAGAAGGAATTGGAATGGACCACTCAAAGGTAAAAGCCATACTATCTTGGCCTGTTCCCACTACCGTGAAACAGATTCAATCCTTCCTGGGGCTTGCCAACTTTTACCGGAAATTCATACCGTCCTTTTCTGAGATAGTTCAACCGATCATTGCATTGTTGAAGAAAGATACCCCCTTTCTCTGGACATCAGCTCAAGATAAGGAATTCCAACTATTAAAAACAGAGTTTACTCAAGCCCCCATCCTAGCTCAACCTGATATGAATCGACCATTTCTAGTGGAGACGGGTGCCTCTAACTATGCCATAGGACAAGTGCTAAAACAGGAATTCGAGGACAAATTAGAACATCCCATTGCTTACCTTTCATGAACCCTGACTCCCAGCAATACTCATTATTCCGTCTTGGAAAAGGAGCTGTTAGCCATCCGTCAAGCTTTCACAGAATGGCGTCATCTACTTCTGGGAGCAAAACACCCTGTTCAGGTCCGTACGGACCATCGAAATCTTCAAGTTCTACAATCTTTGGAATGTAGGAATAGTTGTCAAGCCTGTTGGGCCTTCTTCTTTGCCCAGTACCAGTTCCATCCATCCACATCCCACATCCATCATGTCCCCGGATCACAGAACATAATTGCTGATGCCTTATCCCGACGTCCGACTACGAAACTCTTGAAGATCGGTCCTTCCCAAAGATGTTTGCCATGCAATTTTTGTAGCCCAAGCAATCAGTCTCCTGGAAGACATACAGATTCAAACCCAGTCCTCTGAGATCTGGAAGGAATTTACGGGGAAAAATCAGTGGAATCTTAAAACAAGAGACGGTTATCTGTTTAAGGATAATGGCCTGGTCATTCCCACACAGAGACTGCAACAACAGATTATTAACCTCTGTCACGATACCCTTCACTCCGGACATCATGCCGTCACCAACACCCTCCGTCTCCTACAAAGACAATGTTGGTGGCCTAAAATGAAAATTGACGTTCAGCGGTACATTCAAGCCTGTGCAGTCTACAATCAAAACAAGCATGATAACAAGAAACCGGCAGGTCTCCTACTTCAACCTACGCTACCGTCTAGGGCCTGGGAATTCATTGCTACAGACTTTATTGTGGCATTACCACCATCCAGAGGTTACACGACTATCATGGTCACCATTGATTTATTCACCCATATGGCTCATTTTACACCATTGTACAAATTGCCATCTTCCACAGAACTTGCTGGCATCTTCCTGGAACACATATTTCGACTTCATGGACTCCCTTCCAAGATCATATCAGACAGGGGACCTCAATACATCTCTCAATTCTGGAAACACTTATGCCGTATTCTAGGAATCCAACGTGCCCTCTCTTCAGGTTTTCATCCACAGACTAACGGAGCTACCGAACGTGTGAACCAGACCCTGGAGCAATACCTTTGTTGCTTCGCCACCAAGGTACAGGACAACTGGTCACTCTTAATACCTGTGGCTGAATTCGCCTACAACAATTCTGATCACTCGGCAGTCAAGACCAGCCCCTTGTTTTGCAGCCAAGGATTCCACCCTTCAGTTCTACCTTCCATTCTCCCACATCCCACACCAGTACCAACAGTCGACTCCTGGATTGAAACTCTCTTCAACGTACACAAGGAAGCCAAAGAACACTTAGAAAAGGCCCAAACTCACACCAAGCGTTATGCGGACTCCAAAAGAAGACCAGGACCTTCTTATGCAGTGGGTGATAAGGTCTGGCTGTCCTCAAAACTACTGCCTCGACATTTACGACCAAACAAACTCGCTCCCCTTTACTATGGCCCTTTTTCCATAAGGAAATCATAAACCCAGTGACATTCCAGCTCAAATTGCCAGACTCCTGGAAGAAGATTCATCCAGTTTTTCACACTTCTTTAATAAAACCTTACATCCAGTCCTCCCGGAAGTCCTTCAGACCCAACCCCATGGTTGTGGACAACCAGCTGGGATATGAAGTATGCAGAATATGCGACTCCAGGTATAAACAGGGTCAACTTCAATACCTGGTTGAGTGGAAAGGATATCCTCCTAGTGAAAGAACCTGGGAACCATTTTCAAATCTGAATACCCCTCGATTGCTCAGAAGGTATCATCTCATACACCCGTGCAAACCTGGTGGGACAGGTTTTCGGAGGAGGCATGCCGTCATGATCCATAGAATGCGTCCCTTTTGGACTTCCTGGTCGCTGTCACAACGGGGCTTGCACTCCTTGGTACTTCCAACATGGCCGTCTAACGTGGTACGCTCTCCACCAGCCTCCACGTCAGACGTAGCTCATTCTATAAAGAGACCACGCCTCTGCGGCCCCACGCGTCTCAACGCTACCGCTTGCAGTGGCTAGACGTGTGCTCCATAGTTCGCTGTAACTAATCTCTTGTTTCCTGGTTCCCAGACCCTCGATTTCCCTTCCTCCCTCTTTACTCTGCCTTGATTCCCGGATCTCGTGTACCGCCTCCGAGTACACCTCCCTCGTTTCCTGGACATCCCAGAGATTCCAAGTACCCCTGGACGCTGAACGCTGAATGCACACTGGAACCAGAAGAGGCTCACGCGGGCTTGTACAAAACCCGATCCGTACGCAAGAAGGCCCCTTGCAAGAATTCTTGCAATAATCGAAGTCTGGTGAGAAAGGGGGAAATCCGTGACAACATTTGCAATGAAAGCCAAAGTGGCCCCAATGCCTCTTGTAGAGTGGGCTCTTGGCGTAAAAGGCAGAGTCTTTTCAGAAAGGGAGTGACATAGCTGGATACAATTGACTATCCAATTGGAGATGGCACCTTTAGAGACGCAATCTCCTACTCTGCCTGTAGCTACGGAGACAAACAGTTGGTCTGTTTTCCTTAGCGGCCTGGTCTTGTCTACATAGTAGAGGACCGCTCTTCGCATATCTAGAGTGTGTAGTTTCACCTCAGCAGACCTTTTGGGTTCTTGGAAGAAGGCCGGAAGCTCAATGGACTGGTTAACGTGGAATTTAGAAATGAACTTAGGTGAGAACCTAGGTTGTGTACGTAGAACCAGTTTATCCTTATGAACAGTAAAGAAAGGATCCTGCACTGACAGATCCTAAATTTCACTGACCCTGCTTATGGATGTAATGGCTACTACGAAGGCAGCTTTATAGGTCAGTGTTTGAGACTGGCTTTATGCATGGGTTCAAAGGGTGGGCCCATGAGCTTAGCAAGCACCACATTAAGGTCCCATTCAGGTGGTGGGTTTGAAATTGGAGGATGCAGTCTCTTTACCCCTTCCATGAAGGCTTTAGCCACTGGTACCTTCCACCACGAAACCTTGTTGTGGGAGGTGGTGTAGGCTGACAGCGCTGCCAGGTGTACATTGAGTGAGTTAAATACCAGTCCTGCATCCAGCAGGTGTAGCATGTATGCGACAAAATTGGAAGGAGTGCAATCAACCGGGTTGATTTGCTTATTCTGGCACCAGATAATGAATCTTTTCCATTTATCAAAGTAACAGTGCCTCGTGTTAGGTTTCCTACATTATTTTAGGATGTTCATACATCTCTGTGGTAAGTTGAGATGCCCAAACTCTATGACTTCAGGAGCCATGCTGCCAGGTTCATTGAGCTGGGATGAGGATGCACTCTTTGACCGTGGTGCTGGGACAGTAGGTTGTACCAGCACGGGAGTCTGATGGGTTCGCACACCGCTAGTCTGCGTAAGTGTGGGAACCACGGTTGCCTCGCCCACATGGGAGCAACTAGGATGAGCGTCATTGATTCCCTGTGCATCTTGTTGACCACCTTCCTCATGAGAGGTGTTGGTGGAAAAGCGTAGGGAATCATCCATGACCAATTCATTCATAGAGCGTTCCCCTTGGAGTCTGGCTGAGGGACCCTGGATGCGATTCCTGGGCATTGCCTGTTTTCGCTTGTGGCGAATAGGTCTGTAGTGGGGAAACCACACTATGAGAAGATGTCTTCTACGACTTCTCTGAGTAGACACCATTCGTGTTCTTCCGGGAGGGGATCTCTGCTCAAAGCGTCCGCTAACGAATTGAGATCCCCTGGAACATGTTGAGATGACAGGTAAATGTTCCGTCTGAGTGCCCATATCCACATTTTCTGGGCAAGCTTGGACAGATTTGGAGAACGAGTCCCTCCCTGTTTGTTTAGGTAAAACATCGCTGTTGTGCTGCCCGTCAAGATCTGCACCGACAGGTTCAACAGGTGGGGCTCGAACGCTTGAAGCGCTCTGAATACTGCCAGAAGCTCTAGCAGATTGATATGATTATTGGCTACTGTGTGAGACCAGAGACCCTGAGCTGTGTGGTGAAGGAGGTGTGCTCCTCGCCCTGACAGGGATGTGTCTGTTGTGACTACAGCCTTTACTTCTGGATCGTAAAAGGGTTTCCCCTTTGACAGGTTCTCTCTTGTCCACCAGTAAAGACTTTGTACAAGTGTTGGCAAAACGACCACTAGATCATCCCACTGACCACTTGCCTGAGACCACTGTTTCGCCAACCATTCTTGCATGGATCGCATGCGCAGACGCGTGTGAGGGACCAAGTAAATACATGACGCCATCATGCCTAGCAAACGCATCGCTTTGCGCACCCTTATCTGGCGACCGGGCTGGTATAGAGGAATTTGCATTAGTAGATTCCGAATTCTTTCCTCTGATGGAAGGAGCAACCCCTCTTGAGTGTTTAAGACAGCTCCTACGGACTGTTTGGAGGTGCTTGGCACTAGGCTTGATTTTTTCTCGTTTATGGAGAAACCCAATTCAAAGAGGAGGTTGATCGTTCTTTGAATGTTTGACCTGCAAATTCCTGGGGTCTCCCCCGTGATGTTGAATGTTTGACCTGCAAATTCCTGAGGTCTCCTCCGTGATGAGCCAGTCGTCCACGTAAGGGTACACCGGGATTGCCTCCCTGCGCAGGTGTGCCGCCGCCACTGCCAGTACCTTGGTGTATACCCTTGGAGCTGAGGCTATACCGAAGGGCAGCATCTTGAACTGGTAGTGCTGACTGTCCACCTTGAAGCGCAAGAATCTTCTGTGCGCTGGGAACATGGAAATATGAAAATAGGCATCTTTCATATCCAATGTTGCCATGTAATCCCCCTTTTTTAGGAGGGGGATTACCTCTTGGAGAGTAGTCATGCGAAACTTTTGGGGCTTGACATACTTGTTTGCAGGGCGTAAGTCTAATACTGGGCGCATTGTCAAATCTTTATTTGGCACAAGGAAGTAAGTTGAATAAATACCCTTGTTTACCTGGTTGCTCGGGATGAGTTCTATCGCGTCCTTTGCTAGAAGACTGATGATCTCCTCGAGGAGGATCTTCTGGTGGTCTGAGGAATGTATCTTTTGATGTGGAGGGTGGTTTCGGGGACGCTCGAGCAGCTTTATGCAGTATCCTGCGGACACTGTGGACAGCACCCATCTGTCTGATGTGATCCCTTCCCAAGCTTGGGTGAATTGGAAATGCGGCCCCCTACTGGGGATGCGTGAGAAGGGACCCTGAGCGCAGCATCACTGTTTTGCGGGAGGCGTGCCGCCTCTGCTGGTGCTGTCTCTACCTCTACCACGGCCCCTTTTGTTTCCTCTGCCGTAACTTTGGGTAGTCTGCTGGTTGTTACCCCACGATGTACCCTGCCCCTGTGTATAATTGGAGCCCCTTTGTGAATTTTGGCCGCGTGGGCGACGAACATTACCATTGCCTCTTTGATTAGGGGGCTTGTTGGTCAACTGTCCCAGGGATGTCTTTGGCAGTTTTTAATGCGTCCTAAACCGCCTTGCAAATAGGAGATTCGGTTCCACCGGCATGTCGATTAGGGATTTTTGTGTCTCGGGTTTAAACCCTGACTGTCTTAACCAAGCATGCCACTCTCTGCTATGAGTCTGCCCGCGTTATCTGCGGCATCAAAGGTTGCTTTAAGGATGCAGCCGGACACGGTTCTCCCCACCGACGCGACCTGGGCCAACTGACCCTTTAGTGGTTCCGATGCGTAGCCAATGAGGGCAGCTACCTGCTTCCACTGGTGGCAATTGTAACTTGCCAGCAGAGTGGTGGTGTTGGCAATTCTTGTCTGGTAAGCGGAAGTGGAGGCTACCTTCCTTCCCAACCCGTAAATTCTCTTGCTTTGCTTGTCTGGGGGGGCCTCAGATGATGATAGAGGTGTCCCCACCCACTTTCGGGTGGTAGTAACTACCAAGGAGTCGGGCTTCAGTTGACCCCTTATGTAAAGTGGTCTGACTGGGTGGCCCTGAAGAGTTTCTCGATTCTGGGGTTTACAGTCCTGGTGAGGTTAGGAGTAAGAAGGGAAGGATCAATTCTCTGTTGGATGGACTTGAGAATTGGAATAACTTGGGCAACGGGTCTCTTCTCTCCCACTAGTTCTTCTGCAAAGTCCCTCTCCTCCTGTGCCCCCTGAGTGTCTATGCGGAAGTGCTCCGCCGCTCTAGCCAAGACCTCAATTAGGAGGGGCTGGTTGTCTACTGGAGAGTCGGTAACCTGAGGTTCTTTGTGAACAGGAGAGTCTATCCTGTAGACTTCTGCGATGTCATCGTCCTCCCCCTCTTGGCCCTCATCATCCCCATAATAGTCCACCCCAGTTTGGTCATCCAACGTTACCAAGTCTGGATCCTCATCGTACTGTTGTGGATACTCACCATACTGAGTGTAAGGCTGTATGTAAAAAGGCAGATAACAAGGGGGGTCCTGGGAGACTCTCTGCCAGACATGAGTCCTGGTTACAAGAGCCTTACCCAGAGTCTTTAGCTCACTATCTTTCACAGAGAAGAAATATCCCAAACATATCAGTCTTTGTCCTGCCTTGGGGCAGTCCAGCACCGAAATGCTAGGCAATTCTCCTCTGAACAAGAGTACCAACAGCAACCCCAGACACGTGTTTCGGTCTGGTTGAACCTCATCAGTAGGGTGCAGCTGTGCCTCTCTAAGAATAGTGAAGAACGATGGTCTGGAGGGTTGCCCAGAGCAATGCCAGAGGTCAAGATTTATTCTAAACCTTCCAGCCATCAACTCTTTTGGGGTGACAATAGCAAAACGAGTGGGAAGGGTATGCCCAGACGTGGGTCCCTTGCCTGCTGGGCCTAGAGACCCAAGCTACTCCTCACTGATGACGCCCAACAAGGCTGAAACATGTCTGGGGATGCTTGTGGTCTCGTGCAAAGGGGATGTGACCTAGCAGTTCGGGCTGGACTACCCCTTTGGGGGTGGGACCAAGCCTGATTTGCATATGGTCTTTCCCCTTTTGTAATGGCTTGGCAGGCGAAGAACGATGGTCTGGAGGGTTGCCCAGAGCAATGCCAGAGGTCAAGATTTATTCTAAACCTTCCAGCCATCAACTCTTTTGTTTTGCTATTGTCACCCCGAGTGGGAAGGGTATGCCCAGACGTGGGTCCCTTGCCTGCTGGGCCTAGAGACCCAAGCTACTCCTCACTGATGACGCCCAACAAGGCTGAAACATGTCTGGGGATGCTTGTGGTCTCGTGCAAAGGGGATGTGACCTAGCAGTTCGGGCTGGACTACCCCTTTGGGGGTGGGACCAAGCCTGATTTGCATATGATCTTTCCCCTTTTGTAATGGCTTGGCAGGCGAAGAACGATGGTCTGGAGGGTTGCCCAGAGCAATGCCAGAGGTCAAGATTTATTCTAAACCTTCCAGCCATCAACTCTTTTGTTTTGCTATTGTCACCCCGAGTGGGAAGGGTATGCTCAGACGTGGGTCCCTTGCCTGCTGGGCCTAGAGACCCAAGCTACTCCTCACTGATGACGCCCAACAAGGCTGAAACATGTCTGGGGATGCTTGTGGTCTCGTGCAAAGGGGATGTGACCTAGCAGTTCGGGCTGGACTACCCCTTTGGGGGTGGGACCAAGCCTGATTTGCATATGGTCTTTCCCCTTTTGTAATGGCTTGGCAGGCGAAGAACGATGGTCTGGAGGGTTGCCCAGAGCAATGCCAGAGGTCAAGATTTATTCTAAACCTTCCAGCCATCAACTCTTTTGTTTTGTATGTAAAAAGGGTCTGAAAACAGTCCCTGAGTTGGAGTCTCAAACCAAGGTTTATTAGTAGGGGGCTGAGGGTCCCTGGATCCTGAGGGAGTAGCACTGTCCGGGGTATAGGTGAGGAAGTGCTCTGGGTTCTTGGAGTAGAAGTCAGCTAGGGAGGACATTCTAGTCATTACCCTGTCTATATCTTCACTTGTCCATTTTTTGGAACTGGAAATTACCATTTCCTGAGAGGGTTCCTCTTCTATTCCTTGTTTGGACCTAGGGGCCTGGACAGGGGTCTTGGATTTATGCTTATCTGAAGACTTTGAACTGTCCTTATGTGTCTGTGGTGCAGAAGAAGGGTGAGATGGTTTCTTCTGCTGTTTACCCCCTTCCCCATGAGTAGAAGAGTGTTTCCCTGATGTTTTCACCTTCTCTGAGCTTTTCGATGCCTGGCGTCGAGATTCGGGGGTAGTGTCCATTTCCTTCGAGTGAGCACGTCGGGACTTGGAAGCAGCCGCCAAACGGTCTGCCGGAGCCGACTTCTGGTGTGCCGCCTGGGGCTGAGGTCAGATTCGTCTTCTGATGAGCGTACCTCTGTGACTTTGGTGAGTGAGGCACCTTTGGCAACTGTGGATGGTTGCCTCGTGTTGTGCGCCGATCTTGACCGGGAACGCACATTCGGTGGACCGCTCTCTTTGTGCCTCTTTCCGAGAACTCGACACACGTGTCGAGTCTCGGTTGGACTTCGAGTGTTTAGGTGTAGAATTGGTGTGGGCAGCGCTCGTGTCGCCGGGTGTGTTCCCCATAACTGCCCTGCCGGACAATCTTCCGAGGTCAGGGACTTGCGCTTGGGCGTCTTTCGACACCTCTTTGCCCTTGCTGTCCGAAATTACGGCGTCGCTGCCATCATTGAAGTCGCCCTCTGCTTCCATGGCCTCGAGTCGCCTGGCGTGGTGGGCCCAACATTTGGTCGAGCGGTCCTTTAGTGTTTTAGCCTTGAACCGGCTACACGCTCTGCAGTTCGCCTCGGGGTGATCTCTCGGCAAGCAGACGTTACAGGTGGCATGTTTGTCAACCCAAAGGTACTTGCGGTTGCACTTGGGGCAAAATTTAAATAGGGTACCCTCCATACGTACCCTGTGGCAGCGGGCTAGTGTGTGTAGGAAAAATAGAGTATGTTTCCACCCCCACTCTTCCTACTTGCAGGGCCGAGGCCAGAGGTCTTCCAAGGCCCGGGCCGAGGCCAGAGGCCTTCCGAGGCCCAAAGTCCGTTGTGCAGCTCTCAACGGTTGTTTGTTCTCCGGACTAGCGTCGATCTTTGAACTTCGATGTCTCGACGTGGGAGTGGAAGTATGGGGAAATTATATGATATTTAGAAATATGGCTGAAAGCCAGGGAACTCCGTGCAATGCTTCAGACAAGTATGGCTGAGAAAAACAATCTGAGGGTCCTACACGCGTGAGGGATCATGGGTACAGTGGATGTCACACTAGGGATAGTATTACTGGCACGCCCTGTGTCGACGCCCATTTTCGAGTTTCGAAAAACAAACTGTAATACTCTGCAGCTTCCACTAGATGTCGGCCTATGCACAGCATGTGATCTAAGCAGATTCCACAAGCCTCAGAAATGTAATTACATGGAAGGTTAATTAATAATCCTATAAAAAGGAAAAAAGTACTGTCCCACTCAAAACATTTGAAGGCAGATGGTGCTCTGCTCCAGGAGACTCTCTTGGTTGAAAGAGAGGCTGAAACGATGTGTAGAGGGTGGGTTGGACAGGTGTTCGATTCCTCTTATTCCACAATTGCAGACGAGTTTTGATTTTGTGCCAGAAAAATTTCCCGGGTGCGATTTCGACTTTGCATACTGATAAAGAGGGGCGGCTGGTTTCAGTGTCATTGAGAAAACATGACTTAGAAATGACAATTTGTAATATTTACGCACTGGTTGCGAACAGTGCTGTCTTTTTCACTAGTGTAGGGTGACACTTACTAGACACAAAGGAACAAAGGTGGGGATTTTAATGTGGCGCTGGACCCTTACCTGGACAGGAGTAGTCAACATTTCCTAGATGGGAAGAAAAGCGATAGGGAGTCTTTGGCTTTACTGAGACAGGAATTTGGGTTACTTGATGTGGGGAGACTGGAACATCCAACAGGTCGTGGGGACACATTCCATTCAGGAGTGCATGATGTATACTCGAGGATAGATAACATTTTGACATCTGGAGGTGTAACTCCAAATTTCAAAAGTTGTCAGATAGAGAATATAGTGATTTTGGATCTTGCTCCCCTTCTGATGTCTCTAACCCTAGATTATTTGACAGAATGAACACACACATGGAGAATGAACACTTCAATTATAAAGGATGAAGCGCTGATAGAGAATATTGTTAGAGAAGTGCAGGAATACATTGCATTTAATGTGAATGAGGACATAGAGGCTGACACTGAGTGGGAAGGCTTCACATGTCAGATGAGAGGAGTGCTAATGAGGCTCTCGGGAATTAAAAGAAAGGAAAAGGATGAGGAAATGAGGGCTGTGAGTGCTTCTGTGAAAGATTTGGAGGAGAATGTGATGAGAGATCCAGATGAGAAATGTTTTATATTTAAGCTTATACAATTGAACTATGAATTAAACATTAATCTAAGTGAAATGTCTGAGTCTGCCCTTTTTAGGGCAAGATGCAATTATTAGGAAGGGGGGGGGTACATGTAGCAGATTGATCGCAGATCGTCTGAGAGTGATTGCTTTTAGCAAAGCAATGTGTGCAATTGAGAAAAATAATAGACAAAGAACTTAATAATAATGGAGATTAATAATGAATTCAGAGGTTTTTACAAAGAGGTTTACAGAGAAACTCACAAAGATGATTCAGTTTTGATGAACTTTTGGAAAATCAACATTTGGAAAGTTTGACTGAGGATGAAAAGTTGGTTTTGGATAAGGAGCGAACGATTGATGAAATTAGAAAAGCTGGGTATGCTTTAAATTTGGGAAGATGCCCAGGTTGTGATGGACTACCAGAAGAATGTTATAGAACAACGCCTGAAGGTCTTTCAGACATGCTGAGGACAATTTACACGCAGGGAGCATAGCTCAGGGGCCATGTGCTCGCTTGGAAGCAAGATGACACGGAGCACCACAGTTTCGATCCTCGGGTCCACGGTTAGAAACCTCTGGGTATTAAGCACGTTATAAATAACCTATCATATCATATCAATGCAGAGATAAGGGTAGGCTGCCACCCTCACCAAGACATGCCAGGATTTGGGTGCTTTTAAAATCGGGGAAGCCTCCTTTGGACCCGGACAGTTATAAAACCAGTATGTCTAATTAACTCAGACTGTAAAGTCCTTTCAAAAGTGTTGGCGGGCATGTTGGAGACAGTTTTAGTGAAATTGGTTAATACAAATCATGCCGGATTTGTAAAAGGAAGGGTCTCAGCAACTAATAAGCAAAAGTTGTTATTAACAATGTCAGAATCAAGCAAGTTGAAAGTTTGATCAGCTGCTCGTTCATTGGATGCAGAGAAAGCCTCTGACAGGGTTGATTTGGGTTTGTTATTCAGAACTCTGGAGAAGAGTTGGAATGGGCTGGGTGAAATTACTTCATACAAACCCAACAGCTGTGTTAACAAATGGCGTGATTTCATCGAAGTTTGAATTACTATGTGGGACATGTCAAAGATGTCCATTGTCGCCTTTGCTCTTTATACTTTCCTTGGAGCCGCTGGCTGTGGCCATCAGAGCAGAGAGAAGGCTAACAGGGATTGACTTTCGTGGAGTAACTTAATGCAGATGATCTTCTACTTATTCTGCAAGATTTGACATCGATTCCAACATTGATGGATCTAATCGAGAGATATAGCATAGTTTCAAACTATCAAATCAACTGGTTGAAGTCAGAAGCACTGACATGTTCACAGATGTACAATCGATCGGAGCTATAAAGGATAGGCTTCCGGTGGTGCCCTTTGATGATGGAGTATCTAGGGATCTGGATTACTAGAGATGTAAACGACATGATGGATGTGAACATGAAATGAATGAAATTAACGATGGAGAAGTAATCGGCTGATTGTGACCTCTGGGAATCACTTAAGTTGTCACTAGGTGGAAGACTGAAAGTACTGAAAGTGACGGCAGCGCCATAGATAACTTATGTCATGAGCACGATCCCCCTTCCACCAAAGAAATCAATGTTGAAAAAACTTGATAGTGTGATTCAATCGTTTTTATGGGAGAAAAAGGTGGTGAGGTTGAAACTTTGGAAACTACAGCAACAGAGCGAAAGAGGAGGATTACACGTTCCAAACTATTGACAGGTATCATCAGGCATTCATGGCAAGGCACTTCCTGCCATTCTTAAGGGAGCCATATGATGAGAGGTCAATTGATGAAGTAAGCTTGGCGGGTCCCCTACGTCTGTCGGCTTTATTATCAACCACGGGTAAAGGTTGAAGCGAGAGGTCTATGTTGACTGACTTTCTAAGGTCCACCTGGAAATATATTGTCATTACCCTAGATTTGGACCCAGGGCTGATGGCTTCTTCATCCATTTGGCTGAATACTGCGATTAAAAGCATATTTTGGCCGAACTGGTTTCTGGAGGCAGTTGAGAAGATTGGAGAACTGTTTGACGGTGGAACTTGTTTTCATATCGAGCAATGATAGAGAAAAATGGTCTGAGGGATTGTAAAATGGAGAGTATCGGATGCTAAGAGGAGCAGTATCATTGAAGGTTCTAATGGATCTGATCTGATGGATATGTTTAAATTACTGAGGGCCAGGATCATATGGCATCGGGAATGTACACTTGAGCATATGCTTTGGGATTGCTACAAGGTAAAAGCATTTTGGTGCGAGATTACGGATGTGAGCAACAGAGTTCTGGGAGAAGTCAGAGAATTTCGGATCTCTCATTCTGGGCAAAGACAATGAGTTGGAGGATGTTTCGTATCATCAAGTCACTTGGATCTTGAAGGCTTCTATGGTGGCATAAAGAATAATTTTACGAAACTGGAGAAGGGCAGTGATTCCATGGTAGAATACTTGGCGGGAGGCAATGTACTCAATTTACAATAGTGAAAGGGTGGTTATGAACATCCAGAGAAGAATAATGGGTTTGATAAAATCCGGAGCAGATTTTTAATTTGTGAATTGAAATGAATTGTTATTGACGAAGACCTGGAGGAGTCTGGATGATAAGACACGTTTATTTCATTGATTTGATTTCTAAAATGGCTAATTGAGATTGACAAATGTGTTTAAAAAATGTTTAGGTTGGGTATTGAATATGAGGGGTTTGGGGGTTTATCGAAAATGTTCAGAGTTGATAAATGTTTGATAGGGTTGGTATTTGATTGCTTGCTGTTTTATTCGTAAGTATTAGTATAAATATAAACTTAATAAAAAAGACTTGACAAAGAAACTGCTATTTCCCAGAGGCAGGTACATTCAGTCTCAAAAAATAAGAAAAGAGATTTAGGGGGTACTGTAAGGAGAAGTGCAGATCTCAACACAGCACTCTCTCCATCTTCAACCAGTCACATCACAGCTTGCCTCGGTCCTGCTCTCTGATACCTGGGGGTACAGCCGGGACCACCTTGCAGCCCAAGCATCGCTTAGTTTCTGCTTTCTGTAGCCTTGTTCCGCTGCAGGGCCTTCACTGATTGGAGCTGGTCTAGGCTCTGCACTGGCTGTTCATACCCGAGGTCAGACTTCCATCTTGCTGCCAACTGGAGGCTGGCATAGAATTCTAATCACCAGCACGCTTGCACACAGGCTACTCACCCCCCCCCCCCCCCGCACCCCCCCCCGTCTGGGAAATGGGACATGTGGGAAGGAAAGCAGCTTCAAAGACTGCAATTTAATCTCCAGACTCACATAAACATGCACACGTTCAGTATTTGCACCACAGTGAATGCAAAAACACGCACATATTGCAAGACTGGCCGAGGCATTTATAATGGTGTGCATGCACCGATGCACATATACTGGGCATGATTCATGGAAAAACATTAATTAATCCGGCAAGTGCCCCGCGGTGAGAGCGACACTGCGCGAGCCTGCACACAGAATAAAAAATGTGCGCTCTGCTTATTCAGGGAATTGTCTGCGCAAAGTAACCGTGCATGCAAGTCGCGGCCAGAAAGCCCCCAACACGGCCGCATGCAAAGCAAAAACTGCCAGAACAGCTACCTTTGTGCGCACCCCCATGTGCGAATACATGCACCTTTCAAACAGTCTGTGTGGTCCCCGTAATTGTAACCAGCACCCTGAGGGCATGCGTACAGTTTCAGGGAAAGCATTTATTTTCCTGGTCAAACTGCATGCAGTACCCTGTAAACAATCCCTTCACCCCGCTATCCTGCATACGTGCACCCCTAGGTAGGATCGGAAACCCGTCTGCGTGCACGCACCTCTAAATCTGACATGCAAACTCACCTCCAGAGTTGCGATTCCTCCACGCAAGTGTATACGCCTGCTTCTAGGCGGCGGAGATTTCGAGGGCACTGCATGGGCATTTTGCAGGCAAGAGGTTGCGCGGTTATATCCATGAATACTCTTTGTTATGCCCATTTGTGGGTGTATTATGAACTGGCTGTGGTCTGCCCCTTATAACGCCCAATTTCTGGCTTGTTCTTCCACATTTTACGTGTTCCGGCCCCTATTCCGGCCACCCCGACGCTGCATGGAGTCAAGCGCAAGGCACTCGGCCGCTCGCAGAGCTGTGCTGAACCTGCATGAACTCAACGCAAGCCCCGGAAAAGTCCTGCGCAGTCGGTTACATGAATCACCAAAAGTGTTAGTTCAGCAACATGTCATCGAAGCAGCAGCAAGTACAGGGATTAGATAGAAAGTCTTTTTGTAACAGACCAGTTGACAGGAAAAAGAGAAACAAAAGCAGGAAAAAGCACATGAAGGCAGCCTGCTTTTAGTTGCCTCTTTACAGGACAAGGAAGGAGATTCCATGTGCTGTGCCAGCCTGCGAGGATGGGGACTTCACACATAACACATATAATACATGACAGGAAATGAGCAGGCATGCTCTAGTCTACCTGGCGAGGTGGACAGCTGCATGATTGTCTATGCACACACACTGAAATACAGATAAATTCCCCCTACAGAAAGATATCCTATCATGCCAAAACCTGCCACCACAGCACTGTGTGCTACGGCAAAGTCACAGTGGGAGGCTAGGGAATGAGGCAAGGGAGACCCCGGAGGGTGACATCCTTCCCGTCCCATCCCTAGACCTTCGGTCATGTTAGTGTTCATACGGTTCAACATTCGTGTCAGACCCTGGGTGCCACGCCTGTTCCGGTGAATCAAAAGTTCATACCCCTATCATAGAATCCGGAAGAGACGCCCACTGTTTTCCGAAACACGTGGCCACGGTGGCACATGTTTCTGAAATAGCCCTTGGCTAGTCCACTTCCTTTTTGATGGACCACATACTAATGGCGGTTCTCTGCCCCACCGGGGAGGAGCTGTGAGGTGCATTCCTTGCTCTTTAACATTGATACCCGTCACCTTATGAGTCTTCTGCACACTTCAGACCTGCCTTCCAGTCTTGCAGATGACACACAGATGTATTTTCTATTTGAGGGTGAGCGGACCTAATTATGGGTTTGCCACTCTGACTAAGGGTCTGGAGAAAGCATGTGTATGGCTGCCTGAGGCTAAATGCCTCCAACAAGGTGGCTCTTCCTCCTGGTCCTCCTCGGCTAGAGTCATCCTGCATCCTACATATTCCAGCTGAACGTTTTGGCCTCGATCCACCTTCACAAGCAAAGTTAAAAACCTCTGTGTTTATTGGGAGGTCAATCAGCACAGATGCTTAGGTCAGCGCAGTGGTTAGAGATTGTTTTAAATTATGCCAGCCTCATAATATTCTCTCCTTAATTCCGACGCAGCTTTATCCCTCGGTGTTTGCTGCACTGATTAAATCCAAACTAGACTACGCCAACTCCATTTTTGGAAGTCCCTGAACATATTCCATACAACACCTGCAGCAAGCCCAAAATTCTGCTGTTCGGCTCATCTTTGGTTTGAGGGGGAAAACAATCAGGGTTTTATATCGCGTTTCTCGCCGGAGAGTCCAACCTCTAAGCATGGGACTGGATATCGAACCCATGATGCTCAGTGTTGTCTTGCTTCCAAGACTAGCGTGTTGCCCCTGAGCTATCCTCCTGGCCCAATCCTCCTTGAAAGCAATTCCATCCCCCTCCTCAATAGATCACTTCAGTTACCAGTACACCGACAGATCGTTTTCAAAGTTCTATGTCCGGTGGTCAGAGGCTGTTACGGTTTTGCATCACCCTACATGGCTGAGAAAATTCACGTCTAACAGCCCCTCTGACGGCTTACATCCGCAAACGATTTCTCCTGTCGCTACATTTAGTCAACTTTCCATCTGGAGGAGAACTAAAATTTGCGGTTCAATGCCCTAGATGCTGGAATGTTCTCCTGCTTCATATTCACTTAATCATCAAGTTCATGGCCTTCAAGAAAGCCATCAAAATCTATCTTTTAATTTATTCATGTTAAGTTTATTCGGTCCAGTTTTTGTTTGGTCCAGTTTTTCTATCATGCACCTAGATACAATTTACTTTGCAGTGTGTTGCATCAAAAGCACCAACAATCAAATCAAATCAGACCGTGGGCTCCAGTGTTGTTTTGTGAAGCCAAACTACATGCCCCAGAAATTCAGCAGGAAGCTCCAGTGGCGCCATCACAGAATCAGGTGGCCTTGAGATCAAACTGCCTGATTCCAAGATGGAGGATGGCCATTTTCTAACCTGCATGCTGATGACCTCAGAACGGTCCCTTGTACAAGTATGCTCACCTAGGGAAATCTTAGTTGGCCCAAACCTCCACCAATCATGAAGCCCAGTCACGTCCCATACTCGGCTGCTCGGAATCCCACGCTCAAACTGCCCACTATAAACCTTGTGAGCGTATGAAAGGAAATGAGTAAGCAGAGGGCTTTAGGAGATGGTTGGAGAACAAGCAGAGAGAGAGACACAGGATAGCAGAAGCAAAGGTTGGAGCAGCAGGGGGGAGAGTAAGGAGCAGAGGAGGAATGAGCAGAGTGTGAAAAGAGGGGAGGAGGAGGTGAAGCACCAAAAAAGGGTGAAAGGGAAGTAGAGGATGAACATCAAGAACAAAGAAAGTGAAGGAGGAAGAGAGTGATCAGGAGAGAGTAAGAGAAGGGCAAGAAATGAGAGAGGAGAGGTAGAGATGGAGAGGAATTGATTAACAACCAGAGGACAGTAGAAGGGTCCGCCTGAAAGAAAGTAAGTCTCGGAAGAATGAGCACAACCCTTCAACATCATCCTAGAAGAGTATTCCAAAACTGGCGGAGACGGGCAGCATCAGGGAGTAAGCCAGAAACTAGAAACTAGGGGTGGAGACCTCAACACATTCTACGTTGGGAGTGTAAGTTGTGAGGCCAAGCAGGAGGGGAGAAGGTGAAGTGCGCTGGGGTCCTAATCTGTATGCGGTGTCTGATGCATGAAGGCTAGTGGGTGGTGGGTGTGGTAGCAGAGTGCCTGAGAACAAAAGCAAAAGCATGACTATCTCTAGTCCAGCCAGGAAAGATCTGGAGTCAAGAAAGACGTTTTTGGGACACTCCACAATCCCAGAGACTGTGGGCCTGTTTTCACTGCCTGCATGGCGGCCTGGAGAAAGAGAAGTAAGCACACAGGACCATGGAAGTTGGGACTCTGGTTTGGTGCCAGAGTGTCTGTTGTACCATTTTCTACTCTTCCACAGTTGGCTCAGTCTAATCTAAGCTCTTTTGTGCTATGAAAATACAATTACTTCAATCTGCTTTTGAATTGCCTGCTGATCCCTTGGCTGAAAGAGTTCCCCCACAGGGACTCCACAAAGCCTACCATTGCTTTCACACACCCACCGTACACATGTTTTAACTCAAAGACTTGCAACAACACAAATGAAAAATTGACAGACCGCTCTCGCTCCCTCTTTCTGTCCAGCAAGAAATTCCCATCTTCTAAGGAGTCCCATGGAGTGTCATACTTTTGTAATGTTCTGAAGGTTTTAGTCATATTAATGCCATTGTCCAGTTGCCTTTTGCATAGAGATCATTTGTGTAGGGAGAGAGATGGCCGCGTGTCGTGGCACGTTCCTCTCCACTATTCACCCATCGTTTCTCAGAAGCATCTCCGCTGGGCACCTCCTCTCACTACCTCCCCTCTGAATTCTCCAACTTCCCCTGAAATGTTTCTCTCTTGCCTCCATGGCTCCCCATCCGCAGATCTGCGGCGGTTGGATCCACGTCTGCCCGCTTTCTTCAGCTCTCGTGACCTGTACCCGCTGCCTGACTTTGGCGGCCCCCCTTACTGTTCTTCCCTTCAAATTATGCATTTTGTGATGGTCTTACTGTATCTCCTCTCTGCAAAAGAAACCACCTCACAACAAACACGCAAGTGTGAGAGCTCCGACTGCCACCTACCAAATCCTTTGGCGGATGAGCGAGGATGGCGAAGGTTGAGAGGTGGTCACAGAGACATTTGGTGTGAGCGTTAGATCGCAGGGTCTGGCACCCCTGGGTCTCCCAGCCCCCAGAGTCTGTATCCCTAAGAAACAGAAGAGAGAGAGAGAACAGTTTAGAAGAAACCCCACATTTACAGCCTAACATTAGTTTCTACACCACGAGTCGGGAGATATTCCAACCTGGAATTCCGTATGCTGGAATATGCGAATTTCCGCAGCATTATGAGTTTAACTAGGCTACAGGAATTGACACATAGCAAACATGCAGCATTTCCAAAATAATACCGCTGATGCTTCAAAATGATAACAATGAATTTCCCTCCCTGTTTGTGGGATGGAAATGCGCTTGGCACAGCAGCAATTGACTAATATTGGGCCTCATTACAAATGTGGCGGACCAGAAACAACGTGGCAGTAATTCCAATTACCGTTACTATTTCCGTACCGCGGCACGAGATAGAATGCCAGTAACCACAGTGCCGGTAACAGCGGATTCTGTACCGTTGCTGGTAGCACAGGAAACTGAAACAGCAGGACTGTCCAGAATCAGTGCTGGAAACACCAGCAACACGGCAACAAGGCTGCATTCCAACAGCCGTTTCCCCGGAAACACCATAACAAAAATGCCAGTGCCACCGGGAAAACCGCTCCGGAAACCCTTGGCACCACAGAGCAGGCGGTAACCAGTCCTAGGTGTGGAGGAACAAGTCACAGATCACCGTATTGACCCAGCTGCACACAATGAGCACAGGGACTGCTGAAAAGGACCACACCCACACCGCACACACCTTCCAGTACCTGGAGGTGCTGCATGCAGTGGTGCAGCTCTATGAGCAGGCGCTGCATCAGTGGCAACAGGCTGACAGGTGGTGGAGGAGAGGATGAGACGGCGAATGCAGATGAACAATGGGCAGAAAGTTGTCACCCCAGAGGCGTGTACCTATACCCCTCGCAAGGGCCACACACTGGTCCCTGACTGACAGGCAGATACACACACTACACCGCCTGAACGGGAAGACTATCCTGTAAATCATGGAGCTCATCCTGGATGACATCCAGAGCATCTTTGGCATCCGGACTGCCATACCCCCCCTTGTTGAAGGTGGTGTAGGTACTGTACTTTCTTGCCACGGGCACATTGCAGCACACAGTCGGGGAAATGCATGGAATCTCTCAGCCAGCATTTTCAATTGATATGATATGTTATTTATAACGCGCTTAATACCCAGAGGTTTCTAAGCACGGACCCGGGGATCGAACCTGTGTTGCTCCGTGTCGTCTTGCTTCCAAGGCGAGCGCATTGCCCCTAAGCTATCCTCCCGAGACTGTGCTGGTGCAGGTCCTGGATGCTCTCCTGGATCATGTGTAACAGCACATTGCCCTACCAACGACACAGAAACAGGTCAGTGCCAACAAGGTCCGCTTCCATGCCCTCACTGTCATGCCTAATGTATTGGGGGTAGTGGACTGCACATACATAGAGCTAGTGGCTGCCACGCCACATAGTAGGTGTGTCAAAACAGAAAGCTGTACCACTCATTGAATGTGCAGGTCGTCTGCAATGCAGAAATGATGATCACAAACTGCTCTGCACGCTTCCCCGGGATAAACCTATGACTCTATGGTCCTGAGGAATAGCACGCTACCTGCGTACATGGCGCGTTATGGTGGACAGCAGACCTGGCTATTGGGTGAGTAGAAGCATCAACACACACACCACATTGCATGTGCACCGGGGGATGGGGTAGGGGGTGTTCACTGTCACCATTGCATGGCCCACAGGCTCCATGCCAATGAAGGGACACACTTGGCACGTAAGAGTGGGTGGCCACGTCTGTCAGTGGATGGACACTCCATCACAATCTGGGCACGAACGGACAGGCACATGCAATGCACTACAGGTACTAGAATGCATCACTGCCATGTCGCCAAAAATAGCATATCCCGACTCTGCCCCACCCACCACCACCAACCCATCCTTGGGAGTCAGACCCTACACATGGCCTGACCACCATTGCCTGCCGCAGGGTGCAGCAAGGTGAAAGAGGGCCCGCGAAAGCACAGACCCAGATGCATGTGTCACACACCCATATCCCAATATGTATGCACTGCTCAGTCACCTCAATAAAATGGCCCGCCCTGTGTCCCATTCCATGCAGGTAATTCCAGTTATCCCTTGCTACCATGGCTGATGACCCCTGCGAGAGATCCACGGACCCACCAGGAAATAGCCTACAACCATGCTCACGTACAGCCTGCCAGGAACAAGTTGAGAACTACTGTTGAGCACACAGCACCTGCACACGACCCATGGCACACACTACATGAGATGCACCACAAAAATAAAGCACACCACTTCACAAATTGAATGTCAGACATGAAATCATTTGCAGAACCATGTGTATTGTGGATTGAACAAACATCAACAAACATGAGGGCCACCAGCCCCTCCCCGACTAACCCTCCCAAACATACCCTCCCCAACTAAACCTCCCCACCACCCCCTCCCCAACTAATCCTCCCAAAGGCATCCTCCCAGAAACACACCCTAGTTTGCATTAGTGTCACAATGAGTGTCACAGGAAGTCTTGAACTGGCTCACTTCCGTCGTCTCTGGACCTGCACTTTTGAGGCGAGTCTGACAGGCACAGTGATCAGCGCCTTGGCCTGCTCTGTTGGCAGCTGGCAGGCGTGGTGCTGGTTTAGTGGTGGTCGGAACCTGTCATGTCCCTGCGCTCTAGGGCCACCTACAGGGAAAGGGTGAGCTTCACAGGCAGGGACAAGATTGCCTCGTTCCCCTCCTGGCCCTTCTCTGCAAGCAGGACAGTTGCACACAAGGCACCGTCCAGGGCATGTGCACAGCGCTGGCGTGACTGGTGCTGTTGTGGCCTTGGCAATGGTTTTGCAGTACCTTCCTCCTCCGTGAGGGTGGCCGTGAGGTGCTTGGTCCACCTTGATCGCTGTCAGACGACGTTCTTGTGGGGGTGAGATGGGCATGCCGTTATTCACCTGTGACATCCTATGGTCTTGCAACATGCAGTTCATACAGCAAGTGACATGAAGCCTGTGCAGGAAGCTTGCAGTTCATACATTGTACATTTGTATGTCGCCTATACACAAGTGTTTCCAGGTGCCAGAAGACGAATGTGGGTGGACATTGATGACATTAGGATCCACAGTCATACTGGGCCTTGTAACATTCTTACCATGCAAGTGCAGGGAACAATAAGGTGCAGGGGAGGGAGGAGTAAGGGGGTAGGGATGGGAGGGTGTGAAGTGCAGAGAGTGGGGGTACAAGGTAAAAGGGAGAGAGGGGAGGGGTGGGCCAGTGCGAAGGATAGGGTGAACCAGAATCAGGCTAGTGTAGGGAAGGGTGCCCGAAGGCAAGTGCTGGTAAGGGATGCTGGGGGAGACTGGTTGAGGATGGGCTGGCCTCAGTAAGACTCATGGGGGAGCAGTTCCCAAACAGCCTTGTGGATGAGGTAAATGATCTGGAATGTGATCCTTGCGGTCATCGGAGCCAGTGGAAATATTCCAGCGCTGGTGGAACTCTCTGAGCGAGGCTGGGTACGAGAAGGAGCAGCTCTTTCGGTGCTGATGCAGACCAGGCCATGGAAGTTGGGAGGCCACAGGGCTGATCGGTGGCGGCAAAGAACATGAGAGCCAGGTGAGAATTCCACACTTTTGGGAAGCCGTTAGCATTCCAAGGCTGAAACCGAGTGAGCGTAAAGGAGAAACCTTCAAGATGCTTCAGAGCGGCCCGCTACCCTGCCGGGTGAATGACAGAGTTGGGGAGGAGCAGAGGTGTGGTTGGTAATGGCCTTGACAGCTACATGAAAGATGCTGAAGAGAGAAGCCAATTAACTTGACCGGTGAGTTATCGGAGGCAACAAATGTCCGGTTTGTGCTAAAAGCAAAAGTGCCTGTAATCAAGAGAGTTGAAGGATGTGCGTGTGCTGAAAAAATGCGTAGATGGACAGGACAATTGCTGAATGATGAACAAAGTAACAGAGTGGACATGCGAGGTGGAATAGCACTTTCGAAAAAGTCTCTGTGAAATGGTTTGTGTTGAAGTGTATTAAACGGGAACCAAAGGCGAGAAAGTATATGAATTTATAAGTGAAAAGCAAAGTATGTGAACTCTAAATATGCAGAGAGGGCAAAATATATGAACTTGGAAAGGGGACAAGAGGGCAAAGTAAAGAGAATAAGAAACTACAAGTACCAAGAAGCATTGCGAGGTGAGGAAGATTGTTGATTGTTGAATTGTGTAGGCAGAGGTCAAAGTGGTCATGCAGAGGTAAATGTAAAAGCCTTGCAGTTTCAAAAGTGTTCGACAGTGCAAAGATATGAAGACAAAACGTGGGGAAGGGAATCCCCCACAAAGAGAAACACAGGCCCATGCCCGACAGAGGGAAGCCTGTGATGAACTGTGGCAGAGTGGAAGTCAATGTGAAGGAAAGTGGGGAAGGGAGCCCCCTCACAGAGAAACGCAGGCTTGAGCCTGGCGGAGGGAAGCCTGTGATGAACTGTGGTAGAGTGGAAGTCAATGTGAAGGAAAGTGGGGAAGGGAGCCCCCACACAGAGAAACGCAGGCTTGAGCCTGGCAGAGGGAAGCCTGTGATGAACTGTGGTAGAGTGGAAGTCAATGTGAAGGAAAGTGGGGAAGGGAGCCCCCACACAGAGAAACGCAGGCTCGAGCCTGGCGGAGGGAAGCCTGTGATGAACTGTGGTAGAGTGGAAGTCCATGTGAAGGAAAGTCGGGAAGGGAGCCCCCACACAGAGAAACGCAGGCTCGAGCCTGGCGGAGGGAAGCCTGTGATGAACTGTGGTAGAGTGGAAGTCAATGTGAAGGAAAGTGGGGAAGGGAGCCCCCACACAGAGAAACGCAGGCTCTAGCCTGGCGGAGGGAAGCCTGTGATGAACTGTGGTAGAGTGGAAGTCCATGTGAAGGAAAGTGGGGAAGGGAGCCCCCACACAGAGAAACGCAGGCTCGAGCCTGGCGGAGGGAAGCCTGTGATGAACTGTGGTAGAGTGGAAGTCCATGTGAAGGAAAGTGGGGAAGGGAGCCCCCACACAGAGAAACGCAGGCTCGAGCCTGGTGGAGGTTAGTCTGTGCTGAACAGTGATAAAGTAAAAGGTGAACATGAAAAGAGAGGCAGGCTCGAGCCCAGCGGAGAGAAGCCTGTATTGGACTGTGGCAAAGTAAAAGGCAAGAACAGAACTGTGTGTTTATGAAAAGGCGGACAAAGCCTAAGGTTGCCAAAAGCTTGAAGCACATGCTGAACTGTTGAATTGTACCAGAAAGCCAGAGTGTGCAAGACTGATAGAACTGTGCCATTCACCTATGTTTTTTTAAGAAACTTTCGAGACCCCATGCTGCTGAACGTCGGAAAGGGAGTTGTTACCTAAGCCATTCTGACATTTCATTTAAGACACTATTTTTCCTTTTGTATTCCCTTAACACATCTGTAAATTGAGAAGGAGGGCAAGGTTTGTTTATTTTTTAGTATAGGCCTTTTTATTTTGACTAGACTGACTTGGACTTGTTTGTATTTTGTTTAATGGTCGAGTCGAATCCCGATCTAGAGTTAGGGCCAGTTAGGAATTCTACCAACCCAACCAAAACACCAAAATAAAGGTTTTCAAAACTTGGATCCATTGTGTCTGTGTCTACTATTGATACCATGCCTTCCATAGAGTGGCCAGAGAGTGCTTGGGATTCAGGGCACAGGTGTCACAATGAGTGGCTTCTCTGTCTCGCTGGCATTAAGGAAGACATCGTAAGCAGAGCATGATGCATGAATAGCAATCAGACAGTCATGCATGAGAGAGGAAGAAGAGGAGGTAGAGGATGGGAGCTTAAAGGTGAACTGTGTGTCGTCAGCATGACATTGGAAGTGAGGTGAGAAAGTGGAGATGAAGTGGGGCAGAGGGGCAAGGTAGGTGTTGAGGAGCCATGGTGATAGAATGGTGCCCTGAGGGATGCCACAGGTGGAGAGTGAGGTTGAGGTGAGGGAAAGGCCCAATTGCACTTGGGGGTGTCGGTTTCACAGGTAGTCGGTCAACCATGCCAGGGCCAGGTCCTTCTGGACCGCTTTGATGTGTGCATGCATGTGAGTGTGTTACGGGGGCTCATTGCTCAAGGTGCATGCATGCTACCTTAGAGGGTGTGTGCCTCGTGTATGTGTTGCTTCTCATGTCGTCACTTTGTGCACATGACCAGTAATCATGTGGGAATATGTGTGTTTGGGTGTGCAATGCTTGTAAACCCTTGGGCAATGGCCAGGGTTTGTTGGCCACTCTAAGCGTTGGATGTGGTTTGGCATCATGCAGTTGGACATGTCTCTGTGCAGTGTGCGCTGCATTTGCCTGCCCACTATGGTTGTTTTGGTGTGGCACGTTGTACTCACCGCCCTCTCCAGGTGTCTCTGCACCGGCCTCCACTGCTCCCACTACCTCGATCCCTTCAAGGTGCAGCTCACTGCTCCATTTCTCCTGCCACGGCATGAGGTTTATTGGGGAGGCCGTCCCACTGTCAGTGGCCAGGCATTTTTTCCTGTGGGCCGACAGCAGGTTGCGGACCCTGAGGTGTAGGTCATACCACTTCTAATGGCAGTCACATTTTGTGCATGGTATGGGTCCCACGGCTGACACCTTCTGCGACAGCTCCACCCGGATGGTATTTTTGCACAGTTGTGTACTGCCCGGTGGTCTGTGGTAAACAGCTCATCAGCATGTTCCACAATGGTGTCTGTCAGGATGGTGGATTCATGGTCAGAAAAGCGTGGCGTCCGCTGCCACCTTTCAGGGACCCAAGATGTCATGCCTGCTGATGAGATGGCGGTGTCTATGTGTCTGGATACAACAAGAACTAGGTGATTTTAAGTGGATTGTGTTTTCCCAAATGTCAAAACACCGATTTAAGTAGATGATGACAGTGTTTTTGTAATGCCGGTCGCACCGTTACTGGCAGGCCAGATTGCACATTTGTGTATAGAGAAGGCCAGGGTCAATGTTTGGAGTGAGTTGGTGATATATGAAGGTAAAGGGAGGAAGCTGCTGGAGAGGGAGGGGAAAGAGGAGAGTGGCGAAAAGAGAGGGAGAAGGAAAATCCAAAAGTGTCACAAAGAGTACATCCGGAGGTGGCTGGAGGTGGAACATCAGGAGGTAGATGGAGGCCAAATGATGGGAGATGGCTGGAGGGGGAACGACAGAAGATGGCTGGAGTGGGAACGACAGAAGATTGCTGGATGTGGAACAACGGGAGGTGGCAGGTAGAGGCACGTCAGGAGGGGAATGTCAGGAGTTGGCAGCAGAACATCAGGCGGTGGCAGTAAGTGACCTCAGGAGGTGGCTGATGAGGAAAATCAGGAGGTGGCAGGTGGGGAAAATCAGGAGGTGGCTGGAGGTTAACATCTGGAGTTGGCAGAATGAGAACATCGAGATCAGGAGGAGTATCTGGAGGTGGCAGGTGGATAATATCATGAGATGTCTGACGACTTTGACAATGTCCTCACTTCATTCCCAGGGGAGACCCACTCCAGTATGGCCAGTGGGCAGCAGCCACTACCTGACCCTGACCATAGGAGAGGCTATATGAGAGAGGACCATTTGAGGGGGAGGCACACCTCGGGAGAATGCCATTTTCAGATGAAAACACATACCCCCCCTTTTCCCTTCAGGGCTGGTTCCTCAGTCTTCCATGACGGAATGGGATATTGTTACACTCGTTCCCCACCTACCAATAGATCTATTGTGATTAATCCCCAAACTCCCATTAGGGAGCAAATGTTGACAGCTAGGACGAGGAAGGGAGTGGTGATGATCACTTCCTGGGAGGCACAATACCCCCTTCCTTCAAGTCATTCAGAAAGCAACTCCATAATGACCGACACTAGAAAGAACAACAGAGTAATGAGGATCATGAAGACCGGGCTACCAATGCAGCGGTCTAGTTGTTGGCAAATGAGTGAGCAAGCCGGAAAGTTCAAATACAGCCTAGCTATAGCTGATGGGAAGTAGAGAGGAGAGCTGCAGATGTGGGACTGCCTCGCAACACGCAAGCCCGCTGAGCACCACGCTGAAGGCAAGCATGGTGTAGCAGACAACCTGGAGGTGATTCCGAAAAGGGAATGGAGGGGGCTGCTGCTGAAAGAGAGAGAGCAGTGGGAACTACGCACCGTGACAGTAGATACACAGGCCCTCATTACGAGTCTGGCGGTAACCGAGCAGGAAAAACCGGCAGGTTACCGCCGGACTCGTATTACCATTCTGCCTCTGTGATTCCCGGAATCACTGGGGCATTACAAACCCGGTGACCCAGTAATTCTGGAGGCGGAATTCGGTAAATCCCAATTCCGCCTGCAGAACTCAAGATCAGCCGGTCCGGAAACAACAGTGGCGGCGGGTTTACCGCCACCGTTATTTCCAGACCGGCTGACTCGTAATGAGGCCCACAGTGTGCAGCACTGGATGGGGCACACGCAACGCCACTACGCCGAAGCAGAGGAGAGAGGAGAAATGCTTTAGACAACCGGTAAACCCTGGGAAGGAAAAAGGGTTACTGGATTACCGGTGGGTGTATTTTACGCTGCAAAAGCAACAGAAACAACAGGTGAACCTAAAAGGAATAAGTGGGTTACCGGGTAGCCAAATAAAGTAAATCACTTCTTGAGAACACAGTGTGTGGGAAACAGCATCATTATTAAATAGGTCAAGCTATGAGAAAAGCAAGTTACTCATGGATTATTAAACCCAAGTTGAAAGAAAGAGTGACTTGTATGGTTAAGTCCTCGCAGGAAAGTATACCAGGTGAAGTTAAGTATCTGTATGAAAGAAAGTGTTTGTGTAACAAAGTCCTAGCAAACAAGTATAGCAGGTGAAGTTAAGTATCTGTATGACAGAGAGTGTTTGTGTAACAAAGTCTTGGCAAACAAGTACACCAGGTGAAGTTAAGTATATATCAAAGACTGATTGTGCAACCAAGTTTCAGCAGGAAAGTAAACCAGGTGAAGCTAAGTATCTGCATAATACAGTGTTTGGGTAACAGAGTCCTGGCAGGGAAGTATACCAAGTGAAGTTTAGTATTTGTGCAACAATGTCCTGGCAGGAGAGTATTCCAGGAGAAGATTGATGTTTATATAATAAAGTCCTAGTAGGAAAGTGCGGTTTATAGTGATAATTTCGACAACAAAAATGTCGAAAGTCAAAATTTCGAAAATAAAATGTCGAAAAAAAAAATGTCCACTTTTTTTTTCAATGCATTTATTTTTTTAAATGGGGGGGTTCCCCCCCAAACCCCCTTTTTTAATTTTCTTTTTAATTTTTCCCTTTTTTTTTACTCCCGAACCCCTAAAATAAATATATAATTAAAAAAAACGAAAGTCGACATTTTTTTTTTCGACATTTTTTTGTCGACATTTTTGTCTGTCGACATTTTTTTTTCGAAATTATGACTGCCCACCGGAAAGTGCACCAGGTGAAGTGAAAGTTAGGCATTTACATCAGAAGACCTGAGGGTAAGAGTATCCCAGGTGAAGACCAAATACCTATAGCAAAGAACTTTATCGGGAGGCCATACCCTTTAATTAATTAACTATTAGAAATTGTACAGAGAGACAGAAAGTCCTTAGGAAGAGACATACCCTTGGGATTTGTAATGTGTAAAAGAGGAAGAGAAGCTTGTGAAAGGGAGAGGATTCCTCAAGATAGGTAAATACACCAAGGGGAGAGAGTAATCCTCTTTGAACCTGAATATTCTTTTGAGTTGGTGAAACCTGATAACAGAAATCTGGGGAAAGAAGTTGAACCCTGTACTGGTACCGTGAACATTGTTCATTGGAAACCTTTTTTTGTTGGATTGGAACTTTTGTGTTGAACTTGAACATTAAAACACATTGAAAATTCAAGAGTCAATACCCTTAAAAAAGAATGTTTATTTAGAGTGTGAGGACCATACTAGGATTACGGAGACAGGACAGACCTTTTGTTTGTACATCTTGACACTGGACAGATTCATTTGTTTTGGTTGAGGTAGGGAAATTCCTCCTAGATTAGGGATGGTGAGGTATTTTCAACCCCCATTTTTGTTAATAAAAGTTTGTCACCACAAACATGTCTACTCTAAGCCTGCGTCTCATCCCTGGCTCCTCACAGATGTCAGGTGGAGAGTACCAGGAGGTGAACATCAAGAGGTGGCAAGAAATGAACCTTAGGCGGCAGGAGCAGAAAATCATGGGGTCAGAGGGGAACCTCAGGAGTTGGCTGGGGGGAACATCAGGAGGCGAATATCTGGAGATGTCAGGCTGAGAATATTGGGAGATGGACTCAGGACATAGGGAGGTGGCAGGAGGAAATTATCGAGAGGTGGCAGGTGGAGAACATTGGGAGGTGACAGTACGAGATTATCGGGAGGTGGTAGGAGAGAAACAACAGGGGGAACATCCATCACTAGTGAGCTCGTAGACAGTGAGAGCAGAAAGGACCAATAGGGTACACATCTTCAAATGTAGGGGGAAAGGGAACATTCTTATTATAAGGGGTCAAACCAATGGCAGGCAGAACATGTCCGTGGCACGGCATTGTGGAGGACCAGGACTAGAGGGTGAGAAGAGTCAATATCAAGGGTAGAAATCAGGATCTGAGTGAAAAGAGGTGACATCACCCTCCAACTCCTCTGGAGAAATTGGCACAGAAGAATCTAGTTTGCTCATGCCCCAACTAGAAGAAAGCTCAGATTACACCTATGACTTGTGGTGGAGACACAGCGAAAGTGACAACACCTACAGGAAGGATCGGCAATATAAATGTCCTGGCATTGCCAGGAAGCAAGTCAGAAAACGTTTTGGGGGAAAAAGAACCCAAGAACTGAGCATCGGGTAGGAAACCATGTGAAAGTCCACAAGAGAACTGGTGAAACTATTGACAAAAGACCATTCTGAGATTTTTGGGGGATTTCGTTTGAATTTATGTCCATGTCCACCAATTATAGGAGTTTTTGTATTTGAGTTTCTCACGCCACTTACCTGGAGACCGGGATTCTCTGCACCCGCTTTCCCCTCCACCTCTTGGCGTGTCTACCCACACTTTCACGCATGGGGATCCGCCACGGGGAGAGCGTCGGGGGTCCGCACTGGAACTCCGCTGCGCATGCGGTCACGGTTCCGTGCATTCGCCGTGGATTGGGCCCTCGCGATTGGAAGGGCTCGCTCTGGGTCCGCCGGCGCCCGGCAACGAAACGGCTTGCGTCCCAAGCCTCGCGGGTGCCAGCAACCCATAAAAGGGAGCAGTGATCGGGAGCAAGTCGCGTCTCAACGCGGTTTGTTCTGGATCGTGTTGCCCGCTCGCTCGGCTCCCGAGTTTTCCTGTTTGCTCCTGCCTTCAGCCTTCTGGCCCTGGTTTCTCCTCTCCTTACCTGTTCTACCTCTCCTGCGGGTCCCTGGGCCATTTGCCTGTCCAGCCCTAGCTGTGGGTTCCCTATCCCTTTTCTTGGATTCCCTTGGGTTCCCATCCCAGTCTTCAGGCTCCCTCCTTGGTACTTGGGTCTTCCAGCTCCTGGATCAGTTCCCTTCCTCCTGCCTGAGTCCTCTCCTGTTTTGTTCCGGACTTTTGGACAATCAGTTGTTTCACCTGTCTGGCCAGTCTCATCTTGACCTGTTTCCTATTGCCTGCAAGTTCCTCGCATTCCTGTGGACATAGTTCAACCAGCCTATGTCTTCTCCTCGTGATCATCTTTGGCCAGCCTTGGACTTGAGTCGGCCTCAGCATCTGCTTCATTTCTCTTGGGATTGGCTCATTTGGATTTCACCCTTTAGCAAGAATCTTCTAAGGACTTAGAACTTCTGCCTCTCCTGCCTGTGCCTGCACAGTCCCTACGTCACGCTAATCAGGAGAGTGCATCCCGTGACGTTGGGAGTCGGTCCATCTTCCACCCAGTATCAATCTTGGGTGGTGGAGAGGCTGGTTCCTCGTGTCACTTGTTCATCTAGCAACTGGTGTCAGTCTGGCTGCCACATCAAGATCAGCAACCAAGCATACAGGTACGCAACATTATCATGATACTCACCTTAACAGAGTTGGTAAAGATTGAGAATAAAGTTCCTTAATCTTCAAACCACGCTTGGTCGGGTCCAATCTTTGTGAAAGGTGTGACAGGTGTTTGCACTTTCCTACAGCCTTAGTGTTTGAGTGGGGGGTCAGTGTTCCACAATTTGGGTGGGCAAAGGTCCACAGTTTGGGTGCGAGAGAAGAATTCTCTGGCACACTTGGAGATTTGGAATCATTCCCAGGTTTTTGATGATGACTGATTGACAGTGATGATGCGTCCTGCATCCTCTGTTAAGATGTTAGATCACAATTAGGAGACTGACAAATAAGCACTGTGTTCATTATTATAGCATGGAGAATTCAGGGGAGAAAACTTCAAATGGAGACGACGTGATATTATTCTCTTTTGTAAGTTCCATCATCCCCTTCCTTTTGGACCACTAGGGAGTATTCAAGTTCACACCCAACCCCCCCCCCAATCCTGAGAAACAATGGGACAAAGAAGAGGAAGATGGGAGTCATGAGGATTGCCCATGGGAATCAAAGGGCAATGGATTCCTATGGGCATTCTCAATGTTGTCTGAATAATGAGATCAGCAAGGGTCAGGCAATTACTGACAATTACTCAGACCTGTCTTTCATTAAGCCTCACCACATGGATAGAAGGCGGAGTATGAGAGCACAAAATGAGCGAGGCTGGATACGTAAAGAAGCAGTTTCTCCATGGCCGATGCAAACCAGGCGACACGAAGGAAAAGGCAGAGGGGCTGCTTGAGAAAGCTGGAACTCAAAGGACAGCCAGGCGAGAATTCCCTGTGATCAAAGGGCCATAAGAGTTCAAGGGAAGGGGCAGTGTGGAAGAGGACGATACTGCTGCTGAACGACATGGTTGCCTCATTCCAATCCAGGATGAAGGCTAAGTTGGGGTGGAGACGAATAGGCTTTACAGAGCCTTGACGGCTGCAAAGTCGGATCCACACGACCGGTGAGTTACTGAGAGAAACGAAAGCCTGGTTGGGTCTGAATCAAACAAAGGCGCTACCGTGAATGAAACAGTTTCAAAGATTGAAAGGTGTTTGTTGAAATTTACTGCACGCACTATCAAAATAACAGATGCGTTCTGCAGGAGAAGCTCATATTATCGAAAGACTCTATGAAAGTTTTTTCCGTTGTGTTGAACTGTAACCAAGGGGAAAGGGATATTGAGATCCTGAGTGAAAGTCATAAAACATATTGAGAGTACCAAGAAGACTGCTGGGTTATGGACGGCGGCTCTGGCAACGGGTGGGATACCACAACCAAGACCAATCAGGGGAGATCTCAACAAAGAGAGCACTGTTTGGAGATCCTGTAACCAAGACGGGAGAAGCGTATTTGCAGACGCTGATGGTAGTTTGTTTTGTTGTTACAAAATGGCAGAACGTGAGAGGGAAAAGACGAAGACTGGTGGACCTATCCGGGCTCAAACGAGTAGGAGAAGACGGGCCAGGGCTACAACCAGCCATTAGGAACCAGAGTAACACTTGAGAGTGAACCAACTTTTAGGGGGACTTTTTCTTGTTCAAACTCTGTTCAATCAATCACTTCTGCAGAGTAACTTGATGGCAGTCCTTCATTTGTACAGTGGGATTGGTCCTTTATGCCTCTCTCCGAAAGCCTGTAGGCTGGGCCAGTGCTCCTTTGGTCCAGTTGAATGCTGTGCACGTCGTGGGTCAGAACCCGTACCAACCATCCTCACAGGAAGCTTCATGTTATCAGATATAACCCACACAACTACTGGACTCCTCGGAATAGGGAGGGTTGCTGATAGCCCTTCTAGGGGATTTCCTGTCCTCAAAGAGATGGCGAGTGTCCGCTTGCCATTTCCCTTAGGGGTTGTTAAGCTTAGCTGGCTCACCTCCCTAGTCCCAAATGGGGTGCTTCCTTGGGGAGGAGGGACGAATTCCCTGGGTTCGTCGCAACAGTTGTGTGTTTGAATAGACAAAAGCAGGTTGATCTGCTGAATGGTATTGTTTTGACCTCCAGTCATTATGTATATTAATTATCAAATTAGCATAAATGCAAGAAGCAATACAACAAAGGGTGTGACGTCCAGGGGTTAGGCCAAGCAGTCAAGGATTGAGCGGTGGTCAGGGCTCTCTTAGGGGAGAACACCCCCTTATGTTGGTCCCCTGAGGTTTACATCCTCGGCCACTCCTTGCTCTCTTCCCTGCACCATCTCCAGGAGCTGAGGACACAAAGGCAGATCAAATGAGTTTCCTAGGCTGGGAAATTGCATTGCAGGCGCTTGGCATCACAGAGAGGGAAGCAGTTGTGTGCTGTTGCTTTGGCAACCTGTATTGAAAGTCGGCTTCTATGTCAAGGTGAAACGAATGTAGAAAAAATAAGGTAGGACCAATTTACAAGGTAGACCTTGCATAGGCCGCTGGGGCAAGGAGCAATGCACAAGGGTGTAAACACACAGGCCCAAAAGCAAGCCACAAGGAGCCTCAAGGAGGAGCATGCCCGCATGGGGCCCTGTGGTAACACACACAAGGGTGTGAACCCACACTGGGGCAGGAGTCTTCGAACAACACAGTGGGGGGCGTATACCCACATAGGAGAATGAATAACACACGGGGGAGCGGGAGGGAAAGAGCAGATATACCAAGGTTGTGTAATGACCTTTATGTATGGACAGGAGAAATGAAAAGGAGCTGTGTCCTTTGCGGAAGCACGGGGTTAATGCACAAGACATGTGACCTTTATGGGAACGCAGGAGCATTGGGCAGGTCAGACATGTGGTCTCTATCGGAGGACAGGAACAACATGGAACCTGTAAACCTGAAAGGGCCAGGCAGAGTGTCAATGTGCACTCACACCACAGAGATGCCTCAGGAGCAAGGGACAGGGAAGCTCGGGAGATTGAACCACCTTTGGGCCGAGTGTCAGTTCCGGAGAAATACAAGCAATGCACGCGGGGACAATCCTAGATCCTGAACAGCAACACGGTGTTGTAGCCACCAAGAGGACAAGGGAGAAGGAGTTCTAGAACAATGAAGAAGACTGGGGAATCAGGAGAAGTGAACCAAGGAAGCTGTAACCATCTCGGAGGTTGGGGTGCAATGCCAAATGTAGTCTTCTCATCACCCAAGGGTTTCTTAAGGAATGAACAAGAGTGGCATATAACTACCCTGGGAGCACAACTAGGCAACATCAACAGGGACCCAAAGGGACTGGTAAATACATATGGGTTGGAAATAATGAACGAGGGAGACCTGTAACCACCTCCAGGACTCGTATGCATGGAGCAAGGGAGACCACCTCAAGGACTTGTATACCAGGAACAAGGGAGACCTGTAACCACCTCAGGGACTCATATGCAAGGAGCAAGGGAGACTTATAACCACCCCAGGGACTGGTATGCAAGGAACAAAGGAGACCTGTAAGCAACTCAGGAACACGTATGCAATGAGCAAGGGAGACCACCTCAAGGACTTGTATACCAGGAACAAGGGGGACCTGTAACCACCTCAGGGACTCATATGCAAGGAGCAAGGGACACCTGTAACCACCTCAGGGACTTGTATGCAATGTAGACCTGTAGCCACCCCAGGGACTCGTTTGCAAGGAGCAAGGGACTCCTGTAACCACCTCAGGAACTTGTATGCAAGGAGCAAGGGAGACCACCTCAAGGACTTGTATACCAGGAACAAGGGGGACTTATAACCACCTCAGGGACTTGAATGCATGGAACAAGGGCGACCTGTAACCACCTCAGGAACTCGTATAGAAGGAGTAATGGAGTCCTGAAACAACCGCAGGGACTCATAACAGGAACAAGGGAGACCTGTAACCACCTCAGGGGCTCATATGCAAGGAGCAAGGGAGCACAGACCTATTTTGAGAAGCAATGCAGCACTTTAAGGGGTATACAACAGTACAGATGGATAATAGAGCACTGCTCAGAGGTAACAACAGAACAGATATACAGCGTGGGTGGTAGGATGTAGAGGGGCACAAAGTAGGGGTACAGCTGCACTGGGTGGCAGGAGGAGAGGCCGGGTGTCATCAAATGAGGCAGGAGGCGTTAGGGGCAATGTGATTGCCTAGGTGTTGAGGAGGAGAGACTCCGTGAAGAGGTCGGTCTTGAGTTCTTTTCTGAATTGTAGGAGCTTGGGGCGAGTCTGATGCCGACGGGGAGGGGGTTCCATAGTCTTGGGGTGTATGCAGAGAAGGATGGTTTTCTGGTCCTTTCCTTTCTGCAGTAGCAGATTTCAAGTCTGCATGTGTCCCGGATCCTGGTGGTGCGCTGCCCCGGGGTGGCTGGGTGACTTGAGTGCGACTGCCGTACAGATGATGCAGCAAGACTTGAAGGTGATTTGTGGGTGCAGTGGGAGCCAGTGAAGGTCGATGAGGGCCGGGGTGATGTGGTCATATCTGCCTAGACCCTTGATGAGTTGTGTGCAGGACACTTCTTAGGGGCACAAGGGAGGACAATGCCCCCATCCAGGTGAGATATGACCAGTACTTGAACATTGGATCTAAAGCTGTCCGGACGGAGGACGATCTTGATTTTACGCAGGAGGGAGAGCTGATACCAAGCTGTCTGAGTTTTCTTAGCTATGTGTGTCTTGTAGGAGAGAGATTTGTCGATGTGGAGCGAGAGGGACATGGCGCAAGAGGCGAGCTCAGGAGTGAAGCCAGAGTTTATGGCTGATAGCCAGGTCTGTTTGTCTGGGTGTTCAGTGTTGTTGGTGATTAATAGGAATTCGGTCTTGGAGGGGTTGAGCTTCAAGTATGTGATGGACATCCAAGAGTGGATCAGCGAGAGGCAGGCTTTAAGCCTATGTATGTCTTGATAGGAGTCAAGGGTGGGGGAGGTGGTTTGGGAGTCATCTGTAATAATGAAAAAGGGCGACTTAGGACCAGAATAGTTTCAAGCGCCATGAAGAGAAATCACCATCTCATTTGGGTCCCAGGAGTGAGGAACAGTGAAAACCTCTAGCGACATTGTGGAAAAAGGTGAAAGAGAATTCTATCATGCCGAGGTCCTGGAAGCAATATAGAAATACCTCATTCTCTGGGTCCTGGAGGAAGGAAGACTGGCCACACTGGTGGAGTAGAATGAGGAACTCAACCTATCCTTGAGCCAAGGTTGAACACAGCAAGTCTCAGGAGGTCCAAGGAGCAGAGGCTTGAAATGAAACGGGTTCAGGAGCCACAGAAAGGGAAGAATTTCAACTATCGTCTTGGCAGTAAACATAGAAGAAGGGCTTCCAACAACTCAGATGACTATATGTATTATGCACAGTCAAATGTTGCTCTGTAATATGTTTGTTTTGACTCACTAAGGAACAATAGAAGAGTACACACTCATATCCCACTAATGGGGTCGCTGATCACAACGCCCACTTCCTCATCCAAGGGTAGAGGCGAGGAGTGTCGTACAGCGTCGGACTATCTTTTTCACCAGAACAGAGCCCCCCCAGCTCTTTCATCGGGTGGAAGGGAAGTCTTGCCAAGCTTTTTCCACTTTGACTTCACAAGTAGAAAGGAGATTTATCCCGTTTGTTTCAGTTGCTTTTATTTTAAAACATCTCCGACATCCACAACAAGTTACTCTAAAACGTTTGGTTAGCATACAAGAAGTCAGGGTTTTCCTATGCAAAACCCCACACACTCCAATGCCTACCAGCTTAATGTCTACCCAGACAACTACACAGCATGGATCTCAAAAACCAATACCTACCACCTCAATGCCCGTCCCAGACAGCGCCAAATGATAGTGCTCACCGCAGCCATGAAATAGGCTCAACTTCCAATACCTACCACCTGTGGGGACCTACAAGTACTCCCCATCTTCTTAGGCAAAAGGGGGGGCTGCTAGGAAAAGGGTCGGTCTAGCAAGGAAAGTAAACAACCAATCTACTAGGAAATCACACCTGCCCCAGCCAATCCAGAAGGCCAAGACAAGTGCCCATTCCCTGGAAGCACTATAAAAGAGGGGAATGAAAAAGGAAAGGAGAAGGAGTATGGAAGGAAGCCGATGCGCTTCCAGGCTGTCCTCAGATACATGGTGGCCAGGCTACCTGGGAAAGGGTCGCTCACTTCTTAGCCGACCTGTAGAAGCTCCTCTGGAGACGCCCCAGCCAGAGCTCACTCCCCCAAGGAAGACTGACAACTGGAGAGTGAAGGACCTCCTGAATGGTGCTGTTCCAAGGAGAAGGGACCCTGATGGGAACACCTTGAACCAAGACCAGTGGCAGGAGGCTGCCACAATGTCGTCTGTCTGAAAAGGACTCGGGATGGATTGGGGAGAAATGCCTATTGATATCATTGCTACAAACCCAAGGTCCGGGAGAGAGCTGGTGTGGAGTCGGATGAAGTCTGTGTCTGGGAGAGACCTACCGTACCCAAGGTCGAGGGAACGACCTGAAGCGTATGAGAAGTCTGATGAGAAGTCGATTCAACCTTCAAGCAAGCCATCGCCAGGAGAAAGCCTCAGAGAAGGAACCGGATACAGGGAACCTAAGATCTAGCAGAGGTCTTCAGTGAGCCGGTGAAAGCAAGAAGACTGGACGTGTCTTCCCAGAAGAAGCTGTTTACTTTTGCCATATTAGCTAAGGACTGTAAATGTAAATTTAGGTTTTGGATTGCTTGTTGGTGGAAACTTCGAATATTTGCATTGATTGCTTAGGACAGCCGGGAGGCCAAAAGACTCATTAAGTTGAGGTACTGGAACTTTTTCTTGGCCAATGCTTTATGAGAGTTGGGGGTCCCAAGGAGGAGCAGGAATTTACAGGAGCAGGTTTCAGAACTTTAGGATTTGACATGTAGAGAAAGTCCCAGTTCATGTTGGCCCAGCCCTGACACGGTTTACTTTAGAATTTCTTTCAGAATATACAGTTTGAACCATACACCCTATGGGAGGTTCATCTAACCCGCACTGGGGAGAATAAAATAAAGCCAAATATTAGAGTGTTGAGGGTGTCATTGGTCGGCCTTACTACAGAGCTCAAGTCTTTCACCAGGTCTGCGGCACATGATGGAGCACCACCGCAATACCCGCTCCAGACAGCTATACGTTATGGTGCTCACAGCATCTTTGGCATATACTCAACATGTAATACCTACCACCACAATACTCGCACCCGACAGCTATACATGATGGAGCTCAATGCAGCCATGGCATACGCCCAACTTCTAATACCTACCACCGCAATACTCGCACCAGGCAGCTACACATGATGGAGCTCACTGCAGCCATGGCATACGCTCAACTTCTAATACCTACCACCGCAATACTCGCATCCAGGCAGCTACACAAGATGGAGCTCACTGCAGCCATGGCATACGCCCAACTTCTAATACCTACCACCGCAATACTCACACCAGACATCTACACATGATGGAGCTCACTGCAGCCATGGCATACGCCCAACTTCTAATACCTACCACCGCAATACTCGCACCAGGCAGCTACACATGATGGAGCTCACTGCAGCCATGGTATACGCTCAACTTCTAATATCTACCACCGCAATACTCGCACCAGGCAGCTACACATGATGGAGCTCACTGCAGCCATGGTATACGCTCAACTTCTAATATCTACCACCGCAATACTCACACCAGACATCTACACATGATGGAGCTCACTGCAGCCATGGCATACGCCCAACTTCTAAAACCTACTACCGCAATACTCGCACCAGGCAGCTACACATGATGGAGCTCACTGCAGCCATGGCATACGCCCAACTTCTAATACCTACCACCTCAATACTCGCATCAGGCAGCTACACATGATGGAGCTCACTGCAGCCATGGCATACGCCCAACTTCTAATACATACCACCGCAATACTCGCAACCAGGCAGCTACACATGATGGATCTCACTGCAGCCATGGCATACGCCCAACTTCTAATACCTACCACCGCAATACTCGCAACCAGGCAGCTACACATGATGGAGCTCACTGCAGCCATGGCATACGCCCAACTTCTAATACCTACCACCGCAATACTCGCAACCAGGCAGCTACACATGATGGAGCTCACTGCAGCCATGGCATACGCCCAACTTCTAATACCTACCACCGCAATACTCGCATCAGGCAGCTACACATGATGGAGCTCACTGCAGCCATGGTATACGCTCAACTTCTAATATCTACCACCGCAATACTCGCAACCAGGCAGCTACACATGATGGAGCTCACTGCAGCCATGGCATACGCCCAACTTCTAATACCTACCACCGCAATACTCGCAACCAGGCAGCTACACATGATGGAGCTCACTGCAGCCATGGCATACGCCCAACTTCTAATCCCTACCACCGCAATACTCGCATCAGGCAGCTACACATGATGGAGCTCACTGCAGCCATGGTATACGCTCAACTTCTAATATCTACCACTGCAATACTCGCACCAGGAAGCTACACATGATGGAGCTCACTGCAGCCATGGTATACGCTCAACTTCTAATATCTACCACCGCAATACTCGCAACCAGGCAGCTACACATGATGGAGCTCACTGCAGCCATGGTATACGCTCAACTTCTAATATCTACCACCGCAATACTCGCATCCAGGCAGCTACACAAGATGGAGCTCACTGCAGCCATGGCATACGCCCAACTTCTAATACCTACCACCGCAATACTCACACCAGACATCTACACATGATGGAGCTCACTGCAGCCATGGCATACGCCCAACTTCTAATACCTACCACTGCAATACTCGCAACCAGGCAGCTACACAAGATGGAGCTCACTGCAGCCATGGCATACGCCCAACTTCTAATACCTACCACTGCAATACTCACACCAGACATCTACACATGATGGAGCTCACTGCAGCCATGGCATACGCCCAACTTCTAAAACCTACTACCGCAATACTCGCACCAGGCAGCTACACATGATGGAGCTCACTGCAGCCATGGCATACGCCCAACTTCTAATACCTACCACCGCAATACTCGCACCAGGCAGCTACACATGATGGAGCTCACTGCAGCCATGGCATACGCCCAACTTCTAATATCTACCACCGCAATACTCACACCAGACATCTACACATGATGGAGCTCACCGCAGCCATGGCATACGCCCAACTTCTAATATCTACCACTGCAATACTCACATCAGACATCTACACATGATGGAGCTCACTGCAGCCATGGCATACGCCCAACTTCTAAAACCTACTACCGCAATATTCGCACCAGGCAGCTACACATGATGGAGCTCACTGCAGCCATGGCATACGCTCGACTTCAGTACCCATTCACATATCCACCCACAGAACTCCGAATCTGAAAAAAACACTTTCCAAGCACTTTCCAAGAGCATCCAAGCAAGCACCCGCAATGACTGTCAACAAACCCTACCTGAATACATTACTAAGAAGCGATACCATTTTCAACTGTCACTCCTACATATGCAACAAACAATACCTCACACACTTTGCAAGCATGCATCTGTCACAGACATACACAGGTTTCCATCTTTCAACAACAGTTCCATACCTATAAGAGAGAGAGTCTCTCTCTCTTTCTCGCTCTCTCTGAGCAGATCTGTAGATTTCAACAGAACACTATCAGAACTGTGCGGTAAAACAAAAACAACTTTTCCAAAATTGCTTAGCATGTCATTAAAGAAGCGCATGTGTACTTACACCTTGGAGTGATCCCACATTGCACACTGCGGCTCCGACGTGCCCTGCAGGAGGTAAAACAAGAAACCTTGTAAACTCAAAATATGGTTTTACAATCAGTCAAGCAGAAATGTGAGCAGAGATGGCATTTTTGAGAGAAGAGGTCCCTTAGCGTGGAAGCTTGATGGAAATCCCATTACGAAGCCATCAATCAAGTCACTGCGTCACCCTCAAAAATGTTCCCCGGCGTCTACTTTGCTTCATCTCTAATAGCGGCCGCTGAAGAGGAATCTGCCTACTCTCATCCTTCTCCATCAAACGCCACTCCTCTGCCTGTCCTGGGTGGAAAATGCACATCATCAGTAGGGGGAATATGGCCGACGGAGTGCGTGCCTTCCAGTCACCTAGAGACTTGTGTATCCGCCACACAACTGGCAAGCAAGATGGCTGCACACAAGATGGCTGCGCACGCCACAGAGCGTGCAAGCAAGATGGCTGCACACAAGATGGCTGCGCACGCCACAGAGCGTGCAAGCAAGATGGCTGCACACAAGATGGCTGCGCACGCCACAGAGCGTGCAAGCAAGATGGCTGCACACAAGATGGTTGCACATGCCACAGTACGTGCAAGCAAGATGGCTGCACACAAGATGGCTGCACATGCCACCGTGCGCCCAAAAAAGATGGCTGCACACGCCACGGTGCGTGCAAGCAAGATGGCGGCACACAAGATGGCTGCACACGCCACAGTGCGTGCAAGCAAGATGGCTGCACACGCCACAGTACGTGCAAGCAAGATGGCTGCACACAAGATGGCTGCGCACTCCACAGAGCGTGCAAGCAAGATGGCTGCACACAAGATGGCTGCACACGCCACGGTGCGTGCAAGCAAGATGGCGGCACACAAGATGGCTGCACACGCCACAGTGCGTGCAAGCAAGATGGCTGCACACGCCACAGTACGTGCAAGCAAGATGGCTGCACACAAGATGGCTGCGCACTCCACAGAGCGTGCAAGCAAGATGGCTGCACACAAGATGGCTGCACATGCCACAGTGCGTGCAAACATGATGGCTGCACATGCCACAGTGCGTGCAAGCAAGATGGCTGCACACGCCACAGTGTGTGCAAACAAGATGGCTGCACACAAGATGGCTGCACACAAGATGGCTGCACACGTCACGGTGCGTGCAAGCAAGATGGCGGCACAAAATCAGAGGCGGATTTAGCACTTATATGACGGACAAAGATCGGGCGGGCCCTGCTGTGTCCTGGTGACACCTTCCAAATTACTTCACACCAGCCACAATACACACGCCCTTGTTGGCAATAGGGCACACTGGAATAACAAAGAGCAGCTATAGAGCTTGTCCGGCTAAACATCTGCTAGCGCCCATGGGGACCCATTGCAATATCAATGGGCCCCCACTTTCTTTCTTACATGGAAGGGGGTGGACACAGTCTGTAACACCCTTGGGTTCCTTAAATAAGAATGTTCTTCGGTCTCAAGGGGCAGGCAGCCAGAGTGGAGCTGAAACAATAAACTGCCACTAAAAAGGTATGTAACTGCTCTGTCAGCAGATGAAACCAGAGTAAAAGAGGTGATACTATTGCTCGAGGCTGGGTGCTATCAACGCCAGTCGGTAACCTGCTACAAAGTGCTCATTTAAAGTCTTCAGTTAAGCTGACAGCAGCCAGCAAAGGGCAGCCTACAACATGCACACAAGGCAAAGTGCATATTCAATGCCATGAAAGTAAGAAATATGTTGCTGTGTAGTAGCCAAATAGGGGCAGCTTCTTACCCCCAAACCCCCGCCTCTTTCCCCAATACTATTGAACACATACACAGAACCAAATTACAACACTGTGGGACTGTTAGGCACATAAGGCACTGATATGCTCTATTGGTTATATGTTATGTCATTGCTGGGAAAAACATTGAGGGGCACTAGATATTTTTTTAACCTACTGAACACACTTCCCAACATATTTTAGGACTGGTGCAATTATATAGACAAACTTCAGTCCTAGAATATTTGGGGAAAACGTTTTATAGTGGATAAAAAAAAAAAAATATGGAGTGCTTCTCAATGTTTTTTTCAGCGATTAAATCACTGGGTACCGTTCTAATTTCTTTCGGGCCTGTCCAGCAGAAGCTATGCAGAACCCTAATTTTCACAATATGGATTGACATGATCAGAAGCAACATCACAGTAAACATCATTACAAGCAGTGGCATCAGTCTTCAGTACTCTAGGACACCAAAGGTAAAGACATTAAAGTACGTTTCCAAGTGTAAGCCAAGAGAATAATGTGCTGTGCAATGCATAAATATTCACTATTATTAATATGTAAAAACTCAATAGTTTACTTAACATGAGGGTTTCTCTTCATAGGAAAAACTAGAGGGGCGATTACAAGCATGATGGTCCCGAAAAATGAGGTGCCGGTAAAAATGTGTACATGCACCTTTTCCGCACCGGTATACTCTGAGTCTGCCGGTAGGGGCACTTAACTACCGGCAGGCCTGGCCTGCCGGTAGTTCAAGCCCTTACCGGCAGTGAATTCACTGAATCACTGGCACCTTAACAGTGGTGGCAGAGATTCAGGGGTTCCATCCCATGGAATGAGAACTTACCACCATTGCCGTGCCCATAATATTCCAGTAACACCGGGATATCAGATGCTGGTAACAGTAAGGCAAGACTGCCGTAACCCGCCAGTAGCACCAGTGGGTTTATTTATTTTTATTTATTTTAATTCTTATAACGCGCCGCATGCCCATAGGCCTCAGGGCGCACAAAAAACAGAGACATAGACAGGACAACAAGAGAGAGCAAGCAGGATGAGAAAGGGGTCATAAGGATTACTCCATGTTAGGTTTTTATGGATTTTTTAAATAAGAGGTAGTTTTTGATTTGTCGTAGCCCTGCCGGCAGAGCTTTCCAAAGTAGAGGGTCCTGAATGTCAAGCGTGGTGGTTCAAAATTTTGCAGTCTTAAATCTGGGGGAAGCAAGGACTGTGGCAGAGGATGAACGAAGATTTCTTCCATTGCTCTTGATGTTAATGCGTTCAAACAAGTAGATGGGACTGCTGAAAGAGAGGCATTTATGTTTCGTAGTGAGCATTTTATGTGTAATGCGATGTTTGACTGGTAGCCAATGAAGCTTCTTCCTGAAGATGGAGATATGGGAGCGACGAGATTGAGTGAAGATGGTCCGCACAGCATTGTTCTGGGCCACTTGTAAGGATTGGATATTTGCGGCTGTAGTTCCAGACAATAGGCTATTGCAATAGTCCCGTCTGGAGTTTATCAACAACGTGGATAGAAGAGCACAGTTTTTTCAGCTGTTAGAAATGGACGGATGTAATTGATTCGCTTATTGATCAGTCCGCAGCTAGACCTGATGTAAGAGACGTGCGGCTTCATGGATAATTCGTCGTCTAAGACAACTCCCAGAGTTTTTACCTTCCTCTGGACTGTGATGATGTTGCCTGCAATAAGGAAGTTGGAGTAATGAGTATCTAGTTTGCTCCGGGTGTTCTTGGAGGATACTCTCATTAGTTTGGTTTTAGTGTTGTTTAAGGCTAGAGAGTTACAAGCCATCCAATCCTGGATGGCTTTGTAGATGTTATTGATGGCCTCAACATCATTTCTGTACTGACCACTAAGCTGTATGACCACCTGTGTGTATTCTGCATACTTGGTATACTGAACAGCAATACAGCTATTCTCCCATACAGCATTCTTTTTGGCCCCCTCTTTTTTTCCTTACTAGCAATATGTTCTCTACTATGCCACTCTTTCCTACTCTTTTTTAACTGTCATCCCCTGTTCTTTACTCATTCCCTTAATCCTCCTGCCTAAATGTGGGGTGGGACAGACGCATGACAGTTTTGAGTGGGGCAATTTTGCAGGGGGTTTCACAGCATGGACTAGAGGACACAAGAAGTGTGTAACTGGAAGTGGCCCGCTGAAGCCAGCGACAACATAGGAGAGCGTGGACCGGTGATGAAGAGGCCAGGAAAACATACCGGATGAGAGACATACTGAGAAGGAACTAGAACACAGGTTGTGGTGGGGCCCGCTCCCAGGTCACTAGGGCGGGCCACACAGATGTCGCGGTCACCCGACAGACACCGTTGGGGCTGCATTCCTGCTGCGGATGGATCACCTTGTGAGCTCTGGATCACCGGAGACAGACACGTGGGCTGGGGGCACCCAGGCCGGGGTTGCACAGCCAACCATGATCACACGCCTGGTAACTTCAGGAGGGACAGTGTTGCCCAACGGGGTACCATCCTCGTGCAGAGCCCCGCCATTGGGCCTCCTGCATGCGGTGTGGCACCAGCATGGTGCTTGCAATAACGAGACTGCAGTCAGCTTGGAATCGACTGACGAGCCGGAAGCGACTCGTCCTTTTTATTAACTTGGTCACATCGTTGCCACCATGTGACCATACACATATCCTTGGGAGCTACCATGTTCCCGAGGAGGGGTGACATGCAAAACCGGTGACTGGCAGAGATCCGTCAAAGAGTGAGCCAAGGGAGGTGTAATGGCCGAGGTGTCGACAGGTGACTGAAAACCAGCTTTCAAGTTCTCCATTTGCTTCATTATTTGCACAACAAGGAGGATAGTTGGCTGCACCAGTAGCAGTGGGGTCGGAAGCAGTCTAGCACCCCACCAAGTGTGTAACCTTCTTGTTGACCTCCACGGTCCTTGGCCCTTCTCCCTCTCACCGAGTTCAAGGCCACTTCCCAGGAGGTTCAAACAGTCACTCGCATTCTGGAGGATTTTATAGTGACCTGAACACGTCCATCTTATCCATGTGGCTTTCTTGTCTGCTGCAGGGTCCGCCAGGTTCTGGCGCTTGTCTTTCTGGACTCCGCACCAGGCAGTAGTCCCCAGCACTGGGGCCACCCGACTAGGGCCAGGTGTTACACATAATTCCACACGGTACTTCCAATCTTTACCCACCTGGTGTGTTCTCCTGCGCACCCTACACTGCAGGTCAACCCCCTCGCTGACCATGCACCCTCAATGCAAGCCCTCTCCACCAGTTTTGGAGCAATCTCCTGGTTTGGTTTTAAAAGGACTCCCTTTCCCCTTTCCAAAGCTATCTCCCCTATTCCTCGTCCTCGTCTTGCATGGTCTAACACCCGCTTCAGCGTGTATGATGTTGGATTCGTATTTTTGCATTTATTTGCGGCGCACATAATTAGGTATCTAGGTGGTAGTTTCAGTGTGGAAGGGAAGGTTATTTATAACGCGCTCGTTTTCTCTCTCTTTTTTTTTTCCAAGCGCAGGTCCGGTTTTCGAACCTGTGTTTGCTCAGCGTGGTCCTGCTTCCAAGACCCGCGCGTTGCCACAGAGCGATCCGCGCCATGGTAACCCCAGTGAGCTGCACTCTCAAACCTGTTCCCAGCAAGGGGTGTTGCTCAGTCTGGAAAAGATCCGAGGCTACACTAATGTCGGGATTGTCTGGCCTCGGGGCTAGCTAGCCTTTTGCTTGTAGACCCTGAGATTCTATCCAGGGCTACAACCAAAAGACCCGGGGCTATAGCCCCCTCAGCCCCCCCTAGCAACACCTCTGCTCCCAGCTAAGTGACATTGGTTAATCGCAAAATGTGTCTTGCAGAGCCACGTCATCGCGAGTGTCGTGCACTGGAATCCTCAGTTACCTACTTTCCACATCTACGTGGGACTTTGTGCCGCACTTGGGGCGGGGGTCAAGGGACACGATTGAATACGTGACCTAGGAGGCTAGAAATGGAATGGGGGCCAGAGGGATCCCTGTGTACTGCCAGCACCCCGGGGATCCCTGCCATCCTCCCCTAGCCTCTCACCCTACCGGGTAATGAGGCAACGACCCCTTACCCTCTGTCCCTAGTTGCGCCTGTACACTACTCGCAGCTTGTAGTGCTTACTTTGGCAGGGTGTGGCCGCCCAGAAGCAATTTGCAGATAAGTTATTAACTAACAGACACAGCAAATGTAATCATGTTTTTTCGAAGATATCTTTCCAAGTTCTTTTGCAGGAGCCTTCATCCAGATACCCAATCATATTAAAACACTCTCACCAGGAAATCTGCAGACAATAAAAGGGTTCGGAAAGGCTGGCTTGATAAGCAATGCAGAACAGCCATTTGTGAGCACATATGCTCGAGTGGAAAGATCCGAAAGCGGATATCTACGCCTGAGAGCTAATTACATGGTGGATCCAGCAGCCAAAGAGAGAGAGCTCAGGGAAATGGCGGATCTAGCAGCCAAGGAGAGAGAGCTCAGGGAAATGGCAGATCTAGCAGCCAAGGAGAGAGAGCTCAGGGAAATGTCGGATCTAGCAGCCAGGAGATAGAGCTCAGGGAAATGGTGGATCCAGCAGCCAAGGAGAGAGAGCTCAGGGAAATGGCGGATCCAGCAGCCAAGGAGAGAGAGCTCAGGGAAATGGCGGATCTAGCATCCAAGGAGTGAGAGCTCAGGGAAATGTCGGATCTAGCAGCCAGGAGATAGAGCTCAGGGAAATGGTGGATCCAGCAGCCAAGGAGAGAGAGCTCAGGGAAATATCGGATATAGCAGCCAAGGAGAGAGAGCTCAGGGAAATATCGGATCTAGCAGTCAAGGAGTGAGAGCTCAGGGAAATGGCAGATCTAGCAGCCAGGAGATAGAGCTCAGGGAAATGGTGGATCCAGCAGCCAAGGAGAGAGAGCTCAGGGAAATGGCGGATCCAGCAGCCAAGGAGAGAGAGCTCAGGGAAATGGCGGATCTAGCAGCCAAGAGTGAGAGCTCAGGGAAATGTCGGATCTAGCAGCCAAGGAGAGAGAGCTCAGGGAAATGGCAGATCTAGCAGCCAAGGAGAGAGAGCTCAGGGAAATGTCGGATCTAGCAGCCAGGAGATAGAGCTCAGGGAAATGGTGGATCCAGCAGCCAAGGAGAGAGAGCTCAGGGAAATGGCGGATCCAGCAGCCAAGGAGAGAGAGCTCAGGGAAATGGCGGATCTAGCATCCAAGGAGTGAGAGCTCAGGGAAATGTCGGATCTAGCAGCCAGGAGATAGAGCTCAGGGAAATGGTGGATCCAGCAGCCAAGGAGAGAGAGCTCAGGGAAATATCGGATATAGCAGCCAAGGAGAGAGAGCTCAGGGAAATATCGGATCTAGCAGTCAAGGAGTGAGAGCTCAGGGAAATGGCAGATCTAGCAGCCAGGAGATAGAGCTCAGGGAAATGGTGGATCCAGCAGCCAAGGAGAGAGAGCTCAGGGAAATGGCGGATCCAGCAGCCAAGGAGAGAGAGCTCAGGGAAATGGCGGATCTAGCAGCCAAGAGTGAGAGCTCAGGGAAATGTCGGATCTAGCAGCCAAGGAGAGAGAGCTCAGGGAAATGGCAGATCTAGCAGCCAGGAGATAGAGCTCAGGGAAATGGTGGATCCAGCAGCCAAGGAGAGAGCGCTCAGGGAAATACCGGATCTAGCAGCCAAGGAGAGAGAGCTCAGGGAAATGGAGGATCTAGCAGCCAAGGAGAGAGAGCTCAGGGAAATATCGGATCTAGCAGCCAAGGAGTGAGAGCTCAGGGAAATGTTGGATCTAGCAGCCAAGGAGTGAGAGCTCAGGGAAATGGCAGATCTAGCAGCCAGGAGATAGAGCTCAGGGAAATGGAGGATCCAGCAGCCAAGGAGAGAGAGCTCAGGGAAATGGCGGATCTAGCAGCCAAAGAGAGAGAGCTCAGGGAAATGGCGGATCTAGCAGCCAGGAGATAGAGCTCAGGGAAAGGGCAGATCTAGCAGCCAAAGAGAGAGATCTCAGGGAAATGGCGGATCTAGCAGTCAAGGAGAGAGTCTCGGGTACCAGGCAAGGAGCTGGCAGACTCATTTTGGATGCCATCTTTAATCTGTATTCAAATAGTATGCCAACGACATTGGATGCTCTCCTGGCACTCGTGCCCCAGCATTGTAACAGGAGTTCTTATTTTATTCTAATGGGAGGAGCCTTAGTAAAATAGGAGGGTTCCCTGCAGTGGGCGCTGCAACACAGGAGCAGGAGTAGTAAGGAGAGCAGGGGTACTCACATTGTAGATAAGCGACAGCTCCACCACGATCACAGGCTCAGCAGGCTTGGTTGGGGGTCTGACTGTCACCGTCAGTACTTTGGAACTCACCGCCAAGGAGTGTCTAGAGAGAGGAGAAACACATGCACGTCACCCATCAGAGTCATCAGGTTTGTGTGTGTGCGAGGTCAGGCACGTGGTAACCCTAACAGATGCCTGTGTGGGAGGTGGGGGGACAAGGGAAGTGGTGGGTGCCTAAATTGAAGGGCAAGAGACAAATCCACTGTCCGCTTTCCAGCATGTGAAAAAGATGCATAGTCAGCAAAAAGACAACAATGAAAGAAATAAGGGACACCAGTTTCAGAATAAGCGGACCAATCAATGCAAGCAGGAATGGCCATACTGACTAAGCCCCGCCCAGCTCCTCCCCACTGCTCCACGTATGCCAAGCCCCTGCAAAACACAGCACTCCAACACTAATGCAGTCCGGAGCCCCTGCAAGACACAGCACTCCAACACTAATGCAGGCCTGACCCCTTGAAAGATACAGCACTCCAACACTAATGCAGGCCTGAGCCCCTGCACGACACAGCACTCCAACACTAATGCAGGACTGAACCCCTGCAAGACACAGCACTCCAGCACTAATGCAGGACTGAGTCCTTCCAAGACACAGCACTCCAGCACGAATGCATGCCTGAGCCACTCCAAGACACAGCACCCCAACACTAACGCAGGCCTGAGCCCCTGCAAGATACAACACTCCAACAATAATGCAGGCCTGAGCCCATGCAAAACACAGCACACCAACACTCATGCAGGCCTGAGCCCCTGCAAAACACAGCACGCCAACACTTATGCAGGCCGGAGCCCCTGCAAGACACAGCACTCCAACACTAATGGAGGACTGAGCCACTGCAAGAAACAGGCCTGAGCCCCTGCAAAACACAGCACACCAACACTAATGCAGTCCAGAGCCCCTGCAAGACACAGATCGCCAACACTAATGCGGGTCTGAGCGTCTGCAAGACACATCATTCCAACACTAATGCAGGCCTGAGCCCCTGCACGACACAGCACTCCAACACTAATGCAGGACTGAACCCCTGCAAGACACATCATTCCAACACTAATGTAGGCCTGAGCCCCTGCAAGATACAACACTCCAACAATAATGCAGGCCTGAGCCCATGCAAAACACAGCGCACCAACACTAATGCAGGACTGAACCCCTGCAAGACACAGCACACCAACACTAATGCAGGACTGAGTCCTTCCAAGACACAGCACTCCAGCACGAATGCATGCCTGAGCCACTCCAAGACACAGCACCCCAACACTAACGCAGGCCTGAGCCCCTGCAAGATACAACACTCCAACAATAATGCAGGCCTGAGCCCATGCAAAACACAGCACACCAACACTCATGCAGGCCTGAGCCCCTGCAAAACACAGCACGCCAACACTAATGGAGGACTGAGCCACTGCAAGAAACGGGCCTGAGCCCCTGCACAACACAGCACTCCAATATTAATGCAGGATTGAGCCCCTGAAAGACACAGCACTCCAACCCTAATACAAGACACAGCACTCCAACACTAATGTAGGACTGAGCCCCTGCAAGACACAGCACTCCAACACTAACGCAGGCCTGACCCCCTGCAAGACACAGCACTCCAACACTAACGCAGGCCTGACCCCCTGCAAGACACAGCACTCCAACAATAATGCAGGCCAGAGCCCCTGCAAGACACAACACGCCAACACTAATGGAGGACTGAGCCACTGCAAGATACAGGCCTGAGTCCCTGCAAGACACAGCACTCTAACCCTAATACAAGACACAGCACTCCAACACTAATGTAGGACTGAGCCCCTGCAAGACACAGCATGCCAACACTAATGCAGGCCTGAGCCCCTGCAAGACACAACACTCCAACACTAATGGAGGACTGAGCCACTACAAGATACAGGCCTGAGCCCCTGCACGACACAGCACTCCAATACTAATGCAGGACTGAGACCCTGCAAGACACAGCACCCCAACACTAATGCAGGCCTCAGCCTCTGCAAGACAAGGCACTCCAACACTAATGCAGGCCTGACCCCTTGAAAGATACAGCACTCCAACACTAATGCATGCCTGAGCCCCTGCAAGACACAGCACTCCAACACTAATGCAGGCCTGTGCCCCAACAAGAGACAGCACTCCAACACTAATGCAGGCCTGAGCCCCTGCAAGACACAACATTCAGACACTAATGCAGGACTGAGCCCCCGCAAGACACAGCACTCCAACACTAATGCAGGCCAGAGCCCCTGCAAGCCACAGTACTACAACACTAATGCAGGACTGAGCCCCCGCAAGACACAGCACTCCAACACTAATTCAGTACTGAGCCACTGCAAGACACAGCACTCCAACACTAATGGAGGACTGAGCCACTACAAGATACAGGCCTGAGCCCCTGCACGACACAGCACTCCAATACTAATGCAGGACTGAGACCCTGCAAGACACAGCACCCCAACACTAATGCAGGCCTCAGCCTCTGCAAGACAAGGCACTCCAACACTAATGCAGGCCTGACCCCTTGCAAGATACAGCACTCCAACACTAATGCATGCCTGAGCCCCTGCAAGACACAGCACTCCAACACTAATGCAGGCCTGTGCCCCAACAAGAGACAGCACTCCAACACTAATGCAGGCCTGAGCCCCTGCAAGACACAACACTCCAACACTGATACAGGCCGGAGCCCCTGCAAAACACAGCACTTCAACACTAATGTAGGCCGGAGCCCATGCAAAACACAGCACTCCAACACTAATGCAGGCCAGAGCCCCTGCAAGCCACAGTACTACAACACTAATGCAGGACTGAGCCCCCGCAAGACACAGCACTCCAACACTAATTCAGTACTGAGCCACTGCAAGACACAGCACTCCAACACTAATGGAGGACTGAGCCACTACAAGATACAGGCCTGAGCCCCTGCACGACACAGCACTCCAATACTAATGCAGGACTGAGACCCTGCAAGACACAGCACCCCAACACTAATGCAGGCCTCAGCCTCTGCAAGACAAGGCACTCCAACACTAATGCAGGCCTGACCCCTTGCAAGATACAGCACTCCAACACTAATGCATGCCTGAGCCCCTGCAAGACACAGCACTCCAACACTAATGCAGGCCTGTGCCCCAACAAGAGACAACACTCCAACACTAATGCAGGACTGAGCCCCTGCAAGACACAACATTCAGACACTAATGCAGGACTGAGCCCCTGCAAGACACAGCACTCCAACACTAATGCAGGACTGAGCCCCTGCAAGACACAACATTCAGACACTAATTCAGGACTGAGCCCTTGCAAGACACAGCACTGCAACACTAATATAGGACTGAGCCACTGCAAAACACAGCACTCCAACACTAGTGCAGGACTGAGCCACTGCAAGACACATCACTCCAACACTAATATAGGACTGAGCCACTGCACGACACAGCACTCCAAACTAATGCAGGACTGAGCCCCTGCAAGACACAGCACTCTAACACTAATGCAGGCCTGAGTCCCTCCAAGACACAGCACTCCAACACTAGTGCAGGACTGAGCCCCTGCAAAACACAGCACTCCAACACCAATGCAGGACTGAGCCACTGCAAGACACATCACTCCAACACTAATATAGGACTGAGCCACTGCAAAACACAGCACTCCAACACTAATGCAGGACTGAGCCACTGCAAGACACATCACTCCAACACTAATATAGGACTGAGCCACTGCAAAACACAGCACTCCAACACTAATGCAGGACTGAGCCACTGCAAGACACAGCACTCCAGCACTAATGCAGGCCTGAGCCCCTGCAAGATACAGCACTCCAGCACGAATGCAGGCCTGAGCCCTTGCAAGATACAGCACTCCAGCACGAATGCAGGACTGAGCCAGGTTTGACCTATGTGGCAAGCTTCTTCCTTTTGTTCCTCATATAAAATGACTTTTTTGCAGATTCTCTATCCTACCAGCAATGCACTGTTACTTAATGAAAATAGAAGCTGCGCTTCTGTATTGCCTGGACCTCTCCCTTTTGGGTCTTGGGGACTTTTTGAATAAGCTATGGGCCTAACTTTGGAAAGAGGCGCTGTCTCTTGCAATGTCAATCCCGAATTGCGTAATATGCCCTGGGCTGGCTCTTATCTCACTTTAAGCCAGATGTCAATGGAGACAACTCCGCAGTTACCCCAAATTCCTCAAACCAGTGCAAGACTCTCCAGATGTGGAATTAAATACACTTAGGAAGGAGCAACCGATTCTGCCTATTAATCAGTCTGTGGTCAAGATGGCGGATTTGCTTGATACTATTGGGGGAGGGACGGGGGAACTAAAACAAAACTTTTTAAGTATGATTGGCTATGTACTCTCTCGATTCTGTTCCATCCTATCGTACTTCTAAGGAATACTCCAAATTCTTGAGGAAAAGGGAGTATTTTTCAATGTACCTGTCTTGTTTCCCCCGCCCGAAAATGCGCTCTATGTATACCCGGCTTTAAGCTAAATCAACTTCCCACTAAGGAAACGGAGCATCTATTGGCAAGGACAATCGGTGTTGTGCGGTGTGTTAAAACGGCAGAATGTCGATTGCGCCTAGGGACCGACTCCATTGAAACCATTAAACATTGGGTCCTTGGTTGCCAGGCACTAACATCGGGCGTCTACGGATGGCACTGTCTCTAAGGAACGATTCTGGTCTAGTCTTATGTGGGGGGACAATACTTCACGGATGCTTTGATTATGTCATTTTTTGTCTGATGTTTTGGTTCACTTAGATGAATGATAGTGTGATGCATTAACTGTTTATTTTTAGAGTTCCATTTTTCCAGGTACAGAGTGTTATAATAATCCAGTTTAGACAATATAAGAGCTCTTGTGAGGGTGATGCAGCCGTCAGAGGTCAGGAATGGCCTGCAGGCGTTTATACGTTTTGAGGTGTAGGCTGTTGAGGAGGTGGTAGCATTAATTTGTCTTTGGAGTGTTAATGCAGAGTCAAGAAAGAACCCTAAGGTTTTTGCTTCCTTGGCAACCTTGATGAGGTTACCGTCAATATTGACGGAGGCGTATTTAGGGCCTGGCTTGTTAAGTCTTAGCTTGGATCCGATGAGAATAAGCTCGGTTTTGTTGTTATTGAGACAAAGGCAGTGTTGGGCCATCCAGGCTTGTATTCTGCTGTAGGTTTTCTTTAGGAGGGTGGCATCTGATCGGTAGTTGCCTGACAGAGTGATTAGTATTTGCGTATCATCCGCGTAATTTATGTATGATAAGCCTAATTCGTCTAGGTGGTCAAACAGGGGCCCTGAGGGACTCCACATGTGATAGGGGAAGGGGTGGCTGACGCAATGGAGGAAAAGACCCTCATAGATCTGTCTGCCAGGAAGGAATTGACCTATGCTGCAGCTTTATCGGAAAAGGAAGCTGCTGTGGTGAGGTAGTAGGGTAGGATAGTATGGTCGACCAAGTCGAACGCTGCTGACAGGTCCAATAGTAGGAGTAGAGCTGGCTTTCCGTTGTCCCAGGCCTCATCCATTTGGATTTTCAGATCCAAGAGGGGTGATTCAGACCCATGTCTTGGTCTGAACCGAGATTGTCTGAGGCCTAGGAAGTTATTGGTCTCAAGGTACTTTTGGATTTGGATATATGCGGCCTAATCGAAGATTTCTAGGAGAAACGGCACAGTGGTGATGGGCCTGAAGTTAGTTGTGATGCTGGGGTCTAGGTTAGGTTTCTTGATGAGGGGCATGACCCAGGCGTCTTTGAGATTTTTGGGCACGGTGCAAGAGGCAAAGGACACATTCATAAAGGAAGTGATAAAAGGGGCAAATTCATTTGCTCCTTCTTTTATGATGGGTGCTGGGCAAATGTCACCTTGGCAGCTGGAAGGCTTAAGGCTTCTAATAATGGACTCAACCTCTAGTGTGGCGATGGGAGTGAATTCAAAGGGTTTGATTTAAGCGGGGGATGTGATGTTTTGGGGTCCGAGGATAGGCTCATTGGTGTTATAAATTTGAGGCACAAATCCCATCCTGGCCTAAACACATATGGCCACCAGCACTGGGCACATGTCCAACACCCTCTGGGCAGATGAAGAACACAGGGGTCATGTTCAAAGACTGCCTTGTCTAAGGACTACACAGTGGCAAACAAATGTTCCTTATGACAATAAATGGACATAGTTCAGAAAGTAACCTTCCTTTCCCTGCTTGGTACAAGCTAAAACAAACCGTGTGCCATCACATTTGGCTTTTGCAAGTAGCAAATATAGAGAGGTTTCAAGCAACATAGAAAAGATTGCAGGGATCTGCAAACATGGCTGCACGGTTGGATTACAGTATTTGCATCATGTCATCCCAGACCTTGCATCTCCACACTGGCTTCTCTGGTGGTTCCTCAAGTAGTAGAATGTAAGGCTCTGTTTATCACCCACAAAGCCTTTTTATAAAACCAGTCAGAGATTTATAGAGTAAAAATCTAAAAAAATACCACCCCACAGGAAATGTTCACTTGGTGAACTACAAGCTGTTGGTGAGGCATTTCCGTAAAGGGGGGACCTGCATTTATATATGCAGTGACAAAACTCTGGAATATCCTGCCGCTCTATTTGTGTGTACCCCAAGTCATCTTACATTCAGGAAACTCTTAAAAATCTCTTTGTTTACATTCTGAGCAGGATTGTTTCCGATGGTAGCGGCTTGACACTCAGGGCTTTACCTCGGCGCCAAGAGAAGATAGAGTGGTCAACATATCCGCAATAACAAGTGACAGTAAGGGGCATGCTCCACGTCTGCCTGCAGAGGTCAGGCAGACTTGCCTCAATTATGCACCCAGTTGCCAGTAAGAGAAGAATCCCACCATCATGGAGAGGAACAACAGATTCAACCCACAGTTATGGGATGAATTCCATGGATATATACCCAGTCAACAAAATGGCATCATAAGAAGCTGTGTTAGGCTTGACTTAACTCACAGTTATATGCACAGCCCGGAGTCAGGGATATGTTCCGAATCACTATGCAGACCATGGACATGTGGCGTACAGGTATGCACAGAATTCCTAGACAGGAGCTCACTCCCGGGGACCATCTCAGTGTAGACTGGCATGACCTTTTTTGCCGCTCCCTAATTCTGCAGAGTGCTCTTCTTCATCTTCTTCTTCTTCTGTCTCTCTGCCCCCGCCGTCCGCGAGCCCGATCCGCACCGCCCCCCATCCCCTCCACCATTAGCTCCATTTCGGCGGTGAGATGCAGACTTCTTTATGAATAAAGTACATGATCAATTAGAGCGCTGAAGCTCAGATAATTAGCTGGCACACAAATCCCTCATCCCATGTCATGATCTGAATGCCTGTGCAGGGATGAAGCACATCTCCGTTGCAATCAAACACGCTCCGCATTGATGCCGCTCTCCCTCAGTGAATTTAAGACAATTGCTGATTCCATGGCATTTCTGTTCAATTCCAAGAAATCTATCATTTTAAGTGGCCTGCCTCTTTCCTTCTCATACAGGTCTGTCTTACTATAGATTCCTCTTGCACCAGAATAATCAAACCACTGATTTATGTGTTTATTCCGTTAGTGTTTGACAAGTCCGCCTCCTCCTCCTCTCAAAGATTCCTCATTTTTAAGAAGCATAATTATCATCATTTATTTTTACTTGTACTTTTTCCAAGTAAGTCTTTTTTTTAATGAATGCAGTCATGCTAATAAGGCAATCAATATTCTTGTGCTTCCTTTCTAGCTATGATATTTTATAGAGTAATTCTGATAAATTATACTTGAATTCACACATCGATCTTGAGGCAGAGGAGACGTGGTCACTCTACTACAAAAATGAAAAGAAGATCAGAAAAATCTATGCTACTTGTGAATAAGACATTTGTCCTGAAGAAGGCTGATTAAAATCAATCTACTGCCGAAACAACTGTAGACTTGTTGAGAAATTATATCTAGCATTACAATTTTAATTATCCTTTGTGGACAAGATTAGAGTAGAGCATTAACCCCACAGGGGCGCAAGACAAAGGGCTATGCCATTATTCTGGCGGGATCCAGGTTGTTTTCGACCTTATGTGGCAGTGACTGACTTGGTGTCAATAATTTAGAATTTGAAAATAAATACTCTGAATCAATTGTTTACATAAGAAATCGTGTTTCAATGAGTCGTATTTGATTCAATAAAATTAGTTAAAATATAAAACTCATTCACAATTACATAACTGTGAAACTCTTGCTGCGGAAAACATATAAAACAGTGGTTTGTTTCTTAATGTATACGTAAAGAATACATTTCACTTTAATTAGGTATTGATATAAATAGGAAATGGTGTATAGCTGGCAGTTAAAGGGCAGCCTAAGTCTTAGGTAGTGAAAGCAACACCTCTATTTCTGGCAATATGCACAAGCCATCAAGAGAAGGCAGCAGCCGCTGCTTGTGTGGTACAGAAGCACTACCCTCAGTGGCAGGAGTGGCTGTGTGGTGCACCACAGGCACACTCTAATGAGTGAAGAAAGCAGCAATTGCCACTCTCGTAAGAAGAGCTGTTTGCACCATAGAGGGTCTCCAGTGAAAACTTTGCCAGCAAAAATGTAGTCAGTGAAAATGTTGTGATGAAAATACCTCTGCAGTGAAAAAGTTGCCAAGCAAAATGTAGTCAAAAAATGCAGCTGAAAAGAAGCCAAAATTGTTGTGCTGTTAGTGTAAATGTTAGGGTTAAGGATGATTTTGGGTGCTTGTGATTCCTGGCTTAGGGTTAGAATAGCGGTTAGGGTTAGAGCAAACAGTTTGGTTAGAATTAGGTTAAGAGTTAGGGTCTAGAAACACGTGTGTATAGGCGGGTTATACATGATATATCATATCAGGGTATTTGCTGCAGGGCTGGTGATGTTGGGGTTTGGTCAGTTGTTACAGTAGATTATGTGTTAGGGTAGTGGTTGTGCTAAGGCTTGGGCTAATACAGTAACGCTTTGGGTAAGTATTGTGGTGTATTGTATTGTATTGGTTATTTGTATAGCGCCAATGTTTCCCTTATTATAGTCTCAATGCGCTGTTAGTGGGAACGCCCTCGGAGGACTGAAGTCCAGAGTGTTGGAGTCATGGAGTACGATTAGGATGTGAGTGTGCGTTTGGCCAAAGAAGGCTTAACAGGGCTGGACGGGATGCGGTGCAGAAGCAACCCGTGAGGTCAGGCATGTGGATGGGTGCTGAGAGGAGTAGGGGTGGCGTCAGTGCTAGAGCCTTACTATGTGTTCAGCGTGCCCACATTTGTCGCAGGTCGGCGCCTCATTCTGCTGTCAGAGGTGCTGAGGCGTAGTCTGGTGTAAGCGGGCAGAGAGTTTACGTGAGCAGCACGACCCAATTGTTGTCGTAGTCCTTGCTATATACTAATGGGTGTGGAAAGCCAGGTCTGCGGCCAGTGGAGTGGTGCCATTGATGGTGCTTTGTTGTTAGGGTGCCCGCTCAGATATTTTGCTTCTTCTGTTGGTTTTTGCGGGGGTCACATTTTTAAGTATCAATGAAAGAGATAGGGAAGTTGGGGAGGGCTGGTGATGTTGGCATTGAATGCGGGTAGGATAAACCTAGTGGTTAGAGCAAAGTAGGCATTAGCCTAAGTGTTAGAGTTGCAGTTAGGGTAAGGTTAGTATTTCAGCAGGGGTTTCGGTCAGGGCAAGCGCTATGGAATTTGTGGAGAGCTGGTGATGGGGTTGGAGTTGGGTTCACTGTTCACTTTCCATTGATTTTGTATCGAGTAACATGCAAATAAAATGCTTCGCTTACTGAAGGGATAGTGTTCTGTAAGAGTTCAGGGTAGTAAATAGAGTTAGGGCGAGGTTTAGGAATGGGTTTAGGGGGAATGTGGAGGTTTTACGAAAGGTTTGGGTCATTATTAGCGTTACTGTCTTGTTCTTTTGTGTATTTAAAAAAAACGTTGTTGGCGACCGTATTACTAGCAACATTTTTACGCTTTGCATTGCTTGCCTCTACTGAATGACTACATTTTTTTAAATACATTTTTTTGCTGACTGCTTTTTCACATGATGACATTTTCCTGGGGACATTTTCGCATAGAACTGGTAGAAGCGCTCACCTGCCCGGCTGGCGCTGTGGTGTGCAGAAGCACTCATCTGTGTGGAGCTGAAGACTGTGGCATGACTCAAAATGGGCTAGTTACCTGAAAAAAAACACGACGAGAGTCCTACAAAACTCCTGCCACCCAGGTACATATGCCGGCTGTTGGCCAACCCAGCACCCTTGAGTAGTGGGCACGTCAGCCTATGCTGCAGTGGCTGCGAGGGCCAATATTATGCCCCTAGGTGGCAGGAGCTGCCCACAAACACTCCACGAAGAGGCGATCGGAGTATTATCTAATGCCTCATGACAAAGTATGCACGCGCACTCACTTAGGAGGAGGTAGGATCAGTCCAAGTGTGCGATACAGGATGGCACCAATCACAAAGTAGGCAGATTCGTCCAACTCTACAGAGAGGGAAGGAAAAGAAGAAAAGGTGAGAGAAAGAAAAGGAAAGCAAGCTTACATCTGCATATGCTGCCTGAATGAGAGGCAGGGGGAGTCCTGGAGAGGCAGAGAGTAGACAGGTAGCAACTCTGAAAAGGGGAAAAGCGCTGCCTCACTCAGCAAGTGAGAGGGCAGAAACTGACAGGTGGCATGAAAGCAGGAAGGGAGTACGAAGGAGACTGAGCTGGAAGAAGCGGAGTGTGAGAGGAAGGTGGGCATGGTCCTCCTACCTGTGGAGGAGAGGGTGAGCACCTCCTTGGGGATGAAGATCTTGTCCTCAGAGTTGCGCGCCCAGTCGTTCATACCTCGGCGCCCTTTCATTGGGAAGTTGATATCACTCGACACAGCTGACACCGGCTCTCTCTGAATGCTGATTACTTGAGAGAAAAGGAGTAGGTAAGGAGCGGTTAACAGTAGATTCCAAGTGACCCAACAGTGTCCAACTAAGGCCCATTCCCTGATTCACAATTTTAGGCAATGCCCTGACCTCTGTGAGGTGGTCCCCATAGGTCAGTATTGCACAGGGTGTGTGTGGTGTGCGGATGCATATTGAATCAGAGAGCTCATGTGCGCTTAAAGGGTGCATATGACAAGCACAGGGCATAGGTGTGCGGCGGGAGCGAGGTGTAGGGAGCCGGCATGCACATAGGGGGTGGGTCCTATAGGGCTGCATGCCGACAGGCTACTCGTTTCCTAGTTCTGCTTATTCTACCTCAATTGTCTTCAGGTACAGTGTCCTGCAGCCATAAAACCACACGATGGAGGAGCGACTGGCACTGGTCATGCCAACATGAAGAACTCTCTGATGCAAGCCCAGGGCATCGGCGAGTTCTACATGTTGGCATGACCAGTGCCAGTCGCTCCTGCATCATAAAGTTGGGATGTTTTACAGTACTTGCAACAAGTCTTCCCGGCTTGAAAACAGAACAGATTTGAATGTGTGTGTTTGCGCCACAAGATGGTGGGGGGAGGGGTTTTAATTGTGATTGTCATAAGGCACCAAAGTCTCTCCATGCGCAATTGTTGTGACTTCTCTGGTTTCTTTGTCACCCAGCATCATGTCTAAGATAAAGCATTTCACCAAAGATGCCCAGTCAGGTGTAATTGGCATATGGCTGGGTTACCCCAGGAATGCCATTGACCAACTAAAAGCAAGTGAACTTGATATGAATCAATGGTTTGGAAGAGCTGGCTTAAGGCTTTGTCAGACAGAGGTGTAGACAAGACCAACCTTTGGTATAAGTCTGTACCACACAGATTGTTGGTAGCGAGTTTAGCAACCAGGCTTATCTCAAGAGTGAATGTGAGCTGTACAAATAGTTACAGAGGACTTTCAATCACAGTGGTTCAAGTATACACTTGTACTCAAGGTTTCTTGGTAAAACACACATTAATTTATTACACAATCATTTAGAAAACATTTCACTAGAAGGAGGCAACTTAATATTATATACCAATACACTACAATACAAAAGTCTAAGCTTTTGAGACAGTTTGAGCTCCCCTGAACAAGGAGCCAAATGGCATCAGTTACTTAGCAGTGAGCAAAAGGGACGTAAGTAGAATAGATCACATATACTTATTAAACAGTGCAAATAGTTTCAGTTCACCAGAAGAGTTCAATTCAAGTCAATAGACCAGGCCAAAGTCAATGGGCTAGTGTTCTGGATAGGAAAGAGCAGTTCTGGTATCAAAAGGTAAAATCTTTGCAAAAGTTCTCAGAAGTAGTTCAGGCAAAAAAATCATTTGTGGGATCACAAGCTGATTAGGCCTGCGAGTTGGGAAAGTTTCACGAACTTTCACCGCAAGAGTGGTGTTCTCTCAATCAGGTTGGCACAGTACCTTTGTATGAAGAAACAAATGTTGCTGAAGTCGTGGTTCCGGGCAGTTCTTGCAGATCTCGCTGTTCCTGAGCCTCAGTCTTGGGGACAAGAGAGAGGACGTTGGGGGACTCCTACACTGCACGGGATCGTTGAAGAAAGCAAACAAAATGGAGTCACTTCATTTCCAGTAGCTGTAGATTCAAGAACACAAACTGGTGTCCCTCTCCCTGGTTAAACCTAACCAGCCTTGAGAATGGTATCCAGGTGTTTTATGAGTCGAGTGGTCCCACCAACTCAAAGAAAGAAGCCGTCCTCGAAGCAGCTTCTGTGTCGAATGGAGTTTGGCAATTCAGACCTGCAGCAGGGTTTCACCGGGCAAACAAACGGTGCAGTGGTTGCAACAGCCGTCCTCTTCCAGCTCCTCTTCGGTTCTTTCGTTCCAGTGGTCGACTCTGCCTTCCAGTCCACGAGACTCGCCTTTTAAACAGTTTTCCCACTTTCATTCCAGCCTAGCTGTCACTCACCCAGCAGGGTGGCTGTCCTTGCTGGAGAGTCAGCCAGCCAATCACGCCAGAGTGCATTTGGGTCTCCTAGGAGACTAAGCACAGGGAGTTTTGGGGTTCCTCACTTCCTGCCCAACCCAGAAACTCTGACGCCAAGGGCGGACATCAGTCCTGAAGCCCACCAAAGGCACATGAAGAAAGGGACCAAACCTGGTTTGGCGCGCAGAGACAAACACTAGAAGGACCTTTCCAAAAAGAAATGGCGAAAAAAGAAGACCGGGACCTGTTTAAACAAAGGGGCTTAAGGCACCATCTTGAAAAACATGGATCCCGTGATTTTTAGCTACCGGTGTTCGGGAAAAATCATGGTAGTTTGTTGTAAAACCACTGCTACCAGCCTTTTCAATAGGAAAGGCTAGCATTTGACAGATTCATGAGTGTTTAGACACAGGGGATACTAAGTAACCTCTCCAGCACTCCATTGTAAGATGGTCTGTGCTGGGTCTAGGAATTTGGAAAGACTAGTAAAGTCAATTTCACTTTACATTTTCTGGGAAACAGGAGTTGATCCCAGAGAAGGTATTTAAACCTTATGAAAGTCTAAACGACATCCCTGTGTCACTGCACTGAGGGTGCTGTGTAGCACACATGAAACGATGATGCCTATGGAGTTATCTAAAACCCCATTATCAAAGAACACAAGTGTAAAACACACATCAAAACACATGAAAGAGTGGGAAAAACGGCTCACACTCTTTCCAGGTAAAAAAATCAAGTCCTAAAAATCCAGCAAAGTTGCTGGGGGTCTCTAAGGTGAAGGGAATTAGCACATTTCTGAGAATTCTCCCTAACAAGAATTCATGTCTACTATAAGTGAGTCGTCCTCAGTGAGAGGCGTGTGCCGAAGTGGGACTGGAGACCATGCAGATGGCACCAGTGTGCGCTATTAATCCCAATAACGTAAGCTACCTGTGCTCAGGCAATCAACTAGCATCCCCCCAGATGAGGCCCAGTAAGGTGGTACTCACGTGCAGAGGTGACAGCTTGGCAGCTAGGGCACAGTGAGGTTGGCGTATGTGCTCTGAAACTACAACAGTGGCGACTTGGCACGGTCTAAAAGGACATTAATGTAACATGGATGTCTGCAGTACCAAAGAATGGAGCTTAACACTACCCAGGGGAACTCCACAATGGAAGCGTTGGCTTAAGCACTGCCACCCATCATCTTTCAGCTTCCAGAAAAACTGTCCAACATAATGAATTTACAGGGCCTCATTACGAGGTGGGCGGAATGGGTCTAACAGCACCGATAATGGTACCGGTGCCGGTAAATTCATTCCGTCCTATTACGAGGTTCCCTTGCAGGACCCGCTCTGGACTTCTGGTCAGACCAGACGTTCTTTGCGGGTCCCGCAAGTGGACCAGGGAGCTAATAACGGGCCCATTAATAACGGGCCTGTTATTAACTCCCTCCCCATTCCCATTGAGCCCTATGGGTGCTCAAATGGGAATGTGGATAGTTTTTTTTTGAATGAGGAACTACCGGGTCCTCCAAGGTTGGAATGGCCCGGTAATTTCCCATTCAAGGAACCCGGTACCGGGGCATGGCTGCCTCCAAACTCGTAATGAGGCCCACAGAGTTTAGTTAGTTAGAACACTTTGGAAAACGTCATGTGGTTAAAAGGTCCCTTCAACTTAAGAGCCAGGAAAGTGTGTACCAGTTTCCTACATGCGTTTGCAAGCATCAGGTTGTGGAAATGTGCCATTGGCTGGGGGTACTCGCTCAGATCAAGGGGGAACAGATTCAGGGTTTAAGGATGAGGTAACTGCTTGAAGCTTCATTTTGCATTTGCTTGGTCACTGCATGCCTTCAAAGTTTGAGGTTGCATTATGGCAACATTAATGACCTTAGCAGTGATTGGATCAGGACAATGAGGCCCTAGTACAGAGTCTTCTACTAAAGTAATGACAGAACACCTTCACATAAAGATGGAACTTGAAGAAATGAACAGTGCAGAAATAGTTCCTATGCATAGAATGCTACAGGCCTCGGTACTGTTTTGTCTGGAACCAGTGCAGGTGAGCAAGATCAGAAGTCCCTGAAGGCTGCAAATATATAAGAGGAGGCATTCAGAGTTGCAGTAAAGACCCTCGTAAATGAATTGTCTCCCTCTACAGAATCTGGCAAGCCAGTGGGATCAGACACGAACGGTAGAAGGCTGACAATTACCACTTGGCCGGGCCAAAAGGGCCCCTTTAGGAATAGTCAGGACCTTCCAAGACTCTTTAACATAAAGTCTACAACTTAGTAGGAGAAAGGTTTCACTGGGTTATTTGTAGACAATGTAGCTGGAAAACTGTCCTTTTTTATCTCCAACAAAAAGCAACAGTGGTGGACGTCCTAGCACAAAATGTGTTGCTAGGAATCTGAAGAAGTCACTCCCTCTCTCCGGAGTGGCTTAGCTTCTCTCCGAGACACACACCACCACCAGCCCTGAACTCCCCCTGTCCGCTGAGGATTCTCAGGCTGAGAGTAAAAGTGGGTGAATCCATGGAACACTTGTAGAAAGATGCCTCGCATTCAAGCAATTACTGCAGACTTCCTGGCATTGCGTGTTCACATGCTGTGAAGAATCCAGGGTATTTCTTCTTCTCCCCAGAAGGAGCCACCCCCTTTCAGGCTAGGGAGGTAAGCCCTCTCCACGAAACCCTCCCTAAGGGTCTGGGCAAGTGCGACCTCACTGAGAGTGATTCCCATTACGATAGGGAACTCCCTTCCTGGAACACACTATCTGCCTACATTGGAACTAAAAAGACTGCTGTTACTTCTGTTTTGAATTCACTGAACAGTGACATGTCTTCTATTTCTATGACTTCAGGAAATGCATTGGATTTATTGAATAATGACATTTCCTCAAAATCTTTGATTACAGCACCCAGCTATCCTACTTTCATCCTGTTAGCTTCAGGCAATGCTGAACACAGCCTGATCGCCATAGCCAGTGAAGAAGGACACCGTTCTGTGTATTTCTGAGACGTGTATAAGAAGCTCACGGATTGTAAAGAAAAGAAAGACGGCAGTAGGAGTGCTACACAAAGGGGAGCCTCTGCAGAACTGACGTCCTTTAGGGGCGGAGCTACGCTGGACTGCATAGCTTGGGGTAGTAAGGAGGGCAAGCAAAGCGTTAGCAGAATGCCTCTGGGTTGGCGTTCTACCCAACAGGAAAGCTGAGGTCGGAGGAGAGGCAGAGCCGGAGACACCATCATCTCATATGGTGGCACGACCATCAAGAAGCTGTGGTGGGCCGTCAGGCCTGTAACTAACACAGAGACCAAACCACCGGAGGGAGCCCAGACGCCCGAGCTCCTCACACATCGGACAGTAGCTACCAAGCCAAGTAGCAACTGGGAGCACCAATGATGTTACGGAAGCCTGAGGAACACGACAGAGACATTGAGTGAAGGCTATGAGAGCGGACGAGGTTACAGGAGACTGAGAAATCCGACAGACATTCAGTGAAGGCTTTGAAAGCCGTCCGAGTTGCGGGAGCTAGAGAAACCCAGCAAGAACATACCTGGGAAACCAGAGCGTGCAAATACCCTATGAGAGGGGGATTGAAAGAGTTTTCAATACTGTGAAGAAAGGCTGAGAAAGCTATCCAGGTTACGGTAGCCTGAGAAACCAGAGTTTGAAAATACCCTATGAAAGGGGGAGTGAAAGATACAAACATTGTGAATAAGAGCTGGGAAAGTTATCAAGATTGCGGGATCCTGAGAAAATACAGTGTGCAAACACCCTAATACAGGGGGATTGAGAAAGAAAAGATGGGCACTTTGAATTAAGGCTGAGCTAGCAGAAGAAGGTATAGAACTTTGATAAGATACTTTGACCAGCCGCCCTATCTGAAACAACTTGGATACAAGAAAATAACATACACAGGGATCACATAACTTTCGAGAGGACCCAACAACTCAAAGGAGGACGTGTTTTTCTGTTTGGCTTCCTGGAATGCAGAAGGAATGGAAAGGTTTACAACAAAAGACAGTTTCTTTGTTAACAGGAGAAAATTAAACCCTGACTTAATACAAAGGCTGGGAAGAATATTCTGTGGAGCTAAAAAAGGAAGTTTTGAATCCCCGAACACAGTCAACACAGCTGGTGCCTCCCTTTGGGGCAGCCTCTATGCCCCTCTCAGACTTGAGCCAGACCTCCTTAAATTCCAGAAACTGCTCTGCTTTTCCCTACCTCTTCACTTTCCCTGCTAACCACCCCACTGCCGGTGAGATTGGTGGCCTGGCCTTGATGAATCTCACAGGATAACAGACCCTCGTACACAGTCGATCCCAGCACCTTCCCCCCACTCCACTGCCCCTGCGGGCCCCTGTTTGGCGGCTATTCATCCCACCCTTGGGAGTCGCCCGCACTAGCACTTAGTCTGAGGCCTCCTCCTTGGCTCCTCTTGGCACTTCCCTCCTGTGCCCCCCACCAGCAATTATCCATTCCTTGACCCCCCCCCCACCCATCACTATCTCCTTCACTTTAGTGCACCGGCACGTGCGAATACCACAAGGCCTAGTCGGACCACGACTGCATATTTACTGTTTTGCCAATGTTGTTTCTCTCCCCTGTTCCCTTCCCATTTAGCCTTGTGGCGCTTTGAAACACAATTCTGTTGTGTTAGCGCCTAAGAAATTCTCAATAAAATAAATAAACAATATAAATTGGGCCAGACAGACGCCCCGGTGAGGCTATTGTGCAAAGCCTCCCACTTCCCTTTTAGTTAGACTTTCTTTCTGAAGTGGTAGGGCCAGTTAGTTGCATAGGATTCCGACCAGAGAACTTTATTTTGGACTTCAAAGTACACCCGTAGCTTTTATTTTTTGTAGGTAGGGATCTTCCCTCATAGCGATGGGGCTAGCTAGGCATTTTGGTTCTTATTTCAATAAAACCTTTGATAATTAACTTTAATTGTCCGAGTCCTTCTTCAGGTCTGCCACAAAGCCCAGATGTTGTTTCATGTCAAAGGATAACTAGAGTCTTTTGTGTATTAAACTCTTCCATGTAGAGAAGATTTCATAATAGCTCCCTCTCAGGTGGCTTTTGAAGGCCCACCTGTTCTGGGGAACTCCAGTTATTAGTCTGGTGTGTCTGATATTCTGCGGTGTTATTGATTTATCACATAAAATGGATACATTGCGTGATGTCTGCTACAGAAATAGGTATTACAACATGGTACAGCAGCCGCCCAAGTCTAAGGTCACATCTAACCACCTCCTCATCGCTCCCACCATGAAACCTACCAAGATTGTCGGTCACAATGAGAGAGCTCTGGAAGGCTTTCAGCGCATCTCCAACCAAGTGGATGAAATCTTCAACAACCTTCATCAGCAGCACGGAACCTGGAGCAACCTGGAACAGGAGAAGAGGAGAGGCAATGAAGAGCACACACCTTTCAACATGGCAGGTTGTTCCCATTTCACTCCACATGGTAGACCCAGCATGGATAGAGGCATTCCAGATAATTCCTCCAATAGGCCTCTTGAAGACATCCCCAGTGAAAACCAGGGAAAACAGGGCTCTACTTTCCCTGCAACCAAAAACCATTCGACAAGCAACTTAGCCATCCATGATGATGGCAAGCTGAGGAACCAAAGGTGGCTGGAGACCTGTGGGCCTTCAACCACATTCACAAAGCTCAAATATTCTACTGAAGTCTACTTGATGCATGAACTCCTCATCTCCAGTGCATGACCCGCAGCAGAGCATCACCCATATCATAAGGCCCACAGCATGCATCGCCCCATCGCATCACCTGCCGCATCCAGCCCTAAGGTAGGCAAGTGAAATGCGTGTTGCAGACGTGAAGGAAACCCTTGTCAGTGGGATGTGCCTGAAATTGATCTGTCGCGTAACATTGCTGGGCTAGTGTGGGGCGAGGAACATCCACCGACTGTTCCCCGGTACATCTCTGATAATGATGTGCACTACCACGTTGCCGGGCTCCTTTATCTTTTTGCGGCAATGCCTCTGGGTGAAAAAGTTGAGTTTTCCGTCTCTAATGGTTTAGAGCGCATGTCATAGATCTGGCCACAGGGTCCCTCAAGCACATGTGAACACATGCACCACTCTCTGCACTCTCTGGGGGTGGCAGCCCTACTTCACCATGAAACCCAGAGTCAATCCAGTCAACTGGAGTTGCTGGAAGTTAGAGAGGCTGCACTAGTAAGATCCTCCCCGTCCCACGATGTCACAATTGCCAAACACACACTTCCAGGCCCATCTCGACCTCCTACTACTTCTCCTGACCATCGCTGACCAGTTTCTCTAGCAGTTTCTCTTAGCAAGCTCACCAGGTTTTCTACAAAAAGCCAGATCCAGCTGCAAAGTCACCAACATCCAAGCCTTTCACTGAACATTCTCTTTGGGTGGCGACACTGTTGGAGACATGGTTCTACAATGTCTCCATCTTCACTCTCTCCATTTGCCAACAAGGCAATATGACCACCATTCATACGTGACTGCGCTGAAATAACAATTTGTCCACCTCGTTTGTGGGAACCTTACTCTTCTATGAATGACAAAAATATTTCCTGTTTGACCTTTTGAGCAAGGTGCCTTCAAGCCAACTAACTCTGTGTGACTGACGGGTTACTTCAACATCTGGATTGACGAACCACTGGATACGTTGTCCAAGACATAGTTGCAGACATCGGAAACTTGGATTACACTGAATTACTTGATAATCCCACCCATGACATGGCCCATAGGCCTTACTTCCTGCTGCCGCAAACCTTCAAGCACTCAATCACTGAACAAGACCTTGGGCCTCATTACGAGCATGGCGGTAGCTGTGCCTGTATGGCAGGCACGGCTACCGCCATACTCGCTGCCGGCACCGCCTCCCACTATTGGGCAATAACCGGCCCATTACTGGATGAAGGGGCCGGTAATTGCCCATTCGCGGGAGGCGATAATGACGGAATCCCGATCCCCATTCTGCCCCATAGGACACAATGGGGGTCGGGAGCATGGTTGCACCGACACCGTTTATAACAGTGCCGGTGAAATCACGAGTTCTGCTTGCGGGTGTCGCAGAGCCCACCAGGCAAGACCTGGCAGGCTGTCAGGAACCCGCGAGGGAAACTCGGAATAAGGTGGTACGGTATGGACGGTGCCGGTATGGCACCGTCCATACTGTACCACCAGGGTCGTAATGAAAGGCCCCTTGTTCTTGATCAGGTGCTGACTTGTCATCGTCAAGATAATGCATGACATCTGCAGAGGCCAATGACCTTTGATATCTTCCAACTGTACAACATGGTCCGGTAGTCTTAAGTGTACAAAATTATAAGGGGTTACCCGTTAGTCCCTCTGGTTCGTCGCGTAAATTCTACATGAAATACAAAGGGGTTGAACCAGAGTGAACAGGATGACAAGGAAATCTATTATTTTCTTCTAAAAAACCATTTAATTTGTGTAATACATAAGAATCTATACGTATTTAAAACAATTCATCTTATTTAAACAATTTCTAATAATCAATAACATTACTTGTTAACTTCTGACCCAAAGCAAACTCATCCATACACGTTTTGGGTCAGAAGTTAACAAGTAATGTTATTGATTATTAGAAATTGTTTAAATGTGATGAATTGTTTTAAATACGTATAGATTCTTATGTATTACACAAATTAAATGTTTTTTAGAAGAAAATAATAGATTTCCTGGTCATCCTGTTCACTCTGGTTCAAACCCTTTATATTTCCGGTAGTCTTAAGAACATCAATTTTGATACCATCTCCGAAGCAATATCTATCGCCAACATCCATGAGGACAGCTCACTGACCGAAACCTGTCCCTGCTATTAGCAGGGTTGGTAAATATGCTAAAAGGATACAAAATAACTGCATCTAGTTCAGCCACGCCATTAAATCCCTGAAAAGAAATGGAAGAGTCTTGAAATGTTGCAGAAACAAATTTAAATAACGAGCTGCCACAACCATTGCTTCAAGCAGGCACAACTCCCAGACAAAAACACACTCTATTCTTGCATCAATGATAACTGCTCATAGGAAGCTCATTCAATTTTCCCAGAGTTGGTAGACTGGCCAGAATAATACCTCAACTAGGGGTGTCACGGTATCCGTTTTATGACGGTACGATAACCTTCTTGCCAAATGACGGTATATCATGGTTATCGTGGTATAGCAGGTGGAGTTAACTGATCTTAACAAATATTTTCTAAAAGGTCATAAATTGACAGATGTATCATCACAAACAAAACCAGGCACCCAGGGCCAGAATTGGGCTTTTCAACATACTTTCCACTGAAATGCCTTGCTTCCACCAAACGCACGTGTGGAGAGGAGGGGGGGGGGGGGAGAGCCCTGCTGCAACTGGCAAAGCAAACTGAATAGCTTTTCTTAAGTGGTCATTTAGGCTTTTTGCTTCCCCACTGGCTACTGGTGAAGATGAACATGTTGCCATATTGATAACCTGCATGCCACGGATCAATGGAGGCTGAGGGTAGTATACGCTTAGTTTACTTGCGGGCCAAAAGGTGTTCAGTAATCACGGAAATCTTACCCTTTGGTATGGCAGCAGGGAATAACCACAGAGATTAGTGAATTTCACAGTGTGACTTATTATATGTAAATTCAATGATAGAACCAGGGAAATCCCCCATTGTCATATGTTTAGAAAACATTATCAATTATAAATATATAAACCCCAAAGCCACCACCCCAAAGTAAACCCTTTTCCTTCTTGGCACTGCATGTATTCTTCCTATTGTTAACATATTGATTTTGTGTAAGGCACGTGTGGTTTATGGAAAGGCATTAAAAACTGCTCCAACTGAAACTACTTGGCAGACGGCACATCCAACAGTGCAAGACCAAGGCTGCGCAGCAATTACTTACTGCAGCCTTTCCAAATCAGATTGAAAAGCACACTTAACGGTATGAACGGTATAACGGTATAAACAATGTGACGGTTATTATTGTTCAATTAAGTGGTTCACGGTATCTTTAACGGTATACCGTTATACCGTTACATCCCTAACCTCAACATGCCCCAAATCAGCAAGAGGGCAATAACTCAATGACTCTCTTCCAGAACAAGATTAACTCTGCTCAGAAACGCTCAGAACCTTTGGTTCACCAGATGTTTTGAACCACAACTCCCATCAGCACCAGTCAGCATAGCCAATGGTGTGGGGTCATGGGAGTGGTTGTCTAAATCATCTGGAGATCCATAGGTTGCAGACCTCTGCACTGTCTTAACAGCTCTGGAGCCATTAAGGGGTTCATCCCCATCTCAGAGGCTGGAGTGAATACAGTCATAAAATCTATGCAAGTATCACCTGGACAGTTGCAGCTATAAGGTCTTTACCCCACCTTATGAAACTGGTAAACATATCCTTCAGAGCACGGGATGTACAACAGAGGTTCACAGATGCCCATCTCGGGGGGATAGCTCAGGAGCAACGTGCTCGCCTTGGAAGCAAGAAGACATGGAGCAACACAGGTTCCATCCCCAGGTCCGCGCTTAGAAACCTCTGTGTATTAAGTGCGTTATAAATAACCTATCATATCATATCATACTACTGGGCTCATGAAGAAAGGCACAGCTGAGACAGTGGCCACATCTTTGACATTTCCTGTGGAGTCAAAGATAAGGAAATTAGACTGTGTACTTCTCTTCCAGCCTGCAAGAGAATGCTCTCCCTTTCGACTCCCGATCGCAGTTGGATCCCAGACAAAGTACTGATACCACTTGTATAAATATCAGAGAGGAAATGTTCACCACTACTTACCATCTAGCAAGAGGTTCTACTTAACATCTAGTAAGAGGTTCTACTTGAGCACTTTTGTGGAGGTTTGGGAGTGGCACTGGCAGTATTGCAATGCTTCTTTTTTGTAGTGCCCTTCACCCACTACTTATGACTGTCCACCTATCTATCCAACCTCTTCATCACATTCTGGGGACACAGGGCTCACCCTCAGGCCGATCCTGCTCAATGCATGCCCACTGCCCAATAGCATCAGGAATGACCAACTGTACCTCTAGAATGCACTGATCCACAGGAAAGCCTAGGCAGGATCTGGTAGTTTTCCAGTTATGCAGACGATTTCCAGTTGTCTATGGAATTGTCGGGAGATCACCAGGAAGATCAAACTAAACTTAATGAAATCTACAAAGTGATAAAGAATTGGATGACAACCAATAGGTTGTGCCTCAACGCCGGGAAAACGAAACTCATGATTTATGGGTCAAAAAAATCGAGAGAAGCATTAACACCTGCGTTTTCTAATTTCCTGGTTGAGGACACCCCTATCACAGTAGCTGATAAGGTAAAAACCCTAGGCGCATATCTGGAGGCCTCACTGGATGCAGGAGCACAAGTAGATGCCATTGAGAAAAATACTCAATATCATCTGCGTGTCCTGAGACAAGTTGCTCCACTCATTTCCAAAGGAAATCGAGCTAAGCTAGTAAGGCCAGTTATTCTGCCACGGCTGGACTACTGTAATGCGTTACTGGGGGGTGCCAGTATAGCAGATGTTTCAAGACTGCAGAAAATTCAAAACATCTCGGTGCAAATAATTTATGGCCTGAAAAGGCACAAACCTACTTCTTCCGCCAGAAAGGAACTACATTGGCTTCCAATATCGGCCAGGATCTCCTTTAAAATGCTGACCTTGTGCCATAAATGTATATATGGGACAGCCCCGTCCTATTTAAGGGACAAAATTAATATATCTCAACCGACAAAAAATCTTCGCTCCACCTCCTCCTGCCTTCTACAGGCGATAAGGACTAAGAGAGCTCGTGGAAATGGACGTTCTTTCCCAGGGCTCGCGTCTAAGGCATGGAACAATCTACCGCTGGGCCTGAGAACAAAGCAACCTTCTGGCCTTCCGAAAGTTGCTGAAAACGACACTCTTTAACTAAACTTCGGCTCAACTTCACTGAATCTCTTTTCTGCTTGTGAAGGAGCGCTTAGATGCCCGAGGGCTTTGGCGCTACAGTAAGTGTTGTAACATAACATAACATAACAGTTGAGCCAGTAAATGAAAAAATGGCCAAAACCCCTTCTCCCCGCACCCACAGAACTAGATGCAACAAGAGAAATGTAAATGCTGCCAGGACTGCGGTTCGGCTTTTGACACCTGTGGTTTTTTTTCCTCGTCCTTTAGTCTGACCAAACACCTTTAAACAAACCAACCTTTCCTACAAAGGTGGCTCAGACAATTGGATTTATCTTTAATGCTGAAGCCCTGTTCAGTACAAGTGGATGCCCCACACATTTCTACAATGGCGTCTGTACGCTAAGGCACTCCTAAAATGTGAAGAGGCAGCTTGACGCATAGCCCATTATCAAAGCTACCAACACATTGCTTCCATCTCTCAAAGTTTCTATTGTAGCTCCCCAACAAACAACACCCCAACTTTACAGTTCCCTGCTTGAGCAAAAAGCAGTGATCAGGGCAATTTATGGAAACCCGAGTCAGCCAGTTGGGAACCTTGGCTTATCCTCCTTAATTTTATTATAATCCCAATGAACTATTTATTCATTTTTAATTTTGTTTTTTTGGTTATTGTACAAGAAGACAGTGTTTCAAAGCGCCACAAGGCAAAAGGGAAGGGAACAAGGGAGTGAATAAACACACGAAAGACAATGGGCCTCATTACGAGTCTGGCGGTAACCGAGGTGGTAAAACCGCCTAGTTACCGCTGGACTCGTATTACCATTCCGCCTCCGTGACTCCCGGAAATACCAGGGCATTACGACCATGGTGTCCCGGGAATTCCGGAGGCGGAATTCGGTAAATCCCCATTCCCATTGAGTAGGACTCAATGGGAATGGGGAAGTGGAAACACCGGCAGCATCTCGTGATGGTGCTGGTGTTTCCACGTCCGCCTGCAGGCGGGAGGTGTTAAACCCGCCAGGTCAGACCTGGCGGGAACATCACCTCCCGCCTGCAGGAGTCGGGATGGGGCAGTCCGTAATAAACAGTGGCGGTGGGTTTACCGCCACTGTTAATTCCGGACTGCCCAACCTGTAATGAGGCCCAATGAATAAATAATAAAATAAACAGCAGCCCTACTAGGTCTAGTGACATCCAGAGCGTACAAGTGCAGTGAGGGGGGGATAAGTGCTACTGGGGTTCCCATAGGGGGAAGTACAAGAGGTTTCTGTTGAGTGGGGCAGCAGGTAAGTGCAGGGTGGACACAACCCACCCAAAGGCGGGTGTGGGCCCAGAGGCCGTGCAGGGGAGGAGCTGGTGGTGACTGGGCAGAACCACCCGACAGGCGGGTGTGGGCCCAGAGGGCAGAACGAATGGGGTGGTCCTGGTGGCAATTTGGCAGCAGGCCAGGATCCAATTGGACTATTGGGGGACCTGGCCGCAAATCTCAGCGACAGAGGGGAAGGTTAGCACGGAGGGGGAGAGGGAAGGAGGAGGAGAAGAGAAAGGTCTTAAGATGTTTGCGAAACTTGAGGGGTCCGGTTCAAGATGGAGAGCGAGAGGGAGACTGTTCCATAGGAGGGAGCCAGCTGAGGAGAGAGATCTGCCTCCAGCCCTCTGCTCAGAGAAACGTTTGATCAGCAGAGTGTGGGAGCCAGAGGATCAAATGGATCTGGAAGGAGAGTATTTAGTAAGAGAGAGCTGCAGTAGCATGTGCTCCCAGGACCCAGACAGCCTTATGGATGATGCAAAGAGTCTTTAATTTGATCTTTGCAACAACTGGGATTTTAGAGCTGGAGAGATACGGTCCCAGGGCTTGAGACCAAGGATAAGTCTTGCAGCTCTATTCCCGATTAGTTGTAGACGACGGAGTGAAGAAAGAGGCAGGGTGAGGAAGAGGCTGTTACAGTAATCCAGCCTGGAGAGGACCAGAGCTCTAGTGACGTTGAGCTTCTGGGGGAACGTGTGGAAAGGGAGAATGCCTCGAAGGGGGTGAAGTTGAAAGTGGGCCTTGTTGGCAAGGTCGAAGATGTGACAAGTAAAGCAGAGAGAGGAGTCGAAGATGACCCAAAGATTTCTGATCCTAGTGGAAGGAGAGGGAGGTGAGCTTCGGCAAAGGACAGGCATGGGGAAACAGAAATTATAAAAAAAATTAAAATAATGATAATGAATAATATCATGACTGCACAGAGTCATTCATGCAAGGTTCCTGCCTCTTCTAAGTGCTGTCATGGTCGATCTTATGCTGGTTCAAGTCCATGATCTCTATAAACATGGGCGCAGGAAACGCACAGATCTTTCAACTGAGTGTTGAACTCATTGAGCTATCTTACTGGCATGTACTTTTTTTTAGGTTAAATGGTGTTTTACCAAGAAACACTTACAGAAGCAAGCAACCATCGACATGGCAGTCGACATACGTCTTTGGGAAAGAGATATTAAATCGCCAGTGGGCCATGAGGAGTCTGTGAATGAGAGACCGGGGCCAGTCCAGACATTCAAAGAGGACTGTCTACATACAGATTAGAATGTACAGTGCTATGGGATTAGGATGGTCAGGGAGGGGGAGTAATCAGGTTAAGATGGAGGGTGCATGCGTGCTATGCTTAGGAGGTGGAGGTTGAGAGGATAGTAAAGGGTATAGTAAAGGAACATTTGATGTGAGGGGAGGGAGCTCCAATGCAGTGGGGCAAGAAGTGAGTAGGAGCACAAGTGAGTAGGAGCAGAAGCGAAGCAGAGCACGCGGAGGATGGGGCATGGATCGAGTTGGGAGTGACGTAGAGCAAACGATGATCAGGGATGCACAGCACAAGGCAGTATTGGCAAAGTAGGGTGGGAAGCCCATGCCAGGGTTTCAACAAAGGAAGACATTTAAATCGATATTGGTTTCTCATTGAGAGCCATACAGTGTCTGGGCGGAAAAGTTAAGTGCCTTGTCAAGGAGGACGGAGTAGAGAGGGAGGACAAGGAGGGGGCAGATTCAGTAGTGAGTAAAGTCAGCTGAGAAGGGGCAGAGAAGCTATGTATCAGAATGCAAAATAGAGATGCATGTTCCTTTAGTAGCCGAGCCACACCTCCATGAGAACATACGTTTCCTTGCTTTGCCGAGCCGAGGCCTTCTTGCAAAGCCCTGTGCCCTAACTTGGGGCTGAAAGTTGAAGACACTACCCAGTCCTTTGGGGAATGCAGGGGGGGGTGGGGGCCCTTCTCATGGAGAAGTGTTTATGTCGGGACTATCCCCCATGCATAGGATGAAGATATCCATGATGGGGAGGTAGGGTGAATGTTATGTTATGTTATGTTATCTGCACTTATAAAGCGCACAGTCGCCCGAAGGCATCATGGTGCTGCAGAAGGAGGACTGAGCAATTAACAGAGACACATGGAATAAGAGCTATAAGAGAGTGGTCTTAAGCGCTCTTCTAAAAGCGAGATGATTGGGAGTTTTTGTCATTGCGGAGGAGAGACCATTCCAAAGGTTATGACAGTCTCTTCATCCAAACTCAACCTTAGGGCTGGAGTAGGAAGTGTGCACCAATTAATTCAGATAAGTGCAAATGAGCAGAAGACGCACCTACTTAAAGGAAAAATCACTTCCCTCTAATGAAGCGCTCCAGCAGGTGCATTTCCCAAGATTCATGTACATTGGCTAACCAGTTTATCTTTGGCACATATTTTATACAAATCCACGACTAACAATGAGCTTCTTTAGAACCGGCCTGCCACTTTGGCTTGGAGAGATTTTCAAATGCTCAGCATCCTAGAGGCCATATCCATATGCACAACCTTCGCCTCGATACGTGGTGAGGAAGAGGGTCTCTGCAGGGTCCCCTCGCTGGAAGGAACGCCACCCAGCTCCAAAGCCACCCAGCTCCAAAGCCACCCAGCTCCAAAGCCACCCAACTCCAAAGCTGCTGCGATCCAAAGCCACTCCGATCCAAAGCCGCTCCGATCCAAAGCCTAAAACACATTTCACAGCAGTACCTTCTGCAGTGGAAGGCAGAGTAAGAAGGGACGTATATACTAACAGATTGCGCCATGGACGGCTCGCTGTAACTGAGCCGTCACATCGAATCAATAAGCAAAGCGTTCAATACTCGTTGAAGTATTTTAATGGTGGTGCCAAAGGGCCATTCTGCAAAACAGAGGTGCAGTGGGGGCAGCCCCCCAGTAGTATATCCTGTGATGGCCCATATATCCTGTGGAAAAACTGCAATGGTTCATGTCTCACGGAACAGAGCTTGTATTCGATATTTCATATTCAAGACTCAGATAGTAAAGAAGAGCGCGATAGGTCAGTGTTCATATCATAAAAACATATTTCCATCTTTGTTATAATAAATGCATTAAAAAAATGTTTATCACAAAATGCCATTCAATTATTACATATAAACCAATGTTAATACTAAAACCAGACATGTTTCTCACATGTACCTGAAAGCATCGTCTGACAATATATATATATGTGTATATATATATATATATATATATATATATATATATATATATATATATATATATATATACACACACTGTGCAAAATAATGCCAATTATGTTATGTACAACATTGACTTATGAAGGCTAAAGTTTCCTTCACTTTAATCTTAAACACATCTTTAGTGTCATTTAATTTCACTGTAGTGTTTCATTTCAAGTTTTTGGGTATATATCCTGTAGTTTAAGATTAACTTGAAAGTCAACAGTCTGGAGAAAATCACTCAACAAAGCTACCCGATGGCTACAAAACAAAAACATCTACCTCAACTGAAAAACCCTGTTCTTTCAGCCATCAGAGAGAAAAGTCCAATTACAGAATCTATGTACAAACCTCCAGTCTTGGACAATTTTGCTGCCAAACACATTTTAGATCAATGCCATTGATTTACCCCTCACCACATTATTACAACACAATACTCAAAATGTTCAATCTCGAGCTTACATAACCTAGCAACCAGATACTTCTTTAGGAAGAAAGGAATTAATTGTGAGAAAAAGACCATTACTTCACAGAACTGTGGAATTGACTTAAGTTTTTATGGCCTAGCCGTGCCGTAGAGGCGCTAAATAAGAAAGAGTAACAGCAAGAGACTGCTACAGCATCCTAATGCAGTGTTTTTATTTAGCACTCCTTCTTGGATTTTTTCAGTTTCTAAGCACTGTAACATTAGGGGCCTCATTTTGAGGACGGCGGTAACCCGGCGGTGCTACTAGCGGCTTGGCGCCGTCCTTGTAACACCGAATCCAGCACCTTACTTCCCGGTGCCACCGGGACATTACAAGTCCTGGCGGATCGGGAATTCAGGTGCCAGAAAATATTAGTCACCATTCCCGTGGATGGGAATGGTGACACAGAACATCAACACCGTTGCTAACGGTGTCAGTGCTTCCGTGAAAACTCTGCGGGCAGGTGCTGTTACGCCTGGCTGAACAGACCTTCCGGGCGTAACGGTCCGCACCCGCAGCGTCAGGAGTGTGGCGGTCCAGAAAGGGTGCTGGTACGTTGCTACCAGAACACTTATTTACGGACCGCCACACTCATAATGAGCCGTAAGTTTTATATCCAAAACAAAGGAAGCAGGTAACCTTGTCCTGTACTGGCACCAATACACAAGGTCCCAAACAAAACGATTTAATGCAGACTTAATCCTATGTTCACACTCTACAAATATACGAAAATCAGGGTTTTCCTTTTTTTTTTTAAACTCAAAACACTTTCTTTAGACACAAATACATTAAAAAAGAAAAATAGAAAACCAACACTCATTTATCAACCTTTACGTGTGTGAGGTAAGTAGCCAAAAAGTGCAATGTGCATTCAGAAGAATGTTGTGCACACTTTAGAACGAGCAGTGCAAAACACACATATGGGAAAGACAATAAAGGAGCCCCACCCCCGGCCCAATGAATGCATCTGGACTAATGTTTTCTAGTCGTAACTTGGAGAAGCTGCTAAATCTTCTTCCTCCGTTACTGAGAAGCTCATTGGTGGCTAGAAGTCGACTCCCTTACAGTGTCACAATCAGGGAGAACCACTCTCTCAAATAAATTCACAGAACATGTCGACACTGTGTTTCGGCCCTACTCAGCATGATCCCCTCCCAATTACCCCTCCTATAGCTACACCTATGGTACGCCCTCGTAATATAGCCAACTACCCCATGTACCTGTGTAGGGCCCGTAACATAAAATCCACTGAGACGAAGAAAAGCCCAGACTTCCCAAGTATGACTTACATCACAAAGACTGGGATGAGGAGGAGATGCAGAACTATGAAGATCACTACCCGAGGTAGGTGTGAGCATTCTAGTTCTCCACTAAGGGCCACTACCAACACCAACATAAAAACAGAAGATGGACTAGGGAGTTTGTCAAGCCCTCCCATGTGGAGCCACGAGCAAGGAAGTGGTTTGGCGTGGAAGCAAGAAGGGGTTGCTAACCGGGAAGCTGGCGAGAATGTGGAGACGTCCCCACATGGTCCGGTGTTGAAGGACCGACATACTCGCTGGGGAAGCAGAGGTGAAGACCCGTGGCAAAGCTGGACCATGCGATCAAGTACAGACCCACCGTCTGCGGGAAACCAGAACCCGCAGAGCTCCCATAGTACATCAAAAGGCGAAAGAAGTCAAGAGACTAGAGAAAGAAGAGCCCGAGAACGAACAGAGCACGCCAGTGTAAACCCTAAAGGTACTTGGGTTGCTGGGACGGCTGGTGGGGGCACAACAGAGTCGGGGAAGACTCAGAAGAAGTCAATAGAGCAAGACCCACAGGGGCAAGAAGGGAATCCCTGGGGTAAAGAAGAACTTTAAATATCTAGCAAGAGAAATACAGGTCTGGGAACTTGAGAGAAACCTGAAGGTGTCCCACCCGCTAGTCCCCGGGGATGTGCCATCGAGGTGGCCAGGACATGGCCATTGCTATTGGATCCAGTTCCTGGGGGTGGGCCAGTGCAAGAGGATCACCTGGATGGGGGGTCATCGGGGAGTGGCAGTGGGACACGAAAGGGTGAGACGCGGTATCCCCTTCCTTATAAACCCTTTTCCCCATCCTACCAGGTAGCATACCTAGAACCTCACCCCGCCTTTTCCGACACAAACACTTTCTCACAGACAGTTCATTTTGAGAGACAATGGACTAACACCAGAGGCGTATACCTGACATGTTCCAACGCAAGGGTCAGGCATAGTCAGGCAATTACTGTTATCTAGACACACCTGACTTCCGTCCTACTTCCCACATTGATAAAAGGCAGAGCACGAATGCACACTGTGAGCAAAGCCAAACGCACGAGGAAGCAGCTGTTCCGGGATGGCCGTTTAAACCGAGAAGAAAGGCAGCAAGACCAGAGGACAACAAGGAAGGAATTACACTTGCCCTTTGCAAGAAGGATTGCGACTTTCAAACAGCCTCAAGGAAAAGAAACATAAGACCAGGAAATGCAGCTGACTAACAGTGTAGCATGTGCCAAAGGTACACTGGGCCCTCCTGCATTGATAGCCAAGATGGGGAAAAGCGATTGCTACCGTGGTACTGTCCTTGACTCCGACAGCAAAGCAACGACAACGTGTTCAGCACAGCCGGTGAGTCGGGAGAAGTTGATAACAGACCGGACGTGTTATGCTCAAGATTGCTAACAGCAACAAAGAACTTGAGTTCGATTGAACTTTATAAAACCAAAATAGGTACCAGATACAGAGTTGTCCGCCGCTACGTGGGTGCTCACTCGAAGGTTTCTGTTTGGTACCCCAGAGCGTATTTAAGATTATTTAATGGTGAAATCGAAGTGGTCCTGCAGCGGGTTAAGTTGAATCCTGTGCACATTTGAAAGTCTTTGATTGCCTTTGCACTGAAATTGGTCTCAGCCCAGAAGAGGGGGGACTAATTGTTTAAACGGGGTTCTGAGCCCAGAAGAGGGGGGACCGGGGGTACAGAACAATTCACTTGCAATTATAATGTTGTGGCAAATGTGAACCCAACTAAGAGATACCTGCAAATTAAAGTTGGTTTGAACCCGACTGAGGGAGGCTAATTGTAAAAGAAGGATTTGAGCCCAGCTGAGGGGGATCCAGGGCGAAGAGTAAATCACCAACTTGAATATTTGGAGAAAAAAAAAAATCTTTGTTTCTGATACATCCGGCCCGCCCTCTGATGCAAGAGACTTTGAATAAAAGAGACTTGGGCACAGAAGGCCCTGATGTTGGTAAAAGGAACTGTGATCTTATGCCCCACTCCTCCAGGTATCGCTGAGCGGTAAGTGACTGTGAAATGAAGATATCAGGAGAAGGGAGTCATTCCCCCTGGTAGTGCTACATCTACAGGAAACATGACAGCTAACCAAGAGCCAAGAGGACGGGAGTCATTCCCCCTGGTAGTGCTACATCTACAGGAAACATGACAGCTAACCAAGAGCCCAGAAGACGGGAGTCATTCTCCTGGTAGTGCTACATCTACAGGAAACATGACAGCTAACCAAGAGCCCAGAGGACGGGAGTCATTCCCCCTGGTAGTGCTACATCTACAGGAAAAATGACAGCTAACCAAGAGCCCAGAGGACGGGAGTCATTCTCCTGGTAGTGCTACATCTACAGGAAACATGACAGCTAACCAAGAGCCCAGAAGACGGGAGTCATTCCCCCTGGTAGTGCTACATCTACAGGAAAAATGACAGCTAACCAAGAGCCCAGAAGACGGGAGTCATTCCCCCTGGTAGTGCTACATCTACAGGAAACATGACAGCTAACCAAGAGCCCAGAAGACGGGAGTCATTCTCCTGGTAGTGCTACATCTACAGGAAACATGACAGCTAACCAAGAGCCCAGAAGACGGGAGTCATTCCCCCTGGTAGTGCTACATCTACAGGAAACATGACAGCTAACCAAGAGCCCAGAAGACGGGAGTCATTCCCCCTGGTAGTGCTACATCTACAGGAAACATGACAGCTAACCAAGAGCCCAGAAGACGGGAGTCATTCTCCTGGTAGTGCTACATCTACAGGAAACATGACAGCTAACCAAGAGCCCAGAAGACGGGAGTCATTCCCCTGGTAGTGCTACATCTACAGGAAAAATGACAGCTAACCAAGAGCCCAGAAGACGGGAGTCATTCCCCCTGGTAGTGCTACATCTACAGGAAAAATGACAGCTAACCAAGAGCCCAGAAGACGGGAGTCATTCCCCCTGGTAGTGCTACATCTACAGGAAAAATGACAGCTAACCAAGAGCCCAGAAGACGGGAGTCATTCCCCCTGGTAGTGCTACATCTACAGGAAAAATGACAGCTAACCAAGAGCCCAGAAGACGGGAGTCATTCCCCCTGGTAGTGCTACATCTACAGGAAAAATGACAGCTAACCAAGAGCCCAGAAGACGGGAGTCATTCCCCCTGGTAGTGCTACATCTACAGGAAAAATGACAGCTAACCAAGAGCCCAGAAGACGGGAGTCATTCCCCCTGGTAGTGCTACATCTACAGGAAAAATGACAGCTAACCAAAAGCCCAGAGGACGGGAATCATTCCCCCTGGTTTTGTGCGAGAAACAGTGAATCCAGAGACCAGAAGAAGGGAGTCATTCTCCTGGCAGTTGAATCTGCAAAAAGGATCAACCCACAGAACACTGTTATCCAGGGGAAGGGAGGCATTCCCCCTGGGATGAGGAAACTGAGAACCTTTCTTATACAGAATGTTACAAGATTGACCATTTTTGTTTGTGTAGTATTGGGGCCAGGAGAAGGGGTTCATTCCCCCTGGTTAAGAACTTTCAATCAGAACTGTGCCACCCAGTCCAGGAAAAGGGATTCATTCTCCTGAACCAAGAACACTGACACAGCCTTTTAGTTTAGTTATAAGTGTAAAGGACAGAGTTCATGTTTTGACACAGGACGGTGGACTGTTTAGTTTACAAGGACATTCTGACAATCCCATTAGCACTTTAGTTGAGGCAGGGAAAGCCCCCATAGAAATAGCGAAATGTAGGGTTTCCCTTTATTTTCTTGGTGAATAAAAGTCTATAGCAACCACTATGCCACCTGTGTGCCAGTCTCCTCCTCCTGCATCCTTACAGAAGCCAAAGTGGGGAAACTCTCTGGAGCAATCTCCCTCGTTACAGTGGTAACACTAAGAAAAACAAAAGAGAAGAAACACTCTGGAGCAATCTCCCTCGTTACAGTGGTAAAACTAAGAAAAAACAAATAGAAGAAACACTCAGGAGTAATCTCCTTCGTCATAGTAGGAACATTAGGAGAAGCCACAGAGAGTAAACATTCGTCATAGAGTTGACAGAAAAATTAATAAATATCAAGAGTGCCTGGGGAGTACTCTCTCTCGTCACAGTGATTACCTTAGCAGCAGCGCAGAGAAGAACAGACAACCAGAGTTGTTTAAAGAGAACTTTCAGTGTGGGAAAAGGTCAAGAGTGACCATTGGAATTGTGGTACAAGTCTCTAAAACTCAGTTGGAGAAACTAAAGAGAGCTTTGAGGACAACTGGGTGGGTTAGGAGAAAGGAGTCGTTCACCTGCCCCGGAACCCTTAGTTGAATCAGAAACTGAATGAAGCAAAAGTTTGGAAAAGACTGAACCAGTTTCCCAGTAGAAGGGAACTAGTCTACTGGTATTTTGTTTTCTATAAACGCTGAACTATTTTTTAACTTACTGGTAGAGTTAGAGTACATTTTAGACAGAGACTTTTTCTTTTGACACTCACCTTGACAACGAGCACCAGAGTTACTTTATAATAGGAAGGGGTAGCCCTGTATAGATAGGGAAAGCTAGCTCCTTTTTGCTGATTAGTTAATAAACTAGATATTAATAATGGCACTTCTGTCCAACTCCTCAGTCCACCTCACCTCACCCTGTATACAGTACCTAATACAAATATTTAAACTTTGAGCACCTGGTCTTGGCATACTTCTTGACCCCAAATGTCCAATAAGTGACAATGGATATCTCCTATGTCCACAATGTCACCACCCTTCCTATTTAATGCAGAAAAAGGTCAGAAATCACCCTAATGAGTATTCAAGAAATATGCTGGAATGGTTGAACCACTATTATACGTGTGTCCATTTCCACCATTAAAATGCAGATGGAAATGGAGACAATACAATTTGCCAAAGTATACCCTCAGAGGTTACCACTGGCGGAGGCATTATTGCTGGAATACCACCTGTCATGTTTCAGCAATACCACTACTGCCAGTGGTAAACTCTGAACAGGTCAGGTTTGTCAAAATACCTCTGGCGCAGACGCTATATCCTGCGGCAGTGTCTGTGCCAAACTTGTAATGGCCCTTTAGGTGTGCCAGTGAGTTCTGCCATACCAGCTGCTTTTTGACCCGTGGAGGGTGCGCTGATGAGCGTGAGGCAAGTTTGTGCAAGGGTGTGGAGCACAAGTGGGGATCAGTCGACTAATGCCCGCTTGAAAGCTCTCATGCATGTTGTTGGCAAATATAAGAGTATTTATCGCAATGCGCCAAGGTGTGAGCTGGCAAGTAATTAAAGGCTATGCCAAAGTATGCCGATAATAATACAGATAGAAATATGGTGGCACGAGGCCATCACAGGCCTCAATACCTGAATCACATGAACCCAACAAGGTGTATGGCACCCCTCAGCACAACCCTTCCCACATTTGCCAATGGTCATGTTACTGGGCCCACTAATGACAAGAACAATCCATTCCCAGATTTACCTCCATAAACCAGTGGCTGCCAATGCCACATCAATGATATTCATTCTCTTGAGATTGCATTAAATGACTAGAATCACCAACATGCGAACTACAAGATGCAGGTGCATTCCCATCACAGGAGCCTCGGGTACCTGTGGGACTGTGGGGTCTCGAGGCATAGACCACCTCTCCTGCAGTGGTGTGATGCCTGAGGAGCAAGGTGTTCTGCTTTTCTCCTGTGTTAAGAGACTGCACAGTAGGTGACCATTGCTCAAAAGGAGACATATACATCACTGAGGCCATTGAAACTCTGTGATGCGACTTCAAAAATATAATTCACTCCAATGAAGGTGTCCAAACAAAGAGGTCCGGGGCTTGCGTTGGAGAGATTAAGGATGACCCGTCTACTTGCTCTACTTTAAGCCGCAGTGATCCGCGGTGCAGCTCCGGCCTAGTTAATAAAGGACATTGGTTGCAATCCAGGATTCTGTAAAGCATTCTTCTGTCTCCCAGGATAGGAGCAAGAAGCTTGGGTACCCACAATTGGGGGAGTCGGGCGTCTCTTGACCCCGTTTCACTGTCTGTGGCTGAGGTTGAAAGAACGCCTGTAGCCCCCCTTGCAGAGATGGATTAGCTTCCAGGGGACATCTGAAGGGGTCCAATGATTCATGGTCAGATTTTATCTCCCAGTTAGAACCTCAACCCCTCTCATTAACCCAAGGCAATGATTTCTGACAGATAAGCCTGCTCAATGAGTTGTGTGCGCTTCCTACAAGAGCAAGACCAAGGTGGATGCGTCAGAAAGATAATCTCTTCCAGTGAATGTGTACGGGTAGATTGAGAACCCTATGATGGTTCCTGGAACCTCCAGAATACAGTGAAGATCTGAGCGAAAGTCTCAGAGTGGAATTCCACCAGAACGGACAACAACAGATCTGACATCAGACTATTCTTGGGGACACAAGCATTTGCCTACTACAGTGTCTACAACTGGTGGCTCTCCAGATGTTTTGGACGACAAGTCCCTTGATCCCTCATCATTGACTATGTTGTCTAAGGATGATGGGAGTTGTAGTCTGAAACATCTGGCCAGACAAGGTTGCAGCCCCCTGACCCTCTAGGATTTGGAGTTATGCCACTTGTAGTCTCAAAATAATCATAGAGTAGTCTTGTCTAGCATGCTACTGTCTTTTGCTGATCTTGTTGTGTGTGGCTCTGTGCGTGAAGGTGGCTGCTGTTGTAGGGATAGTGGGAGAGGCAGATGCAAACTCTGTGGTGCTGGTGGGCTTGGGCCAGAGGGACTGTGAAACTTTGCGTTGGTCTGCTTCTATTGGAATAGTCTAGTCTTTTGAAAGCATGTTTTCCCAAAGGGAGAACCAGAGGACTGAAGACAGTAAAGAGTACTTTGGAGCACTGTTGCCCACTAATGTTGAACAAGTGCGATAGGGATGAAGATAAAAGCATAAATCATGGCTCGTCATAAGTCATTGCTGTGGTCTCGAAGAGACCTGTGGTCGCGTCACTAGGGTAAGTGGGAGAGTGGTTTAACAAGGATGAGGGAGGTTTTTACAGTGTTGTTTTTTAGTTGGGGTAGACATATAAGTAAAATTAATGGAATGGGAGGAGTAGGCTAACACAAAGAGTGGATAACATTATCTGTGGTACTATGCAGCAGCTGGTCAAGTGGGTAGGTGGCTTCTTAGATCGTTTTGGTGGTAGCTATTGGACTCTGTTTTGCTCATTTGGGGTCTGATCTGTGTAGGGTCCAATATGGTTGGTAGTAAGAATGAGGCATTTTGGTGATTTCTTTGGTTCTGAGAGTGAGTTCGGCTAGATCGGGATGAGTAGAGTAGGTCTATAGATCGAGCAGTACTGAACTGTGATGTTATGGGGGAGTTGTGTTTTCAGCTCCTTTCGGAAGGTTAGGCGGCCTTACTCATTACAAAGGTATTTGGCTAAGGATTGCCATAGTTTAGTTGCGAGGAGGAGAACGTGGAGCCTCTGCGTTATCTCTGGTTGAAGCTTAGTACCATTACTAGTGCATTCTTGCTAGATCTTAGTGTTCCCTATGGTATATAGAGCGGGAAGACCCATTGGAAATTCTGGGTCTTTTCCATAGTAGAAACAGTGAGACATGCACAGAGCTTTGAATTGTATACTCTTTAAGATCAGGAGTTAGTGCAGTGAGAGGAGTGCATGGGTGATGTATTAGTGTCTTTTCAGTCTGGCTCTAATGTTTTGGGAGTTTTGCTATCTGTTAGATAGTAGATAGTAGATAGTCTGTTAGTGCAAGTAATATTATCATACTATATAATAAAAAGCCAGATGTATGTTGGTCCGAAGCCGCCATGCCCGTGTCGCCTGTTATCACCGCTAGAGGGAGCTGTTGCCTTACATATACAATAAGTCTTCAAGTTCATCTTCCAGGCGAACAAAATGTGTATTTCAACAATGATAACATACAATTAGCTGCAGAAAAGGCCCAAGCCAGGGATACCACCAGGATGCTGACTTTGTTAACCACTCCCTCGCAACCGGCTCTTTCTCTCTATCCCTCAAGCACTTCCTCTCCTAATAAAGCGGTCTGCTGACACCTGCTGCCCGGCTAACTATCGTCCTATATCCACCACCCCCTTCCTGGGTATACTCCTGGAGAAGTTGGTCCTCCCGCAACTGATCCTTCACACTGAATTTGTTGGTTGCCTCCACAACCATCAATCTGGATTCTGGGCATCCAGAGGCATGGAAACTGCTATATTGAACACCTGTGAAGACATGCTTGCAAATCTTCACTCTAACTCTCCTGCTGTTCTCATTCTTCATCTCTCCTCTGCCTTTGACACGGTCAACCACTCTATCCTCATAAAATGGCTCAGTGATACCCTCGGGATCACGGACCGGGCAATGGAATGGCTGACCTATTTCCTCACTAACCACCCCTCCCAGCTGCAACTGGGCGCTTTCTCCTCCACCACCTCCTGTTATTCCTTGTTTTTATTCCTGATGTCTGCACTAAGGACAAATCCTGGTGTACAGACATCCAACATGCCCTAGCGAATAAAATGGACACACTCCAGAATAAAATTCAACAAAAAAAAGAAGCTTTGAATTTACAGCACCCACCTAACACCCTCTCGCCTAACGAGTCACCATCGGCACACAATACTACCTTCCATTTTGCTAAAATGTCTACCCTAGAGGTAGAAAAAATTATCCTATCTTTGAAGCCCTCGAACTGCAAAGGCGATATTTGCCCAGCACAGCTAATAAAAGATGCTGCTAGAGAACTCTCCCCATTCATAACTAAACTGATAAATGCCTCTTTTGCTACAGGTACCATACCTACTAACCTCAAACAATCTTGGGTGTTACCCCTCCTCAAGAAACAGTCACTAGATCTGCTTATTCCCACTACCGGTCCATTACCACGGTCCCATTTCTACTAAAAATATTGGATAAAGCTGCTTACATTCAAATTCAAAAACACTTGGAATTGCATAAACTTCGAGGCGACAGACAATCTGGTTTCCGTTCACTACACGGACCAGAGACAGCCCTAATCGACCTAAAGTCCCAAATAGACGAGCTGAGAGACAAAGGAAGGACAGTACTCTTGCTCCTACTTGACCTCTCTGCCGCATTTGATCTGGTCAACCACAAGGTCTTATGCCGGCACCTTGACTCTGCAGCCCACTTCTCCACGGGTGCCATCAAATGGATTGAGTCCTTCCTGAGCGAGACAACCATGAGAGTCTTCTCCCCTTCAGCAGCTGCCGACCCTACACCCATCCTATGCGGTGTTCCCCAAGGGTCCTGCGTCTCGCCCACCCTTTACTACATCTTCACTAAGCCACTGTTCAACGATCTGGACCAGCTGGGTATCACCTACACTAACTATGCAGATGATACTCAGATTCTCCTCCCACTTTCCGGGGATTACGGTACGGACATGGGTTTAGTGAACAAAGTTTACCTTATCATCCAAGCATGGATGGCCACTCATGGCCTGTGCTTGAACTATGATAAGACTGAACTTATACTTCTGGGTTCGCAGGCTAATATCAAAAAACTAAGCCAAGAATTCTCATCATTCAATATTGACGGTAACACCATTAAAGTTTCCAAGGAAGTAAAAACCCTTGGATTCTATTTGGACTCCACACTGTCCTTTGATAAACAGCTCAAATCCCTTACCTCTGCCACGGCTTACACCTGCAAATTACTCAGAGCTGGTAAACCGTTCCTCTCTGACAATAGTTGTCTGATCCTGGCTAGAGCTCTAATACTCTCCAGAATCGACTACTGCAATGCCCTCAACAGTGGTGCCAACAAATCTACCATTCAAAAGTTCCAAACACTACAGAATAATGCCCTAAGAGCAGCACTAGGCATAGATAAGAAAACTCACATCACCTCCTTGAGACGTCAACATAAATGGTTATCTACATCTAACAAAATACTACTAAAAACGCTTTCCTTGACACATAAAGCCCTTAACAACACAGTCCCCAGCTACCTCATAGATAAACTCCAGAGAAGAACTTCTCTCAGACCTACCAGAACTGGGAATACTAATTGCCTGACTATTCCCAAATATAAGCTCACTACCATTGGTGGTAATAGCTTTACTGTTTAGGCAGCTAAAAGTTGGAACTTATTGCCTCAGGAGCTGAGAGCAGACCAACCCTACTTACATTTCAGGAAAAAAGTAATAAAACATATCACTGCTACGGATCCTTAGTCTCCCATTACCCTCAGAGGACTTGCCCACTCCCACAGAGATTTGGTCATCCTGCAGTAACAGCGGACTACCGTATTACTTTTGAGTTTTGCATTAATCTCTAAAGACCTTGTGCATTGTGATCCATTCGGGAGCCTAGTATCTTACAAAGGGCCCCACGTGGCACATTCATCCTTTGTACAGTGCCTATTGTTCATTTATTTAATTTCATTGGCTATTTTTTCTTCGTCCTATTTTGTACATTGTATATATCCTGTATTCATGTAAAAAAAACGGTATATTTTGCTATCATGTAAATATTGTAACCTGTGGATATGAAACTATGTAAGTCTTGCAATTGCATTTTGCTGCGCCCTTTTACTCACGAGTCTGGTGCGCTTAACAAATGAATAAACAAACAAACAAACCTCACTCTCTACCTGTGGTGTCCCCCATGGCTCAATCCTATCACCGTAGCTCTTACATATCTATCTTGCTCGCCTGATCTCCTCCTTAATCTATCTTCCTCTCTACCTGTGGTGTTCCACAGGGGTCTCACCTCTCGCCCTGTCTTTACAACCAATATCTGGCCACTCTCGCCCACTGCATTGCCATTTTCTGCTCAAATTTCCAGTACTATGCTGACAACACTCAACTCATTTTCAGGCTGCCCTCGGCCATCTCCTATCCCTCTCTCATCTCTGATTGCCTAACTGCCATTCAAGATTGGTGTGCTGCCAATGATATTTGTCTGAATGCCAGTAAGACGGAGATCCTCCTCATCGGCACACCTTCACCATCCCTTCCCTTCACTCTCTGGCCAGCCCCCCCCTCCTCTTACCGACACCTGCGAGGCTAAGAACCTCGGGGTCATCTTTGACTCCACACTTTCCTTCTCCGCCCACATCTCTGATGTCTCTAAAAAGTCAAACTTCCTACTGCACCTCCTCAGAGGTACTCTGCCTTTCCTCTCCTTCCCCCAGAAGCTCACCGTCTCCCAAGCTCTGGTTCTCTCTAGGTTGGACTATTGTAACAGCCTCTTTCTAAATCTACCCGCCTCTAGTCTTCGCCCTCTGCAACTAATCCAGAACAGGAATGAAAGACGTGTCCTTGGCCTCAAGCCATGGGATCGTATCTCTCCAGCTCTGAAATCTCTCCATTGGCTCCCAGTGGAGGCAAGGACTAAATTCAAAAACCTCTGCATTGTCCACAAAGCTTTCTGGGACCTGGGTCCAAAATACCTTCAGCTATCCTTCCGCAAATGCCTCAACTCTCGAGCTCTTCACTCCTCTACCACTAACTCCTTCAGGGTCAGTCATTTTTCAAAGAAACAAGCTGGTGGTAGATATCTGTCTTCGGCTGGGGCCTCCCGCTGGAACAGCCTCCCTGCCACTCTAAAACTTGAGGAGACCATCTCTGGTTCTGGAAGCACCTCAAGACCTTCATCGTTGCTTCTGCCTTCGCTCCCTCTCTCCCCTGCTGATCTTTTCTCTCTTGGCACCGTGCACCTGGCCACCCTCTGTCCTCTGGGCTCAGGTACCTGCTCATCCTGCCACCCTCCTGCACTGCCTCTGAGCTACCCCTTGCACTGGGGTCTGTATCTGTACCCATACAGTCCCTCCTTTTTCTTCCTGCTCTTATCAGACCTACCCTGTCTGCTGCCTTAAACCCAGCACTTGCCACTTGCTGGCTGCACTACCACTGTTTGTTGCCTTTATTATTTATTAATTTATTATTATTTATCTGTTTCTCCTTTGCTCTGCACTCTCCAATTCTCCCCCCTTCCATGCACATTTCCCCTCCTCCTCTCCCCTACACTCGATGTCACTGGGCCTAGTAAGATCTTTGCTTTGTTCTCCTCTGTTCCCCTCCCTTGCCTTGCCACGCTCTAAAACACTTGTGTACGAGCGCGATAGAAATCAAATATCAATATCAATTCTCTCCTCATTTCCAGTGTTATGCTGATGAAACACAGCTTTCCTTCAAACTTCCCTCTACAACTTCCTCTTCCTCCTCTCTCATCCCTGATTCTCTGACCACCATCCAGGCATGGTGTTTGGCTAACGACCTCTGTATTAATGCCAGTAAAACAGAGATCCTGCACATTGGGACACCTGCACCCTGTTTCCCCCCTACCCTCTGGTCACCCTCCTTGGTCCCTTTACCCTCACCGTCTTGTAAGGCCAAAAACCGCAGGGTCATTTTCGACTGCGCTCTCTCCTTCACCCCCCACATCTTGGACCTTGCCAAGAAGGTCCACTTCAAGCTTCACCTCCATAGAGGCATTCTCCCTTTCCTCACCATTCTCCAGAAGCTCAATGTCTCCAGAGCTCTGGTACTCTCTAGGCTTGACTACTGCAACAGCCTCTTCCTCAATCTCCCCCTTTCCTCCCTACGCCCCCTTCAACTAATCCAGATAGGGCTGCAAGACTTATCCTTGGCCTCAAGCCCAAGGTCCGCAACTCTCCAGCCCTAAAATCTCTCCACTGGCACAAGCTGGCACCGAGGATTGAATGCAAGACCCTCTGCATCATCCACAAGGTTTTCCGGGGCCTGGGACCCCGCCTTCTCCAACTTTCTCTCCCTAACTACATACCTGCTAGAGCCCTCTGCTCCTCTAACTAAACTCCAACTCTCTGCTTGTCAAACGTTTCTCCAAGCAGTGAGTGGAGACAGGTCGCTCTCCTTGGCTGGTGCCTCCCTTTGGAACAGCCTCCCCGCCCTCTCAGACTTGAGGCGGATCTCCTTAAGTTCCAGAAACTTCTCAGAACTCTGCTCTTCTCTCCCTTCCCTGGAAACAACCCAACTGCCGCTAAGACTGGCAGCCTCGTCCTTCATGAATCTCACAAGTTAACAGGACCCCGCTCAGTCGACACCATCACCCTCCCCTCCACCCCCAACACTGCCCCTTGGCCCCCTACCTGCGGCTGACTGCACATCCCACCCTTGGAATTCCTCCACCATAGCACTCAGTCTGCAGCCTCCACCCCTGGCACCCCTCGGCACTTCACTCTCACCAGCAGTGCACTTACCTTGCTCTCCCCTCCACCTTTCCCCATCTCCTGCACTTTTTCACTGCACTTGCACATTACGAAGGTCACAAGACCTAGTAGGACCATGACTGTATATTGACTGTATGTTTCTTCCCTTCTCCCCGCCACACTTGCTTTGTGGCACCTGGAAACACCATTGTGTTGTATAGGCGCCTGACAAAGCACAATAAATAAATGAAATAAAAAAATAAACAGCATACATCAAGTTGCATACACCAAGAAAATAAATACATTTGAAAAATAAACATATGAACAGAAATGTATTTCATTAATCACTATTTCTCCGACAAAATAAAACATGTTTTTAATTTACTTATGAATTCATTGTCATATTCCCTGATATGTGTTATTATATCTCTCCCACTATACAGGTGTCTCAAACTTAGCAGGGCCTCTGTGACCAAACTGCATTGTCTGATCTCCAAACTGCATTTATAGGCCTCTCTCCCACTATACAGGTATCTCAAATCTAGCTCACTCGCAAATTTAGCTAACTTTCAAGTCACCAGTGAATTAAGTTGGGGGTCACTCCGACTAGTGCCTCTCGCATCACAAGACGAAAGTCCAAGCAGCGCCCGTCCAAGCCACCCTCCAACCAGCAATACCCTTCCCAACCCACACAGCCTGCTCACCACAGTGAACCGCGCTCAGGGAGACGGACAGTTAAGAGAGCCACCAATAACACCAGACTTAATAACCCTTACCACCTCCTTCCCCTCCTAGGACAGCGACTGAGCAAGTCGCCAACCCCCACCAGAATACCACCTACAGACGAAGCCCAACCTAGTACCGGATACCCCCTCACCCACCACTACACCACAACACCACCAGACCAAAAAGAAGGACCAACTAGACGTCACCAAACAAAGACTAAACAACTCTCAATCTTACATGCCGCGCAAACGACCCATTCCACGAAAAAGACGAAGAGATGAAAGAACAAACACTCCAGAACAGCAACTTAGAACAACAACCATAGACTGGACCCCCACAGACAGGAACACAAACCGAAGCAACTCTAAGAGAAGAGAAAAATCCCTCTACCTAACTCCATACCTCCCAGACAACTGGCCACCACGGCAATCCAACCCAACATTAGAAGCAGCAACATCAAACAACCTAACTCAAGCAAGTAGAAGAAGGATGACCAACACAAATAACAAACAGACGACTGACGCAATAACCCCCTACATCTCCAAAGCAAGAGGAACTTCCAATCCAACTTCCCTTCATCTCTAAACTGATCAACGCCTCTGTTAAGACTAACCTAGTGCTCAATAACCTTAAACAGTCTTGGGTCCTACCTCTGCTAAAAAAACAAACTCTCAACCCTTCCATCCTGACAAATTACAGACCCATCACTACCGTCCCATTCCTACTCAAAATTATCGACAGGGTAGCCTACCTGCAAATCCAGGACTACCTTGAAACTAATAACCTTCTAGGCTCATGGCAATCTGGCTTCCGCCCCCTTCACGACACTGAAACAGCCCTGATTGATCTTAAGACTCAAATTGACGAGTTGAAGGATAATGGAAAATCAGCTATGCTACTCCTCCTTTTTTTTTTTTTTTTAAATCTATTTTATTATTAACATTGTGCCAACAACATGGTAATATACCAAAACAAAGTGCAAACACACCCATCCCACCCTCCCTCCTCCCTATCCCAACTTGTCCGGACCCAAACGTGTTACACCACCAGTTCAACCACGTGATTGTTGTGAGTCATCTGTGTCGTCGCCAGAGGAGCTTCCCGCATTGGGGTTGAACAGCGTAACGGTTAGCTCCACCCATTGTAGTAGGTCTTCAGAGGTGTCCAGTCTTTGTTGGCACTGCGCCATCTCCCAGACCGCAGTCTCAGCATTCGTCCATTTGCGGAGGTCCTGCCACCACGTCAGCACGCATGGGGCCCGCGGGCGCTTCCAGTTCATTGCAATACGTCTCTTCGCCAGTATATACATCAGGTCTTTTAGTTTATTAAGTGGTCTGTTCTTCTTGCTTCTAGGGTATCTACCGAGGATGCAAGCTTTCGGCGTATGAACTTCCAGGGTGATGTTCGCCTCGGCCACCTTAGCTTCGATCTGGGCCCAGAAAGACTGAATGGCGGGGCATCCCCAAAACATATGTGTCATCGCCGCGTGGGCTTCGTTGCATTTGGGGCAACCCGTACTCTCAGCACCACTGAATCTGGAAATGACGTCTGGCGTGAGGTACGCTCTGTTCGTAATATAGAATTGGATGAGTTGGAACCTGGCGTTCCTGGAAACCTTCTTGTGGTATATCATTATGGCCTCCCATTCCTTGTCTTCGAATTGTGATCCAAGTTCCTGTTCCCACGTTGCCTTACACTGGAGGCTTCGTTGGGTGACACTGTCTAGCAGTGTGTCATATATTCTCGAGGTCTCATGGCCTCCTTCGGCCGCCCCGAGCAGGCTCTCAATGTTTTCGTGTCCAGTGTCGAAAGTGTCCATCGATGGCCAACGGGCCGCCAGTCTTTTAACCACTGCATTATGGAGTAGGAACTGTCCCGTGTGGATTCCAGAGACTTCTTGTAGCTCCGCGAAGGTTAAGATTCCTTGATCGTCCGCCAGGTCGCCCAGGGTGGCTACGCCGCAAGGTTCCCAAGTGTCTCTTATTATCCTCTGGCTTCCCGGTCTGTTGGCCATGATGGCAGCTATAGGGATCTGAGGAGAGTAGGGGTCCGGGATCAGTGCAGCCTTGCAGGCCCTTCTCCAGATTTGGACACCTAAGAGAATCAGGTATGAATGAGATTGTTTGGTCTTAGGTTCAGACCATAGCAGATCCCTGAGTAGCAATTGCGTGACTCCTGGTTGTAGCAAGCGGGTGTCCGTAGTGGCCTCGTCAGCCATCCATTGTATCACGTGTTTCAATTGTCCGGCCAGGTAATACAGTTCGAAGTTGGGCACTCTAAGGCCCCCCTTATCATATGGTCTCTGCATTGTTTCGAGGGCGACCCTACGCCTGCCATCCCGCCACAAGAACGTTCTGCACAGTCTGTGTAGTTCGTTGAAGAATTGTCGTGGTATGTTGTATGGTACGTTGGTGAAGAAATATAGAAGTCTGGGAAGCGCCACCATTTTTAATAGGCCCACTCTGCCCGCTACCGACAGTGGCAGCCTGCTCCAGAACTCCATTGATTTTGCCAGGCCTTCCTTTGCCTTCACTGTGTTCAGCGCATGCTCAGTCTTGGGGTCTCTGTGCACCCTGATGCCCAGGTACTTAAAGGAAGAGGGTTCCCATTTTAGGACAAGGTCGGGGAGCTGACCGGCCATTCTCCCACTCAAGGCGGCTAGGGGGAACAGGCAGGATTTGTTCCGGTTGATCTGGATCCCCGTGTATCTGTGGAATCTATCTAAGGTTTCTAGTATGTAGGGCAGTATGTGTGCAGGGTTTGACAGATAAAGGAGCATATCATCGGCGTACATGGAAATCACATGGTTCACCCCGTCTACTAGTATGCCCCCATCCCCATATTCTTGTCTCAGATACGCAGCCACTGGTTCTATAGCCATAATGTACAACATGGGTGATAGGGGGCATCCCTGCCTAGTACCTCGATAAAGCTCCCATTTGTGTGAGAAGGTGCTGTTGGTGCGTACTCTGGCCTCTGGATTGGTGTAAAGGAGTGTGACCCACTTGATGTAGCTGGGCCCTATTCCCATCTTAGACATAGTGGCCAGGAGCCATCTCCAGCGCACTGAGTCAAACGCTTTGGAGGCGTCTAGGGATGCTACCGCACATTGTGTCCGTCTGCCTTCAGTGCTGTAGATGACATGGTGTAGTCTACGTAGGTTTTCCGTGATGGTTCTACCGGGCACATATGCTGTTTGGTCTTGGTGGATCAGTGTCGGGATGACTCTGCGTAACCTCATGGCCATGATTGCCGCAAGTATCTTACTATCTGTGTTCAGTAAGGACAGGGGCCTGTACGAGCCGCACTCTGCGCCATCTTTGTCGGGTTTTAGAAGCGGTATGATGGTCGCCTCCCTCATGGTACTGGGTAGTCGACCTGTATCGTATGCCTCATTGAAGACTTGGGAGAGTAGTGGGGCTAGTTCGTCTTCATAGGCCTTACAGAACTCGCCTGGGAGTCCATCCGGGCCTGGAGCTTTCCCCGAGGGGAGCGATCTGATAACCACTGCGACCTCGTCAGGGGTGATTGGCCCCTCCAGGGATTCAGCCGCGTGTTCCTCGAGGTGTGGTAAACTAATGAGGTCCAGTATATCCTCTATTTCAGTGTCTGTTGGCTGTGAGGAGTCGGTGTAGAGGGCCTGGTAGTACCTGGTAAATGTATGGTTTATGGCGGCTTGTGAGCACGTTTCTACGCTGTCACCGTCGCGTATACGGCAGATGGGTGTTCTGGGGGTTTCCCGCTTGCAAAGCCACGCTAGTAATTTGCCCGGTTTGTCGCCGAGGGCGTGGTTTCTTTCTATGTACTTTGAGTAGCTGAGTTTCCCGAGGGCCTCCCAGTGCCGGAGACAGGCCTTCTTCAGTTCAATTATGTTGTGTACGTGTGCTGGGTCTGAGGAGGCCAGAGATTCTAGGTGCTTCAGCTCTTCTTCGGCGCTAGCCAACTTAGCTGTAATAGATTTTTGGGCTCCCCCTGTGATGGCTATCGCCTCCCCCCTGATCACTACTTTATAAGCTTCCCATGCCGTGCGGATATATTGGACACTGTCCTTGTTCATCAGCCAATAGTTTGCCGTGCATTGTCTTATCTGTTCTTGGAAAGCCTTATCTAACAGTGCTTCGCCTCTGAGCCTCCATGTGGGTATGGGGGGTCGCGGTGCCGTTAATGTCCAGGAGGTTACTATGGGGGAGTGATCCGATAGCACTCTAGCAAGGTATTGCGTGTCCCCGAATGTATCTAAGTGTTCCTCGCTCACCAGTAAACTGTCGATTCTAGTGTGGACCGCATGTGGGGGCGAGTAAAAGGAGTAGCCTCTGTCTTCAGGGTGCTGAGTCCTCCAGAGGTCTCGTAGGGCGTATTGATGTAAGAGGGCTTGCAGTATTTTAGCGGGGGGGGAGGGGCGGGTATGTTTGCTATCCGATCTGTCCATGCGTGGATCAAGAGTGCAGTTGTGATCTCCTCCCCATATGAACGTGCCGTCCCTGTCCGGGCTGAGCCGGGTGTATAAGGAACGGAAGAAGACCGTTGCATCGTGGTTGGGGGCATAAGTGTTCACTAGGCAGAATTCTCTGCCATCAATGGTGCCTCTGAGCAAGGCCATCCTTCCTTCGTCATCGATGTGGGTGCATGTGAGGTTAACGGGAATGGAGGGGGCAATCCATATCAGGACTCCCCGTGCATAGTTAGAATACGTGGTGCCTATCAGGGTTCCTCTCCACCTCTTAGCCAGTGCTGCTAGTTTCTGTGCGTTCAGGTGGGTTTCCTGCAATAGGGCGATTCCAATCTTATGTCGTTTGAGGAAGGTGTGGACCCTATGTTGTTTGATGTAACTGTTCAGGCCCCTAACGTTCCATGACATGACTTTGACAACGTTATTCATAAATGTAGCGTGAGTGCGTGTGGTTCAGTGGCTTTCTCTGGCGGGGGCACCTGACGACACTAGTTCGGAGTGGTGATGTGTGGTGGTTAAGGTGGCTCTGGACTTCCCCATTAACTAACTGGGACGGGATGCTAACAGGCGGTCTCCCGACCCTACGAACAGTGAACTTGGCGTGAGCCATTAACAGAACTAGTCTAACGGGGTTCCCCCCGTCCTGACATCCCCGTTTCCGCTCCATTAGACCTACGGTCCCTTGGTGCCCTACGGGCGGGTTAGTTACCCAAAGAGATTCGGGGGTGCGGGCCAATCCCCTTGGTAGTGTCCTATCCCACGCGGTGCCATTCGGTCCGCTCCAAAGCACTCATTAGTGCCTCAATCTGCAAGGTGGGAGTATTTCGCATGCATCCCGATAAGGAAGTTTCATTAGGCGTCCCTGGGGGTGCCGTTATCTCTCGTTTTCCGTTGCCTTCCATCTACGTCAGGGATCTGCTCCCTGTCCATCCATTCGTTTATTTCAGTCGGTGATTCGAAGAAGTGCGTTCTATTGTTGTGGATGATCTTTAGTCTGGCCGGGTACAATAACATGTATCGCAAGCCCGCATTTTTCAATCTGACCTTGATGTGGGCGAATTGAGCTCTGCTCCTCTGGACCAGGAGGGTATAGTCCGGATAAATTGCGATTTTGACGGAGCCAAACCCTATGTGGCCCCCGTTCCGTGAGTGAGCCAAGATAGTCTCTCTGTCTTTGTAATTGAGGACTTTAGCTATTATCGGCCTTGGCGGATTCCCCGGTGGTGGGCGCTTGGTGAGAGATCTGTGCGCCCTCTCAATGGTGAACCCCTGAGACAATTTGCCGGCACCGATCTCTTGCAGCAGCAGATTCTCGACGAAGTTCGTGGGGTCGTTTCCTTCCGTCCCCTCCGGCAGACCGATAATTCTGATGTTATTGCGGCGCGCCCGCCCTTCCGCCTCGTCCGCCCTGTCTTCAAGGTTCTTAACTTTCTGGGCTAGGGCGTCTACCTCACTCAAGAGGCGGGTTTTGGCGTCAGTGTTTTCTTTAACCTAGGATTCCAATGCTTCCGTTCTGCCCGCGATGGAGCGCACATCTTGTCTAAGTAGATTTAAATCGATAGCCACGGCATCTATCTTGCCCTCCATGGTTTTTTGGAGCGCCATGATGACTTCCAGTAGTTGCGAGTTCGTGGGTTCAGAGCGTCCTTCCTCCGTGGCCGCCGAGGCCATGGCGGCGGCATCTGGTTTGGGGGCGCCAGTGGCTGCGAATGCCTCCATGGTTGTCTGCTTGTGCTTGTTCCTGGCGCCTCTTACAGACATCTCTTGCGCAGACAGGCTTGGAATGGGTGGCGCTGGCAGGTTGGGGTGCTGGGGGCCGAGGGTTGTGGTCCCCTCGAGTCGGGCCGGTGGTAGGGTGCAACCTCTCTCAGGGGTAACGCAGCAGGCTCGGTCAGCGGAGCCGAATGTCCCCCCAGCCCCACCTCCACTCCGTACCTCGTAGTGTGGTGTCGCCTCCGGGCGTGGCGATTCCCGGGTCCGGGCCTTTCGATGTGCGCCTCCGCCGCAGGCGCCGCGGATCACGCGCCGGGGAGGCGCACGGGAGCAGGTGCGGTCCTTAGCCGTCAGACGACAGGGCCAACAGTTCACCCGGATGGCCAGAGCCAGGGCCCGGGGCGAGCCTCCTCTTTCGCTCTGTGCTTGGGTGCGATCAGGCGCTCGTCTCTTCCGTCGTCAGCAGGCAGTCGCCATTTTGAGTCGTGCGCTCTCCCCCCGACTCCTCGGCGTTTCTCCTCGCTGAAGCCACGCACCGGCCCCGAAACACCGTCGGAAGGTCAGCAGACTGTACCGAAGCGATCTCCGGGTTGCAGGTGTAGTTTAATTCAGGATGGATGCAGATTGAGGGCAAAATGATGGGCGCATCGACGGAGCTGCAACGAAGCGCGGCTTCCTCACATGGCGGTTGGCCACGCCCCCCATGCTACTCCTCCTTGACCTATCGGCAGCCTTTGACCTGGGAGATCATGCAGTTTTATGCAATCACCTCGGCTCCGCTGCCCATTTTTCAAGCGATGCCATAACCTGGGTTCAATCCTTCCTTGCTAACCGGACAATGAGTCTTCTCCCCGCTAGCAGCTGCTGATCCCATACAAGTCTCCTGCGGTGTCCCCCAGGGATCATGTGTGTCTCCTAATATTTACAACATCTTTACCAAACCTTTGTTTGACAAGTTGGATAGGCTGGGTGTCATCTACACTAACTACGCAGATGACACTCAGATCCTCATCCCCCTTTCAGGTAACTTCTTGGAAGACTCCTCCTTGGTAAATAAGATATATCTCCTCATTCAGGCATGGATGGCATCCAATGGCCTCTGTCTGAATGACGACAAAACGGAGATTCGGATCCTCGGCACAGAGACAGCGATTAAAAAACTTGACCCGAACTATGCCTCGTTTAACATTGACAACAATGTCATCAAAGTGATGCCTGCTGTCAAAAACCTTGGAGTCTATCTGGACTTACTCCACAGCCTATACTTGTAAACTGATCCGAGCATGTAGACCATTCCTAACAGAGGCTAGCTGTATCACCTTAGCGAATGCACTCATCATATCCAGATTGGACTATTCTAATGCCCTATATGCAGGATCTAACAAGTATATCCTTAACAAACTCCAAACACTCCAAAATAACGCTCTTAGAGTAGCCTTAAACATTCCTAACAGAGCCCATGTCTCTACTTCCAGAAGGAATATCCACTGGTTAAAAATTAAAGACAGGATCACCCTCAAAACTCTCTCGCTCACATCCAAATGCCTCAACAATATAGCTCCTCCCTATCTAGCAAACAGAATCAACAAGAGAATCTCAAACCGCCCCACAAGAATGACTAACGCTTGTACCTTGATGGTGCCTAGATACAAAAAGAGTACATCTGGCAGCGCTAGCTTTCCAGTCACAGCTGCCCAAACCTGGAACAAACTCCCCTTAGAACTTAGAAAGGACCAACCTTACCTAAGTTTCAGGCGCAAGGTTCTTTCATGGATACGATCTAATGACATCTAATGTGATCACCCTCTTTTACTAGAAGCACTCGTGCTGAGTGACACCTCCCGACTATGCCCGTTGTTAACCTGTCCCCACAATGGGACCTCCGACTACCACTGCTAGTATCTAGGAATTTCACTGGATCCTACCGGGACTACAAAACTGTGGTTGATTGTTACTTAGCTCTTTATGCTGCCGACACCTGGCATTAACTGTATAAGTATATTCAGACAGTAACATTGTTGAACTGTCCTACGGCCTTTTTTGTGTGTGTCACTGTAACTAAGTTCTCAAGTATCCTTGTAATGTTTGCGCCCGGCTACCTGCGGGTTTGGTTTTGCGCTATATTAAATAAACAAACAAACAAACAAACAAACAAACAATCAACAACCACAAATCCCAGAAGACGAACGCGATAAAAACACAAAAAACCCAAGACAAAACCTAGAAGAACTCTTCGAAGACGCTGACAACCCGAATCCCACAGCCCAACAAGTGACCGACCAGGAAGGAAACCTCAACACCGAACAGAAGACTACCTCGACAAAGCCTAAACCAAACAACACCTCCAAACTTCACTGCAATCTAATAAATGCAAGATCCATCTCAAAACACTCAACAGAGATCTTCAACCTATTCGACGACAACAGCATTGACATCCTGTTCATCACAGAAACATGGCTGGACGACAACTACAAAATCACACTCCAAAGCTGCCTTCCGACTGACTTCAAATGCCTACAAATAAACAGAAAAAACAAAAAAGGAGGAGGCATCGCTATAGCATTCAAGGAACACCTGAAAATAAAAACTGATGAACCACTCAACATCCTCAACTGCGAAACCATGGTAATACACCGAACAGCAAGCCCAAAAACCAACATCACATTCATCCTGGTATACAGACCGCCAACATATGATGCAACATTCGTCGATAACTTCATAGAAGCCATCACCAACCTAGCCATCAACCACGAACACCTAATCATCCTGGGGGACTTCAACATCTGGTTTGATGACAGCCATGCCAACTACCAAAACTCACTAATTGAACAACTCAGCACCATGAAACTACGACAACTAGTCAAAGGAGCAACGCACTCGGCAAGACACACCCTAGACGCAATTTTTGGCAAAGAAAAACTCATCACCAAGGCACCTCCAATACAAATACTGTGGAGCGACCATCTCATCATCCCATTCGTGATCACTCTGCCTACCCAAGCCTACATCCAACATCCAAAACTGACAACCACCACCAAAAGAAACTGGAAACTCGTCAAAGAAAGCAACCTATTCGAACAACTGGAATTAACGAAACCCTCAACTACAGAACTGGAGCTAGCGGACCTAGACGGGAAAGCAGAGATACTGCACAAATGGATCGTGGATACAATAGACAAGATCGCCCCAGAAAAACTTTTCACCCCATCAAAAAGGAAAACAAATAGATGGAATTGGAATGGAGGAAAGAATACAACCCAGGGAAAAAAACACTGTACCAGAAACAAATCTGCGCATACAAGAAGGAAATTCAAAAGGCAAAGAGAAGACATTACGATGACAGAATCAACAATGCCACCACCACACAAAAAGAAATGTTTAGCATCATTGAAGAAATGAGAAACCCACCAGGCTGCGATAACACCCCAACCCCCTCAGAAAAACTATGCAACGACCTGGCAGACCACTTCAATAAAAAAATCAATGACATCCGACAAACCATACAAAAGCGACCAACCAACCACAACACACAACCCAACGTACCTAACACGGAACCACAGCACAAACTCCAAAGCTTTCCTAAAATATCAGCAGAGGCATTCCCAATGCTGGTAAAACGAAGCAAGAAAGCAGGATCACCCATGGACCCCTGTCCCCCAGATGCGCAACAAAAACCTTCTAAATCTTTCACTATCAACAGGGACTGTACCGAAGATCTTCAAATCAGCATACATCAAGCCACTCTTGAAAAACACAAGTGGTGACGTATATGACCTTTCCAACTACAGGCCGATCTCTAAAATCCTCTACCCAGCAAAACTTCTAGAAACCTACGTATATAAACTAACCCAAGAACACTTAGAAAAACACCACCTGCTGGACCAAACTCAAATCGGTTTCAGACCAGCGAGAGGAACGGAAACAGCATTACTATCCATCTGCGACGACCTCAAAACTAACGCAGACTCAAACACTACCTCAGCCCTTATTCTGCTCGACCTCTCAGCAGCCTTTGAGACAGTTAGCCACGACACCCTGACCAAAAGACTAGAAGACATAGGCATAACAGACACAGCACTACGCTGGACCAAATCATTCCTAGCAGACAGAAAATAAACTGTATGGATAAAACCTTTCAAATCCACTCCACGAGTTAACGACTGTGGAGCGCCACAAGGATCCTCACTATCTCCACTATATTTCAACATCTATCAGACTCCTTTCATCAGATTCTTCAAAAAATACAACATTACATGTTACAACTACGCAGATGACACACAGATCATCTACAAAATCAAAGACACCGATGGCGACCACTCAACCCTAACCGACTGTCTAAAAGAAGTCTTCGACTGGATGGATGCCAACAACCTGAAAATCAACCCAGGAAAGACAGAAATCATGATTGTATCCAAAGACCAAGAGAACAAAACCACCATCCCATGGCCTATGGAAATGGGAAACGCACCAACACCATCGAAGGTAGTAAAAGATCTGGGAGTCCTAATGGACAACACCCTAACCCTGGAACCACAAATAAACGCAACAGTGAAGAAATGCTTTTTCCTCCTCCACACGGCAAGAAGAATTCTACCTTTCCTCTCCTTCACGCACAAAACACTCACTATCGTCGCCCTAATCATGTAAAAAATCGATTATGCAAACAGCCTCTACCTCGGAATACCAGAATACCTCCTGAAGAAACTGCAACGGATCCAAAATGCAGCAGCGAGACTACTCCTCAAACTATCCAGAAGAGACCACATCACTCCAGCCCTAAAAACACTACACTGGCTCCCAGTAAAACATCACATCACTTTCAAAACAATGTGCATAAGGCACAAGGCAATCAGCGGACAAGGAGCAGAATTCCTACAAAAGAAAATAACAGTCTACAAACCAACTAGACTCCTCCAATCAAGCAACAAAATCCACCTGGAACTCAAAGCATACCTTGAGAAAAAACTTGGAGGCACCTCCTTCTACCAGCTAGCTGCAAAAACCTGGAACAACATCCCAAAAGAAATAAGAAACACTGAAGATCACCTAAAATTCAGGAAATCACTAAAAACCTGGCTCTTCAACACCACAGACTAAATCTGGAAACCAAAACCGGAAAAAGGATGACTAAACCAGAAAGGACACGGACATCCTCGACCCGAGAGGGTAACTCCCACGGCACCTGGACGGATGATACCAGATAGACCGAAACACAGGCGGCAAGCACAGAGACTGAATCAACTACCCCAGACAATCCCACCAACACTTTCGCCCGCCCCTTAGTTACCACCAGGTGCCACAGTGGTGTGGAATTGTCAAGATATTGCCAATCACCACACTACCTGAGAGGTTGACATTGGCAGGTGCACTGGCCACAGGAGTATGAAGGGAGGATAAGGGAGCTATAAGAGAGCATGTTAGAGGTGGGGGCCAGAGGAGTAAGGAACCTTATATGCCAGTCGGACCCAGATCAGGACAGAGCTGCATCAGGGGAGACCACGCAAGCCGAGCGCCTCAATTCAGAAAGAGATGCAAACTAACCAACCCTACTAACAATTTCCCTTTCTGCATACACCTCTCAAACTCCAAACCAAACCTACAGCACAACAAACCGCACAAACTTCACTACACTGCAACAACAAAACAAAAACACACATAGTCTTGCACAACAGTACACGACGACTACCGGTCGCAAACACCCCAGGCCCAGCCAACGGACCCACCGGGCTGAGGCCGCCAACAGCACATCACTGCTCTCTTGCACTTTTCCTGCTTCCTCCCACTAACACAACCCCCCTCCCTCTTTCAGAACCACCAGAGCGCCAGGGGACCACTCCGGTGGTGATAGTTCGCGGTACAAATGTCCTTTAACATTGTACGTTTTAAACTTTATTTGACTTCAATTTACTTTATTTTATGATCTCATGTCTACTTGGAATCATGTGGCACGTGAATTGTATTACTCTGACATTCCTCAACATTCTACATGTGAGTCCAAAACCCGTAAGTGGAATCCAAGACATTGAGGAACACATACAACAATTGCCCGTATGTACTATGTTGAACTTTCAACAGATCCTGTGAGATTTTGTTTGAGATTTCTACTCCTCCAGGTAAAAGGAGCAAGATTCTTTAAAAAAATATATTTTCCTATTAACTTTTATGTTAAAATACAACACATAATATATTTACACTGTGAAAATGTTTTGCTTTACGTGCATTAGCCCGTGTATGTGGGATTTTCCACCAGTTGTTCATATTAATATTAGGGTATTTATTGAGCATGGACCTGGCTTCGGGAAACACCTGAGAGCTTTACAGTCATAGGTGGAAGAACACAGTGAGGGAGAGGAAAGGGGAGTAGGAGCTAACAGGGGAGGGCGGGTAATGGGCAGCAAGGGATCTACAGGCAGCCAGGGGAGGAAACAGTAGGGAACAGTTCACCCCCTCTCAGATAGGGTTGGGAGTGTCAGGAGTGTGGACCTAGGTGATATAGCTATTGGCATAATCAAGCCGTGATATAACTGCCATTGTCCTGTGCGTGAGGGTACGGTAGCGCATGGTGCGTCATAAGAGGCAGAGTTGGCAGAAAAAGCTCTTCAAGATGGTGTTGATCTGCGGTTCTAGTGAGAGGTCCCAGTCCAAGTATTTGCTCATCCATACATAAATATTATTCAAAAGCTACAGTATGCTGTTAGTTTATCAATGTTTCTAAAACGTACATTCTCTAAGATGCCTTCCTGCTGCCAGGATGTAAGAATTAATGATTGGGTCCCACAAATGTTGAGATCACAGTCTCCAGGCCCCGGCAAGCAATGAGTTTCAACACAACTTACAGATGAATCAAAACAGTAGGAACAAACTTCACATATTTTCCCTGCATCCTTATAGTAAGAACAAACCTTACATACATTCAATTGTAAGACGATAGTAGGAACAAACGTCACATATGTTCGCCTGCATCGTTATGTTAAATCCAAAACTCATGGATGTTCAATTGCAAGACGATAGTAGGAACAAACCTCACATATGTTCCCCTGCATTGTTATAGAAGGAACAAACCTTACGTACATTCAATTGCAAGACGATAGTAGGAACAAACCTCACATATGTTCCCCTGCATCGTTATAGTAAATCCAAACCTTACAGACATTCAATTGCAAGACAATAGTAGGAACAAACCTCACATATGTTCCCCTGCATTGTTGTAGTAAAAACAAACCTTATGTACGTTCAATTGTAAGACGATAGCAGGAACAAACCTCACATATGTTCCCCTGCATCATTATAGTAAGAACCACCTTACGTACATTCAATTGTAAGATGATAGCAGGAACAAACCTTATAAATGTTCCCTTGCATCAATAGAATAGGACAAATCCTTCCATATGTTCCCTTGTAGCGATATAGTAGGAACATACCTTAAATATGTTCCCCTGCATCGTTATAGAAGGAACACATCTTACGTACGTTCAATTCTAAGACGATATAGCAATACACCTTATATATGTTCCCTTGCACCAATAGAGTAGGACAAATCCTTACATATGTTCCCTTGCAGCAATATAGTAGGAACATTCCTTACATACGTTCCCCTGCATTGTTATAGAAGGAACAAACCTTACGTACATTCAATTGCAAGACGATAGTAGGAAAAAACCTCACATATGTTCCCCAGCCTCGCTAAAGTAAGGCATTCAATTACAAGACGATACTAGGAACAAACCTTACATATGTTCCCTTGCATCAACAGAGTAGGACAAATCCCTACATATGTTGCCTTGCAGCAATATAGTAGGAGCATACATTACAAACACTCTGCTGCACCGTTATACTAGGAATACACCTTACATACATTCCTTTCCATCAATGTAGTAGAAATAAACCTTACACATGTTCCCCTGCATTGTCATAGTAGGAAGAATCTTTACATACATTCCCTTACAAAGAAATAGTAGGAATGTAATCGGAACAACATTTTCAAGCATTCCCTTTCATAGATATAATAGATATAAACCTTACATATGTTCCCTTGAATCAATGTAGTACGAATTAACCTCTGTGACAAATCCTGTGATGCTGTCCCTTCTCCCCAAAGGGGAGACGCTTTCCATGAGGCCAGGGAGGTGAGACCGCTACGTGATAATCCCCCTGGAGTTGGTACTCTCATGGGGAGGGATTCCCCCTCTGGGATACAGGGAGAACATCATGGGATAACGTAATGTAACCCACCCTCACCCACCTTTCTCCCCTCACCTTCTTAACCTTCCTCTTATCATACACGTTCCCCCATGTATTTACATTACAGCAATAGCACCACTAGTACTGGGACGAGGAAGATTAGGGTTTACTCCACTGAACCATCCCCTTAATATACAGAGACAAGGAAGTAGTTTGGAACGAGAAAGAACCCACATGCTAATCTCATTCAGCAGTCTAGCTTTTGTGTTCTGTGGAACTTAAAAAGGGAAGAAGGACTAACAATGTTGTCAATCCCTCCACAGAGGCACTGTCAGGAAAGCAACCATACCGCAGATAGAAGAGCTGAACCTGCAGCTGCTGACCGGGATTGTGGCGGAAGAAGAGATGGCGTCCCTAGCTGTTCTCAAGATGAGCGAAGATCCAAAGCCGGAAGAGGCTGAAGCGCCCGACGCGGGGCAAGTACACGCAAACAGGCTTCCGGGAAGTGCTGGAAAGCCACGTACGTCAGCACGCAAACAGGAAACAAGGCAGAAGTACTGTCGGAAGATATGGAAAGGCCCGAGACAGAGATGAGAGAACGGGAGCCCATACAGAAGGTACAGGGGCGGCCTGGGGACCAACACGGGGCTCTAGAAACCAATGTAAAGGTGTCTGGGACCCTAGAAAGAGAAACCAGTGTAAAGGGGTCTGGCACCCAAGGAGGAAAAGCCAATGTGAGGGGGTATGGGACCCGAGAATAAGAAGTCATGACAAGAGGGTTGAGGACGCCAGAGAAGTGACAGTATGCATGGCAGGGGAGTATGCACGGCATACCAGGGATACTGTAACAAAACCAGTTAAGTGTATACAGAGTTGAGGACCTAGCCGTGCCTGAGGACATGGTCCTCCAAAGCCTTCTTCTTCATCGCAGTACCTGCTAAGGACAAATACTGGGCTAACCCAAATCGGTCACTGGAGGGTTGTGAGAAAGGCCAGGGCAAGGGAGACATTCCCCCTACTTTGTGGATCTGTGAAAGCAAGCCTGAGCAAGGCCAGCGGAAGGGAGAAATTCCCTGTACTTCATGGAACTGCAAAACAAGCCTAAGCAAGGCCAGGGGAAGGAAGATATGTCCCCTACTTCATAGAACTGCAAAACAAGCCCAAGCAAGGCCAAGGGAAGGGAGACATTCCCCCTACTTCATGGAACTCTAAAAACAAGCCTGAGCAAGGCCAGGGCAAGAAAGACATTCCCTCTTCTTTGTTGAACTCTCACATGTATGGAACTGTGCTTGTCTGTCCAGTAGAATGGAATCATTCTTCTGGACCAAGAGGACAGTGAACCACTTGTTTGTTTTCAAGTGTAAGGAATATAAATTGAATTTTGACACTGGAATGTGGACTCTTATTTTTTTTGACATTCTGACATTCCTTAGTGTTTAGTTGAGGCAGGGAAACCCCTCTTAGAGTTAGGGAAAGAAAGGATTTCTTTCTTTTTTTTTCTTTAAAGAATAAATGTCTATGCCCACAAACATGCCACCTGCATGTCAGTCTCCTCCTTCCATACCCTTACACCATTCAAACATTCCCTTTCACGGATGTAGTCGAAGAAACCTTTCATATGGGTTCCCTTATGTACGTTCTCTTATTTACTTTCCTTTGCATCTATGTAGTAGGGGGAAACCTTACATACATTTCCTTGCATCTAGATAGCAGGAGCAAACCTGACATACGTTCCTTTGCATCGATGTAGTAAAAGTAAAGCTTGCATATGCTGCCTTTCGTCCATGAAGTCGATATAAGCCTTACATACATGTTCTTGTATAAATGTAGTAGGAACAAACCTTACATACTTACATATTGTGACCAATCCAGGGAGTTTGCCACCCCCTTTGGGATTAGGAAATTGAGCCTGCTAACCTTAAAATCCCCTAGGGGACAGGACAAGCAGGATCCCACTGAGGGACTCCCCCCGCCCCCACTTAAAGCACAGTCAATCCCTAGAGAGGGATATGTGTTATCCTTCCTTTTCTAAAGAATCCCACATGTTTGTGTGAGAAACCAAAGGGTGTCTCACCCGCTAGTCCTCAGGGACTTGTCATCCAGGTGGCCAGGACACGGTCATCGCTTTTGGATCCAGTTCCTGGGGGTGGACCAGTGCGGAAGGATCACCAGGGTGAGGGGTCTTTGGGGAGGGGAGGTGAGCCAGCCGATGGTGAGACGCAATATTCCCCCCTTTTTTGTTCATCTGCCCCATCCTATTTTTTAGGATCTTCCGAAGTCTCAACTCCCTACCCCCTTTTTACACAAACACTGGGCCGAGGAAGAGGATGACTGGGATCTTACCAGAGGTGCTATTAGCACCATGGCTGCCTCGAAACCTGGGTCCGGCCTGGCTGAATGGGGACTTACCGGGTCATTTCGACCTTGGAGGACCCGGTAAGTCCCCATTCAGTAAACCATTCCCCATTCCCATTTGAGCCCCCGTAGGGCTCAATGGGAATGGGGAAGGCGCTAATTATGGGCTCGCAAATAGCGGGCCCGTTATTAGCACCCTGGTCCCTTAGCGGGACCCACAAAGGACGTATGGTCAGACCACACTTCCTTTGCGGGTCCCGCTAGGGGACCTCAGAATAGGGCCCCTTACCGCCCAACTCGGAATGAGGCCCTAACTCTCTCACATCATACTGGACATGTCCCATTAATCGTGCATACACCTGATACCAGTTAGCTCACCTCACACGAAAAAAAAGGCAACACATAAAGACACGCTTTGAGCAAGGCAGAACATGAGTACGAGCAGAACTTCCGGGATGAAGGCACACTTGCTGGAGCAGAGCAAAGGACCAAGGGACGAGAGCAATGGGCCAAAAATCCCAATGTTTCCCTGCCTCTGACAGACCACGAAAGACACGTGGAGAAAGCCAGATCCCTCAAGTGAAGATTGCATTGTATTTCAAGGACGCCAGCGAACCTCCAGGGTGAACGGTCGAGTTGGGGTGGCAAGGCCAAGCCTGTCATACTAACCTTGACTCGAGAATTGGAAATATCAAAACAAGAAAGAAGCGCACACACCAGGTGAGTTGGCAAGCAACCCGAGAGACCGGTGTGTGTTAAAGCAAAGGAAGTAGCAACATTATATGAGAAGTAAAGACTGCACGCGTGTGGATGTGGCGCAGTGAAGGACAGACCTGTAAATGAACTTTCAAATAAAATGCAGCTGTGAGATCAGCAATACTAAGTAACAGGGTGGTCCGACAAAGGGAAGTAGCACATTCGAAAGTGTGAAAGGTACATTGTTTTGAAGTTATAAAGCAAACACACCATAAAAGTGTATTATGTAAGACTAAATGTGAATTTTGAATCGAGGTGGTCCTGCGGTGGTCTGTAAAGAGAGCCACTCACATTCGAAAGTCTTCGACATCTGAAAGGGGTCCGAGCCCGATTGAGGGAGACCTAAAGTACAATAGAGCTTGGGGAAGAGAGCACGCCCGGCAGGTTTGTGGTGAACTGTAACGTGAGAGGTCTGAGCCTGACAGAGGGGGGCCTATGTGAACTGTAAGGTCTGAGCCCGGCAGAGGTGGACCTTTTGAAACTTTTCGTTGGAATGCAATTTTGAAAGTCAAGAAAGAGACTTTAACATGGAAAGACAGGCGGGCCTCAATCCACGGTTTGGAGATGCTTAGAGTGTTAGAAATTGAGCGAGAGTGTGTCATCCTGCCCACAAGGACAACCTTACTCCATAAGATTTAACGTGAGGAGGAGAGTTGGTTCAACTACCTTTATGCTTTTGAACACTGATTTTCTTTTGTATACATTTCTCCTTTTTACACTTTTTGTACAAGAGATAGGGCAGGCATTAGGTTTTTGTGAGCATAGGCCATTTTGATTTGACAAGCTCCACTAGGAATGTTTTGTTTATCGTTTGATGGTCGAGACTACTTCAACCTTAGTTATAGGGCAAAATAAGTGTTTCTCCGACCCCAACATTTTCAAATAAAGGTTTTACAAATGTTATCCATTGTGCCAGTGTCATACTTGTGATACCATGCCTTCCCTACAGTTCACTACATGGGGATTGACAAATATGATTTTCAAGACATATATCTAAGGGTGGTGTACTTTCTGACCCTCTTCAGGCACCATAGTCGGAGAACGAGTCATAAGCCCTCTCCCTTGCTACAGCAGAGAAGAAGAGCCCATCCACGTTGTTGGAAGGCCAGAGAGAGGCCTGCAGAGCCACATGGAAGAGCCTTCCAGGGATCTGTGGTTTGGTGCGAGGAGACCGCACCAGACGTGGTGCGTGGAACCACGCAAGAGCCCGCGGGAGATTTGGCCTACGAGCCTCTGCAGAGAAGAGGCATATTCAGTGCAGGTGGCCCAGCAGAAGGAGCTGGAATCACTGGACTGAGAGGAGTTATGGAACCACCAAGAACCCGTCAGAGGCTTGCGGTAAGGGAGCACCCGCACCAACAAAGCCACAGGAGGATGACCGGACAAAAAACGGCCTCTGCCCTTACACGCCCGACTGGAGTAGCATCGCCTGAAGGCAAAAGGTACATGGCTGCTCGTGGTAGTTGGGAGGTGAGTGGTATGGTCAAAGCAGGAACTGAGATGGGTTGAGAGAGAAGCGACTCCAAGAGGGGACGAGTGTGAAACAATCCCCAAGTGGGGTGAGAAGCAGACACCGAGAAGGGGTGAGAGAGAAAGGAACCAAGACGGGGTGAGAAGCAGACCCTGAAAGGGGGCGAGAGAGAAATGATCCAGAAGTGGGGTGAGATGCAGAGCCCGATTAGGGGTTAGAGAGATGCTGAACAACCTCAAGGCGAGGTTAGCACAGGTCGGGTTGGGTAAGCAGCAAACAAGCCCCAAGAAACTCAGACCTGGGGTGTGCCAGAGAGATGAAAACCCCAATGTGGGGTGGAAACCCTGAGGCCAAGCGGGGGATAATCACTGACAAAGGTGGAGAGGACATTGTGGGAATCTGTCAAACCCTGGAGACGATTGGAATCAGATTTACCAAGGCCAAGCTTATCTAGACACCCAGAACTGGCACAAAGTACACAACAGAGCTAAAAGCCAGAAGCAAGAAAGGACACCGAATTAAAGAGAGCTCTCTATCCAATATGGGGGAGGTGAACAGAGACAATTGTGTTGACTGAACAACGAGCCAAGGACCCCTCTTTGAAGACAGGACATAACGGGGTCAGAAGCCAACCACCATTCAATCTTTGGGGCAATAAGCCATTGCTTTGTCTCTGTTTGTTTGTTTTCTGTATTAGTGTTCGGGAAAGGAATCAGAATATGTTACGTTCTTGATGATGGATGAACCTTATGCTCTTCGACATCCTGAGGAGCACGGTTTGGACTTCTGTCTTTTCTTTAGGAGAGGGTTTAAACTGCTAGGGAGAGAAAGGGGTAATTTCTTAATGAAACAGACCAGTGATGCAAAATACCCCCTTGTCGGTCTCCTGACTCACAGCCATCACCTCTTTAGTTTTTCTCGATGCCGCTTAGCACACTACGTTCCCTTGCATCAATGTAGTAGGCAGAAACACTACATATGCCCCCCCTGGCACGCTGTATGGAAAAATAATTCTACATAGTGATCTTTACGGCAGCTGTCATTCACAACCTCAGAAATGAGCCCAACGAAAGGGGGTCTCCATGGACAATTCTCCCTCTCCTTTAGCTATGGCAAAAGAAAACAGCTTTTCGCAACTCTCTTCGGGAGGTGTGTTTCAAGCACCCGAGAGATGAGTGTTGGGAATTTGTACACGATTATCCAGAATCAAGCTCGTAACAATTCCTGTCAAGATAAAAGCTTCAAGTCTGTAGATCGCCCCGGTTCAGTGATCAGTAAGATCTGTTTTGATGAATGACTGGTGAAATGATCCGAGTAGTAGGCACTAAGATCCCAGACACACCAGTTGATCACTGCATCCCTTCATCAATCACATGCCCTTGATCACATGTGTGTTATCACAGGACATTGCATTGTCGCACCTGTGACAGCCATGGCTTCTAAAGAAATTATATCACCAAACGTTTCATCCAGATGCCATCACCGGAAGTGAATTAAAGAAATCCTGTTATAAGAGTAACATGAATTACCTTTAGAATCAGACGGATGTCATAACGGGCAGCCGTTGGGACAGGAGTTTAACCTGTAACCCTATTGCACTGCTCTACTCAGAAAGCCCTGCTCTAAAGTGCATCACTGCACACGCCTGTCCTATACAAAATAACACAGCAACGGCTGCACCACACTCTCTCCCAGGCCATGCCCCAACCCACAGAAAGATACTCAGCACACGCGCACCCACCAGACAGTCTGCATTCATTGTGCCGGTCCAGAGGATGTCCAGGTACCAGTAAACAGATCCAGCCCTGACTCATTCAAGGCAGGTATCTTGCTTGTACTCAAGTGAGACACCACAGGACCCCAAGATACAGTTACACCACCACGCACATTTCCAAACATGCGTTACGCCTCCAGCAGTGCATCGTGTATCTCCAACCCGCACTCCAAAACACTCCAACTCCGGACAGCGCCTACAACTCACCTCCCCACCCAACCCCGCCACACCACACCCGCTCACCCCACACAAAAACCAAGTGCACAGAACATGGTGATCTTACCTGCTGAGCGTCTTCCCACTTCATCTTATTCTCTGCGCCCACCAAGTGGCTGACAGCCTGAAAGAACTTCTGGGGAAGAGACAGCAACAGAGAGGTCAAGGGAAGTGCCAAGAAAGCAGGTCAGCGAATGAGAAATCGGAGAGAAAAAGATCAAGAGTGAACGGGTTGTGTGCGAGGTCAAGATCTGGGAGATGCGTGTAGGATACAGAAAGAATATGGACGTTGGATACAAGATATAATGGGAAGCAATAAGGCTGTTTGTGAGCGAGTGTGTGTCTGTGCAGGAGAGGAGGGGGAACTTTTGTGGTGGGGAAAGAATGGGGTGGAGGGGGTAAATGTGTGTTTGTGTGACTGTGGAAGAGGAGGGGGAGTGTGCTGGGCTGGGAAAGGGGGTGGAGAGTGATGAAAGAAGGGATTTGGGGCTAAAAGCAGACGTTTATAATTATTATAATGGTTCTTTAATAACGTGTTTAATACCTGAGACCAGTTTCTAAGCACGAGACCGGGATTCCAAGACAAACGTGTTGCCCCTGAGCTATCCTCCCGCCCGGGAGAGGGTGGAATTGCCTTCCCCAGGCATGGGGGGATCGGTAAGTCATATTTCAGCATTTGAAAGGCCACACAAAATCATCCGGAACAAATCTGTCTTTTTTGTGTTCCGCCTTTAAAATGCGGAAATATCACATAGCACCTATGCAAAGTGTTAAGTTCATGGTTTCATGGTTCTATAACTCCACAACAGAAACAAAATAACGCACATGATGGTGCACACCAAGCTAGTGAACCAGCGGGTAAGTGCTTAGGGTTCTACATGCCAGGCTAGAGAACCAAAGAGTAAGAGTGGGGTCTTGCACACCAAGCTAGTGAACCAGCGGGTAAGTGCTTAGGGTTCTACATGCCAAGCTAGAGAACCAAAGAGTAAGAGTGGGGTCTTGCACACCAAGCTAGTGAACCAGCGGGTAGGTGCTTAGGGTTCTACATGCCAAGCTAGAGAACCAAAGAGTAAGAGTGGGGTCTTGCACACCAAGCTAGTGAACCAGCGGGTAAGTGCTTAGGGTTCTACATGCCAAGCTAGAGAACCAAAGAGTAAGAGTGGGGTCTTGCACACCAAGCTAGTGAACCAGCGGGTAAGTGCTTAGGGTTCTACATGCCAGGCTAGAGAACCAAAGAGTAAGAGTGGGGTCTTGCACACCAAGCTAGTGAACCAGCGGGTAAGTGCTTAGGGTTCTACATGCCAAGCTAGAGAACCAAAGAGTAAGAGTGGGGTCTTGCACACCAAGCTAGTGAACCAGCGGGTAGGTGCTTAGGGTTCTACATGCCAAGCTAGAGAACCAAAGAGTAAGAGTGGGGTCTTGCACACCAAGCTAGTGAACCAGCGGGTAAGTGCTTAGGGTTCTACATGCCAAGCTAGAGAACCAAAGAGTAAGAGTGGGGTCTTGCACACCAAGCTAGTGAACCAGCGGGTAAGTGCTTAGGGTTCTACATGCCAAGCTAGAGAACCAAAGAGTAAGAGTGGGGTCTTGCACACCAAGCTAGTGAACCAGCGGGTAGGTGCTTAGGGTTCTACATGCCAAGCTAGAGAACCAAAGAGTAAGAGTGGGGTCTTGCACACCAAGCTAGTGAACCAGCGGGTAGGTGCTTAGGGTTCTACATGCCAAGCTAGAGAACCAAAGAGTAAGAGTGGGGTCTTGCACACCAAGCTAGTGAACCAGCGGGTAGGTGCTTAGGGTTCTACATGCCAAGCTAGAGAACCAAAGAGTAAGAGTGGGGTCTTGCACACCAAGCTAGTAAACCAGCGGGTAGGTGCTTAGGGTTCTACATGCCAAGCTAGAGAACCAAAGAGTAAGAGTGGGGTCTTGCACACCAAGCTAGTGAACCAGCGGGTAGGTGCTTAGGGTTCTACATGCCAAGCTAGAGAACCAAAGAGTAAGAGTGGGGTCTTGCACACCAAGCTAGTGAACCAGCGGGTAAGTGCTTAGGGTTCTACATGCCAAGCTAGAGAACCAAAGAGTAAGAGTGGGGTCTTGCACACCAAGCTAGTGAACCAGCGGGTAACTGCTTAGGGTCCTACATGCCAAGCTAGAGAACCAAAGAGTAAGAGTGGGGTCTTGCACACCAAGCTAGTGAACCAGCGGGTAAGTGCTTAGGGTTCTACATGCCAGGCTAGAGAACCAAAGAGTAAGAGTGGGGTCTTGCACACCAAGCTAGTGAACCAGCGGGTAAGTGCTTAGGGTTCTACATGCCAAGCTAGAGAACCAAAGCGTAAGAGTGGGGTCTTGCACACCAAGCTAGTGAACCAGCGGGTAAGTGCTTAGGGTTCTACATGCCAAGCTAGAGAAACAAAGAGTAAGAGTGGGGTCTTGCACACCAAGCTAGTGAACCAGCGGGTAAGTGCTTAGGGTTCTACATGCCAAGCTAGAGAACCAAAGAGTAACAGTGGGGTCTTGCACACCAAGCTAGTAAACCAGCGGGTAAGCGCTTAGGGTTGTACATGCCAAGCTAGAGAACCAAAGAGTAAGAGTGGGGTCTTGTACACCAAGCTAAGGGGCTAGAAAGAAGAGTTTAGGGCTGTGTGCACCACGCTGAGGAACCAGAAATTGAGAGCCTAGGATCTTGCACACTATGCTGGGGAATCTAAGGGTGAGAGCTTAGACTTGTGACTCTGACTAGGGAATCAGAGAGTGAGAGTTTAGACTTGTGAATCAGACTAGGGAATCAGAGGGTGAGAGTTAAGACTTACAAATCAGCCTAGGTAATCAGAGGGTGAGAGTTTAGACTTGTGATTCAGACTAGGGAATCTAAGGCTTAGAGTTTAGAGTTGCGAATCAGCCTAGGGAATCAGAAGGTGAGAGTTTAGACTTGTGAATCAGACTAGGGAATCAGAGGGTGAGAGTTAAGACTTACAAATCAGCCTAGGGAATCAGAGGGTGAGAGTTTAGACTTGTGATTCAGACTAGGGAATCGGAGGGTGAGAGTTAAGACTTACAGATCAGCCTAGGGAATCAGAGGGTGAGAGTTTAGACTTGTGAATCAGACTAGGGAATCAGAGGATGAGAGTTTAGACCTGTGAATCAGAATAGGGACTCTAAGGCTGAGAGTTTAGACTTGTGAATCAGACTAGGGAATCTAAGGCTGAGAGTTTAGAGTTGCGAATCAGCCTAGGGAGTCAGAGGGTGAGAGTTTAGACTTGGGAATCATACTAGGGAATCAGAGGGTGAGAGCTAGACTTGTGAATCAGACTAGGGAATCAGAAGGTGAGAGTTAAACATGTGAATCCGACTAGGGAATCAGAGGGTGAGAGTTTAGACTTGTGAATCCGACTAGGGAATCGGAGGGTGAGAGTTTATGGTCTTGCACGTTGCTGGCTGATAAGAGCTGGAAACATGTACAGCATCAACTTACACAGAACGCATAAAATAATGACTATCGCAAACATCCACACACAGATCTGAATTTCAAGGGACACATGTAGCCGGCTGCCCTGTGAGGGCCACACAGTTTACCTGCACGTCTTCAAAGGAAGGCACATAGGTTGCTCTCTTGTACGTGTCCGTGACATTCCGCAGGATTTCCACGGCCAAGAGCAGATCCCCACTAAGGTACGTCTTTCGTGATACCAGGTCCAGGAGACTACGCACCACCTTGGACATGCCCTCACAAGCCAGCAGCCGGTGTCCTGTAGCCAAGTACTCTCTCAACTAGGGAGAAGGAGGTGAGACAAACGCATAGTGAAGGCAGATGATCATTCAGAGTGTCATTGTGAAGCAGATTCCATTATGTACACACTGTTGAGTCCCATCACCTTCAATGAGGAGACCCAACAGTACAAAGAAACAGCCAACCTACAATAAGAGGACAGGACAGTTTAGAGGAACAGCTCATGTTTCATCACCTTCAACAAAAGGACTGGACAATACAAACGAAAACATAACACAATCCATCATCATCAATAGGGAGACATAACAATACAGAGAAACAGGCCATTATTAATAAGGGTGGCCCAGCAATATGGAGCAACATCCCACAAGCACTTTCAACAAGAGCACCAGAAAGTATAGAGACACATTCCATCATCTTTAATAAGGGGGCCCCGAAACATGGAGCAACATCAAACACGCACTTTCAACAAGAGCACCAGACAGTGTAGAGAAACAGCCCATCATCTTTAATGGGGGTGGCCCAAAAACATGGAGCAACATCCCACATGCACTTTCAACAAGAGCACCGGACAGTATAGAAGCACAGCGCGTCATCTTATTAAGGGTGGCCCAGAAACATGGAGCAACATCCCACACGCACTTCCAACAAAAGCACCGGGCAGTATAGAAGCACAGCGCGTCATCTTATTAAGTGAGGCCCAGAAACATGGAGCAACATCCCACACGCACTTTCAACAAGTGCACCAGACAGTGTAGAGAAACAGCCCATCATCTTTAATGGGGGTGGCCCAGAAACATGGAGCAACATCCCACACGCACTTTCAACAAGAGCACCGGACAGTGTAGAGAAACAGCGCATCATCTTTAATAGGGGTGGCCCAGAAACATGGAGCAACATCCCACACGCACTTTCAACAAGAGCACCGGACAGTATAGAAGCACAGCGCGTCATCTTATTAAGGGTGGCCCAGAAACATGGAGCAACATCCCACATGCACTTTCAACAAGAGCACCGGACAGTATAGAAGCACAGGGCGTCATTTTATTAAGGGTGGCCCAGAAACATGGAGCAACATCCCACATGCACTTTCAACAAGAGCACCGGACAGCATAGAAGCACAGCGCGTCATCTTATTAAGGGTGGCCCAGAAACATGGAGCAACATCCCACACGCACTTTCAACAAGAGCACCGGACAGTATAGAAGCACAGCGCGTCATCTTATTAAGGGAGGCCCAGAAACATGGAGCAACATCCCACACGCACTTTCAACAAGTGCACCAGACAGTGTAGAGAAACAGCCCATCATCTTTAATGGGGGTGGCCCAGAAACATGGAGCAACATCCCACACGCACTTTCAACAAGAGCACCGGACAGTGTAGAGAAACAGCCCATCATCTTTAATGGGCGTGGCCCAGAAACATGGAGCAACATCCCACACGCACTTTCAACAAGAGCACCGGGCAGTATAGAAGCACAGCGCGTCATCTTATTAAGGGAGGGCCAGAAACATGGAGCAACATCCCACACGCACTTTCAACAAGAGCACCAGACAGTGTAGAGAAACAGCCCATCATCTTTAATGGGGGTGGCCCAGAAACATGGAGCAACATCCCACACGCACTTTCAACAAGAGTACCGGACAGTATAGAAGCACAGCGCGTCATCTTATTAAGGGTGGCCCAGAAACATGGAGCAACATCCCACATGCACTTTCAACATGAGCACCGGACAGTATAGAAGCACAGCGCGTCATCTTATTAAGGGTGGCCCAGAAACATGGAGCAACATCCCACACGCACTTTCAACAAGAGCACCGGGCAGTATAGAAGCACAGCGCGTCATCTTATTAAGGGAGGCCCAGAAACATGGAGCAACATCCCACACGCACTTTCAACAAGAGCACCAGACAGTGTAGAGAAACAGCCCATCATCTTTAATGGGGGTGGCCCAGAAACATGGAGCAACATCCCACACGCACTTTCAACAAAAGCACCGGGCAGTATAGAAGCACAGCGTGTCATCTTATTAAGGGTGGCCCAGAAACATGGAGCAACATCCCACACGCACTTTCAACAAAAGCACCGGGCAGTATAGAAGCACAGCGTGTCATCTTATTAAGGGTGGCCCAGAAACATGGAGCAACATCCCACACGCACTTTCAACAAGTGCACCAGACAGTATAGAAGCACAGCGCGTCATCCTATTAAGGGTGGCCCAGAAACATGGAGCAACATCCCACACGCACTTTCAACAAGAGCACCTGACAGCATAGAAGCACAGCGTGTCATCTTATTAAGGGAGGCCCAGAAACATGGAGCAACATCCCACACACACTTTCAACAAGAGCACCAGACAGTATAGAAGCACAGGGCGTCATCTTATTAAGGGTGGCCCAGAAACATGGAGCAACATCCCACATGCACTTTCAACAAGAGCACCTGACAGCATAGAAGCACAGCGTGTCATCTTATTAAGGGTGGCCCAGAAACATGGAGCAACATCCCACACGCACTTTCAACAAGAAACCTGTCTTTTGCATGTTTGTGTAAGCTCCAAGGACTTTTAAAATTAGATCTACAATGTTTCATGCAATTAAAAGAAGAGTGCATTCAACGTGGCCAGTTCTGGCCCACTCTCATCTACTTCAATGAACGGTAACCACCTGAGCCACACTGCAACTTTACCGACATGCAGGGGGAGCCTTTCGGCTCATGGAGATTCCGTGTCACAACTTCAAGTTGGAATGCGCAAAATCCATGAGCCGAAAGGCTCTCCCTGCATGTGCCGACGTCGCCATGCCCCGAAAACCCAGGTTCTGAATCCCTATTTACATTACCGAAAAAGTGCATTTGCCACACTTGTGCATCATCATTGCTTTGCATTTTGGGAGAATGTATCGCACGCATATTTCTTCAAGACAATTGCAAGGTTCACATGTAAATACCCAGCGGCAGTGCTCAGCCTCATGGCAGTAGACTTCACCATATCCGGTCTTCAACCTAGGACATTACCCCAAGTCCATATCAGGACTGATCTAATCGCTAGGTGGAACCTACAGACCACTGCCTTGAAGAAGACTTGTTTAGTGGTCGAAACACATGTTGGCTGTTTCTTGAGAATTATTTAATGTGTTCATTTTATGTAAATGCGTTAATGTACACATGCAGGCTATCTCAGCCGTGATGTTTTTCAAAAATGGATACACCCTAGCAATATGACTGAATTAATGACACATCTTTCGGCTGTCGGACTCCGTCCATGCACAATGCTGCCTTTGGTGTTTGGTCACTGTTCACTCTTCATTCCTATTACACCATCTCTTCATCACCACCGTCCTATTACCTTGTGCAGATTATCTGCTGCACCCTTGTAAGCCCAATAGATGTATTGGGAGTTACCAGTGGATTTGAGGGTGTGCAACTGTGTCGTATCTAGACGGATTATTAGGGGTAGGAAATGTGATACATCTAGCTGGAATTGAGGGTGGGCAATCAAGTCATGCATGGGCGGATTATTGGGGGTAGGAAATGTGTTGCACCTAGTGGGATTTTGAGGGTGGGCAATGTGTTCTTCATCTAGGAAGAATTGTGAAGATTAGTCATGTGTCACTTCTAGAAAGAATTCGTGAAGGTAAGCAATACGTCACTTTAGAAGGATTTGGAGTATTGGCCATGCGTGACATTTGGAGTGTATTGTGTAGATTAGCCATGCGTCACATTTGGAGGGAATGGTGAAGATGAACTGTGTGTCTCATTTAGGAAGTGCTGTGAAGATCAGCCATGCGTCACATTTGGAGGGAATGGTGAAGATGAACTGTGTGTCTCATTTAGGAAGTGCTGTGAAGATCAGCCATGCGTCACATTTGGAGGGAATGGTGAAAATTAGCCATCCGCCTCATCTAGGAAGAGTTGGGTGGGGTGGCTGTGTGCCACATTTAGAGGAAGTTGGGAAGATTAGCCCTGCATCTCATCCAGGAAGAACTGTGAAGATTAGCCATGCCAGTACAATGCAGCCAGTGCAGACATTTTAGGGGAACGTGGAATGTAGCTAGAGCTCTGGGGCACTCATCAAGTTATAGCCAATGCTTTTAAGCCTGTCGCACTCCATGCTTACGGAATTTCAGCCGAAGCCACGGCCACAGACCCGCATACATTTGCCATCATAAACTACTCAATAATACTTCACACAACACCTCTGCATAAGAATACATCTATTGTTCAGGACAAAAATTCGCTGGCAAGCAGACGGAGCTTGAATCAACTCCTGAACCGTCTCACTAACCTTATCGCTTTGATGGACGGGTAGAGAGCATTCCAACAGACTGTGGCTAGTAGTGAGGACCGTAAATGGCAGGGCAATGTTACTGATTCGATGCAGGAACGCCGGGGGGACGGGCAATCTTACTGATTCGCTGCAGGAACGCGGGGGGACAGGCATCAGAAAGGAAACTGTGTGTGCAGGGGGCAAGTTATAGCCAATGCTTTTAAGCCTGTCGCACTCCATGCTTACGGAATTTCAGCCGAAGCCACGGCCACAGACCCGCATACATTTGCCATCATAAACTACTCAATAATACTTCGCACAACACCTCTGCATAAGAATACATCAATTGTTCAGGACAAAAATTCGATAAATAGCTGCACACATATTAACTATCCCGATCTGGCATCCCCCCTGTAGACTGTCTCTCACACCCATCCACATGCTGGCTCGACATGGGTGGCTAGCAGGGCCAGTAAACCCACACGCATACTAGCACTTCTCGATGTTCCCATACTTGGGCTTCGTTCCCCCGACGGCGTTCAACCCACAGCGCTTTGGGACTACACCAATGGTGAAAGACGGAAAAAAAAGGTGCAATACAATGAACGCTGCTTAGCACGCTAACATGGTAAGCAGCTTTCACAGCTACAAGTAAATGCTGCACGGCAGGCAGCGTGTAGAATGGCTCCCTATGGGTAATGCTGCACGGCAGGCAGCGTGTAGAATGGCTCCCTATGGGTAATGCTGCACGGCAGGCAGCGTGTAGAATGGCTCCCTATGGGTAATGCTGCATGGCAGGCAGCGTGGTGTAGAATGGCTCCCTATGGGTAATGCTGCATGGCAGGCAGCGTGCAGAATGGCTCCCTATGGGTAATGCTGCACGGCAGGCAGCGTGGTGTAGAATGGCTCCCTATGGGTAATGCTGCATGGCAGGCAGCGTGGTGTAGAATGGCTCCCTATGGGTAATGCTGCATGGCAGGCAGCGTGGTGTAGAATGGCTCCCTATGGGTAATGCTGCATGGCAGGCAGCGTGCAGAATGGCTCCCTATGGGTAATGCTGCACGGCAGGCAGCGTGTAGAATGGCTCCCTATGGGTAATGCTGCACGGCAGGCAGCGTGCAGAATGGCTCCCTATGGGTAATGCTGCACGGCAGGCAGCGTGCAGAATGGCTCCCTATGGGTAATGCTGCACGGCAGGCAGCGTGTAGAATGGCTCCCTATGGGTAATGCTGCACGGCAGGCAGCGTGTAGAATGGCTCCCTATGGGTAATGCTGCACGGCAGGCAGCGTGTAGAATGGCTCCCTATGGGTAATGCTGCATGGCAGGCAGCGCGTAGAATGGCTCCCTATGGGTAATGCTGCACGGCAGGCAGCGTGTAGAATGGCTCCCTATGGGTAATGCTGCATGGCAGGCAGCGTGGTGTAGAATGGCTCCCTATGGGTAATGCTGCACGGCAGGCAGCGTGGTGTAGAATGGCTCCCTATGGGTAATGCTGCATGGCAGGCAGCGTGGTGTAGAATGGCTCCCTATGGGTAATGCTGCATGGCAGGCAGCGTGGTGTAGAATGGCTCCCTATGGGTAATGCTGCATGGCAGGCAGCGTGCAGAATGGCTCCCTATGGGTAATGCTGCACGGCAGGCAGCGTGCAGAATGGCTCCCTATGGGTAATGCTGCACGGCAGGCAGCGTGCAGAATGGCTCCCTATGGGTAATGCTGCACGGCAGGCAGCGTGTAGAATGGCTCCCTATGGGTAATGCTGCACGGCAGGCAGCGTGTAGAATGGCTCCCTATGGGTAATGCTGCACGGCAGGCAGCGTGTAGAATGGCTCCCTATGGGTAATGCTGCACGGCAGGCAGCGCGTAGAATGGCTCCCTATGGGTAATGCTGCACGGCAGGCAGCGTGTAGAATGGCTCCCTATGGGTAATGCTGCATGGCAGGCAGCGTGGTGTAGAATGGCTCCCTATGGGTAATGCTGCATGGCAGGCAGCGTGCAGAATGGCTCCCTATGGGTAATGCTGCACGGCAGGCAGCGTGCAGAATGGCTCCCTATGGGTAATGCTGCACGGCAGGCAGCGTGTAGAATGGCTCCCTATGGGTAATGCTGCACGGCAGGCAGCGTGTAGAATGGCTCCCTATGGGTAATGCTGCACGGCAGGCAGCGTGTAGAATGGCTCCCTATGGGTAATGCTGCACGGCAGGCAGCGTGCAGAATGGCTCCCTATGGGTAATGCTGCATGGCAGGCAGCGTGCAGAATGGCTCCCTATGGGTAATGCTGCATGGCAGGCAGCGTGCAGAATGGCTCCCTATGGGTAATGCTGCATGGCAGGCAGCGTGCAGAATGGCTCCCTATGGGTAATGCTGCATGGCAGGCAGTGTGCAGAATGGCTCCCTATGGGTAATGCTGCATGGCAGGCAGCGTGCAGAATGGCTCCCTATGGGTAATGCTGCATGGCAGGCAGCGTGTAGAATGGCTCCCTATGGGTAATGCTGCATGGCAGGCAGCGTGTAGAATGGCTCCCTATGGGTAATGCTGCATGGCAGGCAGCGCGTAGAATGGCTCCCTATGGGTAATGCTGCATGGCAGGCAGCGCGTAGAATGGATCCCTATGGGTAATGCTGCATGGCAGGCAGCGCGTAGAATGGATCCCTATGGGTAATGCTGCATGGCAGGCAGCGCGTAGAATGGCTCCCTATGGGTAATGCTGCATGGCAGGCAGCGCGTAGAATGGCTCCCTATGGGTAATGCTGCATGGCAGGCAGCGCGTAGAATGGCTCCCTATGGGTAATGCTGCATGGCAGGCAGCGTGTAGAATGGCTCCCTATGGGTAATGCTGCACGGCAGGCAGCGCGTAGAATGGCTCCCTATGGGTAATGCTGCATGGCAGGCAGCGCGTAGAATGGCTCCCTATGGGTAATGCTGCATGGCAGGCAGCGTGTAGAATGGCTCCCTATGGGTAATGCTGCATGGCAGGCAGCGTGTAGAATGGCTCCCTATGGGTAATGCTGCATGGCAGGCAGCGTGCAGAATGGCTCCCTATGGGTAATGCTGCATGGCAGGCAGCGTGTAGAATGTAGAATGGCTCCCTATGGGTAATGCTCCCTATGGGTTCCGGACCCCATATGGATCTCCAGGATGTGCGCCTGCATGAAAATCCATGCCGGCCAAATGCAGGAGCATTAGTATGGCAGAGAGGAAGGAAGTTGTCGGAAATGCAAGTTGCATTCTGCCCCACGTCTCCACTATACAAATGGTTGAAAATGTGGCGTGGAGTGAATGGGAATAAATGTGGCCTTACTCAAGGCTTTTACACCTTCCATTCACGTTACGCCCCAATGGATCATGAGCTCCACAGTTTATAAAAGCAAGTGTTCAATGACTTGAACCTCCTTCTGTCTTTCTAAGGTTCATTGCTGCAAGTTTGCTCATCTATTCAACTGTTTCACACACATACCAGCAAACACCCGAGGTGACTGGACATGTCCCTCAACAATAACGCAGACATGTTCCATGACCTCGATCGTGAAAAGTAAGGCAAGAAATAATGCACTTTGCACTTGTGGTGGGCAACATATGACCTGTGTTGTTGTTAGCAAGATATTTCTGTCACAAATGTCCCACATGTGATACAGTGCAAATAGCAGAGGCAGTCCTTAGGCAGGCAGCCTGTACAGTGGCCATTCATTGTGTGGTTGAGTACAAGTCAGCTGTGGAAGGGTAAAGCAAAAGAGCACAACATATATGACAGGCCTTATAGGCCTAAGGCCAATATTGACGCAGGTGCGCCTTTCTACATAATTAAGTATTGCTTGCACGAAAGGCACGCGGGCCGGTCAGATGTGGGGAGACTCATTTGGGGTTGAGCCCTCAACTTCGCCGGCAAGCAGGCGGAGCTTGCATCAACTCCTGAACCGTCCCACTGACTGTATCGCTTTGATGGACGGGTTGAGAGCATCCAACAGACTGCGGCTAGTAGTGAGGACCGTGAATGGCAGGGCAATCTTACTGATTCACTGCAGGAACGCCGGGCAATCTTACTGATTCGCTGCAGGAACGCCGGGGGGACGGGCAATCTTACTGATTCGCTGCAGGAACGCCGGGCAATCTTACTGATTCGCTGCAGGAACGCCGGGGGGACGGGCAATCTTACTGATTCGCTGCAGGAACGCCGGGGGAACGGGGCATCAGAAAGGAAACTGTGTGTGCAGGGGGCGGTCAGGGATGGGGCCCGAAGAGGTAGCGGTGAGGTGCATATGTCCTGAAAACACTTTCATAATGTGAAGAGTGAAGAAGACCCTCTTGGACCATTGTATTTCATAGAACAGGTAGAAGTGTGATACTAGCTGGCAACATAGATTATTAAACTATTAACTGCTCGCACATAATACCCCACAACTCATTGGTTGCGCCATATGCTTGGGCTTAAACTCAACCACAAATAATTTTATTTAGACAATAAGCAACACCTCGACACTGTGTTTCGGCCGATAAAAACACCAGAGTGTGTCCCTCATTCTATTCTTCCAGTGGCCTTCATCAGGACTCCAAGCGTCTCAATCTGCAAGCTCGCCTTCATGGATACCCCTGCTGTCTCTCTGCAGTGATGTGTAGTCTTAGCTCCTCCTAAGGGGCTTCTTGATTGCAACATGAGACGCTCAGAGTCACTCCTGCCAACTGGGACTAGCTGTAGTTATATTTCCTGTGGGGGATGTTTCCTTCCCACCTAGAACTTGATGACTTGTCTTTTGCACAGGGCATTAGGGTTCAGTACTGCACAGGTGCACCCCATGAACCTTGTTTCTTTTTTTTACCAGACACAGGGATTGCTTGACCATGGTAAAGTGCCCCGCACCCATATTCCTATATCTCTGGCTTCCAGCACCACCCAACCTTCACAGAATGCCCTTTCAGCCACACTGAATGTCTTACTATATAAATGTCTCTGCCTGCCTATCTCTACGCATTGGCTCATCACTTTGCTAAATACTGCGTATTCTAGATCCATCGCCGCCTCCCCTCCACCGCCCCGTATAAAAAATGAGTTTCCACAAATCTCCACAATAAACAGTCACCCTGTGTTTCTTTATCAGAAGTCGCTCTCTCCAGAGGACGCCCTCCGTTCCTCCCCGTCACAGTCTCAACCCTTCCCGCATATTAGCGCTCCACGTCTGCATCGAGAGCGCCCACCCTCTTCCCTCCCACAAAGGCTTTCACAGATGTCAGTCCTCAATCTGCGTCCCCAATAGAGAGCCCAGCTGTGAGACAACACAAAGCAAGAGGCATTGAGTCCATGGCCTTCAATTCATGCACGGATGACTCATTCAGTGAAACAAAAAGGCTGGAATGCAGCAGAACAAACCTTATTTCAATGGTTGGTGTTAACTTCACAAAACATGTTCAAGTGACTGCAGAGTCTCTGCCAGCCCAATACCTCCACTGCCTACAGCTGGGGCTACAGAAATAGGACTAGACTGTTAGTCAGGCAAGAGCGGAGGGACAAAGCAAAGAGGAGGGCGAGAGGCGACAATAGAGAGAGCGAAGAGGGAAAAGGAAAATTCCAGAAGGAGAAAAGAAGAGGAGAGAGAGGAGACTGAAAATCTGATATGAAGACACTAAGAGACATCAGAACACTAGATAGAGAGTCAGGAGTGGGATGACAGGGGAGAGAAAGACGGAGATGGTGCATAAAGAATGTAAAGGGAACTGACGGGGCGGGCTAGCGTGTGTTCTGAGAAGCAGATAATCTCTGGCCGGGAGGACAAGAAGAAAGATTGCTCCTCAGGAAGGATCCAGTCTCTAAAGTGACATGCTTAAAATATTCCAGAACAGCGGAAAACATCAGGGAACAAGTCATTTTTATGTTTTTACATAAATAGGGGACATCTTTAATTTGCGTCACATGATGAGATCTAATTTTAGTATTTCTAAGGGCTGGAATCCAATGGTAGAGTAACGAGTGTCAATAGAAGATGCCCACGCTGGACACCAGTGAGCCACACAGAGATGTGCCGTCTCTTTTAATGCATTGGTCCAACCCGAACACTAACAGGACGCCATTTCCAGCAGCAAGCACCAATCATAAGGTGCTGGACTAGCGAAGAAAGCTGGAAGACAATAGGGCTGAGAATCAGGAACAACAACCTGATTTCCATCAAAACGGAAACTGGATCATCAGTTGACAAATCCGACAAATGCCTGCAACAGAACAGCAGCAATGAAAGCTCCCTTCCCAGGGCACCTTCTTCTGTGCAAAGCAACTATCGAAACAACAACAAAAATTCTCAAACACTCCTCAAATCCCTCTAGAAAACAAAGACTCCCTGCCTCTGGTGAGCACAAAAACATACCTCATTACTTGGGACAGGTATTGACAGTCCTCTTATTGTTATTTAGTATTGTTTCAAATTATGTAGCAAATAAAATGCAAACGGTTAGGTTGAGCACTTTGCCAGATTCACTGAGTGTAAAAGGTGAGATTGTGCAATTACCCAGATTCATGAAGTGTGAAAGGTGAGATTGAGCATTTCCCCAGATTCACTAAGTGTAAAAGGTGATATTGCACATTTACCCAGATTCACCCAGTGAACGAGGTGATATTGAGCTTTTACCCAGATTCACTAACTGTAAAAGGTGAGATAGAGCATTTACCCAGATTCACCCAGTGTAAAAGGTGAGATTGAAAATTTACCCAGATTCACTAAGTTTAAAATGTGTGATTGAGCATTTACCCAGATTCACTAAGTGTAAAAGGTGAAATTGAGAATTTACGCAGATACACTTAGTGTAAAAGGTGAGATTGAGCATTTACCCAGATTCACCCAGTGTAAAAGGTGAGATTGAAAATGTACCCAGATTCACTAAATTTAAAATGTGTGATTGAGCATTTACCCAGATTCACTAAGTGTAAAAGGTGAAATTGAGAATTTACCCAGATACACTTAGTGTAAAAGGTGAGATTGAGCATTTACCCAGATTCACCCAGTGTAAAAGGTGAGATTGAAAATGTACCCAGATTCACTAAGTGTAAAAGGTGAGATGGAGCATTTACCCAGATTCACTAAGTGTAAAAGGTGAGATGAGAATTTACCCAGATACACTTAGTGTAAAAGTTGAGATTGAACATTTACCCAGATTCACCCAGTGTAAAAGGTGAGATTGAAAATTTAGCCAGATTCACTAAGTGTAAAAGGTGGGATAAAGCATTTACCCATATTCACTAAGGGTAAAGCGTGAAATTGAGCATTTACCCAGATTCACACAGTGTAAAAGGTGAGATTTAGCATTTACCCAGATTCACTCAGTGTTAACCGTGAAGGTCAGCACTAAGGTCTATATTACAATAGCTCTGTATAAGAAATAACAGTGAGCACCAAAGACCTGAGTTACCTAGTTATTCAATAACACTGAAAATGAGAACCCAGGCTAGCTAGGTGTATGAGGTAACGCAGAGCATCGAAGACCCGTGTTAGCCAAACATGTGATAACAAGGGGAGTGAAAGCCTGGGGTAGCAAGTGTACGAGCTAACATGGAGTACGGAATAACTGAGATAGCTAAGTGTATTTGATAATGTTGAGAATTAAATTGTAGGTTAGCCAAGTGTAAACTATTACGCTGAGCTGGATTAGCTAAGTGTTCGTGATCAATTAAAAATGAAAGCCTCGATTAGAAAATAGTGAGAACAGAAGACCAGAGTTGGACAGGTTTAATAGATAACAGTGAGCAAAAAGAGCTTGCTCTTTAAAGATCTGAAGGCTTGTTTTATGGGCCGTTGATGGGTGGGCTTGACTGGGGTGGTGTGACTAATGTCAAATGGGATTGCCAGATGGTCCAACCAGGTGAGCGGCATTGACATTTTTGATGAAAGGTGTTTGGCTGAGTTGTGTGATTCACTCTATTGAGCCAGTAACATCACATTAACTTCTTACTCTTACACTCCTTCCTGGTTTACAAGGAAGCAAAAAGGCCTCCTCCAAAGACAGAGTAGGGTTGTTTCTCTTTGGTTGTATCTACTGTCAAAGATGGCCTTAATCCTAAGAGTCCAATATATGGTTCACGGGTACCTATTAACAGCACTTTAAAAATAGACTTTCAATGCTTTCGAGACCTCAGGTAGACTTGACTAATGGGCATTTCCAGCTGTTCCCTCAACCTACAGTGGGCTCTCTGCACCCTAACCCAAGCTTCCCTAGGCCCCAAGGGCAGGATTAGGGATCAGTAACACCTACTGCCTAAGTAAACCTACATATGACTGGTGGGCCTAAAGGCCAACACCTTATCTATCTGACTTCCTCCGGGGCTTCCTATGGGTATCTCATATAAAGGTAGGTCTCACTCTTGATGTATTGTTGCAGGAATGTATTCATGAGAGTATTACGCAAGTTAATGGGTACACACGCCCACCGCTTTACCACCCAACTTGTCCTTCTTCCTTCCTACACCAACTGAGCCCTCCCAACATTCCTTTCCAACTTCCATTCATTTCAGAACTCTATTCAACTATTTACATGTGTCTGCACATGCCTGAAGCAGTGGATGTGATTTATAAAAAAATAGTAATGAACAATAACACTATATAACAAATCTCCCTCCTTTCCTTTGCACATACATTGCTGATGCCTTCACGTAGGTGCATGGAAAAACTACTTAACACCTCTCTCACAACCCTCGATTTGTTCCACGCCCTACCATGTTCCAACACAACAGGATCATCAAGTACTTTTCTGACTTGAAGTGGCCCCAATACCTACTTTGTACTTTCTTGATTACTTCTGGGTTCTTCACACACACACACACACTCCCTCCCTCCGATCTCTCCCTCCCTCCGACACCTCACACCTCTTTACCCTTCTCAACTCATCATATCTCTCCTTCATGCCTTCAGTCTTCTTCTTGACTGGTTCTGTCAATCTCTGTTGATCCCACTCAACATATCTGGATCTCCCAACCATGGTTGACAAACCAACGAGTGTGGTTTCCACTTCCTCAATACTTTGAAAAGGTACTAGACAGGTGGTGGCCTGTGGTGCCAACCGGTATGCAACACTCTCTCATTAACTCCTCCCAACCAGTTCCTGCCCCTGCAGCCATCCTGGTACCCTGCATCAGGGTACGGTTAAACCTCTCAACCGCCCCATTTGTCTCAGGATGATACAAAGATGATTTGTGATGTACCACCCCAACACCTTGCAGGGACATCTCCATCGTTCAGGAAGTGAGCAGCACCCCATTATTAGTTAGGATGTTTCGTGGGTATCCTTCTCTCAAGGAATCATACAACTGCCCATGGATCTCCACATCCGCCCACTTGTAGTATAAATCCATCATTACTATAATATACTTTTCTCCCCCTCTCACCATCAATGAGTCCCTCTATATCCAAGGCAATGAATACCCAGTGCATAGTGGTCAACTCTAATGGCCTAAGCGGCTGCACATAATTCCTCTGCATCTTATCGCCCACCCCCATATAATGCACATTCCTTAATCATGTCAATCTGTGAATCGAAGCCAGGCCGTTTCTAGTCCGCTCTGAGCCTGCCTGTTGTCTTAATCATGCCCAAATGGACTTCATGTCTAATTTCCACAACTGGTGTAACAATGCAGCCAGCTTTACAGAACAGCATCCACTCTATACGCAATTCATCTCTCACCTTGTGAAATGCTCCCAAACCATCAGCATCCGTCAAACCACTTCATCCTGTCTCAACATGTTCCTGTACGCACCTGAGATCATCAGCTTCAGCAACTGAATCGATCCAATGTTTCCTCTTTACAATAGCTTTGCACACCACAAACACTTAATGTTCTACCTCGAAATCCAACTCCACGTTGTCAGCTCCTTCATCCACTCGAGTAACCTTTGACAGATAATCTGCACCAGTATTGTTCTTCAACAACACATGCTCCACTGTAAATTTGTGCCCTCATAAGGATGTTACAGAGCAAACAATTCTTCTAGATATTCCGTGCAACTCCTTACTCATAAATATCCCCACCAAGGGTTTGTGATCAGTATGCACCATACATTTCTTTCCCCAGAGGAATGCTTTAAATTTCTTATTGGCCAAAGTGACACTCAATGCTCTCTTCTCAATTATGGAATATCGTGTTTACGCTCCTATCAGAACTCTTGATGCAAACGCAATCACTCTCTCTACATCATTTTGCCATTGTATAAGCAACACACCAGGTCCTTTGTGACTAACATTGGCCATAACCAATGTTTCAGTCTGTGTCAAAGATTACTAGAGCTGGTACACTGGCAATAGCTCCCTTTATATCATGAAATTCTTTCTGACATTGCTCACACCGGACAAACGGAGAATCCTTTTTGCAGAGGCCCCCTTATGGTATCACATCCATCTGGAAAAAGTACTATGACTTTAGTGTAGTATTTAACAAACCCTAAGAAAGACATAACTTGCTGTCTGTTAGTTGGGGCTTACACATCCATTATGGCCTTCACCAACTCTCCTGTTGTTTCCAACCCTTCTTTATCGAGTTTGTGTCCCAAATATTCAATAGTTTGTCTCCTAAATGTACACTTCTCCTTATGAAAAGTCATGCCATCCTCCAACCGCACTGCCAACAGCCTACTAAGCCTCTGGTTATGCTCATGCGTATTCTTACTTGTCACCAAAATGTCATCTTGGAAGTGTACTATGCCTTCCATCCCCCTCAGTAATTGGTGCATCACCCTCTGAAAAAACGCTGCTTCCGACACCAGTCCAAATGGCATCCTCCTACAACTAAAAGTCCCCTCTGCCGTTACAAATATAGTAAGGTCCCTACAACCCAGATGCAATCTTTACTGGTGATATGCTGAAGCGAGATCTAGCGAACTAAACACATTGGCACCGACAGCAATGCTCACCATTTCTCCTAGGTTAGGTAACAGGAACATCCATGACAACATCTCTGTTCAATCCCCTGAGATCTATACACAACCAGACCTGGCCATTGGGCTTTCACACTACAACAATGGGCGAAACACATTCAGAAACCTCCACAGGCTCAATAAATCCTTTACTTTCCAGCCTATTTATCTCCAAGGCAAGCTACTTCCTAATTGAAATCGGCACTGTTCTGACCTGCCTTCACCAACTGAGACCTCCCAACATTCCTTTCCAACTACCATTCATCTCAGAACTCAGTACTCTATTCAACTATGTACATATACTACTCTCCCTCCTTCCTCCCTCACACTCTGGACATTGCCAAGAAGTCCAATTATCAGCTCTACCTTCTCAAAGGAATTCTACCTTTTCTCACTTTCCCTCAGAGGTTCAATGTGGCTCAAGCCCTGGTTCTCTCAAGCCTTGATTACTGTATCAGCCTCCTCATGAATCTGCCTTCTTCCACTCTACGACCCCTTTGAGGGCAGCAAGACTTATCCTTGGCCTTAAGCATAGGTACTGTACCTCTCCTGCACAAAGCTCCCGGTTGCTGCACAGATTACATTCAAATCCCTCTGCATCATCTACAAGGCTGTCTGAACCAGGGAACCATAATATCCCCAATTTTACCTAATTAAATACTCTCCCACTAGAGCACTTCGCTCCACTTGAATCCAGGGGTGGACTGGCCTATAGGGTACTCTGGAGTTTTCCCAGTGGGCCTCTGCACCTAGGCCTCATTTGTGTGGTATTTCCAAATGTTCTCATAGGAAAAGCATTGGGCTTGCTGAAAATGTGTCATATGGGGCCACTTTGAACATTATTTCCAGGGCCTGTTTTGGTGCCCTGTAATTATTTCCAGGGCCTCTTTTAGTTCCCAGTCCACCCCTGCTTGCATCAACTCCTTGTGTTTAAAGTGTGTTGCTAAACAGAGGGCAGGGGGTCACTCTCTTTCCTCTGCGGGCTCCCTCCTTTGGAATAGCCTCCCCCTCTCCCTGCGCCGTGGGCAGGATCTTCTCAAATTCCGGAAGCTCCTTAAGACTTTCCTCTTTTCCTCCTCCTTCCCTCCTTCTTTCCTCTGCTAATCTCACAGATGCTGTATTGGTGTCCTTGGCCCATATGCATCTTTGGGGCCTTGACCACCCTCATAAATTCTCCTCAGCTCCTGTCTTCCACAATACTTTTCATCTGCACACCCTCCACCCTGCAGACTTGCACTTACACCTCCCGTGGCCCAGGCCATGTAGCACTCAGTCATTCCTAGCACTTCGTCCATGTCTCACCCGCGAGCTATGACTTCCCAGCACTTACCCCCTCTTCCTTCTTCCTTTCTGCACTTGCACCTTCTGAATACTAACAAGGCATAGTAGGTTCGCCCCCCCCCTCTGCTCTTGATATTTTGTTGTAATTGTATTTCCCACCCTCCCACTCTGCCCTGTGGGCGCTTTGAAACTGTATATTCTTTTTGTATAAACGCCTAACAAGCAAACGAAAAAATAAAAATAAATATAACATGTTTGCATCAGTGTAAGTGCTTCATAAATAAACAATACTGCAAAATAACACTATATGACAGTATCCTACTCTAACACTACCTCAAAATGGCCTACGTGGTGTTATGAGTGGTGCCTGTATTTTCTTAGACACACTCTTTTTGGGATCTATGTGAGTACTGCGCATCTGTTACTGCTCAGCCAGAAATGTTGAATCTATTACAACAAATCTATGTGAAAATAAATGCAGGGTGAGACTGCCCGCAGCCCCTCCCCCACTTTAATAAAAAAACATAACCCACCCCTCTATACTTTCACATAGATTCACTGTAATCTATGCAACATATTCAGCCGTTCAGTAAACGGGCGATACCCTCTTTTTCTCCCACTCACTCCCTTTTGCTCTTTTTTTCTTGAGCTTGCGCTACTCGCTACTCTCCTTTCTCATCTTACTATGTTTATTGTCTTCCCTTCCTTCCCTCTGGCTGTCTCTTCTCTCTTCCTCCTACTACATCTCACCTTCTGTCTCTATCCTCCCTTCTTTCTATCGTGTCCCTCCTCTATACTCCTCTGTCTGGACAATCTTTTTACACACCTCTTCTTTCTATCTCTACCAATTCCCTCTTTCACCGACTGCCTCCTCCTGCCTCCAACCCATCCTCTCAATCTCCTTCCTCTCTCCCACCTCTCCCTCTGTACCACGCTCACTCGATCTTTCACACTCTACACCATCTCCTTCGATCTTCTACACTGACACCCTACCCTCTGTAACTTTCTTCACTACAACTTACTCTCGCATACACTCTCACAATCGCAGCTAAACTCTTTCCACTTGGTACCATCCTCTCACATGCAATACCTCGCCTGCCCCTTTATCCAGTATCTCCACAGACTCTGCTGCACTTCGCTCCACCTTCCATGCTTCACCTGGTCTGGCTGGAAGGAATCATGTCACGGAGGCTCGTAGATCCCTGCATTGGCTTCCAGTTAAACATTGCGTCACCTATAACGTTCTTCTCCTTACGTACAAGAGTCTCAGTGACAGAGCACCTCCTTATCTGAAGAAAAGGATCAGGCAACCCTGTATCTCCCGTCCTCTCGGATCTAACAACTTTAATAGACTCGAGCAGCCTCACTATAGACTGGCTTGATTTGGCGGCACCTGCTTTGAGTCTATTGCACCTCGCATGTGGAAAACGCTGCCCACTGATCTTTGTCTTTGCCCTGAATTTTCCTCATGTAAGAGATCTGTAAAAACGTATCTCTTTAATTTCAATGACCAAGCTCCTTTCTTCTTTCTGTCTCCTTTTGTTTTTCTAGACTTCCTGTGGTTCCATGTGATATCCCTGCAAAAATGTTTCCTGGCATAAATGTTGCTGTTTTTTGCTGAGACATGATTACATTGAACATGTGGGGGACACCCCTGCAACCCCCACGGTTTTTTATTTTTTACAGGGGGAGCTGGGGTCATCCCTGCAAAAATAATGTCACCATATGTAATGTTGCCAAAGGCTTTTTCTGGCGACATTATGTATGGGGACATTATTACCCTATACCCTTCCTGTTTCTCCTCTTACATGCTGCGCACTGAGGCCCATGGGCGAGTGGTGCCCCCCCGGTCTCACGGCCTACCTCCTGAACACACAGGCCTCTACGGGTCTTGTATACCTGTGACTTCCTGTTTCTGGCCTTCCCTCCACTGGGTCCATGGCCCACTTGACTCTGGGGCCCAATCTAATGCTGCCATTTGCCAAAGGCTGTGCCATCGCAGCGCAATTCTACATGAACTCCTCTTAGCTCTGCCCCCTTTCTGTGTATAGCATTTGATGAGTGTTATTCACTGCACTAAATGTGAGTTCAGTGTTCTTCTTGCTCTAAACTGTGAAGAGTAATGCTTTTCTCCTCTGACAGGCGCGGGAATGTCAGCATCTGTATTTGTACCATCAGCTTTCACAGGCGGCGCGCTTGGCGCCCCCAATACTGCACAGCATAGAGGTCCTTGCAGTCCTGAAAGCCACGGGAATTCGAGTCAGAATTGAGGATGCATGGCATTGGGTGATCAACAGTGGGACCAGAATCAACAATCAAGGCATATATAGGGTGTTCAGGGACTGAAGGCCTCTGGCATATGTTCTAGTAGCCGCCTAACGCAGGTCCGGAAGGGTCCTTGATCCCCACTAACAGGGTTAAGGCCTTAATCCTGTAACAGTACCTTAAAGTTTACCTGCTCTAGCAACTCCTTACTGACACAGGCAAGAGGTGAACGGACGACTCGGAGTCAGAGGACCATCATTTATTCCAACAACAAACAATTAAAGAATTAGGGTTAGCTGATGTTATTAAGTTATAATTAAAATGAACAAAACAAATAAGGCTTCTCTGTAGGACTGTGGTCCTCAGTCCGTCCCATTCGCTCTTCCACTGTGACTTGCTGGTGGGAAACCCAAAGTCAAGGTTTCAGAGGTTTTCGGTGCCCCGCACTTCATTCTTGGCCATTAAAGTTGCTTCCTTGTCTTACATGGATGCCAGGGTGTCGCACTTCACCTTCACAAAATACCACCTCCCCTGGTTCCTTGGGATGTCTGGACAGGCACCAGACTCTAAGATCCTTTGCAGGATTGCGTGGGCCCTGGGGTTGCTATACACGTACATGCTGCTGGAGACCTCCATAGGTACTAACTCCCATTAGGTTAGCCGCCTCCTGAGAGAGTTGGGTCCCCACCAGCCCTGTCTCGCCTTGCCTAGCTCAGTGCTCGACTCCACCTCCATATTACTGTTCCTGTTCTCCTCTTTATCCTTTACAACCTCCTCCGAGTCCTGCAAAACCTTCACCAAAACAAAATATTTCCCACCAGCTACGAATCACTGTGAAATATTTACCACTTTAAGGGCCCAATCACGAGTTGGGTGGTAGCCCTTAAATGCGGCGGTAATGCTAATACTGCCACGTTTAAGGGCTAGCCTGATCATGAGTTGGGCGCTAAATGGGCTGTGTTAACCTCCAGCTTTTTGCTGGAGGTAAAAATCCCATTTAGGGCCCTGTTTTCAGCGCAATTACCGCCAGCGGTATCAGCGCACTGTAATTGCACCGAAAATGCCCCACTGGGTCCAATGGGGGATGGGGATTTCCTGTTATCACCAAACCCGTGATCCAGCGCTAACAGCGTCAGACCAGGAAGCGCTAACGCAACTAATGTTGGGATACCGCCCAACTCGTGATCAGGCCCTAAATATGGGATCACAAACAAGCACTTATAAGCATTTTATGGCAGTTAAGAGGGGTTTATCCTTCTGAGCTTAAGCAAATGTTTCTCAAGGGCCCTGGCCAATCAGTTCTAGATCGCTGTCTGTGACAGAGAACGAAATGACGCCAAGCATAATTAGCAAGAACAGCCATCAGATGTGATTAGCAAAAACGGCCATCAGACGTGATCAGCAACAACGCATATTCAGGCGTGATTAGCCAGGACCCCCATCAGGCATGATTAGCCAAGACCGCCATTAGGCGCGATTAGCAAGAACGACCATCAGATGTGATTAGCCAGGACCGCCATCAGGCATGATTAGCCAAGACCGCCATTAGGTGTGATTAGCAAGAACGACCACAAAGAATAATTTGCAATACTGTCCCAAAGACAAATGGAACATTGCTAATGTATGTCGCAACTGCTGGTATGTGGCTTTGAGGTCTAGGGGACGTAGGGCGACAGACACTTTTACACTATGGCTTTAGCCACCATAATGCCACATTTTAGATTTTATTTTCTGAAAGAAGTTCTAACAATCGGTCATTGAAAACCTGAGCAAACGTAAAACAAACACCTTATTTACTTGACACTGTGGCAATAACCGCCGAGCCGTCGGGCCATTACAGCCTAAGGTAATGCTGCCGGGGCCCAAAGTTACAGGCCCGAACGTAGCGAGGGCCTAACGGGGTCACCGGCTGTATTACCTTTAGACGGTAATGGCCCGCCGGCTCGCCAGCTATTGCCATTAGTATTCTGGGATTTGTAGCCCCGGGATACTAATGTCGTAGCAAAACCTTTTCAATCGGCATTTCTTTTGCCGTTTGAAAAGGCAGTCGCAGCAGTACGCATTAGTTCGAGGAACACTAGAACGTGCGTACTGCTTCATTACTATGGAGCAACAGGGTGCCATATGGGGCATGTTGCACCGTAGTAATTAATGGCAGGAATGTTTTTAAACATGCAATGTATTCTGCAAGTGTAAGGCAGTATGTGAAATGCAGTAATGTGTATTTCGTGGATTGGCTTACATGTGCAGAATGCATTGCATGTGTGAGCCGTTTTGCGTTGTTCCGGAGTCAGCGAATAATCAGCTGCAGTCGGGGAAACGGCGGAGTGCGAAGGTAGGTTTCAAAACATCAGTGTACCCGACGTGCGATGCACGCAAGTGCGTCCATGGGATTACACTGTGGTATGGCTCGGAAACGAGCCAATCCACATGAAATGCATCCCGTGGCATCGCTGTGCCGGGTCCTAATATTATTTACATTGCCTGAATCCCAAAGGCATCTGGAGAACCATAAGCCACAGGGTCCCCGTTCATACATAGTTTAGGAAATGATAACCAATAATGCAAGTAGAAAGAGGACTAGCATGGATTCACGGAAGTACCCTGATAGATTTTCTGAATATTTACGATAGTTATCAGATTTCTAATTACCCATAACTAGGGTGGCCAAACATCCCGTGTTTTGCTGGACTGTCCCGAATAAATAGTTTGTGTTCTGCATCCCACACACACACACACACTTTCTGGGAGGGGTAAAAGTCTCGGTCGTCGTTAAAGACTTTCAGCTTGCAGCAGAGTGCCTCTCACCGGGGTGTGTGAAATATCTGAACATGTTGCTCTGTACCAACAGAACATTATAATGAGAGCAATTAGGCATTGAAGCTACAGGTACAGTAGGGACGGAGTGGTTTACAGGGAACCCGAGAAGAGCAAATGAGGGGGTGATGAGAAATGGGAAGGTTGCTGTGTGAAATGATGACTACAGTTCTGAAACATAAGGGAGTTTTGTTTAGGCTGGCATTACTGTGCATGATGTCACAGAGCCTTTCCATGCAGGATGGGGAAAACAAAGTTTAAGTTATCCTATTTCTGCTCAACATGTTTCTATGATGATTTATATAGAGTAAGGTTAGTTTAAAATGCAATGAGTGTATGTTTCAAGGAATTGCTATAAACAAAGTATTATTTAAGCACATGAAATTCTAACTAAAAACCTTAACAAGTATGTTTTCAAGTGTTAAAATGACCCATATCGTGGTTTCACCACTTAATGTTTACAGCTCATGCTATTGAAAGAATGCCCCGCCCGTGGTTTATTTGACTATAGAGTTGCTTCATATATAAGAATAGTGAGCATTCATATATGTGACCCCCATAACGTTATTTGTCTCTCAGGCCTTCTCATGGCAACCTCTTGTCATTCCCTTCCCATGGTGCCTCTAAGTATCACAGACTGATGAAGCGCCTTGCAGTGCCCTTTTCTGTGGCGTTACATGTGTTGGTTGGGATGAATCACTTCTTCTCAAGGCCCCACGCCCCTGCGAGGCTAGGTATGTGACCCCGCTCCGCAACACCCTCCCTAGAGGTCTAGGCAAGTGGGACCTCACCGGGAGAGAATCCCCCTTTGGGGACAAGGACTCTGTGAGAATCCAGAAGGTACTCTCACATCTACTCCCCGGGGATCTTCTGTTCAGGTGGCCAGGGAAGGGCCATCGCTTTTGGATCCCTAGATGTAGTTATAGTTGTGAGGACAAGCATAGGTTTTGACACAGACAGACACTTAGTTTGGACTTATAGACACAGACTTTCCTTAGTTTCTTTATGTAGGAAAGATCCCACCATAACAAGGGGTAACTTGGGCGTTACACCATCCTGATGATTAATAAAGTTTTGTTTCAAACTGTACATCTGTTGTCTGTGTCATCTCTCTTGATACCATGCCTGTCTCACAACTCCGGTTCGTGGGAGGAACTCCCTGAGCCCCTCCACGCGATGGCTTACATGGACTTGTATAATACACCAGAGTGTGAACAGTTTCATGAAGATAAAGTGAACCAATATCATCAGCAACAAGAAATTTAGGCTGGTAAGGGATGATATGATAGAGATCCGAGAGAGAGCCTTACACTGAGAAAACAAGCAGAAGCCCCTGTACGTAAAGAGCGGAAGAAGGCAGGGCTGTCATAGAACGTGCAGCCCTCGTAAGCCAGAGCAGCTCCGACACTGAGTGAGAAACGGTGGGAAACCGGTGTGTCAGAGCGCAGGAAATCCAAGTGCGGTCGAAGAGAGAATTTAGTGGTGGCGAGACCACAAAGCAGTTGTGGTGGGCAGTCTGCCCATATAACAGCACCAACACCATTGACGGGAGGAATTCACTCCCGATCCGAGTCACGGCACCAGTGATGTTTAAAAGATGAGAGCGAGGCACAGAATAAAGACACCGTGGAAAGTAAGCCGCTGAGATAAAAAGCAGAGGCAAGAAAATCCACTGTCCTTTAGGTACCGGCACCATTGTCCCCCAACACAGGAGGTGATACGGGGAACAGGAATACGGGACGGTCAATAGGGACTCAATGTAAAGCAAACAAAGCTCATCCCAGTATTGGTGTGAAGGGAATTGGAAATGAAGTAAGAAACCAGAACTGTGTTAATAAAATAGAGAGAAACACAAATAACATTAAGTGGGAGGGAAGACGAGTTGGAAACTTCTCACGTTGGGAAAAGGGAACAAAAACAATATCCCAAAGGTAAAAGGAGAATATAAAAGGAACAGACACTTAGGGAATGCAGTCTTCTGACGGCAAGAAGATAGACCTCATACATGAGATAGCACTCTGGTGAATTGTAATTGGAAATTCACTATTCAAAGTATACGAGAGGAGAACAATATACAAGGCGACCCGGAACCTACGAGAGAGAGAATGAACTTGAATTGAACTAAGATATTTGGAGAGAAAGAGAAAAAGAAAACTACCAGTCCCCTAAGGGAGCTGCAAAACTTAACTCAAAAGATAACAAAATACTATTGGCGTTTGGTCTATTGAGGGGAACAGAAGAATCAAAACAGAATCCTTGTGAAAAACACAGTACCCAGGAGAAAGAAGTCATTCTCCTGGCCTTACTTCTATTAGTGAAACGGAATCCCTGTGAAGAGCACAGTAATCGGGAGAAGGGAGTCATCCTCCTGGCCTTACTTCTATTAGTGAAACGGAATCCCTGTGAAGAGCACAGTAAGCAGGAGAAGGGGGTCATCCTCCTGGCCTTACTTCTTTTAGTGAAACGGAATCCCTGTGAAGAGCACAGTAATCGGGAGAAGGGAGTCATCCTCCTGGCCTTACTTCTATTAGTGAAACAGAGTCCCTGTGAAGAGCACAGTAAGAAGGAGAAGGGGGTCATCCTCCTGGCCTTACTTCTATTAGTGAAACGGAATCCCTGTGAAGAGCACAGTACCCAGGAGAAGGGGGTCATCCTCCTGGCCTTACTTCTATTAGTGAAACGGAATCCCTGTGAAGAGCACAGTACCCGGGAGAAGGGAGTCATCCTCCTGGCCTTACTTCTATTAGTGAAACGGAATCCCTGTGAAGAGCACAGTAATCGGGAGAAGGGGGTCATCCTCCTGGCCTTACTTCTATTAGTGAAACGGAATCCCTGTGAAGAGCACAGTACCCAGGAGAAGGGGGTCATCCTCCTGGCCTTACTTCTTTTAGTGAAACGGAATCCCTGTGAAGAGCACAGTACCCAGGAGAAGGGAGTCATCCTCCTGGCCTTACTTCTATTAGTGAAACGGAATCCCTGTGAAGAGCACAGTACCCAGGAGAAGGGAGTCATCCTCCTGGCCTTACTTCTATTAGTGAAACGGAATCCCTGGGAAGAGCACAGTACCCAGGAGAAGGGAGTCATCCTCCTGGCCTTACTTCTATTAGTGAAACGGAATCCCTGGGAAGAGCACAGTACCCAGGAGAAGGGAGTCATCCTCCTGGCCTTACTTCTATTAGTGAAACGGAATCCCTGTGAAGAGCACAGTACCCAGGAGAAGGGAGTCATCCTCTTGGCATTACTTCTATTAGTGAAACGGAATCCCTGTGAAGAGCACAGTACCCAGGAGAAGGGGGTCATCCTCCTGGCATTACTTCTTTTAGTGAAACAGAATCCCTGTGAAGAGCACAGTACCCAGGAGAAGGGGGTCATCCTCCTGGCCTTACTTCTTTTAGTGAAACGGAATCCCTGTGAAGAGCACAGTACCCAGGAGAAGGGAGTCATCCTCCTGGCCTTACTTCTATTAGTGAAACGGAATCCCTGTGAAGAGCACAGTACCCAGGAGAAGGGAGTCATCCTCCTGGCCTTACTTCTATTAGTGAAACGGAATCCCTGTGAAGAGCACAGTACCCAGGAGAAGGGAGTCATCCTCCTGGCCTTACTTCTATTAGTGAAACGGAATCCCTGTGAAGAGCACAGTAATCGGGAGAAGGGAGTCATCCTCCTGGCCTTACTTCTATTAGTGAAACGGAATCCCTGTGAAGAGCACAGTACCCAGGAGAAGGGAGTCATCCTCATGGCCTTACTTCTATTAGTGAAATGGAATCCCTGTGAAGAGCACAGTACCCAGGAGAAGGGAGTCATCCTCCTGGCCTTACTTCTATTAGTGAAATGGAATCCCTGTGAAGAGCACAGTACCCAGGAGAAGGGAGTCATCCTCCTGGCCTTACTTCTATTAGTGAAATGGAATCCCTGTGAAGAGCACAGTACCCAGGAGAAGGGAGTCATCCTCCTGGCCTTACTTCTATTAGTGAAACGGAATCCCTGTGAAGAGCACAGTACCCAGGAGAAGGGGGTCATCCTCCTGGCCTTACTTCTATTAGTGAAACGGAATCCCTGTGAAGAGCACAGTACCCAGGAGAAGGTAGTCATCCTCCTGGCCTTACTTCTATTAGTGAAACGGAATCCCTGTGAAGAGCACAGTACCCAAGAGAAGGGAGTCATCCTCCTGGCCTTACTTCTATTAGTGAAATGGAATCCCTGTGAAGAGCACAGTAATCGGAAGAAGGGAGTCATCCTCCTGGCCTTACTTCTATTAGTGAAATGGAATCCCTGTGAAGAGCACAGTACCCAGGAGAAGGGAGTCATCCTCCTGGCCTTACTTCTATTAGTGAAACGGAATCCCTGTGAAGAGCACAGTACCCAGGAGAAGGTAGTCATCCTCATGGCCTTACTTCTATTAGTGAAACGGAATCCCTGTGAAGAGCACAGTACCCAGGAGAAGGGAGTCATCCTCCTGGCCTTATTTCTATTAGTGAAACGGAATCCCTGTGAAGAGCACAATACCCAGGAGAAGGGGGTCATCCTCCTGGCCTTACTTCTATTAGTGAAACGGAATCCCTGTGAAGGGCACAGTACCCAGGAGAAGGGGGTCATCCTCCTGGCCTTACTTCTATTAGTGAAACGGAATCCCTGTGAAGGGCACAGTACCCAGGAGAAGGGGGTCATCCTCCTGGCCTTACTTCTATTAGTGAAACGGAATCCCTGTGAAGGGCACAGTACCCAGGAGAAGGGGGTCATCCTCCTGGCCTTACTTCTATTAGTGAAACGGAATCCCAGTGAAGAGCACAATACCCAGGAGAAGGGGGTCATCCTCCTGGCCTTACTTCTATTAGTGAAACGGAATCCCAGTGAAGAGCACAATACCCAGGAGAAGGGGGTCATCCTCCTGGCCTTACTTCTATTAGTGAAACGGAATCCCTGTGAAGGGCACAGTACCCAGGAGAAGGGGGTCATCCTCCTGGCCTTACTTCTATTAGTGAAACGGAATCTCTGTGAAGGGCACAGTACCCAAAAGAAGGGGGTCATCCTCCTGGCCTTACTTCTATTAGTGAAACGGAATCCCTGTGAAGAGCACAGTACCCAGGAGAAGGGAGTCATCCTCCTGGCCTTACTTCTATTAGTGAAACGGAATCCCTGTGAAGAGCACAGTACCCAGGAGAAGGGAGTCATCCTCCTGGCATTACTTCTATTAGTGAAACGGAATCCCTGTGAAGAGCACAGTACCCAGGAGAAGGGAGTCATCCTCCTGGCATTACTTCTATTAGTGAAACGGAATCCCTGTGAAGAGCACAGTACCCAGGAGAAGGGAGTCATCCTCCTGGCCTTACTTCTATTAGTGAAACGGAATCCCTGTGAAGAGCACAGTACCCAGGAGAAGGGGGTCATCCTCCTGGCCTTACTTCTATTAGTGAAACGGAATCCCTGTGAAGAGCACAGTACCCAGGAGAAGGGAGTCATCCTCCTGGCCTTACTTCTATTATTGAAACGGAATCCCTGTGAAGAACACAGTACCCAGCAGAAGGGAGTCATCCTCCTGGCCTTACTTCTATTAGTGAAACGGAATCCCTGTGAAGAGCACAGTACCCAGGAGAAGTGGGTCATCCTCCTGGCATTACTTCTATTAGTGAAACGGAATCTCTGTGAAGGGCACAGTACCCAAAAGAAGGGGGTCATCCTCCTGGCATTACTTCTATTAGTGAAACGGAATCCCTGTGAAGAGCACAATACCCAGGAAAAGGGGGTCATCCTCCTGGCCTTAGTTTGTTATATTAGTGGTAGGGTCAGGTAGGGGAGATTTGGATAGTGGATGTCGTGTTATGGACATTTACACTGACAGACTTGAACCTTAGTTAGCAAAATTGGTAGTGAACACCCCATAGTGATAGAGAGAGATAGGCTTTATTTTATTTTAAATAAACCTCATAGTAGAAATGTCTTTACCATGTCTGCGTCCTTCTTCTGATCCGCTACATGGTATTAATACATATGCTTTTTAGGAGGTTGGCATTTGTTTTGCCCCACAGGGTCTGGACAGAACTCAGACCGGTCAATGTCCTGCATGCACATGGCCCCACAGTTTTGTTATTTTTTTGTATTGTCTGGAACCCAGCACATGGCAGTGTGCATCTGATGAGCTGCCACAATTAAAGTGCCCTGCAAAACCATTTTGCAAAGCTGGCCACCCTAACCCTATCAGACACTGCCTCATTTTAAAGAACTCAGGCTAGGCCAATATGTGTACATGTTTATCCTAAGCAGCAACACATTGCTGACCTCCCACCTGGGCACATGTTTACGGAGAGGACTTCTGTGCGCTAACAGACGTCCCACTTCATGCTTTCTATCCAAGCCAAAGAAAGCTCACTGAAGGGAATGTTTTTTTTGTAAATTCATTTTCAATGATGTGCACTTGAGCATGGAGAGAGAGGTGCATTATTGCTGCTTTCTTCTGAACCCGTCTCGTCTTCACCATGTTTTCATCATAAATTCAATTTCCAAGTGCACGTGAAGACAATGACTAAAAAGCCCTCCCTCGTGACGAGTTCCTTGCACTGGCTTACACATACACTCAGAAGCAGGAGGTGAGGCACAAGGGAGCTTCCCAGCAAGGGGGGCGCAGTTACAGAAAGGCGAACACATTGAAGAGAAAACTGCTTCAGCTGAAAGGAAGGACCTGTCGAAAATGAAGGAGCCACCCACCCAGTCAGAGGGATTGCAATGTGTACTGCAGGAAGGCACTATGCAAACTGTGGCAGCTGCTGAAATTAAACAATAGCAATACATTCATTTCAGAAAAACCAAAAATAACATCCATTAGCCATTAAACAAAAACTATCAGTTTACTCCAGGACACCTCAAAAACGCCACTAACATGCTACATGTCAAACTGTCAGCCAGCTCATGTTTAATGGTGAAAGAAAATTCTAAATGACCAGAAACCCGCGACTCACGAAAGCTGTCATGCGAAGTTGCAAACACAGTAATTAAATGTCAAGACACTTGCAGAACACTGTGCATTGGGGAAGTTAATCCTTCTATACTTTTCATGGTTAATCCGTGCAAAGCGCTCGAAGGAATACGTGCTGGGCCTTTCAGGGGTTAAAGAAACATTCTCCAACTTCTAGACATAAAAAAAGGCAAAATGACACTTGGGCGAGTCTCTCAACCTAGGGCCTTCCCTCGCTCTACTCCAGGCTGACCCCTGGAAGTCGCCCACACTTCCTCCTTGATTTCGAAAACGGGAAACATGGCTAACGGAAGTTGCTCTTTCCCTAAACACTAATTATGGGGTTTGTTTTTCAGTTCACAAGATTCTTCGAAAAGGCAAGTCAAATACAATGTGATTGCAGTCTTTCTTCTCCAGTGGCGTCCAGTTCAACAATGGAAATAGAAAATGTCTTCCTTGAGAATCCCCCAAGGTTTAGACAACCCCATCACATGTCAGTATCACGCTACTTTCTGTGTTCCGGGGGTGTGTCAGCAAGACAAGGGCTCCTTAAAACGGGCGCATGTCTTTTTGGGGGATACCTCTCCCGCATGCAACCTCTCCCCCTTGCTGAACCAAATGGAGCTATCCTTGCAAGTATCTCTTGAGGTTTGTTTCTGGTTCTCCTGGATGTGGTCAATTATGGTTCCCCGTGCCAGGTCCATAGACACTGCTGTTCAAGCAACAGCTGGACCTTCTCTTTAAGAGGTAGTGGGAGCCAGGGAGGCTGTCACCAAACTAGGAACAGGAGGATTCTGAGGGTCCCCTCATCACCCCTTACAATTATCTTCTAATCTTCTCAGCTCATCCCTCACAGTCTTCAGAGCTTGGCCCTCCTCGATGCCATGCCACATGCGTGTTCCCCCTCCCACCATAGGTTTGGCCCCTTCAGCTCGGGGTTTTGCATTGGGTGTTGCTTGCCCTCTTCTTTCTTCCAAGTCTGACATATCTTGTTCGCCCTGGACATTTCTCTCTGCTTCTCATCATTCTTCTGTGGACGGACCACTTTTTTACTCCTTCTGCCACCACCTTCACTTCTCCTCTAGCCACTTGTGGTTGTACTCCTTCTCCCACTTGAAGTTGTACTCATTCTCCCACTTGTGATTATACTCCTTCTCCCACTTGCTGTTGTACTCCTTCTCCCACTTGCTGTTGTACTACTCCCAGTTGCTGTTGTACTCCTCCCAGTTGCTGTTGTACTCCTTCTCCCACTTGCTTGTACTCCTCCAAGTTGCTGTTGTACTCCTTCTCCCACTTGCTGTTGTACTCCTTCCAGTTGTTGTTGTACTCCTCCCAGTTGCTGTTGTACTCCTCCCAGTTGCTGCTGTACTCCTTCTCCCACTTGCTTGTACTCCTCCCACTTGTTGTTGTACTCCTTCTCCCACTTGCTTGTACTCCTCCAAGTTGCTGTTGTACTCCTTCTCCCACTTGCTTGTACTACTCCCAGTTGCTGTTGTACTCCTCCCAGTTGCGGTTGTACTCCTTCTCCCACTTGCTTGTATTCCTCCCACTTGCTGTTGTACTCCTTCTCCCACTTGCTTGTACTACTCCCAGTTGCTGTTGTACTCCTCCCAGTTGCTGTTGTTCTTCTCCCACTTGCTTGTAAACCTCCCACTTGCTGTTGTACTCCTTCTCCCACTTGCTGTTGTACTCCTTCCCCCAGTTGCTGTTGTACTCCTCCCACTTGCTGTTGTACTCCTTCCCCCAGTTGCTGTTGTACTCCTCCCACTTGCTGTTGTACTCCTCCCACTTGCTGTTGTACTCCTTCTCCCACTTGTGGCTTTACTCCTTCTCCCACTTGTTGTCATACTCCTCCCAGTTGCTGTTGTACTCCTTCTCCCATTTGCGGCTGTACTCCTTCTCCCACTTGCTGTTGTACTCCTCCAAGTTGCTGTTGTACTCCTTCTCCCACTTGCTGTTGTACTCCTCCCAGTTGCTGTTGTACTCCTTCTCCCATTTGCGGCTGTACTCCTTCTCCCACTTGCTGTTGTACTCCTCCAAGTTGCTGTTGTACTCCTTCTCCCACTTGCTGTTGTACTCCTTCCAGTTGCTGTTGTACTCCTCCCAGTTGCTGTTGTACTCCTTCTCCCATTTGCGGCTGTACTCCTTCTCCCACTTGCTTGTACTCCTCCCACTTGCTGTTGTACTCCTTCTCCCACTTGCTGTTGTACTCCTTCCAGTTGCTGTTGTACTCCTCCCAGTTGCTGTTGAACTCCTTCTCCCACTTGCTGTTGTACTCTTCCCAGTTGCTGTTGTACTCCTTCTCCCACTTGCTTGTACTCCTCCCACTTGCTGTTGTACTCCTTCTCCCACTTGCTGTTGTACTCCTTCCAGTTGCTGTTGTACTCCTCCCACTTGCTGTTGTACTCCTTCCCCCAGTTGCTGTTGTACTCCTCCCACTTGCTGTTGTACTCCTCCCACTTGCTGTTGTACTCCTTCTCCCACTTGTGGCTGTACTCCTTCTCCCACTTGTTGTCATACTCCTCCCAGTTGCTGTTGTACTCCTTCTCCCACTTGCTGTTGTACTCCTTCCAGTTGCTGTTGTACTCCTCCCAGTTGCTGTTGTACTCCTTCTCCCATTTGCGGCTGTACTCCTTCTCCCACTTGCTGTTGTACTCCTCCAAGTTGCTGTTGTACTCCTCCCAGGTGCAGGTGAACTCCTTCTCCCACTTGCTGTTGTACTTTTCCCACTTGCTGTTGTACTTTTCCCACTTGCTGTTGTACTCCTCCCAATTACTGTTGTTCTCCTTCTCCCACTTGCGGCTGTACTCCTTCTCCCACTTGCTGTTGTACTCTTCCCAGTTGCTGTTGTACTCCTTCTCCCACTTGCTTGTACTCCTCCCACTTGCTGTTGTACTCCTTCTCCCACTTGCTTGTACTCCTCCCACTTGCTGTTGTACTCCTTCTCCCACTTGCTGTTGTACTCCTTCCAGTTGCTGTTGTACTCCTCCCAGTTGCTGTTGAACTCCTTCTCCCACTTGCTGTTGTACTCTTCCCAGTTGCTGTTGTACTCCTTCTCCCACTTGCTTGTACTCCTCCCACTTGCTGTTGTACTCCTTCTCCCACTTGCTGTTGTACTCCTTCCAGTTGCTGTTGTACTCCTCCCAGTTGCTGTTGTACTCCTTCTCCCACTTGCTGTTGTACTCCTTCCAGTTGTTGTTGTACTCCTCCAAGTTGCTGTTGTACTCCTTCCAGTTGCTGTTGTACTCCTCCCAGTTGCTGTTGTACTCCTTCTCCCACTTGCTGTTGTACTCCTTCCAGTTGTTGTTGTACTCCTCCAAGTTGCTGTTGTACTCCTCCAAGTTGCTGTTGTACTCCTCCCACTTGCTTGTTCTCCTCCCAGGTGCTGTTGTACTCCTCTCAGTTGCTGTTGTACTCCTCCCACTTGCTTGTTCTCCTCCCAGGTGCGGTTGTACTCCTCCAAGTTGCTGTTGTACTCCTTCCACTAGCTTGTTCTCCTCCCAGATGCTGTTGTACTCCTCCCAGGTGCTGTTGTACTCCTCCCACTTGCTTGTTCTCCTCCCAGATGCTGTTGTACTCCTCCCAGGAGCTGTTGTACTCCTCCCAGTTGCGTATCTGCCAGCATGTAGGATAGTACAATGGGCGTTAATTCTTTGTTGGCACATGTGACAGTCCTCTGCCCTCTGGGGAGGACTAGGTGGTAGTGACCAGGCAATCGTCCCCATACCACGGCCAGGTCCATCACCTACTGGCATGACATCTACCCCTCTCCTCTGAGACACCCCACCACAAGTCCCCAAAACAAGGCGGAGGATGTCTTCCCAGCAGTTTATGGAGTAATCTCAGCTCCCTGTTTAGAGGGTCCCCGGGTGTGATGGGGGCAGCTTGCCAGGGCAGGCAGCAACGGAAGATTGCTTTGGATAACAGAGGGCCACGAAGGGCTGTCTTCACGTCTCTTGCGGGGAAACCTGTACTGCAGCAGGAAACGACTGCTTGCATTGGAAAAACACAGCGAATGACAAATATGCATGCGTGACATCTGATCCTCTTCATACATGTGCCACACGAACTGGACGAGAGCACGTGCTATAGTCCACAAGGCGAGCGGATGCGGGCAAGAAAGCGGGAAGGTGGGGATTAACATGTGATCCTTTACGTGCAGAGAGTGAAGCGGGCCCTCTGGCATGCATGATGGCATGACAGATAAGAGCACCGACACTCGATTAGCCGGCTTCCAAAGTGGACAGTGAAACTCCTTGCTTCATTGGTCACACCGAAGAGCGCCAATCAGATCACATACATGGTGCCCCGCGGACATGTAGAGCTAAACTACTCTGGCAGCTGAAAGTACTTGGACCCACCATTAAGTGAGATTAGGTTTAGAAAGGCACATCCCTCTGGTTACAGAACACTGGTGTGTTAAATTCAAGCAAAAGCGCCCAGATACCGCGGGGTTAGGCGCTCTATATCAGCAAATAAACTAAACTGGAGAAGGGATGCAGACGAGAGCTCGCTCCATGAAGGTTGTTTTGTTGCAGGTGGATGGGGTTGGGGTGGGGGGTGGTGTTGTGGCCAGGAGGCAGGACAAAGGAGGCTCAGTTGCTGGAATCAAACAGGGGCAGTTACTGCAGGAAAAAAAAAAAAAAACGTTTGTTCTTCTCTGACAAGAATGCATGTTAAGCGTTTTTACGGCGAAGAGCGTATCTTCGGTGGGTCGACAGATTTCAGAACGTGTTTTCTTTTTTAATATCGCTCAATTTTGATTCATGTAAATACATTTCTGCTGGGAAGGGGCTCGGGTATTAGCTGGCACTTGAAATACTACGCTGTTTTTAATAACTAGGCTGTTATTAAATAAACAAACCGTTATGCCCAGTCCACTAATAAAGGCGAGCGGCTGGCAGCAGGAAACATTCCTAGTCGAGAGCGAATGTAAAAGTTTAATTGCAAGTATGTTTTCTAATAAATTGTAAACACGGATTTATTGATTGTTTAAATATGATGAGAAACGCATTGCTTCAAACCATGAACAGAGTGCGCAAGTGTGGGGGGACAGACTGCGGCGTACATGTCTCCCTATTCAGCAATCGAAGGGTCCCGTATATTTGGCCTTTTCTGGTCAGAGGCCTGTGAAAACTGCTGACCAATAGGAAACGTTTCCAGGGAATTAGGCAAAGGGTTTTCTAGGCTTAAAGACCAGGGAATCCAGCTCTAAGACTTATTTCAGCACAAATCACTACTTTCTACTGCTAAAATCATACCGCAAATCCCTGGGCCAGCGATCTGCGACCTTTGGCTCTCCCGATCTTTTGCACTACAACTCCCATAAGCCCTAGTCAGCATAGTCACTGGTAAGGGATCATGGGCATTGTAGTCCAAAACCTCTGGAGAGCTACAGGCAGCAGACCCCTGCCCCAGGTGAACGTTGAGTTGCCTGGATATGTGGAATGGCCAGGGCAAGTAGGGTTTTATAATGACCCATATCATTCAGTGCCCGTCATGCGGGGCTTCTGTCCAGAAGAACAACTTAGACCCTAGAAAACCCCAAACATATTTTTTTGCTGGAAAAATAGTTTTAGGTTCCATTTTCCAATCTAGTGACTGGAAAGGTGCCAACAATACTAGCACATAGCTGCTCAATCTTCTGAACATACTGAGACAACAGTTAGTCCAGGGAGAGGTTAGTCACTCATTTTACAGTCCTAGTCAAACAACTAAATAGACTTTCAGCAGAAGTCCAATATACTTTTCTCAAACAGCCGGACACAAAGGAAATGGCAGGTTTGAGACAACACTCCAAAGGGGAGAATGAGACCATATCATTTATTACTTTACAGGTGCTAGCAATTGGGTTTTAAAACACCAGATTACATAGATGCTAGCAATTGGGATTTAAGAGACCAGATTACTCTGATTCTAGCAATTGGGATTTAAGAGACCAGATTACACAGATGCTAGCCATTGGGATTTAAGAGACCAGATTACTCAGATTCTAGCAATTGGGATTTAAGAGACCAGATTACACAGATGATAGCCATTGGGATTTAAGAGACCAGATTACACAGGTGCTAGCAATTGGGATTTAAGAGACCAGATTACACAGATGCTAGCAATTTGGATTTAAGAGACCATATTAGTCCGATTCTAGCAATTGGGATTTAAGAGAGCAGATTACACAGATGCTAGCCATTGGGATTTAAGAGACCAGATTACACAGGTGCTAGCCATTGGGATTTAAGAGACCAGATTAGTCCGATTCTAGCAATTGGGATTTAAGAGACCAGATTACTCCGATTCTGGCAATTGGGATTTAAGAGAGCAGATTACACAGATGCTAGCCATTGGGATTTAAGAGACAGATTACATAGGTGCTAGCCATTGGGATTTAAGAGACCAGATTAGTCCGATTCTAGCAATTGGGATTTATGAGAGCTGATTACACTGATGCTAGCCATTGGGATTTAAGAGACCAGATTACACAGGTGCTAGCAATTGGGATTTAAGAGACCAGTTTACACAGGTGCTCGCCATTGGGTTTTAAGTGGCCTGACATTCTAAAATACTCTGTCCCGATGTGGGACATTAACCAGAAGGAGCCGACCATAAAGTCATTTAATAATGCTTTGTACAAGTAGAGAAAATGGACCCTTGAACACACGTGCATTAGGAGTTTATAGGACATCAATCTGATTAATGAATTTCTATTGTTTAGTAAAGAACCGAGCAACAATTCACCCAAGCCCTAGACTGATAGGAGCAGAGGGGACCATGCAGGGTATTGCTCTCAACGCTCATGGGTGGCCACTGAACAGAAGTAGAGTCTAAACATGGCTGCCCGCAGCGGAACAGCAGTCTCAAATGCAGCAAGTAATGAAGGGTGCCATCACAAAACTGGCAGAACACCGGAGCACCTCCCTCGAAACTGGACATAGGGACAAGAAGGAATGCATCTGAACCAATGAAAGCAGAAGATCAACAAACGGCTGCTACGCTGATGGTGGACGGCCTACTGCAGGCGCAGTCCCAGCTGAAGAAAGGCCAATGTCCTCTTCGCAAACCAAGTGGCTCCAGCTCAGAGCGAACTGTTGCAGCTCCTTGAGGGCACTATTGCCGGTTACGGACTGGAAGTACCCCAAGCCCTCTGAGTACTGAGGACCAAGACTCATCACTCGCAGCCAATTTGCCATGGTGTGACGCACGTCCATGTGGACCCACAAAGAAAAGTAGAAATCTACATGTCATTGCGCAAACTTTTGATTTAAACCCCGGACTCGGTGGCATAACTTTGAAAAGCTACTGTGATGTTTGACTGTAGAACATTTGAATTTAAAGTACTGATTCAAAAAGGTGGATCCAACTTTTTCCTGAACTTGGAAGCTGGAAACTGTTGCAGTACCAAATTGAGTGGGCCTTTTGACCAGTTAAGAACTGCAGTTCAGATTTGGAACTTCAAACACCACTTCCCTTGGCTGGTGGCAACATGGCAGACAGAAGCACTGGTGGCTGGAGGAGATGGACACCCATGATTTAACTCACAGTGAAACAAGTAACAGCATTAGAACTGTGAAGTCAGATGGCAACAATAACATGAAAGCAGGATCTAATAGCATGTAAATACCCATGACTATCCCCAACATGTGTTTTCGAACTATTCCTAGTTATAACAAACACATAATCTAGGACCCAACTGACTGGATATTCATCTGTGCAAGAATTCAGAGTATGTTAGCACGGATACATAGAATGGCTCTTATGTCTTGATGGTGACATACGTTTCTAAATGTCTATAAACCTTGGATGCATGCTTTCAAACTATGTTGGGTACACAAAGACTATAGCCTTCGCATTTGAAGCTACTCCCAGAATACTTTGCAAAAAGCCTTTGGTATAAATCCAGAATAAATTGGGGCTGTTCAGCTTTATATATTTTTCATGATCTACCTGTGCAAACCACTTAGAAGATACAAGCGCTTAGAAGTCTAATGAAGAAATCTTCACCTTAGATCCCAGGTGTGAGGCTACCAGCCTACCAGAGCAGTGCAAAGATAAGACAAGGCCAGCTATGTGCCCCACCTCGTCTCTTGCCAGGAAACCTGGATCTTCCCCTTAGGTCCCAGGTGTGAGGCTACCAGTCTGCCAGTGCAGTGCAAAGATAAGACAAGGCCAGCCATGCGCGCCACCTCGTCTTGCCAGGAAACCTGGATCTTCACCTTAGATCCCAGGTGTGAGGCTACCAGCCTGCCAGCACAGTGCAAAGGTAAGGCAAGGCCAACCATGCGTGCCACCTCGTCTTGCCAGGAAACCTGGATCTTCACCTTAGATCCCAGGTGTGAGGCTACCAGCCTGCCAGAGCAGTGCCAAGATAAGACAAGGCCAGCCATGCGCGCCACCTCGTCTTATTGCCAGGAAACCTGGATCTTCAGTTTAGATCCCAGGTATGACGCTACCAGCCTGCCAGCGCAGTGCAAAGATAAGACAAGGCCAGCCATGCGCGCCACCTCGTCTTGCCAGGAAACCTGGATCTTCCCTTTGGGTCCCAGATGCGAGGCTACCAGCCTGCCAGCACAGTGCAAAGATAAGACAATGCCAGCCATGCGCGCCACCTCATCTCTTGCCAGGAGACCTGGATCTTCCCCTTGGGTCCCAGGTGCGAGGCTATCAGCCTGCCAGCACAGTGCAAAGATAAGACAAGGCCAGCCATGCGCGCCACCTCGTCTCTTGCCAGGAAACCTGGATCTTCACCTTGGATCCCAGGTATGACGCTACCAGTCTGCCAGCGCAGTGCAAAGATAAGACAAGGCCAGCCATGCGCGCCACCTCGTCTCTTGCCAGGAAACCTGGATCTTCCCCTTGGGTCCCAGGTGCGAGGCTACCAGCCTCCTGCCAACACAGTGCAAAGATAAGACAAGGCCAGCCATGCGCGCCACCTCGTCTCTTGCCAGGAAACCTGGATCTGGAACTTAGATACCAGGTATGAGGCTACCAGCCTGCCAGAGCAGTACAAAGATAAGACAAGGCCAGCCATGCGCGCCACCTCGTCTTTCCAGGAAACCTGGATCGCCACCAGGGGAAGACAGCAAACGACAAACACGCACGCGCAGCATGGCACCAGAGGCTACACTCCTCACACAGATTAGATGAGGAAACACCTTTTAATTCACAATGGCAGATGGACAGGAACGTGAGAAAGTGAGGGTTAACCTTTTCCGCCCCCCCCCCCCTTTCCCCCTTGCGCATGGAAACCCTTGGTATGTATATAGGCGCCATACACATGTCCCAAAAAATAAATACATAAAATATATAGGTTATGAAGTGGGAAGTTACACTTAAACCTGATAACGTTCAAATTGCAGAGGTCAGAGTTGGGTTGGCCTGTTGCCAGAGTGGACAGGCAAATCTCATACTGCGTTACTCTTATTGAAAAGTGCGCAGTATGTATGCCAGGTACTCTGCCAGGTACTCTGCCAGGTACTCCGCCAGAGCATGCGCGTAAAGTTTACACCTACTGCAGGCGTCGGATGAGTCACAGGACACTTTGGCAGGAGATGATATGAACCAACACTAACCTTATGGGCGGTTAAAGAACACAGAAGGGGCGACCGAGTGGAACACTGGAGAGGGCCTGGAGCAGGCGGCAGCAGAGCCCAGACACGGAGAGAGGGCGCGAGAGGCTCAGGGAGGACCCTGTCTGTGGAGGGAAAGGAGTAGGAGGAAGATACGAGGGTGGGACAGGGGGTGAAGTGCCACACATGTCAAGATGGGGTGTTGTAGAAGGGGGTCATGCATGCTGCAGGATAGCTTGGGGGTGGGGGGGGGGGTGGAGGGCTTCCGTTGAGGTGGACGATACATGGGTATGATGGAACACACGGTGTGCTCCAAGCATGGTTGCCATCACATAGTCCTCCTATGGAAACCAGTTTGCAGGAGCCACAGGTAGCTCATAGCATGTGAGGGTTGCCTGTGCGATGCCCTCCAGGGGGCTGCAGCTGCCCAGTTACATCAGAATGTGACCTTTTCCACGTGTTGGCCCAGTAGCCGGATGGCGCCCAGTCCAGAGTAGACTGGCTGTAGGTGGAGAGGAGACGGGTCTGAGGGGCTATGGATCTGTGGGACCCTTCGAGGCCATGTTGCAAGCCTGGTGTGCTAGTCTGATCATATCATGCCCGCCAGAACAGTCGCGGTACATCACGGCTCCTGTGCTGGGGCTGGGCGCGGTACATGCTTTTAGCATGTAACACGCCTGTTGCTAATATAAACACACGTTTCACTGCAAGGCCACCTCTCAGCACTGAGCAGCGAGGAGGGACCCTTTCAGGGCCAGTGACACTAACAAACGGCACTGAAGGGCTCCTCAGCCTGAAACGGCAAGTTCTACCGTATGGAGAAGTGGGTGATCCTGAAGACGCCTCCAGACTAGGATGGCTCTCAGTATGGCTGCTGCCTGGGCACTGCCAACATGGGGCGGCTCTCATTATGGTGGTCGGGCTGCTGCCTGGGCACTGCCAACATGGGGCGGCTCTCATTATGGTGGTCGGGCTGCTGCCTGGGCACTGCCAGCATGGGGCGGCTGGCAGTAGGGCGGCCAGGCTTCTGCCTGGGCAATGCCACCATGGGGCCCCTCTCAGTACGGCGGCCAGGCTGCTGCCTGGGCACTGCCAGCATGGGGCGGCTCTCAGTACGGCGGCCAGGCTGCTGCCTGGGCACTGCCAGCATGGGGCGGCTGTCAGTACGGCTGCTGCCTGGGCACTGCCAGCATTGGGCCCCTCTCAGTACGGCGGCCAGGCTGCTGCCTGGGCACTGCCAGCATGGGGTGGCTGTCAGTACGGCTGCTGCCTGGGCACTGCCAGCATGGGGCGGCTGGCAGTAGGGCGGCCGGGCTGCTGCCTGGGCACTGCCAGCATGGGGCGGCTCTCAGTACGGCGGCCAGGCTGCTGCCTGGGCACTGCCAGCATGGGGCGGATGTCATTATGGTGGTCGAGCTGCTGCCTGGGCACTGCCAACATGGGGCGGCTCTCATTATGTGGTCGGGCTGCTGCCTGGGCACTGCCAACATGGGGCGGCTCTCATTATGGTGGTCGGGCTGCTGCCTGGGCACTGCCAACATGGGGCGGCTCTCATTATGGTGGTCGGGCTGCTGCCTGGGCACTGCCAGCATGGGGCGGCTGGCAGTAGGGGCGGCCAGGCTTCTGCCTGGGCAATGCCACCATGGGGCCCTTCTCAGTACGGCGGCCAGGCTGCTGCCTGGGCACTGCCAGCATGGGGCGGCTCTCAGTACGGCGGCCAGGCTGCTGCCTGAGCACTGCCAGCATGGGGCGGCTGTCAGTACGGCTGCTGCCTGGGCACTGCCAGCATTGGGCCCCTCTCAGTACGGCGGCCAGGCTGCTGCCTGGGCACTGCCAGCATGGGGTGGCTGTCAGTACGGCTGCTGCCTGGGCACTGCCAGCATGGGGCGGCTGGCAGTAGGGCGGCCAGGCTGCTGCCTGGGCACTGCCAGCATGGGGCGGATGTCATTATGGTGGTCGAGCTGCTGCCTGGGCACTGCCAACATGGGGCGGCTCTCAGTACGGCGGCCAGGCTGCTGCCTGGGCACTGCCAGCATGGGGCGGATGTCATTATGGTGGTCGAGCTGCTGCCTGGGCACTGCCAACATGGGGCGGCTCTCATTATGTGGTCGGGCTGCTGCCTGGGCACTGCCAACATGGGGCGGCTCTCATTATGGTGGTCGGGCTGCTGCCTGGGCACTGCCAACATGGGGCGGCTCTCATTATGGTGGTCGGGCTGCTGCCTGGGCACTGCCAGCATGGGGCGGCTGGCAGTAGGGCGGCCAGGCTTCTCCCTGGGCAATGCCACCATGGTGCCCCTCTCAGTACGGCGGCCAGGCTGCTGCCTGGGCACTGCCAGCATGGGGCGGCTATCAGTACGGCGGCCAGGCTGCTGCCTGGGCACTGCCAGCATGGGGCGGCTGTCAGTACAGCTGCTGCCTGGGCACTGCCAGCATGGGGCGCCTCTCAGTACAGCGGCCAGGCTGCTGCCTGGGCACTGCCAGCATGGGACGGCTGTCAGTAGGGCGGCCAGGCTGCTGCCTGGGCACTGTCAGCATAGGGTGGCTCTCAGTATGGCTGCTGCCTGGGCACTGCCAGCATAGTGCGGCTGTCAGTAGGGCGGCCAGGCTGCTGCCTGGGCATTGCCAGTATAGGTTGGCTCTCATTATGGTGGTCAGGCTACAGCCTGGGCACTGCCAGCATGGGGCAGCTGTCAGTAGGGTGGCCAGGCTGCTGCCTGGGCGCTGCCACCATGGGGTGGTTCTCAATACGGCGGTCAGGCTGCTGCCTGGGCACTGCCAGCATGGGGCGGCTGTCAGTAGGGTGGCCGGGCTGCTGCCTGGGCTCTGCCACCATGGGGCGGTTCTCAATACGGCGGTCAGGCTGTTGCCTGGGCACTGCCAGCATAGGGTGGCTCTCTGTGTGGTGTCAGGCTGCTTCCTGGGCACTGCCAGCATAGGGCGTCTCTCAGTACGGCGGCTGGGCATCAGTACGGCGGCCAGGCTGCTGCCTGGGCACTGCCAGCATAGGGCGGTTCGGAGTACGGCGACCAGGCTGCTGCCTGGGCACTACCAGCATTGGGCGGCTGTCAGTAGGGCGGCCAGACTGCTGCCTGGGCACTGCCAGCATAGGGCGGCTCACAGTACGGCGGCTAGGCTGCTGCCTGGGCACTGCCACCATGGGGCGGTTCTCAGTGCGGCGGCCAGGTTACTGCCTGGGCACTGCCAGTATAGGGCGGCTGTCAGTATGGCAGCCAGACTGCTGCCTGGGTACTGCCAGCATAGGGCGGCTGTCAATACGGTGGTTAGGCTACTGCCTGGGCACTGCCAGCATAGGGTGGCTCTCAGTATGGCGGTCAGGCTGCTGCCTGGGCACTTTCCAGCATAGGGCGGCACACAGCACAGCGGTCAGGCTACTGCCAGGGCACTGCCAGCATAGGGCGCCTCTCAGTATGGCGGTCAGGCTGCTGCCTGGGCACTGCCAGCATAGGGCGGCTGTCCATGCGGTGGTCAGGCTGCTGCCTGGGCACTGCCAGCATAGGGTGGCTCTCAGTATGGCGGTAAGGCTGCTGCCTGGGCACTTTCCAGCATAGGGCGACTCACAGCACGGCTGCCAGGCTGCTGCCTGGGCACTGCCAGCATAGGGTGGCTCTTAGGCGGCTTCGGGCTCCGCTGGGATTGATCTGCATGAAGACCACCTCTGTTGACCCACTTCCCTGACAAGCAGTTGCCTGGTCAGATTAACGATGGCGGTATGGTGAACCAGCGTTAACCATAGCACCCTCATATACAAGGCTGACAGGAAGGCTAAAAGCCCCCTCCGCGGAGCCCCCGCGAAGCCCCCCGAGTCTCCTGCAGAGCCTGTCTGAACACGTAGTCTCTCCAGGGTTAATTCCATTGTGGAGACAGCGAGTTACCCGCCCCCTCCCCTATCAGTAAACACCTGGCCTATTGGGGCTTATTGCTAAATCAATGGGAGACATTCAAGCGCTGTTGTTTCCAGATAATGATCGAAAGTGCGTGCGCCACTAATCTTGTTAACCTTGAGAACCTCTGCAGCAATGCCAGGCAGCCTCTGCAATACCTTTGCCGATACCCATACTCCGGGTACAGGGGCAAGCACTTACACGCCGTATTTATGTACCTTATCTAAACGAACACTTCATTCTGAAACCCTTCAATATAGAAACACGGGTTGCATTGAGAGGGAGAGAGAGAGGCACGCACTCCACACAGTGAAACCCCAGCATTATATGGAGCAGAGGATGGCGAGGGCCCGGGCAGAGGCAGAGAGGCGGCCCAGTCCAAACCCAAGGATTGCCCCTGAATGAGGATGAGGGAGCCGCCTCTGCAGTGTCCCCCAGGATCAGGGATGGCGAGGAGAAGTTTGACACCCAATGCTAATTGTTTTAATTGCCATGAAATATTGATCAGAACTGTTCCTGCCAATGAACGACAGGCCTGGGATGGGTCCACCATGAATGCCCCTTCTCTGCCCTCCAGGCTTGTAGCGGAAATCAAAGCCGTTTGCTGCTTTCCAACGATTCTGACGGCAAAGCACACGCAATCCCTTCTGTATTCCACACTCCATCGCCTACAAAGGCTGACACTACTCCCTACTCGGGCGCACTAGTCTCCAAGCAGTGCTCTTGATCGAGCCCTTTGTTTTCCTGTAGAACAAGGCCGTGTCTCGCTGCTGCGCATGGCGCCCATCTCCACGCTGCAGAGAAAGCAGCCTGGAGCAAAGTCAAGAAGGGCAGAGCACTGCATGCACATAGAGTTTCATGGACACGCTACCCTTGCCTGGGCCAGTGGTGTAACACAAAATGTGGGGGCCCCCCTGCAAGCCATGCTGAGGGGGCCCCCCCAACTCAGCAACAAATCACTGGTCGTGCCACACTCTGGGCCGCCATAGATAATCACGCTTGTGCAATACCCACGAATGTGCTGCTGAAGGTATATGCTGCACACTGCACTAGCAGAACGATATAAATATGTGTTAATGCACACACCCTCGCTCCAGCCTTGGCCGATTGCTGTAATCACACTTTCACCACTGGCACGTTCCCCTCTCCCCTTAAGCACTCCCTTATGCATCCACTCCTCAAGAAGCTGTCTGCCGATCCTGCCTGCCTGGCAATCTATCGCCCAATCTCCATCACCCCTTTCCTAGGCAAACTGTTGGAAAAGCTGTCCATCTCCCAGCTTACTCTCCACACGGAATCTGTTGGTTGTGCTGCATGACCTTCAGTCTGGCTTCAGAGCTGCCAGAGTCACGGAAACTGCTCTCCTGAACACCTGTGAAGATTTGCTCTCTAACCTTGATTCCAGCATTCCTTCTGTCCTCATCCTCCTTGATATTTCCTCTGCTTTCGACACGGTCAACCACGCCATCCTGATCAATCCTGATCAATCGACTCCATGAGAACATGGGCATCACGGATCAGGCTCTTGAGTGGCTGACCTCCTTCCTCTTGAACAGCCCCTCCCAGGTCCAACTTGGTCCCTTTCTCTCCGTTCCATCCTCTCACCCTGGTTTTTCAACCTCTACTTGGCCCCTTTGGCCAACCTGATTTCTACCTTCGCCTCTAACTTTCAGTGTTATGCGGATGACACTCTGCTTTCCTTCAGGCTCCCCTCAGACTCTTCTCCTCTCTCGCTCATTCCTGACTGTCTATCTGCGATTCAGGATTGGCGTGCCTCTAATGATCTCTGCCTTAAATCAGTAAGATGGAGATCCTTCTCATTTGGACTCCTTCCCCTGCTTTCCCTCTCTCACTCTGGCCGTCCGCCTTGGGTCCTCTTCCTTCGACATTCTGTGAGGCAAACAACCTTGGTGTCATCTTTGACTCCACTCTCTCATTCTCTCCTCACATCTCGGACGTCAAGTCCCACTACCAGCTGCTCCTCCTCAAAGGTACTCTTCCCTTTCTCACTTTACCCCAGAAGCTCACTGTCTCCAGAGCCTTGGTTCTCTCTAGGCTGGACTACTGCAACAACCTCTTTCTCAATTTGACTTCCCCTACTCTCCACCCTCTGCAACTAATCCAGGACAGGACTCAAGCCCAGGGAATCGTATCTCTCCAGCCCTGAAATCTCTGCACTGGCTCCCAGTTGCTGCAAGGATCAAGTTCAAAACCCTTTGCATTGCCCACAAGGCTTTCTGGGCCTGGGGCCCACACTACATCCAACGCTCTCTTCCAAAATATCTTCCTTCTCAAGCCCTTTCCTCTGTTACCTACAACTCTCTAAGGGTTAAACACTTTTCCAGGCAGAGAGTGGGTGGTAGATCTCTCTCCTCTGCAGGCACCTCCCTCTGGAATAGCCTCCCTGCCTCTCTCAAACTTTAGCTGGACCAACTGAAGTTCCGGAAGCAGCTCAAACCTTTCCTTTTCTCTTCTGCTTTCTCTCTCTCCCTCCCCTGCCGACAACATGACTTACCTGTCTGCTGTACCAACTGGTTGCTTGGCTACCCTCAGAGTCTCACTGAGTCCAGACTTTCTTGACAGTCACCCTTGCACTGCCTCTGATCCTACCAAGAACTTAGGGACTGTAACTGTAACCCTACAGTCCCTTGTTCTCCTTGCACTACCCAGAGCCGTGCTGCACTTACTCAGAGCATTGCTGTCCTGTTTTTCCCTCTCCTCTCCCTTGCACTTCCCCCCTCGCTTTCCCCTTGCACTTCTCATTCTTGCACTTGCACGATCTGAATGACAAAAGGCCTAGTAAGATTGTTTGTCTTGTCCTCCCTCTATTTTCCCACCCTTTTCTTGTTGCGCCTAGAAACACTTGTGTACAGGTGCGTTTTAAATGACTTATATCATATCATTTGATCACAGATGCCCAGATAAATATACAAAGCCGCAGTAAGAAGCGGCTAGACTGGCAGCACCCAAATGGCAGTCTAGCCAGGTAATTCACTTAGCAGGACTGCTTTATTAGAAATGCCCAGTTAAAAAAATGTCGTACCAAACTGAGGAATGACTAGACTGGCTACTCCAAAATGCCCCTCTAGCCACTAATACCACATATCATGCCTGATTAGCCTGGACATGGATAGCCTTTATGATTTGTTGCACAAGCCAGCACCTCCCACACATCCCTTCTCCCTCCCAACCCTACCCCAACCTCCAAACTCAGCTTCTGTGCCCAGAATTGCCTCCACGTCCCTCTTCCTTGTCCCAGAGCTTATGGATGAGGCTCTTTGCCTCATAGGTAAGTACTGGGATGAGGAAAAGTGGGACTCGGAGTAATGATGATTACAGGTAGTTAAGTCAGGCATTACCTCCATGTACCTCTACCTCATCCCAGTACTTGTGTATAAGGCACTCTGCCTCTTACACAAGTGATGTCTCATACACACTGGGACGAGGAAGAATAGGGCTAGGAGTAATGAGTAATCAAGGCATTAAACACAAGTATTGGTGCAACATCATTGAGTTGACTGGGATTCAGCACTCCCTCCCCCTTCCCCCTGAAGTTTTGGGCTATGATGACTCAACCTGGTCGACCTTCACAGCAGTTGGCAGACAGAACAGGACACAAATCTTAAATGGCACCTGGGTTTTGCTCTTAACAGGAGCCCAGCCATTACTAACAAAGCATTTTACCGTTAGCACCTGCATTCAAATGCCACATTTTTTAGGCAATTGAAATTGTGATGTGGGTTTAATACTTGCATGCCAGCGGAGTGATTGGAAGGGTAGGAAGGCAGCAGGAGATCACTCATTCTTACAGCAGTCCATAAGTGGGTGCTTTAAAACTTAAAGGAGAGGGTTAACTGCTTGTAACATCGAAGCTGCACTAGAATAGTCTCATTAATATGTGTAAAGAAATGAGATGCCCCAAACAAATAAGTTTGCCCCTCCCTCACCGCCCATGAAGTTAGTGCCTCTCCCAACATTTGCTGGGTTAGCCCCCCGAAATGTAGATTTGTTGATCCCCTGAACGAAAGCACACACACCATTCACCATATACACACACGCGCACCCAGCAATCCATATATTTAAGTGTGTATTCTTTCACCATACAGGGACACCCAGGCAGCTATCCATACATTTAAGTGTGCACCCTTTCACCATAGAGGCACACACTACTAGGCACCCACCCATACATTTAAGTGTGCACCCTTTCACCATATGCTCACACAGGCAGCCACCTATACATTTAAGTGTGCACCCTTTCACCATACACTCACACACACACCAACGTCATGGGGTTGAGGGGAGCCCTAATACTTCCCAAAAACGTAGGCCTCATTACAACTATGCCAGTCTGGAAACACCAGTGCCGGTAAGCTTACTGGCACCGTTGTTTCCGGACTGACATATTACAGTTCTGCGGGCGGTTGCTATCCCGCCCGGCAGGTTAGACCAGACCTGCCAGGCGGAACGACACCCACCCGCAGAGTTTTCATGGAAGCACCGGCACCGTTATTAACGTTGCCGGTGCTTCCGTGGACCCCATTCCCATAGAGTCCAATGGAAATGGGGACTTATCATTTGCCGGCGCCTGACTCCCCGGACTGACGGGCTTGTAATCTCCCTGTGTTCCCAGGAAGTTGGGCACCAGTAAATTATTACAGGTCCCAAAGCAACCTGCCGGTAGCACCGGCACGGTTACCGCCAAACCCGTAATGAGACCCATTGTTTCTTTTTGAAGTCACTCTGACTTCATAAAGAAATGATTTCCGTTAAGGACCGAACCATAACGGCAGTAATTTCTTTGGGAAGGCAGAGTGACTTCTAAAATAAACTATTTCTTTTTTAAGTCATAGGGCTCCCCCTAACCCCATGAAATGGAGGCCTCCAGCCTAGGGTCAGCCATGCCTTGGGGGGGGCGGAGCCCTCAGACTTCAAAAAGAACATTTCTTTTTGTAGTCTCTGCCTTCATAAAGAAATGATTTCTGTTACAGAAATCATGTGTTTATGAATGCAGAGTAAATTGCAAAACAAAACAAAAAATTGCAAAAAAAATATTTTTCTTTTTTTTTTATCCAGGGGGCCCCCCACAGAACATGTGCTGGCGGAGCCCCCCGCACCGCCGGGGCTGCGGGGGCCCCTGTTACGTCAGTGGCCTGGCCCACAAACCCTGAGCTCCACGGAGATGCGCCAACAGATCCGGACACTGACGGCCCATTCTGCGGTGTGCGGCCACCCGCATATCTAGAGCAGGCCTGTGACCCCATAACCAGGCTGGCAAATGCTGAATCTAGGGGCTTGTGGCGCGGAGTAGGGTGGCATCGCGCACGCCATGCTGGAAGTGGGTGCTCAGTACACCGGGCACAGTGGAGAGAGTGCGCAGAGCTCAAGAAGGTGCGCCCCTTCCAAAAAGGACCACAAGCCTAGAGTGATGCCCCGACCTGCACCCCTGCGCTGCGGTGCAGCTTCTGCAGGACCAGCTTTTCTCAGAGGAGTCTCCATGCCCGGAATGAGGGGGTGCACACCAGACAGTGTTCATGCAAATGTCGAACATTCAGGGTACTCGATGCATCCGTGACCTGTCGCCCCCACAAGTGCTGCTGAACAGCTGCCCCTCCACAGAGCTGGCAGCGAGTTCCAGCAAATGTCTGCAACAAACTGGCGTTTTCATTTCCCCAATCCCTCTGCCACAAACATATGTGGCCAGAAAGGTCACCCATGTTCCTCGGATGACAAAACTCCTCCCGATTCAAAAACACACCAGAAACAGGCTTCGACGGAGGAGGAAAGCCAAAACTAGCCTGTGCATGAGGACGTCTGCGCTTCAGAGCTTGCAATGGCTCCTCCATGAACAGGCCATCACTGAACACACGGTCCAAGGTGTGCACAACCATACTGGAGAATGGGCCCCAACTACCGGAAGCCCACTGTGCTGTAGAGTGACGTCACAGGCCCGGGGCAGCACATGCAATGTCACGGGCCTTCTAAGCTTCCTGGAATGGCCTTGTCACAGACGCCACAAAAATCACTCAAGTCTTGGAGACAGTGCAGCGGGGCGCAGGGCCACGCCCTCTGTCGTCCTGCCACGACTCTCCTCCCTAACCCAGCCGTTTCTGCTACCGAACGTTGACCCCTACTCTTCTAATAATGGTGGTTCCCCACAATGCAGGCTATCTAGACTCTGTGCAGGCCCCCTCCCCACCATATCTTACCTTCACAGATGGCGGACTCCAGGCCACAACAGGACCCACGCAGAGCACCAGCCCCACTTGCCAGCACCGGTGCCACGGGACGCCAGGAGAAGCAGAGTGCACCCTGCCATGGGGAGCAGAGAGCAACACAACACCGACCGCAAAAAAAAGTGGTGACAGCACAAAAGGATGCCGAGATAACTACAACACCGGCGTAACTCCATGAGGGCCTTTACACCACTAAACCAAGAGAGATTATATTATGGAGGCCTTCACATCCACCGTCCCAGCACCCACACCAGGGTCCATGTCGGAAAAGGGGCAGGGCTTGCAAGCCCTTTTACTGCCTCCCATAGCAGGCCCACACCACGCCCCTGGAAGCCAGGTAAGTTATCGGATAGGGTAAGTATCTTGGGAGGGGGTGGGGTATGTAAGGAGGTGTGTGTGTGAGTTTGCAAGTGGGTGAGGACAGGAGGTGCTGAAGAAGGCGTTAGAGAAACCAGAGGAGGCGAGAGTGATATGAGTGTGATTGAGAGTGTTTGAGTGTGAGAGCGGAAAGAGTGAGGAGTAGAGGCAGAGTAGGAGCAGCAGAATGTTAGTGGTGGCAGTGGCAGAGGTAGTAGTAGTTTGGAGTGGAGCTAGGCAGAGGTATTAGTGGTGGGAAGTCGAGGTAGTGGGAGCAAAGGGTAATATTGCAAGTGGGGTCGGTAGTAGAGAGCGTTAGTGAGTACAAGAATCAGTACAGCGTTAGCAGGTAGGGCAATAGCCAGGGTTAAGTGCAGAGTACAAATAGTAGGAGCAACAGAATAATAAGAGTGACAGTGAGTTGGAGAAGAGGAGTAATTATCAGCGTAGAGTGAGGCAGAGATTGTAACAGAGGAATAGCAGGAGGCAAGGCAGTGGAGTGGGACGAAGGAGGGAAGACAGGATAACCGAGGTGGAGGGGTGGTTGTAAATACGCGCAAAGTAAGATGAAAGGGTGGAGGTGGGAAGGCGGGGTGAGAGATCGGTGGGATAGTAACGTGGTGGGAGGAGAAAATCTTAAGAACCCAGGGTAGTGAAGGGTCAGGTGTTTGGAATGAGAACAAGTGACACCGGGTGAAATAAGGCACCATTCCCAACTCCCTAGACAACTAAGCGGGGTAGTTCAGGGAAACTAACATCCCTGTTAGGGACGCCAGGGCTAGCGAGGGGGTAAACCAGTGGGAAGCAGAGCGCGGGGGACGGCCCTAGCACCAAACTTCCTAAAAAGCTTGATACACCCTGGAGACCACTCTAAGATTTTACAGCCAGTCTGTCTTATATTTGGCCATACAGACCCTTGGACTTGTTATCAGAGTCAGAGTGGTTATTTGTGGCGGGCACCCCGTCACAACTCCCTTGGGAACTTTCTAACTCCCCCAACCTGACCGAAGGTTAGTGCGGTGCTGGGAGTTCGGATAGTGCTTTGCACTTACTCTGTTGGATTCATGCTATTACGGTCACGCCCACTCATCCCGTCTCTTCTACTCTGACTACCACTCCCTCCAGTTTACACCTCCCACCAGTCCGCCGCCCATCAGATGTTTCACTCCTCCTACTCTTTGCCTGTACACTTTGATATTACTGCTCCTGACACTCCACCACTACTCCCACTGCTACTCAAACACCATCCTTTCACCCTGTATCATTCACTTCCCATTCACTCCTTACACTAACATGTACTCAATTGCCACAGAAACACATACACTCCCACTGCATAAACACTTTCACTCCTAAACAATTACCTCACCCTGCTCCAACAATCTCAATCATAAGTCGCCACTCCTTCCTTCCTCCTGCTTGTCTCTTGGTCATCCTCCAACTCTGACCTCACCTGAAAAACCCACACCACCTGATTCCTGCCCCCCGGCTGCTTTTCCCTAACTAACAAACAAACAAACAAACATAAACATAATCTATGCCCTTCTTCCCTCACCAAGGCGAGTCTTGAAAAGGGGACAAAACACTGCCCACTGAACCCGTAGGGGCTTGCTGGGTAATGACCATGGCGGTGTAGCAAGTTCAATGTCCCAGTTCGTGTTTCGGGGGGCGGTCGTTCCTGTGGGCCTTTTCAGTTTCGTTTGAGGAAAGGTTCTCATGCTGTTCTCTCTCTCTCTGTCCTTGGTGGTCTATGGGACCATTAATTGATAGTGCAAGCTTGCCAGCGGACTCAGCCATGCTCATGATGTGGGTTTCCGCGCTGCTCTGGTGCGCAGCTGCGCCAGCGTTCACTCGCAAACGCGGGCAGGTGCACTGATGCAGTTGGGTTGCTGCCGGGCTGTGGTGGCTCTTCATAGCTTCTCTGCGCTATTCTGAGCATGGGATGCAGATGTTGATTCTCTCCCCTGAACTTCTCGGTTGTTATTCAACATTGCTCTGAGGCTTTCTGAAAGTCAGGAATAAGACTGGCGAGCATTTGAACAGGGAGGCAAGCCTGAGGATAAGGGTGTGCAAACACACAGACTAGCACAAAGGGGGAGATAGGCAGGAATGTGGTCCCTCTCTGCTGCCATTGTCCACATCAGGGTTAGATGTGGCTCTGGACTCCTCCATGGTTGGCCTCCTATCCCCACCTGAGAGGGGTTCTGCACCCCTTTGACAAGGCCAGGTTACAGGGGTTCTCACCGGCCTCCTAATAAATCCAAGTTTACATTAAACTCTCCACAGCCTTCAGGTATATCCTTTCCACCCAAAGGAAACCATACTTTTTGTTCCCAATGCAAAACAAACCCCTGTACCTGCGTAAATGTGGCTCATTAACAAACTCATCATGCGCTGCAGGTAGATGGCAAGCTGCGTTGCAACATTCCCCAATCTGTACATTACTGTTGCATTTTTGATAAAGGTCATATTCATGAGTTGGTTATACTTAGATAATATCCGACAACTTGACTAAGAGAGGTATTTGTCGTGTTCTCTGCTGATATGGATATCTGCAGATGTACTCAGAGGATATTGTGACGAATCTCAGGATGTTTTACTGCTTCTATAGGGGGAGCCCATTCCCATGAGACCAGGGAGCGGAGGCCGCTACCCGATCGTCCCCTGATGGTGGTACTCTGTGGGTGGATCTCATGGGGAGGGAACCTCCCTCTGGGACCAGTGATGACTATTGTGGGAGAATGTGGCATCCGTCTTACACTTACACCACTCCTTCACCCCCACTCTCTCCATCCCTACCCTCCTATCCCATGTACATCTATAAGACTCAAAAAGTAGAAAGAACTGAGAAGAAGAAGAATAGGGAGGAGTTGAAAGACACACTGCCAACAACCACTGAGATGAAGAAGAGGTGCAGAGTAATGATTACCACTCTGTGGAACCAATATGAGCGGTCTAGACAAAAAGGAGCCAGTAGGCAAATCATGCTAATTAAAAGGAAAGAAGGACCGCTAAGGACGTGAGGCGTGGGGAGAAGACTGCTGTCCGGGATGCAGTGGCAGCTCCTGGGAGGACCTTAAACTGTCTGCAACCAGCAGGCAGGAGAGAACGATGGAAAACCGGGGGCCAGGCAAATGCAAGCCCTGCAGCGCTTCCTAACTGAAGCCACTGCAAAGGAAGTTGACCCAGAGAGAGAGAGACGAGACACGAATGGAGCTGCCGTAGCAGTCTGTGAGCAGAGCAACACTTCCATACTGCAGAACTGCCCCAGAGGAAGTTAATCCAGAGAGGGAGAGAGAGAAAGAGAGAGAGAAAGAGAGAGAGAAAGAGAGAGAAAGGGAGAGAGACAGAGACAGAGACAGAGACAGAGAGAGAGAGAGAGAGAGAGAGGAGACCCAAACTGAGCTACCAGAGCAGCCTGTCAGCAGAACTCCCCTTCCATACTGTCAAACGGGATATTAAATTATGCCTCTTATTACAAACGATTTGTACGTATATTGGCCTACGCCAAGTTGCTTAAAAATTGTACGCGAATAACTCTCTGCGGCAAGGTCTTGACCTTAGAAATGGATGTAAGGCGCCATCTTGAATCAAGCCTCCATTTTAGGTTAGAAACCACCATTTTGGGATTTTATACAAAGTCTCCCTGTAATCTAAAATGGCCGTCTCGTGTGTCCTTGTTCTTGCTTTAACCTCTCCAACCTCTGTAGGGGAGTTAATGTCCAACCTGCCCTCAGGCTACATGTTAGGGTCATGTAGACCTTGTCCTTTGTTGACCTCGGGAGCAGGGGATTACTTGAATTAGCAAAGTTAAACTACAAGTATACAAGAACAGTAATGCTATCCGAATATAATATGCGAAACATTGTTTGGTCTGTATTAAAGCAATATATAAAGAGTGTAAATGTTAAATTGAAGAATAATGGAGTGTGTTAGTAAATGTATTGAAAAGTAAACCGCATGCACGAGATATGTAAATTAGGAAAGTGAACCTGGCGCGACCCTAGCCCAGTGCATGATTAACCTGTAAGGGGGCTGGACATCATTTTACAAATTGTATAAATGCGTCGATGTCCAGCTAGGAAATTCCTTCACTGCTCATATTGAACCCTGCTGGTGGTCTCTGTGATGTATTGACGGCCGAATAGCTATTTGTGTACTTTGTTGAATACTGTTCAGTTTTGTAATAAAGATTCTGGGAATCTTTTAAAGCCCGTGTCGGTGTATTTTCCTTTGCTCGGTGTAACAGCGGTAATATTGTATTTTTTCCGATTCCAAAATACTGCGCAGCTGCTGCAGAGGAAGTTAAGCCAGAGTGCGAGACAGCAGGGATCCGAACGGAGCTGCTGGAGCAGTACAGATCCCGAACCAGAGAAAGAAAGGAGCCCCCAAATATCCCATTCATACCGCCGTGGAGCCACCACAGACAGCAAAGAGCCCGAAGCGAGAGAGACTGTGGAACACTGAGCGGAGCGACTGGGAGCTTCCGTTGGTCACGAGGAAACCCAACATTCAACCCAAATGTACTGCAATGCCGGGACGGCACAGGGAGTCCATATATATACTGGACCTGGGAAGAGAGACATTTTTCCCATCAGTTGAAACTGAACTCCGAGAACTTTCAGACCAAGAACTGAGTTTTGTCCAGAGGGAGGGAACCGTTCCCCTGACCACATTTAGTTTAGCATAGAGTATGAGTGACAGAGCTCGCATTCTGACATAGGACTATGAACTTTTGCTTTTGAACATTTTGATAGAGACATTCGTATTTTGTTGAGGCGGGGAAATCCCCCCCTAGAAGTAGGGAGAGATAGGGTTTTCTTTTCATTTGCCCACATTAATAAAAGTCTTTAACAACCACAAAGACCCTTCCGTGTGGGAGTCTTACTTCGGCACCCTTACAAAATGTATTACATGTAAACGGATAGCTGAAGGAAGTGTTTTCTAAGGTAATATGTTGTGTACATTCAAAGAGTTTTGAATAAATGTCAGTTTCATTTCACATAAATGTTTCAGACAGACCTTTATAAGAGACAGTTTTTGTTTTTATCGTAGACAAACATTACCACAGGAAACCATATATGGGATCTTTGCAATCAGTCTTAGTCCTGATGAAGGCTGGAACAGCGAGATTGTGTAACTGATCTGGAGGCCGAAACACTGCCTGTTAACATTTTGTATTATGCAATGTCATGTATATCCATGGTTAAATAGGCCAATGGGGTGTTTACTTTGATACTTTCGATACCCCGAGCTAAAAGGTGTAGATGGGAAATATTTACAGGTGCTTCCCAAAAAGGCTTAATTCAACAATTGAAAAGTTTAGGTTGTTTTATTCCTGAGCAACTAAATGGTATGGAAGGTTGACATATGTTTTGTATTTTTAGAGTTTGATGCATTTTAGAGTTATTTATTTATTGTTAGTCTATTTTGTTGGGAATCATGTGTGATGTACATGTCTAATCATGTGCAATATACGTGTGTTTGTAGAAATGAATCACGTTTTTTTAAACGAATAAATCGATAAAATTGTTTAGTATGCTAATGTCACCAACATGTTTTGGTCTGTTTGAAAATCTGCCCCGATCATTGTTTTGATATTTTTTGATAAACAGGACATCCAACTCCAGTGCATTTAATGCAAATACAAACTGCAGGACCACGAAGTGACCTCTCGGGCCGCAACTCGAAACCGGCATGTTAGTGAACAAACATCGTTTTTAAATTCACTAAACAAATAGAATTGCCCATGAAGCTCCCTGGAGCCCAGAGGGACGGTGTTAATAGTAAGGGCAGGAGGGGAATGTTAAGTGCAGGTTAAAGCGCTGTAGTCTTGGAAAAGGCCGGTACAAGCCATGGCTGGATATGTATCCGCTTCCAGCTTTCGCTAGAGCACTGAACAAAGTCAGGGATCCTACAAATGTGAGACGTGTTTATCAGTCAAGCGCGCGTAAACATTGTATTTCACTTTTAACAACTCTGTAAGGAAGGCTCGAGTAAAGATGGCGGGTCTACTGCAGTGCTTGCATCCTGCCAGTAATCCTTTTTATCAAGGGTCTGAAGCAAAGGGTTTAGAATACTACTGGATGAACGCGCGTCCTAGTCACCGAGAACGTGCACCGAACCCCCCCCCCCACCCCCCATGCATCGCACTGTTCTACTTTCTACAACAGGGAACATAGAACGTTCTTTATGTATGGAGCCCGGCTAGCCTCCACGTTTAACAGCCCACCTCCGATCCCGCAGACAAACTGGCTGACCAAATTAGGCATGTTTATTTCAGAAAGGAAACTTCCAAAGGTCAAGAGGAGATCCTTGTATCTGAACCTGTGAGGAGCACCTCCAACCCCTTCAGGTAAGGAAGCGATTTGTGTCTCTAATCAAAATCCATCGACCATGCAGGCACCATACATATCTCCTGACCTTTATGAACAAGCTGAAGACCCTACTCTTCAACGAATCACTTGTTGGGCACTGACAAGACTACCCCCGCCATGTTCTAAAATCCATGTTCTGATACTCCTTACCTCTCCCCATTATAGGATAGTGCTCATACAAAAGTTCAATGTGTTGGGTAAATCAAAGAGGTGTTCCTATGGCAGAAGCAGGTTTGTGTCAGGTCCAAGATCCCAAACATCATTTAGCATACTTTTGGACAAATTCGGTCTCCTTTAGGGTACTTCTCAGGGTCATTTTCCAAAACGTAAGAAGTACAGGCCATGGAGGCTTCCCTGCATCGAATAGCATCCGTGCTGTGGCTCGCACCGGGCCTGAAAGGGCCGCCGGTCACAAAATAGTAGTGAAATGTTACTGCACAGACAATTATCATATCTTTGCAGGGTCAAAAACACTGAGCAGCCCATGCTACAATGAACCCAGAAATTAGGTGTAGCCTCCTTGTGGACACTGAACCTTGTTCTCTGGGGAGGGGTACAGGGAGGCTGTTTTGTTCCTCGCAGAGTCATACAGCTTGAGAAGACTTAGTCCTCCTGTTGGGAGCATCCTCAAAAGGAGCGGAAGTCGAGTCTGATGAAGGAACGGCACCCTATTAGTGAGATTTGGGGTAAGTAAAGAGGTCCTCTTGTCCTGTCTTCTCTGAAGAGTGCACAAGGTGACACTATGTAGCTGCCTTTACCTTATCAGTAAAACACGTTGGGTCTGATTTGCTCTGCCGGATATCAGAAGAGGCAGGAAAGTAATACATTTGCACGAGCACTCTGATAGTGCATCACCAGGGTTTTCCAATGGAGCAAATCTGGAGATTCCCGTGGTCTCGTTGTGATACTCTTCTGGAAATGGAGATCTGGCAAATCTGGTCCCAGAGCATCTTGAAAATGCTCCGAGAGAAACCTTTGGCAATCTAGCGCAATACAGCCGGTGTGAATCATCGATGCTCTGGGATCTCAAGACCTTTTCCAGGGCATATCTTCCTCAACCAGGGTCTTCAGGTTCCTTGTCATCTCTCTGAGAGACTTCTGGGGGAAAAGGCCCAGAACTGATGCCTGGACGCTGTATGTTCAGACAGACGGCAGACACGACATAAACCTAGCTTGCATTCCAGCAACTCCAGTTACCTTCCAACTATCAAAGCAACCTTCAAAAGGATGTGATGACTCACAGAAAACTGGTTGCAAAATAAACCCAAAAATGAACATAGTAGAGAAAAAATTACAATTCGGTAGATTATTGTTTTTCAAAAAGTCTTAGGAAAGTTTAAATAAATCATCCATTAAAACCAAGAAAAGGGTGTTAATATAGACTCTACAGATAACAGATTACACAATAAGACACCGTTCAGCATCATCACACCCACCCACAGATAAGGAGGCCGATATGCTGAGTTAGAACATGTTTTCAGAGCTTCTGAATACGGTCCTCGCCTCAGACTATGAATATTATTGCCGGCTCGTGGATCTACAGAAGACTGCAGGGTTCCACAAGGGGGGTGGGGGGGGGGGGAAGTGGAAGAAAATGAAAGAAGAAGGGATTTTTACTTACGACGAGGTGGAGAGATTTGTACTCGTTGGAGACACACCGGGCAAAGCTGGGAACCGCCCAGCTGGCCACTCCTTGGGCATTCAGCACACACTGGCGACTGGCAGAGCCTGGAAGAACATTCAAGATAAAGAAGCTTGAAGCACAGCAAGGACATTAACAGTAACACACCTAATCATCCACCATTCTTATGCATAACACAGGTGCAGAGCTGGACTCTCACACTCTGCTATGCACACCGCGGCATGTCTGTGTCTCTCAGTCTAGTGCTAGGGAACTCTAAAGGCCAGCCAGACTCCACTGGTCCAACACACTGACTATAGACTCAGTGCAATCCGAAGGTCCCTCTGCCCTCACAAGACCATCACAAGTCTATCACTCACTTACTATGAGGAAAACCTCAGAAACCCCTCTTGCTCAAGTCTACCAGACTCACCCTAGGACTAGATGAATGCAGGCGTCTCTTCTTCCACAAGTCTACCACTGACACGTCACTATTAGGGAAACCGCAGAACCTGATCCTGCAAGTCTACCACTCTGACTGTAGTCCTGGTGGAATGCATAAGCCTCCTTTCCCTCACAAGTCCATCACTCACTTACTATGAGGAAAACCTCAGAAACCCCTCTTGCTCAAGTCTACCAGACTCACCCTAGGACTAGATGAATGCAGGCGTCTCTTCTTCCACAAGTCTACCACTGACACGTCACTATTAGGGAAACCGCAGAACCTGATCCTGCACAAGTCTACCACTCTGACTGTAGTCCTGGTGGAATGCATAAGCCTCCTTTCCCTCACAAGTCTATCACTCACTTACTATGAGGAAAACCTCAGAAACCCCTCTTGCTCAAGTCTACCAGACTCACCCTAGGACTAGATGAATGCAGGCGTCTCTTCTTCCACAAGTCTACCACTGACACGTCACTATTAGGGAAACCGCAGAACCTGATCCTGCAAGTCTACCACTCTGACTGTAGTCCTGGTGGAATGCATAAGCCTCCTTTCCCTCACAAGTCCATCACTCACTTACTATGAGGAAAACCTCAGAAACCCCTCTTGCTCAAGTCTACCAGACTCACCCTAGGACTAGATGAATGCAGGCGTCTCTTCTTCCACAAGTCTACCACTGACACGTCACTATTAGGGAAACCGCAGAACCTGATCCTGCAAGTCTACCACTCTGACTGTAGTCCTGGTGGAATGCATAAGCCTCCTTTCCCTCACAAGTCCATCACTCACTTACTATGAGGAAAACCTCAGAAACCCCTCTTGCTCAAGTCTACCAGACTCACCCTAGGACTAGATGAATGCAGGCGTCTCTTCTTCCACAAGTCTACCACTGACACGTCACTATTAGGGAAACCGCAGAACCTGATCCTGCACAAGTCTACCACTCTGACTGTAGTCCTGGTGGAATGCATAAGCCTCCTTTCCCTCACAAGTCTATCACTCACTTACTATGAGGAAAACCTCAGAAACCCCTCTTGCTCAAGTCTACCAGACTCACCCTAGGACTAGATGAATGCAGGCGTCTCTTCTTCCACAAGTCTACCACTGACACGTCACTATTAGGGAAACCACAGAACCTGGTCCTGCACAAGTCTACCACTGACTGGAATCCATAAGCCTACCTCAATGAGGAAACATTTTGGATTCAGTGCAGGGAAATCAAAGGACAGAGAGAAGAAAAACAGAAATCTGTACATTTGTGGAAGGAGGACCCACTGACCAGTGGCATTTGGCGGGCACTTGTTGTACACGATGTCCCCGGCTGCCGTTTTCTTCCACGTAATCGACATCACATATTCATCTTTGCACATCTCATGAAAAGCTGCAAAGCAACAAAGGAGAAAGTGAGAACCTGAAACTGGGTGCTCAGGGGAGGTGTGAATCTCATTAAGGGAAGTACAAAGAATATTGGCGCACAAGCAGTCATTCCACAGAAAGCCATAGTGAGGGACGGTGAGGAGGCGAGGAATTCACCGGGAGAATAGAAATGCCAAAAGAAGTCCGTGCACTCCATCTGAGCTCACACAGCACTAAGTAGCTAGCCACACATAGAGGCATGTCCCCGAAGCAACCCTGCGTCACCTGTGAGTAGCGTGTGACACGCAGAAGACTTCATTTTGCCAGTAGCGAGACACATTTATAAATGATTCAAAATCACAAATGACCACAAAAACAAAAACAAAATCCCACAACTATTTCTCTAAAAACAGACAAAACCTAATAGAAGAAAAACAGAAATTGTTCTTAACACCTGTTATATCCCCATTGAGATTGCATCAAATGTCTGCAAAAAGAATGGAAAAAGCCTTTCCAACCTTTCGTCCACATCCGCCCTATTCCAATGAGGGTGCAGTTCCCTCAAAGAGTGGCAGCCACATGTGGAAACACCTCATCGGAGAATGTCAGGTGGATTCCAGTGCCGTGAGGGAGCTCCCAGTACCAGAGTGCATGGATCGGTTATCTGGCCACCAGGCACCGGCGGTGAGTGCCTGCTTTTCCGGTGCAAAGCAGGAGTTTGGCGCAGTCAATTGACACTAACAGCACAAAGATGGCTGCCATGTTTCCAATGGAGGCCGCCATTGCCGATTCCCGGTTCCTAGGCCTTTCACTACAGTGAGCTCTTACTCTGCAATCCACTTATGGAGTGTGCAGACAAGGATTAGAACCCAGGTCCTTCACCCAGATTCAAAGGGTCCATCAAGCGGAGACCCTTACTGGGTAATGGAAAGGAGCCATGACTGCTCTAAGACTCTTCCACATAGCAGTGATCCGTCTAGACAAAGGCTGGAGAAGGATTAGTGTATCAGCACAAGCATGCAAGGCAAGGGTGCGGACACCAAGGATTCCAAGCAAGTCGCTGAGTACATTCAGCGATTCAAGGTTGATCAATGCAGTGCACTCATATAGCGGCACCCAATGTTGCCATGGTGGCAACATTCCAAAATTCACCACCACTAACCAACCCCGGTGCCAGAGTGCTAAGCTTGACCATAAGAAGGAAGGTGCGGTTTGGCAAGGGAGTGGGTGTTGCCACAGGCCACATGATGCTGGGCCTGGGGTCTGGAGGATACTCTGGCTACCCCCACCATGCCACCGAAATGAGGCATCCCAGGGAAACTGTTCATTGTGGGTTATTTGGACTGCTAGAAAGACATGGAAGTAAAGATAACTCGAGACACACGCAAAATCCTCATGGGACCACCCACAAGGCAGACCAGCCCTATATGGCTGATTAGGGCAAGAACATTTGGAGCACCCCTGTGCCACACATACAAAGAGGGAGCAAGAGCAGGAAAGCTCAGACTGCGCTGCATGAAGAATCGCTAACTGCTAACAAACAGCAGTAGTGCGGGGGACGTGGCAGAGTGCTAGGTAGGGATCTACTGATTCACAGCAAATCTCTCCGGTATAGCATATGACTCAGAACCCAACATGAGGACACCCTTTAAAAAGCATTGGTCCGTGGATACAGAATGGGCAGGGTTAAGGTGGGGCAAGCAGGGAGAGAACCACCCAAGTCCAGGGAACCAGCAGTTGAAATCAATAGGGAACAAACTCCTCAATGGGCGATCCAAAAGACTTATAAAAGGGGGAAAAGAAGAGAGAGGTGTGTGGATGTTTGAAGAAGTAAGCAGGGTTGGGAGATGGCTGAAGGAGTGATTTGAAGAGATAGCAGAGAAGTTGTTAGGAGAGAGAACAGAAAACGAGTAGAACAAGGGAGGTGAAGCACACAAAGAGGAGAGAAGATATTAGAAGGTGTGAGAGAAGGAACGGGAGATGAGTGGAGGAGCAGACAGAGGAGGAGATGGAATGCTAAGAGTATGAGGAGGAGAAGGAAATCAGAGATGGGAGGTAGAGAACCAGGGACAGGAAGAGGTGATGTGTGTCAAGAAGGAGGAAGAGGAGGTGGCATAGAGATGGAGAAGTAGAAGCAGAAGAGAAGAGGAGGAACACTGGAGATTGGAAGGAGGAGGGTGAGAACACAAGACGGGATGTAGGCATCCCACTCCACGGAATACAGAGGATGCTCAGTTAGATGGAAACCCTTACAGGAAAACGGGCCACCCTGGGAAGGTGGAGGCACAAGCGCACGCCAGAGGCAGCGTTGAGGAGGTACAGGTGAAGCCAGCGGTCAGAAGGAGGGTACATAAGGGATTAGAAGGAGGTCCGCTAGGGAAAAGGATCTGCTAGGGCGTCTCATAGGAGGAGATAGGGTAGAGAATCGGATCCCAGGCAAATCGGGGTGGTGAGGAGATTATGCAAGAACACAGGAAAGTGTCTCAGCTTGTTCTCTGTCCGCCCAACGCATCTGGCATAAAGCACGATACTAACTCCAGGCCCAGTGCTAGACCAACCACCAAATACCACTCAAGACGCGAGACTGAGGTAGGAGGACTCCATTTATACACAAGCTAGCTGGAAGGAACTTCAAGGGAGAGAGACCCTAGACCCTACAGAATGTGAGTGACAGGGGACACAGTGAAACATGAAACTTAAAGTCAAGGTTAGTCTCAGTGAACCGGCCTAGTTACTTGCCAGCATTTGGTCTAAAACGAGAAGGTATTGAAAGCGCCTTTAATCTGCGATTATTAAGAGTATTCAGAGACAGAGGGATTTATTTTTGGGCTTTGGCTTCTCATTCAGTCCTAGACACTGCTACGCTATGCCATTTTGGTGGGGGGGTTGGTGGGGGCACTAAACATCGCTTAGAGAACCAGAGCTTTTTTATTTGTGAATCTGTGAGTTCCTGTTGATATGAAGACCTATGTCTGGTCTTTCTTGATCGCAGTGGCACCCCCCAAACATGAAGAGGTATTGCACCTTGCATTTAGAGGTGTAAAAAAAAGATCTTGCACAATCTGCCATACTAAAGGGTCTTCCTAGTGGGTGCGCAATCTTGAACAGTCACATGCTCCGGTATGTGCATGGTGTTTGCAAGTATGGACAATCCGCAGCCGCGGTGTCGCACACAGATGAGAACGCCCTGACTTCCACGAAACAGGACAAACAAACTGTGTTCTCTTTGTATCCTCTAAAACCAGAATGGCACAGTGGAAGTTTACCAAAGGACCTCAGTGAGGCAGTTTCCATACACAGGCTGGAAGGGAGGAGGGTACGTCCCCAGCAGGACAACCGCTAACAAAGGTCACCTTAGGGTTGTGGCGACTTTGCTGGGGAACTAGGATCCATCCTTTATTACTTGCAATGATTTACAACCAAATGAACTTCATGATTAAAGCTGGTGAAACAAATTGCACTTCAGCAGAATTGTAATCAGGGTAGTGCAATACCCTTATTTAAATTCAAATACTTCAGAGGGAACACAATTACTTTAAAAGTGCCTCAATTGGCTTGAGTTTGTTTAAGGATTTTATAAAGGGTGCACGTGTCCCCCTCTGCTACAGCCTAGGGCTTATGGCAAACTAGACCGCCAGCCCACATTAAGAAACTGGAAAAGAGGAGAGGTAGGTTTGATGGCCAAGGGGAGAGGGCAAAGAAACACTAGTGATGGTAAGAAGAGGTTATGGGGGTTCCCTGTTTGGGAAACACATATTTGGTAGCAAGAATATTGCAGAAAAGAGGATGCTGAGCAAACACAGGTGCCACTTGGGGCTGGACTGCACCATTTGGGAACTAGGTGAAAAGCAGGAGGCATGTGGTTGGTCCCCTTCTATAAATGCACAGAAAAGCTAAACACGTATGGAGAGGACTGCAATGAAGAGGGGATGCAATAGGAGGCCTGAAAGACACTGTAAATCCAGCAAGTACATGGCAAGCAAGAAACCATTCCTTGGCAGGGAGATACGGCACCCGCCAAGGTCTTTGCAGGGCAATTCCCATGAAGGCATTTCAGACTGGTGACACACTGTTTGGCATTAAATGGGGTACTCCAGAACGGTCACTGGTGGCTGAGATAAGTCCCCAGCAATGAAAGCTCAATAAACCGAACTTTAGTGAAACCCCTGACTCTAGTGCTGTGAAGGGTCAGAAGGAGGACGCGGACACAGTGTTGACATTTCCATTTGGATGTCTATTAAATTATAAGAAAAGGCCTAACTTTCCCTTTTGGTATCTGGTGTTCCCTGGCTACATAAATAACTACGGTGCTCGTCCGTCTTCAGGACGTCACAAAACACACAGAAAAAGGCCGGCTTTCCAAAAACGAATCCTACCCGAGCCTACCACCATTCCAACAAAAATACGATCAGGAGAATGTCTCCCTTCTCCGGGTGGTCTTTCCTCTGAAGACTTTCTCCTTGGCTACAAACTTCTTATCAATGGGTTAATTTCAAAGAGTCTCTTGTCACCATCTGTATAGGTTCTTGTAACTCTTTCAAAGGTTCTGTGAGGTTTCCCGCCTCTTTACAGATTGTTTTCCAGGACTGCCTCTTATCTGTTCCTCTTCAATTAAGTACCTTTGGTAGCATTTACTTCCTTCGCTGGGGTGTGATTTCTTGATACTTAAAGTTCCCCCTCTTCTCGGGCGGATTGTTTGGCTTATCTATACTCTAGTGGGCCTCTCTTACACTTCCTTAATAGTGTTCTCCATTTGGTTTACAGTCTCTGTCTCTTAACATATATAGTACTCTCCCCTCTTCCCAGGGTATTTGTAGGTCAGTCTTACTGATATCTGTTCCTGCTTTTATCGTGATTCGCTCTTTCTAATTATTATAGCTCCACTTCCTTGACTTCAACGGTACAGTCTCTCCAGTTCTACTGAGACGAGTTGATGCTATTTAATAATGATCCCCCGGCGACCTCTCGCTTCTCCCATTCTGCCTGTTACCCTGGATTATGTTGGGGAATGTCTTCAGGGCCTCTCTTCGCTTGGGGTCTGTTCGGTTGCTTGTTTTCTCAACGTCCTTTTCTTCTCCGGTGTCCCACTCCCTGTGCTCTCTCTCTCCATGCTGGTAACGCTGTCGGTATCTGGATGGTTTGCTGCTTTCGCAGCGTAGTGGTTTCGGCATTTTTCATTGTGCGCCCTCTCCACCAGGAAGTCGTTACAGTCACACTTCCACTGCCTCTTCCTCTGTTCGTCCCTGTTTGTGGACACTGTGCGTCCGGTGCTTTGCTCTACCTTTGAGAGTAGTTTCTAAACTCGCAGGTTGCACGGCTCTCAGCAACCCCTCCCCTCTCAGGTGTTACGCTGCCAGGGGGCCTCTCCTGCTTGTGTATGCGTGTCTCTGCCTCAACTCGCTACGCCGTGTCCTCCTCTCCGAGTCTGCATGTCCCAGTTAAATGTAGATTCCCGTTTAAAGGCATACATCCTCTTTCTTGTTGGTAACAATATATTTTAGATTTCTCTTCAACCACGTTCTGGATTGTACACAGTTCTGTGTGTCATATATGCCCATGTATGCCACCATGGGGTATGACTTAGAGTCCTTGTCCCCAAAGGGGGAGTCTCTCTCAGTGAGGTCCTACCACCCTTACCTCGACCCCGAAGGAGGGTGTTCCAGAACCGGCTCACCTTCCTATTCTCACATGGGGGGGCTCCCCTTTGGGGAGAAGGGATGAATTCCCTCGATTCACCATAGTGCTCACCCATCGTATGCTACAGGGGCAGTGGGACCAGCAACTGGTGGATGTGTTGCAAGGGAACATCTGTAACCTGAGGCGTTGTTACCCGTCAGGTATTCAGGGTGCGCCAGTCTAGAGCTTTAGGTCTTGAACAGGGACCTGCAACATTTAGCTCCCCTTATGTTTAGGGGTACAACTCCCAACAGGCCTAGCCAGCATAGTTAATGGTGGGGGATTATGGATGTCGTAGTCCAAAACATCCAGAGAACTGCAATTGCAGACCCTTGGTCTAGAAGATCATATGCCCATTAGAGGCTGGTTTGCGCATACAGCAACCATTAATCATTGCACAATAAAGGAAGACCTTCCCTCAACATTCTGGGAGGCATAACCACACCCCTACTATGACAGAGAAGGAGCCAAGCTGCAGACATCTTGATAGGTCACTGTGTCATAATGTTTCACTCGTGCTCCAATACTGCTTCCAGTAGGTCAAGCAAATGTTGGGTTCTTATTAGCAAGTACAGCATGGCAATACCAAGGAAATGTAAATAGAAAGGAGTGCACATGATGGACAGGGAGAAAGGGAAATTATTGATTTCATTTAATTTGTATAATGCGCTAAATCGCCCATGGGCCTTGAAGCGCACAGAAAAACAAACGAGACGCACAAAAACACAAACGGGACGGACAAACAAGAAAGAAGAAAGTAAAATTATTTACAGGGAGCTCATACCAGGCTATGGGAGCCTGAACGTCAAACATGGTGCCACGGAACCCAGTGATTATGATTCTAGGTTTTGCAAGATTAGAAGGGTCATAGGAATGCAGTGAACGACCCACTCTACAAGCGGATAGCCGATCGGACAGATACTGGGGCGCATCGGAATTGCGACATTTACAAGTCAGAGAAAGAATTTTGTGCGTAATACGCTGGTAGCCAGTGAAGTTTCTGTCTGGCCACCAAGACGTGATTTTTACAAGAAAGACCGAATATGGCTCTAAAGCCGTTGTTTCGTGTAATTTGCAGCAGAGGCACATTTGCATTTGCATTACCAGCCAACAGACTATTACCGTAATCGAGGCGTGAATTAACCAATGCGGTAGCGAGCAGAGACCGATTTTGTATGGAGAGATATGGTTGAATGTGATTAAGACGTTTAGTCACATACATGTGGCTTTGACCTGAGCAACCTGTGATTTCATGGTAAGTTCTGCATCAATTGTGATGCCAACGGTCTTAACTGTTCTGGCTACTTTTATTGTATTATCGGCTATGATAAAACTATGATATCATAGTCGGAGCCCAATTTTTGAATTTTATTCTTGGAAGCAAAAATCAAAAGGTTTATTTTGGCATTGAGGCCAAGTGATTGAGTAGCCATTCAATGGTTTGAATAGATGCTGTTAATGGTTTTGGTGTCGCTAAAATTATATCATGATAGTTCAATTATCACCTGAGTGTCATCAGCATAATTAATAAACTGGACAGCCAGGTCTTGAAGGAGGACAAGAAGGGGGATGGTATACACATTAAATGATGTGGGTGATAAACAGGAACCCTGCGGTACGGCACATGTAACAAGTGCAGGGATGGAGCTAACAGTATCCACTGCTACTTGTGCAAATATGGGACTGAGAAAGGATGTAATCCATTACGAGGTCAGCAGGGAACAGTGTGCCTGATCAACCAGTCTAGTAGGCACTCCAGAGTGATCCGTCAAGTCAAATGCAGCGGACAAGTCAAGTAACATCAGGAGTGCTGGCTTCCCCTATCGACAATGCCCGCAACGTTTGATTTGAGATCGAATACTGCCGTCTCCTGAAAGAGGTCATGGACAAACACAACTATTGCCACTAGAATCTAGATTACAGGATGTCGGGGACAAGGGGCAATATAGTAAAGGAAGGAGTAGTGATCATACAGAGGTAATGTCAACAGAAGCTAGCTTACAGGAAATAAAGGAACAGGGGAACATCTAGTAATGAAAGGGGTAATGAGCATACACAGGTGATTGCAACAGAAGCTAGCTTAGAGGATGTAGAGAGAAACAGGGGGGTATACAGTAAAGGCATACACAGGCAATGCCAACAGAAGATAGCTTGCAGGATGTAGAGAGAAACACGGGGGAATACAGTAAAGGAAGGGGCAATGGGCATACACGGGCAATGCTAACAGAAGATAGATTGCAGGATGTAGAGAGACACAAGGGAAATATAGTAAAGGAAGGGGTAATGGGCATACACAGGCAATGCCAGCAGAAGATATCTTGCAGGATGCAGAGAGAAACAAGGGAAATATAGTAAAGGAAGGGGTAATGGCCATACACAGGCAATGCCAACAGAAGATAGCTTGCAGGATGCAGAGAGAAACAAGGGAAATATAGTAAAGGAAGGGGTAATGGCCATACACAGGCAATGCCAACAGAAGATAGCTTGCAGGATGTAGAGAGAAACAAGGGAAATATAGTAAAGGAAGGGGTAATGGCCATACACAGGCAATGCCAACAGAAGATAGCTTGCAGGATGTAGAGAGAAACAAGGGGGAATATAGTAAAGGCAAGGGTAATGGGCATACACAGGTAATGTTAACAGAAGCTAGCTTACAGGATGTAGAGAGAAACAAGGGAAAATATAGTAAAGGAAGGGGTTATCAACTTTCTGAAAAATCTCAAACCCTCCCCTTGTAAAGGCGATATATGCTCGCCCAAGCTCATCAAAGACTGCGCAGACTGCTTTGTGCTGCTCTTTACGGCCTTCATCAATGCGTCCTTTAAATCAGGCATTATCCCAGCTAGCCTCAAAGAGGCCTGGGTCCGCCCCTCCTAAAAAACCTACCCTCGACCGCCTTCAACCCAACAACTACTGACCGATAACTACAGTTCCATTCCTCCTGAAATTATTGGACAAAGCTGCACACTGCCAAATCCAACACTTTCTGGAAACCCACTCCATCCTAGGGACTAGGCAATCAGACTTCCGGAAAGGACATGGCACCGAAACAGCCCTGGTGGATCTAAAGAGTCAGATCACCCAAATCATGGATAAGGGCAAGCCAGCCCTATTGCTCCTCCTAGATCTATCAGCCGCATTTGATCTGGTTGATCACAAGACCTTCACCTCACACCTCACACCTCACACACTCAGCCAATTTCTCTAAAGAATCAGCTCTCTGGATCACCTGCTTCCTTGAGGGAAGAGCCATGAAAGTCTTTTCAGACACTGCTAACGCCACACCCACTACAATCCATTGCGAGGTCCCTCAAGGATCCTGCACTGCACACACACTTTACAACTTGTTTACTAAGCTTCTCTTTGACAAACTCGACTCACATGGTATCACGTACATGAACTATGCGGACGACACACAAGTACTTCTACCTCTCTCAGGGTCATACCACAAACACGCCAACGCACTCCACACAATCTTCTCCATCATCCAGTCTTGGGTGGCAGTTAATGGCCTCTGCCTTAATGGATACAAGACTGAGATTATGATACTAGGTCAACAGAGCACCCTAGACAAACTGGACAAACTGTACGCCAACTTCTCCACTGACAACTCCATCATCCCCGTATCCACAGCTGTCAAGACACTAGGAGTATACCTAGACTCCTCACTATCAATGACCAGACAAGTCAGCGCAATCACTTCCTCATCTGCGCAGACCACCAAACTAATAAACGCCATCAAGCCATACCTCTCAAAACTTAACTGCCTTTCAATAGCCAGAGCAACCATTGGAGCCAAACTGCACTATTGCAATGCCCTCCTAGCAGGCACATCGGCAAAAAACCTTAACAGACTACAAGTCACACAGAACAATGCTCTCCGGGCCGCTCTTAGCATCCCAAGAAGAGAGCATATCACCCATGCCAGGCAATCAGCCCAATGGCTCCTGGTCAAAGAGCGGATCACACTCAAAATCCTCACCCTCACTCACAAATGCCTCTCTTTCCGCCCGTCCTACCTATCAGAGACCATCTCCAAACCCTCCTCCTCACGTCCCACCAGGACGCAATACACCAACTTACTCCATATCTCACGCATCAAAAAAAGCCAAAGCCGGTGGCCTAAGCTTCCCCAACATTGCTGCCAAGTCCTGCAACGCTCTACCTGCAGACATTAGAGCGGAGAACTCACTCCTGATTTTTCGTAGGAACCTTAAGACCTCCTTCCTTGCACAATAATATGTGACACTCGCTAACCTATATAAATATACTGCACTGTAAATTTGTACAAATGTCATACCTGCTCCTGTAAATTATGTATTACTTGTGTATATGCAACGAAGATATGTCTGTAACAAGCACCACGATGCCCCCAGGCTGACGTGCGCTCTACAAATCTGAATAAATAAATAATGAGCATATGCTTAAAGGATGTAAAGGAACAAGGGAAAATATAGTAAAGAAAGGGGTAATGAGCATATGCTTAAAGGATGTAAAGGAACAAGGGGGCATATAGTAAAGGAAGGGGTAATGGGCATACACCGGTAATGCCAACAGCAGCTAGCTTACAGGATGTAGAGGGAAACAAGGGGAAAAATAGTAAAGGCAAGGGTAATGGGCATACACAAGTAATGTTAACAGAAGCTAGTTTACAGGATGTAAAGGAACAAGGGAAAATATAGTAAAGGAAGGGGTAATGAGCATATGCTTAAAGGATGTAAAGAAACAAGGGAAAATATAGTAAAGGAAGGGGTAATGGGCATACACAGGTAATGCCAACAGAAGCCAGCTTACAGGACAGAGAGAGAAACAAGGGGAAATATAGTAAAGGAAGGGGTAATGGGAATACACAGGGAATACCAACAGAAGCCAGCTTACAGGATGTAGAGAGAAACAAGGGGAAATATAGTAAAGGAAGGGGTAATGGGCATACACAGGCAATGCCAACAGAAGCTAGTTTACAGGATGTAGAGGGAAACAAGGAAATATAGTAAAGGAAGGGGTAATGGGCATACACAGGCAATGCCAACAGAAGCTAGCTTACAGGAAGAGAAGGGACATTATGGGAATGGAAGAGGTAGATGACAATGTGGGCGACTGCAAAAGGTAAGTGGGAATAGGTGGGAAGAGGTGGTGAAAGTGGAAGCCAATATGAACGCGTGTGCATGGATGGAAACACCGGGCTGCGGAAGCAGGGCACAATACACCTGACCAGGGAAAAGCAAGGCACAATACACCTGAACAGGGAAAAGCAGGGCACAATACACATGAATGGGGAAAAGCAGGGCACAATACACCGCAACGGCGAAAAGCAGGGCATAATACACCTGAACGGGGAACAGCAGGGCAAAATACACCTGAATGGGGAAAAGCAAGGCACAATACACCTGAATGGGGAAAAGCAGGGCACAATACACCTGAACAGGGAAAAGCAGGGCACAATACACCTGAACGAGGAAAAGCAGGGCACAATACACATGAACGGGGAAAGCAGGGAACAATACACCTGAACAGGGAAAAGCAGGGCATAATACAACTGAACAGGAAAAAGCAGGGCGTAATACACCTGAACGAGGAAAAGCAGGGCACAATACACATGAACGGGGAAAAGCAGGGCACAATACACCTAAACGGGGAAAAGCAGGGCATAATACACCTGAATGGGGAAAAGCAGGGCATAGTACACATGAACGGGGAAAAGCAGGGCACAATACACCTAAACGGGGAAAAGCAGGGCATAATACACCTGAACGGGGAAAAGCAGGGCATAGTACACCTGAACAGGGAAAAGCAGGGCACAATACACCTGAACGGGGAACAGCAGGGCAAAATACACCTGAATGGGGAAAAGCAAGGCACAATACACCTGAATGGGGAAAAGCAGGGCACAATACACCTGAACAGGGAAAAGCAGGGCACAATACACCTGAACGAGGAAAAGCAGGGCACAATACACATGAACGGGGAAAAGCAGGGCACAATACACCTAAACGGGGAAAAGCAGGGCATAATACACCTGAATGGGGAAAAGCAGGGCATAGTACACATGAACGGGGAAAAGCAGGGCACAATACACCTAAACGGGGAAAAGCAGGGCATAATACACCTGAACGGGGAAAAGCAGGGCATAGTACATCTGAGCAGGGAAAAGCAGGGCACAATACACCTGAATGGGGAAAAGCAGGGCACTATACACCTGAACGGGGGAAAAGCAGGGCACGATGCACCTAAACGGGGAAAAGCAGGGCATAATACACCTGAACGGGGAAAAGCAGGGCATAGTACACCTGAGCGGGGAAAAGCAGGGCACAATACACCTAAACGGGGAAAAGCAGGGCATAATACACCTGAACGGGGACAAGCAGGGCATAGTACATCTGAGCAGGGAAAAGCAGGGCACAATACACCTGAATGGGGAAAAGCAGGGCACTATACACCTGAACGGGGGAAAAGCAGGGCACGATGCACCTAAACGGGGAAAAGCAGGGCATAATACACCTGAACGGGGAAAAGCAGGGCATAGTACACCTGAGCGGGGAAAAGCAGGGCACAATACACCTGAACGGGGAAAAGGAGGGCACAATACACCTGAACAGCGAAAAGCAGGGCACTATACACCTGAAAGGGGAAAAGCAGGGCACAATACACCTGAACGGGGACAAGCAGGGCATAGTACATCTGAGCAGGGAAAAGCAGGGCACAATACACCTGAATGGGGAAAAGCAGGGCACTATACACCTGAACGGGGGAAAAGCAGGGCACGATGCACCTAAACGGGGAAAAGCAGGGCATAATACACCTGAACGGGGAAAAGCAGGGCATAGTACACCTGAGCGGGGAAAAGCAGGGCACAATACACCTGAACGGGGAAAAGGAGGGCACAATACACCTGAACAGCGAAAAGCAGGGCACTATACACCTGAAAGGGGAAAAGCAGGGCACAATACACCTGAACGGGGACAAGCAGGGCATAATACACCTGAACAGACAGAGCAGGGGAACGCACAAACATTTTCAAGTGTGATAAAATGTTTGGTGTAGTCTTTGTTCGGGGGCACATGGACCACTGACATAAACATGAAGGCCCCCCCCCCCAAAACACGAATAACTCCATTCCAATTATATTGTGGCTCCAAGTCCTGAAAAAGTATTTGCTATTCTTAAAAGCACATTGATCACGCAATAGTGATGAAACCTAAAATTATTTAAATGCCAAATCATGATGGGTTTGGCGGCCTAATCGAGGAATTATAGCGCCACTTCTTCCTAACTCTGTGTTTTAAAGCACAGAGGCGATCAGCAGAAGCAATATAGGACAAGGCGCACATTGAAATTTGGAGGTCGTTTTGGGACTTTTACCTTTTTTTTTTTTTGCCCCTGTCCCCATATATATGGTCACCCAAATAATATCACCACAACATTTTCCCGGCGATATTATTTACGGCGACCATATATATGGGGATATTATGACCTGATACCGAATACTTGAGGAAATAAACAGGGCCCCAAGTATAAAGGATAATGGGATTTAAAAATAAAAAAAAAAATGTTTGCTGAGGTTGGACAACTTCTTAAGCCATATTTACAAAATGACCGCCATGCCAGGCCATTGAAGGTACACTGGGGCAATGTCATGCATATGGTTAATGACCGGCTGGTGCGTGGCATTCCCGTGGCATCCTAGACTGCATGTGGCATATGACGGAAACACATGTACATGTAAGGCTGCACTTTACCTTATGCATGGTAAATATCTCAGCTGTATGGGTAGGTAGCTCAGCAGGAAAGTGCTTGCGCCTCTCACATGGTTGCAAGTTTGAATCCTGCAGCGCGGTGGGCTTTGACTTTCATCATTTCAGGGGTGATGAGTTGGGTACTATGACAGGTGGGGGGAATCTGGCATGAGGCGTATAAGAACACATGTGGTGCCATGCCCCTGAGGCATTAACTTTAGTTGGGTGATATTACAGAGGCATCTGAGGAGCCCCCGGGCCCGGGCATATGACAGCAGCAACTGAACCTATGGGGGCTGCACCCTGCATCTGCAGACCATACCATGCTCGGGTGAACAGCTGGTTTAGTCTACTGCAGCGTGACAATGACGCAATATCCCCAGGGCAACACATACACCACACAGTCCAGAAGAGTAATACACTGGCACAGTGTTTCTGTTTACATGTCAGTCCTGAACCGCCTGTCTGCATGTTTCAGACATGAACCGTATTTGCTAGCCTGCTGTACCTCGACACAGTTCAGTTATGTGTAGGGTAGGAAGTGTGTCTTGTTGTGCAGAGTTAAACAGTTTTCCAATGTGCTGATCAGATCTGTACAGCACTTCTGACTGCGTCCAAGACCTGGGCAGTGTTTCTGAGGGACTATTTGACCCAATTGTTGGGTGTGTGTATGGATCCGGCCTCCCATTGGTGGTTAACTCAGAATGAAATCTGGACAAAGAGGATAGATTTTAAACTCTTGCTGGAAATGTTTGTCAGGATAATGTGGACTCACAAAGTTCTTATGGCCCCTCCCCCGCCCCCCAAGTACCTTTAAACTGAATAGCTCCTCTTCCAGCGCTCTGCGTCTGAGCCGCTTTCTACAGCGCTTTAATGTACTTGTGTCATTATTCTCCTAGCGCCGAGCTTCAGCGCTTCTCTAATATGTGAGTGGACTTCTAGGAGCTTTCTGCCCGATTCCTATCGATCAATTACTCCTTCAGCTCATCATTGCGAGCTCTAGCCCGCCTTTTCCTGATGCTTACATTCCCGGCTTTCTTCGTCCTTATTGCATGTCTGAGCATGCCTTATTCTCAATGTCACCATTCACGCTAAACCCCAGTATGGCTTAGGATCAGCATGTATGAGATTTACAGAGCTCAAACCTAGCAGGGAGGCACCGGAACACCGGCCATTTGCGGCGTCTCTCCTGCCCGGCCCGCGGCCTGCATACCGAAGGCTTGTGTTTCCCACTTTCTAGGGGAGTTGAGGTTGACTTTGGGGTTACTCGTCTCCTTCTCCCCAGTTCACTGCCTTGGAAACCAGTCTTTAGTCTCCTCTTCCAGTGAGGGCTTGCACTCTCCCTCACATGCACTCAGCTCTCAGACCCATGCTCCACTCATCCATGTGGCCTCTGCTCTTTAGGGGGTTGGTATCAGAAGCTGTTAGTACACGCGTGATCACGGGTTCTGCTCCTTGTCGGTCCGGCAGGTCTGTCCGTCCTAGTCACACCCACCTTCCTTTCCTCTATTTTATGCTCGGGGGTCTGTGGGAGGAGAGGAAGGGGACATAGTCAGGTGTGGTGTGTATCAGTCAATAACAGTGTCTGTGTAAGCAGTGGACCTGACCAGTGCTTTCCGGTGAGGGTGGAGTATTAAAAAAAAAAGATACTTCTGCATACATCAAGATTTTATTTTTTCAAGGTCTTATTTGCCAATGTTGCAGTTTAAGATCATAACTCGTACATCAACCCTGTAAAAGGTAGTTCATGTATTGAGAAGCCCTCAATGTCGCCCCCCCCCCCCCAGTCCTCCGCGCCCCACAGCACTTCTGTCTGTCTCTCTGGTTGAGCTCTGTCTTCCCTGGGCTACTCTTCTGCTTTCACACTCTGCAAACCTCTCATTCAGTTTCTTTTATCCAGAATTTGCCAACACAACCTTTCCGGGACTATTGGCTTCCTTGGAAGGACCGGTTCCTTCTTTGGTAGATGGGGTCATTCTTGGGAAAGTGGTGGAGTTCGCTCCTCGTATCTTCCAGGTAGGAGCAGCTCCTGGGAATGTTTCATCCCTGTCAGGCCTCCTCCTCTCGAATATCCTACGCACTCAAAGCGATTAAGTATTGCGTCCCGCCTGTTTCCAGCACCTCATCCAGCCGGTGTCTGGCTTAACCTCCCAGGCCTTCCTAGGGCAAGTGCTTTTCTCAACAAGTTAGCACCTCATTTTGGCTTCTCGGCACTACCTTGAGTTCCTCATTTTACCCATGATCTTGCAGGTGGGAAGTATTTCTCTTGTGTTCTCCGGCTCTCTTATTGTGGCGGCTGCTGACTTTGCTTGCTCCACTTCCCGTGTGCTAAAGCTCAGCCGGGCTTTGCCGCATGCGGTAAGCATTTGGATTGCCTCCTCCAGCATTAAGTGCTGGCTTTGCCTTGCTCTTCTCATTCATATGGCAAGTGTGTGCCTCGTCTCTCTTGACCCTCTTCTCAGCACCTTGTACGTCAACTGCTTATTATCTCTATTGCACCCCTCGCAGGTGTTTTAACCTTCTTGGCTTCTCAACACCTTCAGTGGTAAGGGATCCTTTTGCTCATTGAGCGCCTCTGGAGATAACTGCTTGCTTCTGCTTCTCGAGTCCTCCTGCGGCAGGCAAGTGCGTGTCTCTTAATCAGCCTCCTGGTTCAAGCACTCCGCCTGGCTTTTCTGCCAATTTTGGGTCAAGTGCTAACCTTGCCTCTTCAACACCTGCTGCTTCCAGTGCTCTTCTCAGCATGCCCTGCTCGGAGTCCTCATCGCCAGTATGCATCGCCTGTGATGACTCAACTTTCGGTTTCCAGCAATAATAATGCCAGACAGGGGTCAGTGAGGCCACTTGTGTGTGCCTTTGCTCCTCCGTTCCATGTCATTCTGGAGTTTCTATTGGTTCCCATCACCGTACCTTGTGTCGCAATGTCATGGACCCTTGCCTCCAGGCTTCTACCCGTGAGCGTCACGGGGGGGACCGGTGAAAGCATAAAAGAGCCATCTGCCATCTTAGTTTCATTGCTTGCCAGATCGCATTTCCAAACCAGGGTAGGCTCTCCTGCCTGCTCCTACTTGCATGCACGCTCACTGCTCTGCACGAAGCCATCCTCGATGCATTACGCAACTCAAAGTTCCCAACTTCCAGGTAACTCTTTCTCTTGAGCAGAGGTTCCACCTGTTCTTCCATAGTTGGCGTCATTCCATCGGGATTCTCCATTTTAGCGCAAAGAGGCCGGTTTCACATTTTGAGAAACCTGTCCCCAGAATAAGGGGTTGCTTTCCAGAGCATGATTTCATTTTGAGCCTCAAGACCAGTGTTGCCTTCGACTGAACGTTGCAATCTCCATGTCGACAGGTAGTACCAAGTCAGGAGGTCAGGCACGAGACTCTGTGCAGTTTGCCAACTTCCAGACTCCAGAAGAGCTTGTGTTTGATAACAACCCACCTTAACCTGGATTCTATATTTTGCAGCTCTCTGGGGTTTTAATTTTGCATTCTGTTCCCCTCTTCAATTTTCTCTTTCAAGCCAACTGTGAGGATAGAAACAATTTCCTCTGCATCAGGTCCAGAATATCTGCTTTCCTGCATTCAGAATGCAAACTGCATGCACATTTTCCCAGTAACATGCCATATCTTTAGACATTTCAAACAATATTTTTGTCTACAGTGAGATGATCACTGTATGTGTCCCTTCCTTTTTAGATGGCCTGTAGCTTGGCCTGTAGCTTGTTCTGTTGATGTCCTAATCTTTTGGTACACATTTTCTAACACGTGGTCCCCATTGATCTAAACCCTTCATGAGGGCCACCATGCCCCCACAGGAGTTTTCCAGTCATTAGAAAGACCCTTCTATTGCCAGCCCTTGGTAAGATGCCTCCACTTCAATGCTTTCTTCCTAAGCCAAACAGGGATGTCCTCTGAGCCATCTTTGAATGGTAGGCGGGTAACTGATCAATATATTGTTCCATAATAATATTATTCATAACTCCCTGCAAGTTCCTAATCGGCTCTGGTCACCATTTAGAAGTGGGATTCCTCTCCGGACAGAAGCAACTTCAATTACCGATGTTTCTGTACATCGACCTCTTGATCAAACCTCAGTCTCTGAATACCATTATGCGGTGTGTTGTGCATTGGATTTGCAGCCTGACATGCCTGTTGTATATCGACTTTAAGTAATGTTGCTGTATAGTGTCTCCATCTTTCTGTGGACTAGACCAGAACTCAAGCAATCCTCTCAGTCTGTAAGAATCCAGCAACTGTGGGTCATGTCCAGGCTGGGACTACAAGAAAGGGCAGTTGGACCAAGACCGCGTGCCATTCCCCTTCTGTTGCGACCAATCCGTCACCATAGCGCCTAACTCTTCTGTTGGCTCTACACGACACCATCTGGCTCTGCGGTTGTATTCTGTATCATTCCAATTTTCTGCAGCTGTTGTTGACAATGAGCCAGGCTCTTCAACAAGGCCTCCAAGGCTGTGCATTGTTTTGCTTGTTCCTTCCTTGAAGAAATACATTTACATCGAGCCGTTTTTAATGTGGAAATGAACACAAGAATGTCGATGAGAATCCTTTTCTAGAGTCTATAAAAGTCATGTGTTAAATTTTCCGGTGCATCGGCCGGGAGCAGCACAATGCATCAAGCCCTGGGAAACCCACTTGAATACCCATCTGTGGTGGCATGTTTCACAAAAACACTTCATGCATAAATATTGTGGGTACCTTTGGCATTTCCTTGCCATTCGTTCCGATCAATATCGAACCACCTCCGAAACATTCTTCATCCATTGGGAAAGTCTTTCAAGGGAGAGCTATTCCTTCAGGAGTTCTCCATTTAGTCCCATCCCTCCTATTCCCGCCAGTATCTTCCGTCTGTCCCTTCCGAACCTCTTCTTCTGTGTCTTGTTTTTCCTCGGGTGCTCTTCTTGCTTCACGCTCTTTAATTCTAATATCACAGATTGGCCAACACAAGGCTTCCCGGGTTTATTAATATCGTACATTTTCCAAAGGAAAGACTTGCTCCTATTTTGGTAGCTGGGGTCATTCTTGGAAAGGGGGCTGGGTACGCCCCTCATGCCTCCAATGTATGAGGGGGTCTTTTTCCCCAGGCAGGCCAGTGGCCACTTCCGCGTGAATAGTACTCTTAAGCCTTCACGTATGCCTTCCCTACCGTTTTAAATCACCTTATACAGCAAGGGTTATTAAAGAGCTTTCCAACACATCATCAAGCCAGTGTCCATCTTGTCATCCCAAAGCCGCCTGCGTCAAGGACTATACCCTCACCTCATTTTTCAAGCGCTCCTCTTGGCTTCTCGGCACTTCCTGGGGGAAACGTCCTTTTCAGGAAGTAAGTATTCCCCTTGCACCCTCCTCAAGTAGTAAACACCACTAGGCACTCTTCTTCCTCACATGGCAAGGATCTTCTGCAGCTCCAGTGTCACATGTTGTGCCTGTGTGACACCTTAAGGGGCAGGTGCCTTGCTCGACTCTCGAATCCCTTATATGCCAGGCACTGCCAGCATTAGCTTTGCTGGTTCAGCACCTCCAGTAGCATCTGTTCATCGCTTGCACCCCATGAGCCGCTTGGCTTTCCAACACCTCTGAGGGTAAAGCTTGCGTTATCGAGTGCACCTCGACTCAAGTGATTAATTCGGGTTCTTGACGCCTCGCGAGGGAACTTCTTGCCTCACCGATTCAGCCCATAATGGGTTATATACTTAGCTTGGCTTCTCTGCCCTTCTGGGGCAAGTGCTTGAATGTTGGTTCAGCACCTTCCAGTTTATGTGCTCTTCTCGGCATTGCTGCCCTTCTGGGGAAAGCACTTGCCTTCCACGTGATGGTCTTCTCAGCTTCGTAGCGCTTCTGGGGCAAGTGTTTGCCTTGTTGGTTCAGCACCTTCCAGCTTATGTGTTCTGCTTGGCATCTCTGCCCTTCTGGAGCAAGAGCTTGCCTTGTTGGTTCAGCACCTTCTAGGTGATGTGCTCTGCTTGGCATCTCTGCCCTTCTGGGGCAAGTGCTTGGCTTGTTGGTTCAGCACCTTCCAGCTTATGTGTTCTGCTTGGCATCTCTGGCCTTCTGGGGCAAGTGTTTGCCTTGTTGGTTCAGCACCTTCCAGCTTATGTGTTCTGCTTGGCATCTCTGGCCTTCTGGGGCAAGTGTTTGCCTTGTTGGTTCAGCACCTTCCAGCTTATGTGTTCTGCTTGGCATCTCTGGCCTTCTGGGGCAAGTGTTTGCCTTGTTGGTTCAGCACCTTCCATCTTATGTGTTCTGCTTGGCATCTCTGGCCTTCTGGGGCAAGTGTTTGCCTTGTTGGTTCAGCACCTTCCAGTTTATGTGTTCTGCTTGGCATCTCTTCCCTTCTGAGGCAAGTGTTTGCCTTGTTGGTTCAGCACCTTCCAGCTTATGTGTTCTGCTTGGCATCTCTGGCCTTCGGGGGCAAGTGTTTGCCTTGTTGGTTCAGCACCTTACAGCTAATGTGTTCTGCTTGGCATCTCTGGCCATCTGGGGCAAGTGTTTTCCTTGTTGGTTCAGCATGTTCCAGCCTATGTGTTCTGCTTGGCATCTCTGGCCTTCTGGGGCAAGTGTTTGCCCTGTTGGTTCAGCACCTTACAGCCTATGTGTTCTGCTTGGCATCTCTGGCCTTCTGGGGCAAGTGTTTGCCTTGTTGGTTCAGCACCTTACAGCCTATGTGTTCTGCTTGGCATCTATGCCCTTCTGAGGCAAGTGCTTGTCTTGTTGGTTCAGCACCTTCTAGGTGATGTGCTTTGCTTGGCATCTCTGCCCTTCGGAGGCAAGTGTTTGCCTTGTTGGTTCAGCACCTTCCAGTTTATGTGTTCTGCTTGGCATCTCTGGCCTTCTGGGGCAAGTGCTTGCCTTGTTGGTTCATCACCTTCCGGGTGATGTGCTCTACTCAGCTTCTGTGCACTTCTGGGGCAAGTGATTGCCTTGTTGGTTCAGCACCTTCTGGGTGATGTGTTCTGATCAGCTTCTGTGCACTTCTGGGGCAAGTGATTGCCTTGTTGGTTCAGCACCTTCCAGTTTATGTGTTCTGCTTGGCATCTCTGGCCTTCTGGGGCAAGTGATTGCCTTGTTGGTTCAGCACCTTCTGGGTGATGTGTTCTGATCAGCTTCCCTGCACTTTTGGGGTATGAGCGTGCCCTATGGCAATACATCTTCCGTGTGATGTGCTCTGCTCCGCTTCTCTGTACTTCTGGAGCAAAGTGCTTGCTCTCATTGGTTCATCTGTCCTTCTGGGGCAAGAGCTTGCCTTGTTGGTTCAGCACCTTGCGGGTGATGTACTTTGCTCAGCTTCTCTTCACTTCTGGGGTAATGTGCATGCTCTCCTCAGCTTCCCTGAACTTCTGGGGCAAGTGCTTGCTGTGATGAATCCTATGGATCCCTCACTGAAACCCTGCCTAAAGTCTCCTCCCAGGTGGCCAGGTGAAGGGAGATGCTTGGAAAGGATCACTTTGGAAGAGACAGGGACCAGGGTGGTGAGGAGATTCCGTGGGATGAGACACAATATTTTTTTTCTGACAGGAAGATTCTTCCCAATGTACCTAAATAGGTCATGGCTTATTGTCATTTGAATGGCTCTAAATCCCATATTAGATCTAAGGTTGAGAACCCTAGGGTGATAAAATCAGAGCAAACTATACCGAAAGAAAGATTGTTTTTGGTATCTCAAACTAAATACCGTCCTCAATCCCAAGGGTACAATGTGAAGGATTATGGAAATGTTGTCTTCACTGGACCAGCTTCCTCTGTTAAAGCTAATTCACACAGCCCCTCTATGAAAGACCTTAGGGGAATTAAGCAGCACAGAAGTGGAGCACCCTAACTTTGTTGGAAGAAACTACATGTCCCAGAATCCTAGAGGTACTTAGACTAATAAGAGGGCTGAAGAGGAATGCAGATTTACAAGTGAGGCAATTAAGCATACTAGCTATTGCAGTAGTGAGGCATTTAAGGCTAATTGCCCACACCTGAAGACAATTATTGAACCTGTAAGGCATGAAAACCCCCCTCAGGAAAGGAGAAGTAGAAGGAGCTGGAACGAGAGCTAGAAGGCTGGATGTAGCAGTAGAAGCAGGGCAGAAGCATGAGGCTGGACAATCACAAGTAAGTGGGAGCACATGAGGGATGCCAGAACATGGAATCAGCAGATTTTGCCTGCAAGTTCTGAGAGTGTCCTGTTCTCCCAAAATCTGAAGTACAGAGGCTGCACAGCAGACGACGTGCAAGAGACTAAGGTCAGAAGCAGGAGGTAAGCCGAGGGTCTCGGGAGGAAAAGGAACTCCCAAATCAAGTAGCCAGACTAAAGACACCTGTGAAGGAGAATGGCACGGGTCCCTAGCGAGCCAGAAGCAGTGGAAGTGGCAGAGGAAGTCGGAAAAGCAGTGCAACCCACAAAAACAGTGTCTATGAAGCCGGTGAGTGAAGCATAGCTTTCTAATACACTGCGCAAGCCTTGACGGTAACTGTAGCCAGCTCCTAAGTGACACGTGTATTGCTTTACGTGAGTGAAAGCTATTTGTTATATCTAAAGTCTTGTTATCAATAGAAATGTAACATTTGAGTATACCATGAAAGATCTAACAATCGTTTGAGAAGCTGAAGACATTGGAAAATATTGTTGAACTATTAAAAGACTGTTGCCATTTAAAGGAGTGGTTGGGCGTCCCTAATTAACAAGAGGAAACGCTCTCTAGACCATTACCGAATTCCTAACCTTGACAATATATGAGTTACAAGTTATAAAGTGTGAAAACTACATCAAAAGGAGGTTGGCTAATTTGATTAGATAGGAAGTAAGAACTTTATCCTTTGCCGTTACATAGGAAAACAATTCTCCATATCAACTTTAAACCTTGAAATCTACTTTAAAGAGAGGTTGTGTATGCCCAATTGTGTTTTCATCTGAAATACATAATCCTACACTGTATCCAGAAGTGACATTCTTTCCATTTCTAAGTAAAGAGTTTAAATTGTTGAAGAGAATAACAAGCAAGATCCAAGTTAAGAGGTGCCCCCTTTGAATAGTGAAACCCGCCTTTCCAAGAGGTAAACTGCCATCTAACCTGCACTGTGAAGTTGTTAAAAATTAAGTGGCCTAAAATACAAGTGTATCAGTATTACCTGAAGCTGAGAGAGTGGCACCAAGGGTTCTGGGTAATTACTTGGGCTGCAAGCTGGCAGAAAGGTCTGAGTAAAGCTTGGGAAGGGGAACTAATTACTTGTAAAGAATATCCTGAAGTGAACATAACCTGTAATGCCTAAGACTGTGGATGCCATGTCAAATTATATACGCACAATACTGTCTGATTATGAACAATTGGCCTAAGCGCGTTTGCATTTGTACTGAAAACTGTGTTTAAACAGACCTGAATAAAAATGACTTTGCCGCCATCTTAGAACCGTCTGCCATTTTGATTCTAACTCCTGCTTTCTGTCCTAAAATGTTAAACTGTGGTTTTGGGTGTTGCTGAGCAAAATGAACGTTGAACTATATCAACACTGAGGCTGCTGAGAGCAGCATGTTTGTCTTGTGCTAAGAAACCTTGGAGCCAACGTGAACCTCAATTCAAGTGTCTGCACCAATAGCTTCATCCTTATACAAACACTGGAACTGAATGTTGGACAACTAGAACTATGTGCCTTTGCAGAAACCCATTGAATTTGTTTCTTGAAACTGGACTTACTTTAAGCTGGGGAACCAACATGACCAGACAGAACAAAGTTGTTACCATTGTATTTTGTAGCCTGGAAAACATTTGCAGTCAATATTGTTGTATTTGTCATGTGAACTGGGCATGAACCCTTGTGGGATATTAACTTGGAGAAGGGCTGGATGATGTGGCCGAGACCGTGTATAAATAATGCATGCTTCGTGATGTCCAGCTCTCTCTTCCCTCACGGTGTCTTCTGGTACACACTGTGAGGTGCTTGAGAGCCAGATAGCTATCTGTACTTTGATTAAAAAGTATACTTGTAACTCTGAACTTGTGATTGGCATGTTTCATTTTGGTGGTACTAAGCCTCAATATTTCCTTTGGTCTTTCAGCCAGAGAAGCTTAAGTCTCATGGGCAGAACAAAGTTGACATTGTGGCAGATAGACAGGAGAGGCAAAGAAGATGCCCCTTTCAAGAAAGTAATTAAAAAGAAGAGTGCCTTCCCCAGTTGAAGAGGTTGAAGAGTCTTTGCCAAAACCTGCCCAGCAATTCAAAGGTATTGAGCAGTGGTAGTAGTGCTTAAACTGTGGTGGCATACTAAGTTGTCAGTGGATGTAACATGTAAGTGGTCTGAAGCAGTAACATACTGTGGGAAAAGGTGACTGTTCTCATAGCACCACCAGTAGATGTATGGTTGTTGAAGTACAAGCAGCCACATACAGAAATCATCCTGATAAATATACCAATGTTAGGTTGTAACTAAATAAGTCCTAAAGAATTGCGTATTATTGGCATTGGGGAACATTACACTGGATATTACATCCAGGAACAACGATTTTTTACCAGTTGATTTTTGTTTGATTGACTTTTCCTTGACTTGGAACTATCAAGAGCTGGTTCAAAACCTTTCTTTGACTTTGATGAACATTTTGGAGTTGACTTTGAATCCTGGGTAAGAGACCTTACCCAGGCCAGCAGAAGGTCATTCAGATATTGAAATATTATTGCATTGCCATATGTTTTCTTTGTATGTATTTTGTTTAGTGTGAGGGCCAGTTATCCTATGCTAGAGAAAGTCCCCTTAGCTTTTAGACTAGGCAGGGAATTCCTTTGTAGAGCAGGGCAAGCCAGGCAATTTTCCTATATATTCCTATATATTTTATTGAACAAAATGTCATATTTTGACAAATGTACAAGCAGTTGTCCACCTCGCATTACTGACCCCTCACATTGCCTTGTTGGTGCAGCACCTTCGGGTGATGTGCTCTGCTCGGCTTCTCTGCACTTCTGGGGTTGAGTGCTTGCCTTGCTCTTTCATCATCTCCATGCCCCAGTGCTATTCTCTGTTCCTCTACTCCTGATGATTCAATTATTAGTCATTGCTGATTGCCAGCATTACTTGTATGCTCTTGTGTACACGTGTCTATATAATGCTGGAGTTTCTATAGGTTGTCGCCATCTTCGCTTCTGTTATATCAGCCTTGATGCCGACAGCTCTGCCTCTTCCTGTCTGTAACGAGGGTGCCACTCTATGGCTCATCTCCTGCCCCCACATGCATGGATGGCAATGCATTTCTCTTATTGCAGACTTCTCTAATAGCTGGGTTGCCACTGTTTTATGTAACATTTCAGCTCTTTAGCCCAGGTATGCTAACCCTCCAGATAGCGTCATGGGGCCTCACATGGGTTCATCAAGAGTTCATTAAGAGTATGCACTGGACTGGATCAGTATTTCTGTGAATGTATAGGAACTCAACAGTGTTCATGAGTTGAATTTGAGCAGTGTTTCTGTCTACCTACGGGACCTGAATGCTGTTTGTGTGCTGTGAAGGCATCATGAAGCAAGACACAAACAACAGATTCCCTTTCTTGACAAAAGGCACTTTATTTTTATATGTCAGGATGGATTAAGGCCTAACGTAGCCTGTTCTAAGGTGGTATTTCCCTACCTAAAGAAACTAAGGCTAGTCTGTGTCATTAAGTTCAACTCAAAGTCTGTCTGTGTCCAAAACCCATACTTGTCCCCACAACTATAAATATGCAATGTGTAGGGATGTCAGCACCAAAAGAAATCGTATTAAAAAATAAAGTTCTGAGCTTCTCCCAGCACTGGCTTATTTTAGCTTCCTCTTGCCCAAGTTCAAATAGTTCCAAAATCAAAAGACTCTGGGTTCCCTTACCTAAGTGTGATATCGTTCCAGGATATCTCTGAGTTCCCTTCCTCAAGGTCAACACACTTCCAGAATACCTTGGGGTTCCCTTCCCCCCAAGCTCAACACAGTTCCAGAATACCTTGGGGTTCCCTTCCCCCCAAGCTCAACACACTTCCAGAATACCTTGGGGTTTCCTTCCTCCCAAGGTCACACAGTTCCAGAACACCTCAGGGTTCCCTTCCCCAAGGTTAATACAGTGTGCAGAACTATAATTCTCTTAATTCTTTTACACTTATTCTTGTTATGAGTCAGTATATGTTTCATTTATGCACAAAAGCAGCTCTTTTCCAGTACCTATAATGTTGTGTAGGTCCAAAAACCTTTTAATCAATAAACTCACTAAAGCTTTGATAAGTGATACTTGCTCCATTGTCATCAATCTGTACCACAAAACAGGTGCTACTACTGAGCATGAAGAATCTACAAAAGGCCCAAAAAAGGTTACACAATATGCAACTGTTTGTGGGCACTCCATAACCAAATGGTGAAGGGTTTCTGGGACATCAGATTTACAAAGCCTGCAATCACAGAGTTCCTTGTGAATCTTCAGTCATGGACCAATTATATCCAAGGTTGGTAAGCAATATCATCTAAATTGTAGATACCCTGTACGGTATTTTCGTGCTGGAAATTTCTTCAGATACAGTTTACCGACTTTCGTTGGGATATAGAAGATTGCTTTATTACAATATATCTTTATCCTATTAAAATCTTCCATATCTGTCAACTTGTCCCAACGTTTTATCTTTCTTTTCATACCATCATGTTACTCCGAAATTGCGATCTCTGTGATTTCCATAAACTGTATACACCGACTCTTAAACTCACATAAGAATTAATTTCCTCCTTTCTCCAACATTGCACCTAAATATGAACCTAAGTTTGGCTGTGTCATACTCAATACTTTCTTATACGCAAACAAGCTTTTCTTTAAATAGTGGGCACACCACGATTGCAACCCTAATTCCAGGCGTATGATACCAATGGTTGTTGATCTAGGTTGACCCAATACTGCTATCAAGATTGTGCCTTCGAAGTTGTCTAGATATGTCCTAGAACTCAGCTTCATCAGTTCTACCCCATAAAGTACCATAGCTGAAGTTTTACAACAATGGAATTCTGTAGGTGGTATTAATGAGTAGGCACATAGCTTGCTTTTTTATTCTCTTCAACAAAGTGATACATGCTTGCACTTTTGTCTCCATATTCGATTTCTGAATTCATAACGTATCTACCAATTAAAAAGCAAAGACTAGATATTTAAATGTCTTAACCTCCGTCACTTTGTATTATTTATGGGCCAAATGTAATACTTCTTGTTCCATTTCTTACTAACTGTGCCTATAAAGGATTTAGCGGAATTAATCGTTAGCTTGTTATCTCTCAGGTAGGAAGCCCCACCATTCAACGATCTCTGCAAACCCACAGGCATAAAATCTAATAAGATTAAAACATCCACAGAAGTGATGCAATTCGTTTTTAGGCCTCAGCATTTGGGGGATACCCTCCCCAGCTTGTGCTGGTTTCCCATAGATTGGTCAAGAATACATTAAACAGTGTGAGGGTGATGACACAACTTTGACGCACTCCCTTCATCAGCGGTATCTCCCTGGACAGAGACCCTTCTCTGTTCAATCTCACCTTACCCACATTATTAGAGTACAACATTTCTAACATATTTAATAGTCCCACATCAATTTTCCATGATCTCAATTTCCTACACAGCAACCTTATATGGACATTGTCGAATGCAGAGATAATATTGCGTCCTGCTACATACAATGTCCTCCCCCTATTAGCAAATGCTTATGCCATACATGATGTTAAAGTCAAACCACTAGTGAGCTTTCCAGTGCCCTTTCTGTAAAGGGCTAAATATGTGTGTTCCTTCAGCCAATTTAATTAAGCCCTGTAGTAAAAGAGAAGCTAGAATCTTAGAAGACATACACAACAAAGAAATTGGACGGTAACTACTCGGGTCTTCTCTTTTTCCCAGTCTTGAAAACTGGTATGAATATCGAGTTAAGGTCTCTGTTTCTATTATTTGGATGAACAGTTTCTGTAAAACGTCTGCCTATACTGCTTGATTGTTTTTCAACAGGCAATTGGTCATCCCATCTATGCCACAAGACCTGAACTCGTTAAGTTTTGATATAGTTATGTAATATCCTTCACATCAAAATTCCAGGCTATACAAGACTTTCTGGTCCTCTCCCCTGTTATCGCTGATTCGGCCCTTCATTACCATACTTCTTCAAAAAATATTCTACCAATAAGCTCTCTGAAATGCACAAGTTCTGACTCTCTATTAGAGCCACATTCATATGATTAAGTTTCCACCATATTGATCTCACATCTTTCTTTACTATACTCATGAACACGTCTTGGTCATCCTTTATGTATTTTTGCAATTCGTAATCGTTCAACCAACGTTTGTATTCTGATCTAAATCTTTGAATCATATGTCTTTTCTCCCCTATTCTTTAGCCTTTAATTTTTGTATACTTCTGACATTAGACTTCAATTTGCTTTATTATGATTCATCTCCTTATTGAAATATTCTACATTGTCCTTTACAAACACCTGTGTCTCCCAACATCTGTGTGTCAGGCATTGATTTTTTTAATGTTTTGGTTTTCGTAAAATTCTCTAAACACTAATGCTATGGTTTTTTTTCCTTTTCACTTAAATTTCTCCACCATTTCCCGATTCTAGTATTCACCTTGGCCATGTTCTTGCCAAATTGAAGGACTCTATTCTTGGAGGTACTTACAACTAAGTTATGGCACTTAGACTTTACTATTTCCTTTCTTTGACCTGTAACAAAAGTGTGTACCAGCATGTCATGGTCGCTTAACTTCGTTTTAATCACATTACATTATTTTATATTTTTATTAGAGCCATATAGATAAAGTCAAGTGTCGACTCTGAGGAGTGGCCACGCCACGTTGGTATCAACTCTGTACAAGACACAAACAGGGAATCAGTTGGATAAAATCCAATCTTGCCAAAAAAGCCCTCATTTGGCTCTGTCTTTGACCCTTTTATCCTGTTTCACCCTAAAGCCACTTTGTACTCCCCTGCGTTTGTCCGATTCTTTATTTCTAATTTAGGACATGAACTATTGAGATCACTGCCTAAAATAATCATCCCACCTTTCGTAAAGTTATGTGTGTTCAGTTGTTCAAGATGTTTTCTATTTCATTCATGACCTCGTCAATGTCAGCTCATATTGGATTAAAATAAATATTTATCATAAGTGAATGTACCTCTTTTACCTGTATCACATCCATCATTTTAATCACTAAAATAGCTTCAGACTGTGCATACATTTTTCCACTGCTCTGCCTTTCTTGTTTTTAAAAGCTGACATTAACCCTCCAAAAGGTCAACCTCTGCGCCCTTCTGTCGCACTTTTAATGTTAAGTCTATACCCATCTATTACCGGTGTCATAGTCAACCAAGTTTCCTAAATCCATATCATGTCATACTTTGAGAGCTTGGCCCTAAAACTAATGTTTTAAAAAACTCCTAGGACTACGAGAGTTCCTGCATAGGACCTCACATTCCTCTACTCTTGAATCCTGGTCTAATATCTTTAGTTGTGTTAAGAGAGGTTGGCAATTATCGCCAGTTTTCTGGAAGTTTGTCAAAACTGACCTGCCGCCGACCCTCCCGAGTCACTGAACATGTTATGTTAATTTTGTTACATTCCATACCAGATACCTTTTATTTGTGTTTTCTATTGTAATGCTCAGGGGGGGCGTGATACATCTCATAACCTCTAATGAGTAATTCCTCCTGTCTTTCATAAACCAGTGTCTCAATACATTTGGAATTGATATATACAGCGCATTTCCCCAACTTCTGTTTGTTAAAATGATGTGCAAATTGGATATCTTAGGACGCTATAGGTTTCAGGTCTTGAATCATGGACAATACTGACAATGACTTAGTTCTGTTCTATGGTACGCCATTCTCTTCTTCAAACACGGACTAAGCGATCAATGGTCTAGGAGTACTATCCAAACTTGTTCACTCTTTTTTTTTTTCTGTCCTACACATTCTGATGTTTCAACATTTGTGCAAATCCCCTTTTGGCAACAGAATGGTTTTACTGTCGCTCACATTTGACGACTCCCTCTTTAACAATCCTCCTTCATCGACTTTGTACACCTGTTTCCGACTTTCCTTTATTTTCCTATCTTGTCAAGGTTTTGGCGTGGTTCCTCTCCTTATGTACAGCAATACCTTCATTTTGTGAGCGGATTGTAAGTCCATCCCCACTACCTCTTATTCTGAACCCTAAATGAGATCCGGATGCATTCAGGGAGTTATCAATTACTATAATATTGCTGTACTGCCTTTTCTTTGCCTTGTTCCGAATCTTACTGGTATCATTAAGGTCTATCATAGTCGATGCACTGAGGATAATTTTTAGAAACTTTGTTCTGTACGTGCCTCACTCCTTTACAGAGCTTGGTCTTCTTAGTCAACGGTTCGCTTGACCTTTTTATTTCGCACCCCAACTGCGCTTTTACTATCTTACAACATTCTGGGGCAGTATTAGATGTTACAGTATCTTTATTCATGTGATCTCCAGAAAACAGAATGAACACTTCAAATGGCTATACTTTTTCTCTGCTGCTGGTAAAATCATTTCGAAATACAGAATCATTTTACTGCTCTAAGAGTGTTAGAATTTTCTCTGACTTCAGCTACTACTATGGCATACAATCGAATAAATGATATGATTGGTTATTTGTAATGTGCTTAATAACCAGAGGTTTCTAAGGCGGACCCGGGGATCCAACCTGTGTTGCTCAGTGTTGTCTTGCTTCCAAAACGAGCAAGTTGCCCCTGAGCTATCCTCCCGAGACAGTAAATGACTGTGACACAAGATTTAATGTCACTAGCGGACAGTAGCCGCTTCCAAGGACCTCCTCCTTTCCAATGCTTGTGTTATGTGCAAGTGCTGGTAAACCTTCTCTACTACAAGCTTTTCCAAACGTTCCAGTTCCTCTGATGGAATGACTGTCTAGCTCGTTTCGTTCAAACCTTCTTTTGTCGCCACCTTCTTCGGACGAATCAAACATTCTGGCAGAAACGCTCAACCTTGCTGTAGAGGTAGGTAATGCTTCTAAGGCTATAATCTCTTCTTCTAGACTAACACATATCTCTTTCAAAGGAATACCAGCGCGTCTTTTGGCTTCTTGAAGTACTGATCCTGAGATTTCAATGCCCTCTATAGCCACAGTATCCAAGCCCATCATTGTTGAGTCTGAATTAGATTGACCTGTCTTTTCTACTTTGCTGTATGTTTTAGGCACAGTCGTTGGAAAAAATGCTGTAATTTTTCCTTGTTTGTCAGATTTTGTTTTTTGCTTTTTTTACTCGTAGGTTTTGTTGGACTTCCTCATTTGACGGTGTATGATCTGCACGCCTCAAATTGTAACATTTAGCCTTGCTGCATGTCATTTTCAAACTTACACTGAATACTCGATAACTTGCTCATAATTCATGATTCCTTCATTCGGGTGCGAGACCCCATTCTCCCAAGGCTTAGTATGCAAACGTTAAGTGTCGAGACCCGCCAGCCACTGGAGCTCCCGGGCACATTCTTTCTGCGCCTCACACTCACTCGGTCGTGTCTGCTCCTCCGGGCATCTTCTTCCGGTTCTCTGTCTTTCTCTTCGCTGTCAGATACATGCCGGGAACTCCAGCGAGCAGCGCTAGCTGTCGGGAAACCTTCTCGCAGCGTTTGGGAGGTTTCTGTGTTCCCCAGCTCCAACTGGGAAGATGCGGCTCAGGTAATTACTGGGGCTCTGGTCGGCTCACGGCCCGCGGCACCTCTCTCTCCCTCAACACACAGCGTCCTCTCTGCCGGTCCTGCTCCAGTCTGCTCCTCGCCTAGTAGCTACCATCTTCTCTCCAGGTAGGCTGCTTGAGCCTCCTTTTATACACCTGTGGCCTTTCAATAGGCTGCAGGTGTGAGCAGAATGCCTCAACATAATTAAATGGACATGGCTGACCATGCATAGGCATCTTCCTCGTCTCAGTACAATAATGGTGAAATTGACCAGCAGTGTTTATTATTCCTAGTCGCCTCTTCCTCGTCCCAATATTAAAGGCACATGATTGTGGGACATGATGCATGTGTGGAAGGGAAAGGGATTCAGCGATATGGGGTATTCCTTCTAGGTTTTTACTTTCTGGTTTGGCATATGCATGTGGTGTCTGGGAACCAACATATGTGTTTTGAAGGGGTTTTTTTCTGGCCCATATAGAGAGATGTCCTTCAAGAGGTTCTCTTTTTAGACCTCTTATTATGTATTTCCACTGGTTATTCTGAAAGGAAGGCAAGGGGGTCTGTTGACAGGACCCTATAAAATCTTCCAGGATTGAAGGTTCATTACGGAAAGGGAAAGGGAAGTACTGTGTCTCGCCTAAGGGCATCCTCCCTCCATTCCCCAAATCTCCTCCCCCCAGGTGATCCTCTCTCGCATATCCACCCCCAGGATCGGGATCCAAAAGCGATGGGCTTTCACAGGCCACCTGAGTAGAGGAAGTTGGGGAAAAGGAAATGAGGACGCCCTGAGGTTTCTCACAGTGCATAACATGAGAAGGGTTCTTCATACCCATCACTACTCCAGAACATAAATCCTGTCAACTTGGAACAAAATCTGAATTTTAAAATAAATAGCAAAATCCACGTTTATGTATGCCATAAATGAAAAGAGCAGGAGCTCTGCATGCAGGCTCTCGACACAGATGCTGGGACATGTGATGTGAGCTGCCACTAAGACTGCACTGTCTGTAGATGCATTCAGTGGAGGAGGGTGTAGTGCCACAGTCTGGGTGGGCCAACATACAGACTCCTGAACTGAAAAATGTCTGCAGTAATAAGGAATGGAAGCAAACACACACATTGAGAGCGTACAATGGCTACAAGAATTGGCATTATTAAAAGATATATGGCAAAGCAAGGAACTGCATGAGATGACCCTGAAGATGAAGAGGTGAGGGCGCAGATGAAGGAAAGGCTCTATGCGAGGAGAAGAAAGTCAGTGCAGGAGGGGTCCATGCCAACAGACGGTGCACATCATCAGAACTCTGTCTATCGGAAGGGGGGGTGTGAATGAGTTATGGGAAGGGGCCACAAGGGAGGCATTATGATCAGAAGAAATAAGGAACACATTGCCATGCCTGTGCATTAAGGATGGGTGTCAAAAAGGGATTCTGGGAAAAAAGGGGCCATGGCCAGATAAATAGACCTCAAAAGAAACAAAGGCAAGAGTCTGAGGAAAACACATAGTATGAAAAGGGGGCAATAGAAATGCAAGGGTGATGATGGCATGAGCCAGCCCTAAATCATGGCAGTGAGAGGGGTGTGTGAGGAAGTGCTACGCATGAGTGGATTAGATGTGTTAACCCACACAAGCCAGCACATAATGGCGGTGACAGATGCATAGGCACTGTGGAAGAGTGCATCCACAGGAGCCAGCACACAATGGCAGCGACAGATGCACAAGGGTAGGCACTGTGGAAGAGTGCATCCACAGAAGCCAGCACACAATGGAAGTGACCGATGCATAGGGACTGTGGAAGAGAGCATCCACAGCAGCCAGCACACAATAGCAGTGGCAGATGCACAAGGGTGGAGCCAGCACACAATGGCAGTGACAGATGCATAGGCACTGTGGAAGAGTGCATCCACAGGAGCCAGCACATAATGGCAGTGACAGATGCACAAGGGTAGGCACTGTGGAAGAGTGCACCCACACAAGCCAGCACATAATGACAGTGACGGATGCACAGGGTAGGCACTGTGGAAGAGTGCATCCACAGGAGCCAGCACACAATGGCAGTGACAGATGCATAGGCACTATGGAAGAGTGCATCCACAAGGGCCAGCACACAATGGCGGTGACAGATGCATAGGCACTGTGGAAGAGTGCATCCACAGGAGCCAGCACACAATGGCAGCGACAGATGCACAAGGGTAGGCACTGTGGAAGAGTGCATCCACAGAAGCCAGCACACAATGGAAGTGACCGATGCATAGGGACTGTGGAAGAGAGCATCCACAGCAGCCAGCACACAATAGCAGTGGCAGATGCACAAGGGTGGAGCCAGCACACAATGGCAGTGACAGATGCATAGGCACTGTGGAAGAGTGCATCCACAGGAGCCAGCACATAATGGCAGTGACAGATGCACAAGGGTAGGCACAGTGGAAGAGTGCATCCACAGGAGCCAGGACATAATGGCAGTGACAGATGCATAGGCACTGTGGAAGAGTGCATCCACAGGAGCCAGCACACAATGGCAGTGACAGACGCATAGGCACTGTGGAAGAGAGCATCCACAGGAGCCAGCACACAATCATGGTAATGAGAGGTGTGTGTGAGGAAGTGCTACGCATGAGTGGATCGGATGTGTAAACCCACGCAAGCCAGCACATAAAGGCAGTGACAGATACACAAGGGTAGGCAGTGTGGAAGAGGTCTTCCGCAGGAGCCAGCACACAATAGCAGTGACAAATGCATAGGCACTGTGGAAGAGTGCATCCACAGGAGCCAGCACACCATGGCAGTGACAGATGCACAAGGGTAGGCACTGTGGAAGAGTGCATCCACAGGAGCCAGCACACAATGGCAGTGACAGACGCATAGGCACTGTGGAAGAGTGCATCCACAGGATCCAGCACACAATGGCAGTGGCAGATGCATAGGCACTGTAGAAGAGTGCATCCACAGGAGCCAGCACACAATGGCAGTGACAGATGCACAAGGGTAGGCACAGTGGAAGAGTGCATCCACAGAAGCCAGCACACAATGGCAGCGACAGATGCACAAGGGTAGGCACTGTGGAAGAGTGCATCCACAGAAGCCAGCACACAATGGAAGTGACCGATGCATAGGGACTGTGGAAGAGAGCATCCACAGCAGCCAGCACACAATAGCAGTGGCAGATGCACAAGGGTGGAGCCAGCACACAATGGCAGTGACAGATGCATAGGCACTGTGGAAGAGTGCATCCACGGGAGCCAGCACATAATGGCAGTGACAGATGCACAAGGGTAGGCACAGTGGAAGAGTGCATCCACAAGAGCCAGGACATAATGGCAGTGACAGATGCATAGGCACTGTGGAAGAGTGCATCCACAGGAGCCAGCACACAATGGCAGTGACAGACGCATAGGCACTGTGGAAGAGAGCATCCACAGGAGCCAGCACACAATCATGGTAATGAGAGGTGTGTGTGAGGAAGTGCTACGCATGAGTGGATTGGATGTGTAAACCCACGCAAGCCAGCACATAAAGGCAGTGACAGATACACAAGGGTAGGCAGTGTGGAAGAGGTCTTCCGCAGGAGCCAGCACACAATAGCAGTGACAAATGCATAGGCACTGTGGAAGAGTGCATCCACAGGAGCCAGCACACCATGGCAGTGACAGATGCACAAGGGTAGGCACTGTGGAAGAGTGCATCCACAGGAGCCAGCACACAATGGCAGTGACAGACGCATAGGCACTGTGGAAGAGTGCATCCACAGGATCCAGCACACAATGGCAGTGACAGATGCATAGGCACTGTAGAAGAGTGCATCCACAGGAGCCAGCACACAATGGCAGTGACAGATGCACAAGGGTAGGCACAGTGGAAGAGTGCATTCACAGAAGCCAGCACACAATGGCAGTGACAGATGCACAAGGGGATCGGATGTGGAAGAGAGCATCCACAGAAGCCAGCACACAATGGAAGTGACCGATGCATAGGCACTGTGGAAGAGTGCATCCACAGGAGCCAGCACACAATGGCAGTGACAGATGCACAAGGGTAGGCACTGTGGAAGAGTGCATCCACAGGAGCCAGCACTAAATCATGGCAGTGAGAGGGGTGTGTGAGGAAGTGCTACGCATGAGTGGATCGGATGTGTAAACCCACGCAAGCCAGCACATAATGGCAGTGACAGATGCACAAGGGTAGGCACTGTGGAAGAGTGCATCCACAGGAGCCAGCACACAATAGCAGTGACAGATGCACAAGGGTGGAGCCAGCACACAATGGCAGTGACAGATGCATAGGCACTGTGGAAGAGTGCATCCACAGGAGCCAGCACATAATGGCAGTGACAGATGCACAAGGGTAGGCACAGTGGAAGAGTGCATCCACAGAAGCCAGCACACAATAGCAGTGACAGATGCACAAGGGCAGCACACAATGGCAGTGACAGATGCATAGGCACTGTGGAAGAGTGCATCCACAGGAGCCAGCACACAATAGCAGTGACAGATGCACAAGGGTGGAGCCAGCACACAATGGCAGTGACAGATGCATAGGCACTGTGGAAGAGTGCATCCACAGGAGCCAGCACACAATGGCAGTGACAGATGCATAGGCACTGTGGAAGAGTGCATCCACAGGAGCCAGCACACAATGGCAGTGACAGATGCACAAGGGTAGGCACTGTGGAAGAGTGCATCCACAGGAGCCAGCACACAATGGCAGTGACAGATGCACAAGGGTAGGCACTGTGGAAGAGTGCATCCACAGGAGCCAGCACACAATGGCAGTGACAGATGCACAAGGGTAGGCACAGTGGAAGAGTGCATCCACAGAAGCCAGCACACAATAGCAGTGGCAGATGCACAAGGGTGGAGCCAGCACACAATGGCAGTGACAGATGCATAGGCACTGTGGAAGAGTGCATCCACAGGAGCCAGCACACAATGGCAGTGACAGATGCACAAGGGTAGGCACTGTGGAAGAGTGCATCCACAGGAGCCAGCACACAATGGCAATGACAGATGCACAAGGGTAGGCACTGTGGAAGAGTGCATCCACAGGGGCCAGCACACAATGGCAGTGACAGATGCACAAGGGTAGGCACTGTGGAAGAGTGCATCCACAGGGGCCAGCACACAATGGCAGTGACAGATGCATAGGCACTGTGGAAGAGTGCATCCACAGGAGCCAGCACACAATGGCAGTGACAGATGCACAAGGGTAGGCACTGTGGAAGAGTGCATCCACAGGGGCCAGCACACAATGGCAGTGACAGATGCACAAGGGTAGGCACTGTGGAAGAGTGCATCCACAGGGGCCAGCACACAATGGCAGTGACAGATGCATAGGCACTGTGGAAGAGTGCATCCACAGGAGCCAGCACACAATGGCAGTGACAGATGCACAAGGGTAGGCACTGTGGAAGAGTGCATACACAGGAAACAGCACACAATGGCAGTGACAGATGCATAGGCACTATGGAAGAGTGCATCCACAGGAGCCAGCACATAATGGCAGTGACAGATGCACAAGATTAGGCACTGTGGAAGAGTGCATCCACAGGAGCCAGCACTAAATCATGGCAGTGAGAGGGGTGTGTGAGGAAGTGCTACGCATGAGTGGATCGGATGTGTAAACCCACACAAGCCAGCACATAATGGCAGTGACAGATGCACACGGGTAAGCACTGTGGAAGAGTGCATCCACAAGAGCCAGCACACACTGGCAGTGACAGATGCATAGGCACTATGGAAGAGTGCATCCACAGGAGCCAGCATATAATGGCAGAGACAGAGGCATAGGCACTATGGAAGAGTGCATCCACAGGAGCCAGCACATAATGGCAGTGACAGATGCACACGGGAAAGCACTGTGGAAGAGTGCATCCACAGGAGCCAGGACATAATGGCAGTGACAGATGCACAAGGTTAGGCACTGTGGAAGAGTGCATACACAGGAAACAGCACACAATGGCAGTGACAGATGCATAGGCACTATGGGAGAGTGCATCCACAGGAGCCAGCACATAATGGCAGTGACAGATGCACACGATTAGGCACTGTGGAAGAGTGCATCCACAGGAGCCAGCACTAAATCATGGCAGTGAGAGGGGTGTGTGAGGAAGTGCTACGCATGAGTGGATCGGATGTGTAAACCCACACAAGCCAGCACATAATGGCAGTGACAGATGCACAAGGGTAGGCACTGTGGAAGAGTGCATCCACAGGAGCCAGCACACAATGGCAGTGACGGATGCATAGGCACTGTGGAAGAGTGCATCCACAGGAGCCAGCACACAATGGCAGTGACAGATGCACAAGGGTAGGCACAGTGGAAGAGTGCATCCACAGAAGCCAGCACACAATAGCAGTGACAGATGCACAAGGGTGGAGCCAGCACACAATGGCAGTGACAGATGCATAGGCACTGTGGAAGAGTGCATCCACAGGAGCCAGCACATAATGGCAGTGACAGATGCACAAGGGTAGGCACAGTGGAAGAGTGCATCCACAGGAGCCAGGACATAATGGCAGTGACAGATGCATAGGCATTGTGGAAGAGTGCATCCACAGGAGCCAGCACACAATGGCAGTGACAGATGCATAGGCACTGTGGAAGAGTGCATCCACAGGAGCCAGCACACAATGGCAGTGACAGATGCATAGGCACTGTGGAAGAGTGCATCCACAGGAGCCAGGACATAATGGCAGTGACAGATGCATAGGCACTGTGGAAGAGTGCATCCACAGGAGCCATCACATAATGACAGTGACAGATGCACAAGGGTAGGCACTGTGGAAGAGTTCATCCACAGGAGCCACCACTAAATCATGGCAGTGAGAGGGGTGTGTGAGGTGGTGCTACTCATGAGTGGATCGAATGTGTAAACCCACACAAGCCAGCACATAATGGCAGTTACAGATGTACAAGGGTAGGCACTGTGTATGAGTGCATCCACAGGAGCCAGCACACAATGGCAGTGACAGATGCACATGGGTGGAGCCAGAACACAATGGCAGTGACAGATGCATAGGCACTGTGGAAGAGTGCATCCACAAGAGCCAGCACATAATGACAGTGACGGATGCACAAGGGTAGGCACTGTGGAAGAGTGCATCCACAGGAGCCAGCACACAATGGCAGTGATAGATGCATAGGCACTGTGGAGGAGTGCATCCACAGGAGCCAGCACATAATGGCAGTGACAGATGCACAAGGGTAGGCACTGTGGAAGAGTGCACCCACACAAGCCAGCACAAGGCAGTGACGGATGCACAAGGGTAGGCACTGTGGAAGAGTGCATCCACAGGAGCCAGCACACAATGGCAGTGATAGATGCATAGGCACTGTGGAAGAGTGCATCCACAGGAGCCAGCACATAATGGCAGTGACAGATGCACAAGGGTAGGCACTGTGGAAGAGTGCACCCACACAAGCCAGCACATAATGGCAGTGACGGATGCACAGGGTAGGCACTGTGGAAGAGTGCATCCACAGGAGCCAGCACACAATGGCAGTGACAGATGCATAGGCACTATGGAAGAGTGCATCCACAAGGGCCAGCACACAATGGCAGTGATAGATGCATAAGCACTGTGGAAGAGTGCATCCACAGGAGCCAGCACATAATGGCAGTGACAGATGCACAAGGGTAGGCACTGTGGAAGAGTGCACCCACACAAGCCAGCACATAATGACAGTGACGGATGCACAAGGGTAGGCACTGTGGAAGAGTGCACCCACACAAGCCAGCACACAATGGCAGTGACAGATGCATAGGCACTGTGGAAGAGTGCATCCACAGGAACCAGCACACAATGGCAGTGACAGATGCATAGGCACTGTGGAAGAGTGCATCCACAGGAACCAGCACACAATGGCAGTGACAGATGCATAGGCACTGTGGAAGAGTGCATCCACAGGAGCCAGCACACAATGGCAGTGACAGATGCATAGGCACTGTGGAAGAGTGCATCAACAGGAGCCAGCACATAATGGCAGTGACAGATGCACAAGAGTAGGCACTGTGGAAGAGTGCATCCACAGGAGCCAGCACATAATGGCAGTGACAGATGCACAAGAGTAGGCACTGTGGAAGACTGCATCCACACACGATTAGGCACTGTGTAAGAGTGCACCCACACAAGCCAGCACATAATGGCAGTGACAGATGCACAAGGGTAGGAACTGTGGAAGAGTGCATCCACAGGAGCCATCAGATAATGGCAGTGACAGATGCACAAGGGTAGGCACTGTGGAAGAGTGCATCCACACAAGATAAGGCACTGTGTAAGAGTGCACCCACACAAGCCAGCACATAATGGCAGTGACAGATGCACAAGGGTAGGAACTGTGGAAGAGTGCATCCACAGGAGCCAGCACATAATGGCAGTGACAGATGCACAAGAGTAGGCACTGTGGAAGAGTGCATCCACACACGATTAGGCACTGTGTAAGAGTGCACCCACACAAGCCAGCACATAATGGCAGTGACAGATGCACAAGGGTAGGAACTGTGGAAGAGTGCATCCACAGGAGCCATCAGATAATGGCAGTGACAGATGCACAAGGGTAGGAACTGTGGAAGAGTGCATCCACAGGAGCCATCAGATAATGGCAGTGACAGATGCACAAGGGTAGGCACTGTGGAAGAGTGCACCCACACAAGCCAGCACATAATGGCAGTGACAGATGCACAAGTGTAGGCGCTGTGGAAGAGTGCATCCACGGGAGCCAGCACATGATGGCAGTGACGGATGCACTGGTAGGCACTGTGGAAGAGTGCATCCACAGGAGCCAGCACACAATGGCAGTGACAGATGCATAGGCACTGTGGAAGAGTGCATCCACAGGAGCCAGCACACAATGGCAGTGACAGATGCATAGGCACTGTGGAAGAGTGCATCCACAGGAGCCAGGACATAATGGCAGTGACAGATGCATAGGCACTGTGGAAGAGTGCATCCACAGGAGCCATCACATAATGACAATGACAGATGCACAAGGGTAGGCACTGTGGAAGAGTTCATCCACAGGAGCCACCACTAAATCATGGCAGTGAGAGGGGTGTGTGAGGTGGTGCTACTCATGAGTGGATCGAATGTGTAAACCCACACAAGCCAGCACATAATGGCAGTTACAGATGTACAAGGGTAGGCACTGTGTATGAGTGCATCCACAGGAGCCAGCACACAATGGCAGTGACAGATGCACATGGGTGGAGCCAGAACACAATGGCAGTGACAGATGCATAGGCACTGTGGAAGAGTGCATCCACAAGAGCCAGCACATAATGACAGTGACGGATGCACAAGGGTAGGCACTGTGGAAGAGTGCATCCACAGGAGCCAGCACACAATGGCAGTGATAGATGCATAGGCACTGTGGAGGAGTGCATCCACAGGAGCCAGCACATAATGGCAGTGACAGATGCACAAGGGTAGGCACTGTGGAAGAGTGCACCCACACAAGCCAGCACAAGGCAGTGACGGATGCACAAGGGTAGGCACTGTGGAAGAGTGCATCCACAGGAGCCAGCACACAATGGCAGTGATAGATGCATAGGCACTGTGAAGAGTGCATCCACAGGAGCCAGCACATAATGGCAGTGACAGATGCACAAGGGTAGGCACTGTGGAAGAGTGCACCCACACAAGCCAGCACATAATGGCAGGGACGGATGCACAGGGTAGGCACTGTGGAAGAGTGCATCCACAGGAGCCAGCACACAATGGCAGTGACAGATGCATAGGCACTATGGAAGAGTGCATCCACAAGAGCCAGCACACAATGGCAGTGATAGATGCATAAGCACTGTGGAAGAGTGCATCCACAGGAGCCAGCACATAATGGCAGTGACAGATGCACAAGGGTAGGCACTGTGGAAGAGTGCACCCACACAAGCCAGCACATAATGACAGTGACGGATGCACAAGGGTAGGCACTGTGGAAGAGTGCACCCACACAAGCCAGCACACAATGGCAGTGACAGATGCATAGGCACTGTGGAAGAGTGCATCCACAGGAACCAGCACACAATGGCAGTGACAGATGCATAGGCACTGTGGAAGAGTGCATCCACAGGAACCAGCACACAATGGCAGTGACAGATGCATAGGCACTGTGGAAGAGTGCATCAACAGGAGCCAGCACATAATGGCAGTGACAGATGCACAAGAGTAGGCACTGTGGAAGAGTGCATCCACAGGAGCCAGCACATAATGGTAGTGACAGATGCACAAGAGTAGGCACTGTGGATGAGTGCATCCACACACGATTAGGCACTGTGTAAGAGTGCACCCACACAAGCCAGCACATAATGGCAGTGACAGATGCACAAGGGTAGGAACTGTGGAAGAGTGCATCCACAGGAGCCATCAGATAATGGCAGTGACAGATGCACAAGGGTAGGCACTGTGGAAGAGTGCATCCACACAAGATAAGGCACTGTGTAAGAGTGCACCCACACAAGCCAGCACATAATGGTAGTGACAGATGCACAAGGGTAGGAACTGTGGAAGAGTGCATCCACAGGAGCCAGCACATAATGGCAGTGACAGATGCACAAGAGTAGGCACTGTGGAAGAGTGCATCCACACACGATTAGGCACTGTGTAAGAGTGCACCCACACAAGCCAGCACATAATGGCAGTGACAGATGCACAAGGGTAGGAACTGTGGAAGAGTGCATCCACAGGAGCCATCAGATAATGGCAGTGACAGATGCACAAGGGTAGGCACTGTGGAAGAGTGCACCCACACAAGCCAGCACATAATGGCAGTGACAGATGCACAAGTGTAGGCGCTGTGGAAGAGTGCATCCACGGGAGCCAGCACATGATGGCAGTGACGGATGCACAAGGGTAGGCACTGTGGAAGAGTGCATCCACAGGGGCCAGCACACAATGGCAGTGACAGATGCATAGGCACTGTGGAAGAGTGCATCCACAGGAGCCAGCACATAATGGTGGGAGTGGGAGGTGCAAGCGTGAGGGGATAGATGAAGTGATCACAAAGTTAGGGATGAGGTACAATTGAGGAGTGATCTACTGAGCCAATGCAAAACCTTGGCCATGAGAGGTGTGCGAGAGGAGGTGCAAGGAACAAGTGTGAGGGTGTAGCTGGCGCAAAACCATGGCCATGAGAGCTGCATGAGAGCAAGAGCAATGGATACGTGGGTAGCAGAACGTGCCATAACAGATGCATGTTAAGAGGGCACGTTTCCCCCAGGAGATATCACGGCACTTTGGGCATATCAAACAAAGAACAGACCATAGCAGCGAGAGGAGGTGCAAAGGCTGATCGCATGCACAGGAGCCAGCACAACGCCTGGTGAAAGGGTGTGTAAGAGGAGGTGCAATGCACACGAGGATCAAGCAGAGAACTAAGGCAGGGAGGTGAGAGATGAGTGGATCAAGTGCAGGCACGTGCCAGGGAAACGAGTGGGAAAAGAGGTGCTGTGGACGGGCGGGTTCACTGAAAAGTGCACCTAGTTGCCACAGATTAGTAGATCCACCGACCAAGCCGAGCGAGTAGAGAAGCCTGGAGGGAAAGACGCCATTTAGGTGAAGCTGGGCATGTAGAAAGCCGTGAAGCCCCAATGGAGGGTGGACCCCTTCCTCTGATGCTCTGACAAGGGCAAGTTCAGCACCAACATGCACACAACAACTGGCTGCCAGGAGATGCAATGGCACAAGATGATTCACGATGAAGGTGGGGACCACTTACGACAGACAGGACACCATGAGATGGATGGTACAGTTGGCACGACAGCAGTGAGAATGAACAGGACCAGAACCATGAACCTCGCCCTGCGGAGGAAACAATGAGGCAATGATAAAGAGATGAGGTTGAGGGTAATGCAATGATGAGGGTTCCTTCCTGTGCAATGCTAGGAAAACTGTCCAGGGAAATCAGGCAACACTTTGCATGGATCAATTTGCCCCACTCCACCCCAACAATGAGTGTTGTAACCCTTCTCCCCAGCATCCATAGGTACCTGGGCACTTTTTCTCATTGCACGTTTGGACCTCCTCTCCTGACCCCTCGCACGGATAGCCTTGCAAACCAGTGCCCTTGCACATCCTGAAGCGCCTCTGCCAGCCCCCATCGCAGGTCTTCGTGCACAGGCTCCACTGGTTCCATGGACCCCACTTGCCATCAGCTGCAAAGGACATAAAAACACCCCCTGCGTCAACTGTAGAGAAGCACAAGCAGCACATTTTAGGCTATCCGGCCAACAACAGTCTGAAGAGGTGGGTGTTGAAGGGGGCAGGAGTGCGGGAAGGAACACTCCGGCATCATGCGTGGCGAAGCAGAAGCAGCACAGAGTCTAAAGTGGTAGGTGGTGAAGGGGGCGGGAGTGCAGAAAGGAAGACTCTGGCATCATGCGTGGTGAAGCAGAAGCAGCACAGAGTCTGAAGAGGTGGGCGGTGAAGGGGGAAGGAGTGCGGAAAGGAACACTCCGGCATCATGCGTGGTGAAGCAGAAGTAGCACAGAGTTAGAAGAGGTGGGTGGTGAAGGGGAAGAAGTGTGGAAAGGAACACTCCAGCATCATCTGTGGTGAAGCAGAAGCAGCACAGAGTCTGAAGAGGTGGGTGGTGAAGGGGAAGAAGTGTGGAAAGGAACACTCCGGCATCATGTGTGGTGAAGGAGTAGCAGCACAGAGTCTGAAGAGGTGGGTGGTGAAGGGGAACGGAGTGCGGAAAGGAACACTCCGGCATCATGCGTGGCGAAGCAGAAGCAGCAGAGTCTGAAGAGGTGGGCGTTGAAGGGGGAAGGAGTGCAGAAAGGAACACTCCGGCATCATGCGTGGTGAAGCAGAAGCAGCACAGAGTCTGAAGAGGTGGGCGGTGAAGGGGGAAGGAGTGCGGAAAGGAACACTCCGGCATCATGCGTGGTGAAGCAGAAGTAGCACAGAGTTAGAAGAGGTGGGTGGTGAAGGGGAAGGCGTGCAGAAAGGAACACTCCGGCATCTTTTTTTTTTTTTTTCTTTTTTAAACTTCTTTATTTGTTTTTAGTCAAGATTCAGAAGAACATCAAGACCTTTACACATTTTTCATATTTCAACATATCTCCTTTGATAACTTAATACATTTTCATTCACGATTTAAAAAAAAAGCACAACAGAATATAAAACAGCGTAACCTTTAAAGTCCTCCGTGCCATAAAGTACATAAAACAAACTGAAACTCTAAATCGTGGACACTACACACATCACCTTTATAACATGGCTAACTCTATATATCACCATATGTGTCAGCTTTTTAACCTATTGACATAGTATCAATTCAGATTCAATCGCCATTACAAGTCTTGCCGTTTTAATTATAGATGCATTTGTGCCTCCCCACATGCATTTAATCCAAATCCATTCTCTCTTTTCAATCGTATTTGCCACTTCAAGCGCTTCTATCATTCTGCAGCGCATGATTTCAAAGTGCGTACAGTATAAGAAAAGATGTTTAAGAGACTCTACTGTTTGATTGCAGAAGCGACATATTAAATTTGCGTCACTCACATCTTGTTTAAACCAGTGTCGTTGTCTAAACCTGGTATGAACCAGGTCAAATCTAAACCTCATAAAAGTTTGCCGTACCTTGGAACAAGGGCATAAAGTTAGATACTCCATGCGAGGTACTTGTTTATGCACAAATTTATAGTATTCTGCAAAAGAAGAGTAACTCGCGATCTTCGAACAAGTGTCAGCCCAATCTAATTGCAACAATTTTTTCTTGATTTTTTCCTGAAAGAGCTCTAGGTCCTCATAAGGTAAATCAATCCTTTCCATAATCGCTAACATGCGTTTTTTAAAGATTAATATGGAGGGTGGTTTGTTATTCACCATCATGGTATGTAATTCCATATATAGTGAATTACGTGACGGATATAGGATTTTCGCAAAGTTCACCAGTAGTCTCCAATTGTATTTGGCAGATAAAGCGTTCAAGCCCAGCTCATGTCTAACCATCGCATTTGGCAAGGATGATGGTAGACCAAGGGCATATTTCCACATTTGCCCTTGCAATTGGTCTAATACTGGTCCCAAGTCCCAAAGATATAACTCCACCCCATACAGCAATATTGCCCCTACTTTTTTTAGATAGAATTCCAGCAAGGGTATTAATGAGAATTTGCAGATCTTATATTGTAACACTTTCATTTGACATTTCAAAGTGGTTGCCTTGATGTTAAGAATTTCTTTGATTCTTTTGTACGACATGTTTTGTGTTAAAATTAGACCGAGATAGGGAAGTTCCTTTGCTATCATAATCAGGGCATCATCGACTCTCCATGTAAAATGACGAGTCTTTTTTTTGTTGGAAAAGACTATTATGTTAGATTTTTGGGGATTCACCCGCAAGTTGTTAATTCTACAATAGCCCATAAAGCTTACTAATTTTTGTTGAAGCCCCGCCTGTGTGCGGTCAAAAAGTAAAATGTCGTCCGCATATGCAAGCCATGACAAAGAAAGTGAGCCAATGCGAATCGGAAAGGATTTTTCCTCGTCCCAGATCTCATCAATCCCTGTGAGATAAAGGTTGAAGAGAATCGCTGCAAGGTTGCAGCCTTGCTTCATCCCTATGAAGGAAGGTATTGCTTGCGTGAGTGAACCCAATTTATCAATTCTTATTTTAAGGTTTGTCTGATAGTGTAACATTTCTATCAAAATAATCAGATGTTGTGGTATCATAGCTCTTCGCAGTATTTCCCATAATTTCCCTCTAATAACACAATCGAACGCGGCTTTTAGGTCTAAGGATGCCATAAACACAGGTGTATTATCAGGGCTTGTCGCATGTGCAATAATGTGAGCCAAAATACTTGCGTTGAGCGGAGTTCCCATCCCTTTACGGAAGCCTACTTGAGAAGGACTCAGGCTGTCATTTCTAGCAGCAAAAGTTTCAAGGTCTTGAAGAATTAATGCAGCAAAGATTTTCGCTGCCACATCTATAATTGCCACTGGTCTGAAGTTATTAGGATCCGAAATATTGCCTTTTTTGTGAATCGGGATAATGATTGACGTGAGCCATGAGCGTGGAATCTTCTTCGAGCGAAATATCTCTTGGTATATGGAGTGAAACAAGGCCGACCGAACAAAGGATCGTCCTTAATTACACATGGTGGCAGGCCATCCGGCCCTGGACATTTAGAAGGTTTTAATCTATAAATTGCAGCACAAATGTCATTTGTGTTCCATGGACAGCAATCTGGAATTAACTGTGAAATAGGAGGATGTTCATACTTCCAGAATTCAACAGGCAGGGCAAATTTTTGAAAAAAGAATGCATACCATGTTGTACTGTCAATGCACGATTCGAAATTTCTCGGAACGTCTTTATCAAGTGATCTTATCGTTTTCCAGATTTCTTTATTATTCCTGTTACATAAAAGATTGACTATTTTTTTATTTTGTTGAATTTTCTTTAAGATACGTGACTCTTTGATCGCGTTTTTATAATTCAACACTATTTTTTGTTTCTGAAGACGATAGTCATTCTGGGACAAGGTAAGCCTGGCTTTTGTTACTTTACGTAGATCTAAAGTTTTCTGTCTTTTTAATGCGGCAATGACAGCACAAAATGGTCTGCCTTCTTCCTCAGTCACTTCTTCGTGACGCCAGATGTAGATATCTTTGCCAAATGAGCGTCAATCATCTTACAGTTCCAATTTATAATAAATGAATTATCGACCTTATCGCTAATGTTGGTTTTCCAGAGATCTCTATTTACAAGGGCCGTTATCATTCTACAAGTTTTCAGAGACCAATTAATAGAAAGCATTGTTCTGTCACATTGAATCAGCGCTAATTGTGGAACAGGTAAAGAGTGTGTGAAGTAGTTTGTTATTGCTGATATAATAATGGCATGATCCCCAAATACAATTTTAGTAGAGTTAACTGGGACAAGTCGACCAGTTAGATCTTTGGATGCAAACATATGATCAATCCATGAGTATTGGTTTACCTCTTTTCCACGTCACTTTCTCATGGAAGGTTGACACTGAGATTAGAAATATATTCCACGCTTTGAAAAACCTGATCCACACGTCTCCTTTACTAATTGAAGTCTGTAAATATGAAGAATTGGTATTCCTATTGTTAGTGTAAGGTGCGCAGACCACATTGAAGTCCCCTCCAATAAATATTTCTGCATGGGGCGCTTTAGATAGGGCTTCAATGAGAGTCTTGCCAAAAAGCTCACACGCTTCTTCTATGGTGTATCGCGAAGGATTCCGATAAAGTGAGGTCAGGAGCAAATGACCGTGTGGTTTTACATCAAAATAAACATCGCATATAATGAATAGATCAGTGTGATATACATTCTTGATGGCAAAGTTTAATGTAGTGTCAATCAATATCATGAGACCTCCCGATGGTCTTCCTTCTGCCCCTTTCTTCGCCTGATGAGAACATACAATAAAACCCTCAATTTCCACGTTCTTAAGTGCCATAGTTTCCTGAATAAGGAGTATGCTCCATTTTGAAAAGTTATTCATGCCACAACAGTTCCATGACATGATAACTAAGTCGTCATTTTATGACGTATTTGGAGGAGGTATTTGAGTGACCACTGTTTTAATCAAGGGTTCTAACCATTTTAGTCCGTTAAGAGCATTTGTCAGAGCAGTGAGCTGTTCCGTCATGGCATTTTGGGAGTTTGATTGCCCAGAGTTGGAGGCATTAGACTCAGAGATCGCTACCGAGGGTGGGTATTGGAATTCCAAAAAATCCATCGCTGTTTTTATGTGATCAAACCCCACCATTTCTAACCCAAGAAAGAAAAGATCATTACGATGCTCCCAAATTAGTTTAGCGATAATGGGTGATATCATATTTGATAACATTCTATTGTTATTTATTGCTGGTAGTCGAATCCACTCTATGTCATTTGTCACTATACTTCGTAAGGATGGTATTTTGTAAAGTGAGTTCATGAGAAAGGAACGATTAATGCACACCGTGCCATTAATCTTAGGATCGCTTCGCCAGCCAATAATATTTTGCGTTTCTCCAGGTATGTTATGAAATTGCAGAATAATCTGAGAGATTGCAGCTTCTCTTGGTAACTCATGATTTTTTCTTTCAAGCACCTCATGATCTTTTAAGTTGGGAAGACATCCGTCCACCTGCTGATGATCTCTCGAGGGAGAGCTAGGTTTCGGGTTGTTGTTCTCGGTACATGATTTTTTTCAATGGAAGCTTCGCTTCCTTCAGCGTTGAACAGCATGGCTTGGCTTGTAGTTGAATTTGATCACTGTTCTGCTCCTGCGGCCGATGTAACTCTGGTTTGTTTCCTCCGTTTTTGTTATTTATTGTAAATGTTGTCAAGCATTTTTCTGTTGTATCAGACATAAGTGCAGTCATTCTCGTAATATCCTCTTCACTTTCCATTAGATGTGAAGTTTTTGCACACCCATCATTGCATTTGTTTTTAACATTTCGCATCAAACTATCGGATTTCTTCGATGTCAAATCTTTAAAAAAAGCTGTTACTTGAGATTGAATCATATTTTCGATGATAGGATGAAGACTCGCTTCCTTAAACTTTAACTCCTCTCCCCCTTCGATTTTTTGAATCGGAGGCTTAAGCGTAGTCTTTTCTAAAATAGATGGATTTGGCTTTGCCATTGAATTCAATTCCTGCACCATTATAGGTCTAATTTGAAGCGCGTTCTTGCTTTCTTCGTTTAGTTCATTTAAGTTCAGGTTTTGTTCTGTCAGCTCTGAAGGTGTTACTATTTTGCTGAATGATGTTGTTGGAACTTTATCGTTAGCAAGATCGACAGCTAATTCACGTATTTTTAAGTCCACACTTACGGAGGGCCCCTTATTTTTGTGTCTTCTCTTCAATGCTTTCAAATGGGTTTTTTTAGAACGACGAGATAAGAAGTAGAGTTTGTCCTGATCATTATTGTGATCTTGCGCTGTTTCATTTAATTTTTCGTTTTCCATCAGTTTTGTCAAGATCGAGGGACTATCAGCTGTGCTGACAGGCATGCTTGCATTTACTGCAGTTTCTACATTATCCAATACTGTTTTCTCTAAGTTCTCATTCTCCTTACCTTGAAGCAGAATTGCTTCAATTTGACAAAGTTTGTCGTGTTGTAATTTTGCTATCTCCAGATATTCTGTGTTGTCACCAATTGTGCAACTGAGTTTTTGAAGTTGGGTTCCACTTTTGTCCTTATCCTGAATTATTTGGGCAAAAGTTACCGGAACGCCATTTAACAGAAACTGTTTATCTATAGTTTGGGACGCAACATTTTATTTTTCCACGGATTGGGTGAACTGAACAATTGAGGCTGCTCTGATATGACATTCTGAGTAGTATGCATGGCATGCTTCTTGTGCTAACATGTAACCTTCAATTTTTGAGAGCTGCGCCTTATTGTTTGCCAGCTCCTTTTTCATCTCTTGCAATAGAAAATGTGAATATTCATGTCCACGGTCGATCAAATTTAGGACTCTCGTAAAAATAGGTAAGTCACTAAACTTTTGCTCACCCACTTCCTCTTCCGTTATGTTTTGAGATGTAGGAACAACCGGCACATTTGAAAAATAAAAAAAAATGGTACAGATGTGTCAAGTGGTCTCTGTTCCAAAATACTTTTCTGTCTCTTGCTCATGCCAACTTCATTTTTAACTGGAGAGCTGGTCACAGGAGTTTGGCTACCAGGGTTAGCAGACTGATCCCTATGTGGACTGATTAAACTATCAGGCAGCTTGCCAAGTTTGTGAAAGTGTACGTGCTCTCTCCAGGGGCCCTGGGTGGATACCGGAGTCGAGGGTCCCAACGAGAGCCTAACTCTTTTATCCAAGTCAGACATAATCACTGGGGCCAGCATTGAAATATCCAATATAGGCAGATATGTATTATCGTGAATGTCAGCAATGAGTTTTTGTACTTCTTCTGAATTCTCCTCAACAGCAAAAGGATCAATAGTGATGTTTTCATTTGCTGCTTTTAAGGCGCAAACTTCTTTGTTTAACGATATCCCCGCCAGCATATCAGGCGCCAGATTTGGTCCGCCACTGTCCTTCATTTCGTCTGATTGGAGAGACATCGACAGAAATTATGTTTTCCCATTCAACGACGGATTGAGAAAGATTTCATCATTTTTTTTTCTTATTTACATTTTTTTGGGGGGATTCCAACATGGATGGCATTTTTGAGGTACACTCCTTCCTCTTTTTACCATTTCTCAATGTAGAATCCATCAGACTTATACTATGGAAACGTAGCACACAGTCAGACCTTCGTCTAGGGGCTACACTATACCCAGAATTCCCTGATCCCATTACAGTGAATCAATTAACTTCCAAGGGCGCACCCAGCAACTTCACAAGTTGGATCAATAAGCCAGGGCTACTGCTTAAAAAGCCCAACTTGCGCCACGGGTCAAATGAACCCCACGAACCCACGCACGCACCGCGAACAGCAAACAGTACTTCTCTGTACTTCCGGGTGCGCGCGCGGGTGCGCTGGCGTCCCGGGCTTTGAAGAAGCAGCTACGTCACAAGGCCACAGGGGAGGGGCTGGCAACGCCGGTTACACCCTAAGGAAAACAAATGATAAGCATCAAAGAGGGACTAGTGTACACATTTCTACAGACAACGTTGCAACTGTCAGTAATAGCGTGGACAAGGTCAATGCACGTCACTGCATTCAGCGTCTGCAGACGTGCAGCGTCTGCCAAATAATCAAAAACGTGCGTGCGGCGCACTGTCCTCAGGGGGGGGACGTTCAGTAAGGACTTAGGGGTGCACACGCACACAAGTTCGTAGTAAAGTCACCTCTAGGTCAGGCACAACGTGTAGCCTGTAAAGACGTCCTCCTGGCGCGACTTCAAACACAAATCCTCTGCGGCATCCGCGGCGAGGACGAGACACAAAACACGGGCAGCAACTCCTCCCAGCAAACAGTACTTCTCTGTACTTCCGGGTGCGCGCGCGGGTGCGCTGGCGTCCCGGGCTTTGAAGAAGCAGCTACGTTACAAGGCCACAGGGGAGGGGCTGGCAACGCCGGTTACACCCTCTAGGTCAGGCACAACGTGTAGCCTGTAAAGACGTCCTCCTGGCGCGACTTCAAACACAAATCCTCTGCGGCATCCGCGGCGAGGACGGGACACAAAACACGAGAAGGAACTCCTCCCAGCAAACAGTACTTCTCTGTACTTCCGGGTGCGCGCCGGCATCATGCGTGGTGAAGCAGAAGCAGCACAGAGTCTGAAGAGGTGGGTGGTGAAGGGGAAGAGGTGCGGAAAGGAAGACTCCGGCATCATGCGTGGCAAAGCAGAAGCAGCACAGAGTCTGAAGAGTGGGTGGTGAAGGTGGAAGGCGTGCGGAATGGAACACCCGGGCTTCATGCATGGCAAAGCAGAAGCAGCACAGAGTCTGAAGAGGTGGGTGGTGAAGGGGAAGGAGTGTGGAAAGGAACACTCCGGCATCATGCGTGGTGAAGCAGAAGCAGCACAGAGTCTGAAGTGGTAGGTGGTGGAGGGGGAAGGAGTGCAGAAAGGAACACTCCGGCATCATGCGTGGTGAAGGAAAAGCAGCACAGAGTCTGAAGAGGTGGGTGGTGAAGGGGAAGGAGTGCGGAAAGGAAGACTGCAGCATCATGCGTGGTGAAGCAGAAGCAGCACAGAGTCTGAAGAGGTGGGTGGTGAAGGGGGAAGGAGTGTGGAAAGGAACATCACGGCATCATGCGTGGTGAAGCAGAAGCAGCACAGAGTCTAAAGAGGTGGGTGGTGAAGGTGGAAGGCGTGTGGAATGGAACACCCCGGCATCATGCGTGGCGAAGCAGAAGCAGCACAGAGTCTGAAGTGGTAGGTGGTGAAGGGGGAAGGAGTGCGGAAAGGAACATCACGGCATCATGCGTGGTGAAGCAGAAGCAGCATAGAGTCTGAAGAGGTGTGTGGTGAAGGGGGAAGGAGTTCGGAAAGGAAGACTCCGGCATCATGTGTGGTGAAGCAGAAGCAGCACAGAGTCTGAAGAGATGGGTGGTGAAGGGGGAAGGAGTGCGGAAAGGAACACTGCGGCATCATGCGTGGCGAAGCAGAATCAGCACAGAGTCTGAAGAGGTGGGTGGTGAAGGGGGAAGGCGTGCGGAATGGAACACCCCGGCATCATGCGTGGCGAAGCAGAAGCAGCACTGAGTCTGAAGAGGTGGGTGGTGAAGGGGGAAGGTGTGCGGAAGGGAACACCCCGGCATCATGCGTGGCGAAGCAGAAGCAGCACTGAGTCTGAAGTGGTAGGTGGTGATGGGGGAAGGAGTGCGGAAAGGAACATCGCGGCATCATGCGTGGTGAAGCAGAAGCAGCACACAGCCTGAAGAGGTGGATGGTGAAGGGGGAAGGAGTGTGGAAAGGAAGACTCCGGCATCATGTGTGGTGAACCAGAAGCAGCACAGAGTCTGAAGAGGTGGGTGGTGAAGGGGGCGGAGTGTGGAAAGGAACACTCTGGCATCATGCGTGGTGAAGCAGAAGCAGCACAGAGTCTGAAGAGGTGGGTGGTGAAGGGGAAGGAGTGTGGAAAGGAACACCACTGACATTATGCATGGAGAAGCAGCACAGATTGAAATATCCTGCCTGCGGGAGTCTGATATCGGTGGTGCATGGGGAATGAGTGTGGGAAGACACACCGATGGCATAAGGCATGCAGAAGCAATACCGTTTAAAATCACTCCCCAACAAGAGTCTGATGATGTGTTTGAGAAGCGTCAACGAGAGTGAAAACTAACACCCTAGGCATCATGCATAGAGAAGCAGAAGCAGGACAGTTTGCACTATCTGCCCAACAAGAGAGTCGGACGATGCAGGTGGTGAAAGGAGACCAGTGTGGCAAGATACCATAAGGTTAGAAAGGGGCACACATCTTCTGTTATTGAGTCCATGAGTATGTAAAAACAAGCTAAGACAACCGAAAAATGGTGTTCTCAAATACACACATCATAAAAGGAAACCTACAATAAGCATTAAACTGATATTGTCCAATTACCTGAGTCAGAAAGTGCAATGCCTAACTGCAGAGCCCTCTGCCTGAGTAGCATGATTTGACTGAACACTTGCTTTACTGCATTATGGATGCCCATTTCCAAGACAACCTTGCAAGGTTGGTGCTCAAAGACGGGCTTGTCGCCATGTCAGCGCTACCAGCCATATAGTATCACTAATGGACCCATCAAATACCTACTCAAGATCCAGCGATGACCCTCCTTGGTAACACAAGACTACGATCTATCTCAAGATCCAGCGATAACCCTCCTTGGTAACACAAGACTACGATCTATCTCAAGTTCCAGCGATAACCCTCCTTGGTAACACAAGACTACGATCTATCTCAAGATCCAGCGATAACCCTCTTTGCTAACACAAGACTACGATCTATCTCAAGATCCAGCGATAACCCTCCTTAGTAACACAAGACTACGATCTGTATCAGGATCCAGCGATAACCCTCCTTGGTAACACAAGACTACGATCTATCTCAAGTTCCAGCGATAACCCTCCTTAGTAACACAAGACTACAATCTATCTCAAGATCCAGCGATAACCCTCCTTGGTAACACAAGACTACGATCTATCTCAAGTTCCAGCGATAACCCTCCTTGGTAACACAAGACTACGATCTATCTCGAGATCCAGCGATAACCCTCCTTAGAAACACAAGACTACGATCTATCTCAAGTTCCAGCGATAACCCTCCTTGGTAACACAAGACCACAATCTATCTCAAGATCCAGCGATAACCCTTTTGGTAACACAAGACTACGATCTATCTCAAGATCCAGCGATAACCCTCCTTAGTAACACAAGACTACGATCTATCTCAAGATCCAGCGATAACCCTCCTTGGTAACACAAGACTACGATTTATCTCAAGATCCAGCGATAACCCTCCTTAGTAACACAAGACTACGATCTATCTCAAGGTCCAGCGATAACCCTCCTTGGTAACAAAAGACTATGATCTATGCAGCTCGTGGGTGGGTTCTGAGCCCACTGCTCATCCCTAACTCTCCACACACCTGCAAGCGGAGCTGGCCATAAGAAGATGCAGTGCTGTTTGCATGTTTGCGGATGCACTCTGCGGCACTCTTTCAATAGTGCAGTCATATTCTATTTTAGCTGAAGGCACACCCACTGTGAACATCGGCTGCCTTCTCCTGCTGCGGCCACCTTCTTGCAGCAGGGATTGCATATAGTTTGGCTGTTACCGAAGACAGTGTGGTGCAAACATTTAGTAACGTTTCTTGCATATTACAGGCAGTCTTATCAATGCAGTTTAATCCTGAGGTGTCCCCCTAAGCGGACATCAAGAAACATCTGCATTCTGGCTCCAGGACCATGTCAAGTTCTGCTAAAGCACCAAAGTTGACATTAAGAAGCATCTGTGTTCTGGCTCCCAAACCATGCCAAGCTTTGCCAGTGAACCTGCGTCAACAACAAGGAATGTCTGCACTCCGGCTGCAGTACCACGTGAAGCTCTGCCAGCGCACCAAAGCCGACATCAAGGGACATCTGCATCACTGCTCCAGGACCACGTAAATCTCTAAAAGTGCCCTGAAAGTGCCCCTAAGCAGATATCAAGAGGCATCTGCAATCCTACTGAAGGACCACGGGAAGCTCTGAAAGCACCCTGAAGCAGATATCAAGAGACATCTGCAATCCTACTGCAGGACCACGAGAAGCTCTGAAAGTGCCCCTAAGCAGATATCAAGAGACATCTGCAATCCTACTCCAGGACCACGAGAAGCTCTGAAAGTGCCCCAAAGCAGATATCAAGAGACATCTGCAATCCTACTGCAGGACCGTGAGAAGCTCTGAAAGCGCCCCTGTGCAGATATCAAGAGACATCTGCAATCCTACTGCAGGACCACGAGAAGCTCTGAAAGTGCCCCTGGGCAGATATCAAGAGACATCTGCAATCCTACTGCAGGACCACGAGAAGCTCTGAAAGCGTCCCTGAGCAGATATCAAGAGACATCTGCAATCCTACTGCAGGACCGTGAGAAGCTCTGAAAGTGCCCCTAAGCAGATATCAAGAGACCTCTGTAATCCTACTGCAGGACCATGAGAAGCTCTGAAAGCGCCCCTGGGCAGATATCAAGAGACATCTGCAATCCTACTGCAGGACCACGAGAAGCTCTGAAAGCGTCCCTGAGCAGATATCAAGAGACATCTGCAATCCTACTGCAGGACCGTGAGAAGCTCTGAAAGTGCCCCTAAGCAGATATCAAGAGACCTCTGTAATCCTACTGCAGGACCATGAGAAGCTCTGAAAGCGCCCCTGGGCAGATATCAAGAGACATCTGCAATCCTACTGCAGGACCACGAGAAGCTGTGAAAGCGCCCCTAAGCAGATATCAAGTGACATCTGTAATCCTACTGCAGGACCACGAGAAGCTCTGAAAGCGCCCCTAAGCAGATATCAAGAGACATCTGCAATCTTACTGCAGGACCGTGAGAAGCTCTGAAAGTGAGCCTGAGCAGATATCAAGAGGCATCTGCAATCCTACTGCAGAACCGTGAGAAGCTCTGAAAGCGCCCCTGAGCAGATATCAAGAGACATCTGCAATCCTACTGCAGGACCACGAGAAGCTCTGAAAGTGCGCCTGAGCAGATATCAAGAGACAGCTGCAATCCTACTGCAGGACCACGGGAAGCTCTGAAAGCGCCCTGAAGCAGATATCAAGAGACATATGCAATCCTACTGCAGGACCACGGGAAGCTCTGAAAGCGCCCTGAAGCAGACATCAAGAGACATATGCAATCCTACTGCAGGACCACTGGAAGCTCTGAAAGCGCCCTGAAGCAGATATCAAGAGACATTTGCAATCCTACTGCAGGACCGTGAGAAGACTAACTTATGTCCCCATCAGCCCTCTGGAGGTCCCTCATTGGCATAGAGTTCCACTAGGGGCGCTCATGAGCCATCTTCTGCATGAGTATAGAGTAAGATAAGAGTATTTGTTGAAGTTGACTATTGTGTGCTATTTTGATAAATAATAAATAATTTGGCACTTATACAGTGCTACAAATCCTCAAGTATCTGAGCGCTGCTTATTAATACCCACAGTGTGTGGTGCTCATTTATCGACCTCGGAAGGATGAAAGGCTGAGTTTGGCCCTGCCGGGATTCGAACCTGCGTTAGCAGGCTCTGCAGGGATGTCAAAGCGAGCGCTCTACTCGCTGTGCCACTTGATGCTGAAAGGTTCTAAGACCTCCTGTGTACTGTGGGTTCAGTGATGATAAAGTGGAGGATCCTTCATCCTAGAGTAGGGATGAGTTCCTTAAGGCATAGGGCCATAGGAGACAACGACAATCTCTGCACATCCGAATGACTTCCTGGATTCCAGAATGACACAAGTGAAGGAAATTAAAGAGTAGCCATGTGCCCAACCGCCGCAATACATGGCAATTCCAAGTGGGCGGAGTCCTGAAGCACAGCTCTGAAGGTGCCCTGCTTCGGTTGGATCCAGAACCAGTTGGTCACTGGTGTGAAGAAGCTGTTGCACTCAAGTATACGGTTCTGTGGTTTGTCCTGAGCTTTTTTCGGTAATGGAAATGAACTCAGGCTACGCCTACCACCTCGTAGAGGGCTGGCATGCCTGGCAGTGGGATCTATAGAACCCCAATATCACAAAACAGTGGTTACATTGAATAGGGCGAGGTCTCTGAATATTATTATTCGGGTATTTATTGAGAGGGGATCCAACTTCTGGAAGCAACAGAGCGCTTCACAAATCATAGGGGGAAGGGCACTGCGAGGGAAGAAGATTGCAAAGGAACAATAAAAGGAAGCGGGGAGTTAGGAACGGGGGAAGGCCGGGCAATTAAGCAGGAAGAGATCTAAAAGTAACCAGGGGTCAAAACAGGGGGGGGAGATCACTCAGGAGAGGTGAGGAGTGGAGGGAGTGTTGACCTATTTGTGAAGGAGAAGCCATTCCGTAAAGAGGAGGTTCTTGAGCTCCTCCCTGAAATGTAGACGTGAGGTGGTGAGTCTGGTGTTGACAGGGAGGAGGTTCCAGAGTGTCGTGGCGTAGAGAGGGAAGTCCTGTCTTCTGGTTCTTTCCTTTCTGCACAGGCAAATGTGAAGTCTGTACATTTCCTTGCTTCTAGTGGATCGTAGATGCTGAGCTGCTCTGTAAGGCATCTGGTGGGGATGGTTGTAAAGCCAACAAGGTTGATAGTGGAGAGCCAGGTCTGGATGTCAGGGTGTTTGCGTTGTTGATCAGCAGTAGAAATTCAGTCTTGGTGCGTTTGATGCTCAGGTAAGCACTGGACATCCAGGAGTGGATCAGTGAGAGGCCGGCCTTGAGCCTGTGGATGTCTACACTGGAGGAGATCTCGAGGTAGAGCTGCATGCCATGTTCATATTGGTGCACTCGGCGTGAAGCCAGGTGGGTTCCAAACAAAGATTGAAGATCAAGGGGGAGAGGACGAGTCCTCATGTAGACTACTGCCCAAGAGGTCATCATTCGCGTCAGAGTCGTCTTCTCGTATAGGTGTAGGTTATACTTGGATTCAAGCAAAGTGGCAACCTCTTTCTGTTAGGTTTTCTTGCCAGTGTCATCCATTGGCTTCTTTTGTAAAAGCCCCGCATCCACCTGCAAGACCGAAGAGACCAGAGCTGACTGCTCCAGGGGCAATTCAGGTTACCCAGCGGTCCCATGGACGGTTTGCTCGTGCGTCTGGACTCGAAAAGGATCAGAGTGGACCGCCTCGATATGTTCTGCTCTTTTTTACGAGGCACGCTTTTTTTGGCTCGGTTGAGCTTGCTATGGCCCTTGTGGCCCCGCATGAGAAATGATGCTTGCTGAAGGCTCTGCCTCCTTGCAACCAATGGTCTTAACCACTGGCACAGTCTTCGAACAGCAGCCGCAGTCCATTGATTCCGTTGAAACAAACCATTCATCAAAATCCCAATCCATTTAATCCCAATCCATTGATAATTTCAAGCAGCGCCCACATAACAAGGAAAATAACCTTGGGACTCCTTAACATCACTGAACAGAAATGACATCCTAGCAACTCCATAATGCACATTAAAAATGAATTGTTCCCTATAGTGCTGGACATGAATACTTCAATGCTGGCCAGCATTCATTCTTCAAGTGCACCTAAAGTATCTCAGTGCAGGGCAGGAAGAGCCTGAGGGTGACTGATTACTATAGCTCGTGGGGGGCTTCTCCAATGAAGGGTTCTCAGCCAGAGGGATCGGCAAAGCTTGAGAAAATGACCGGTCACATAATCGAGAAACCGGTCTTTAACCGGTGCACCGCGATGCTATGTCCTCATCAGCACTCTGTAGTTATGAAGAGATCACGAGCATGTGTTGTGGCAAATAAAAGATCCGGGGGAACCAAGGTACACAGAAAGAGGAGTGTGGTGGCAAGGTGCTTATATTGGGCCTACGTACTAGTGCTGTAGATAGGAGGCTTTGCCCAGGAGACCGCCCTCAACGGTACGAGGAAGGAAAGACAGGAAGTTGGTGACACTCAGCGGCCCCAAGGGAAGGAGCCATCACTGAATGGGGTTGCTTTGCTATGCACCCATTCACCTTGCAGTTTGCAAATGGCTTTTGTGTAATGTACTCTCCAGCCAGAAGGAGAGACTAGGTTCCCATGAGATGCCAACAGATGAAGGCAGTCACAAGGCTACCTTGAGGTAAGGTTGCCCGGAGGTTTTGTCTGGACAATGGAATGGCTGTGGTCATGTCTTTGATGCAAGCAATCAGACGGATAATGGCTTATTTGCCCCAGACACCGCTCACCAGCCTAGATGGCACTATCCCCGCTGCCATCCGAAAGAGGACTACTGCTGAATGTGTTCTTGGTCACTGGACAAGGTGACAGATGATTAATTTGACTGCAAAGTCTGCTTTCTTTCATAGTCTGTAGACTTGCCAGAGGAACCATTGGGCCACATCCAGCTCTAATCCACCACAGCCGTGTTCCTCAATGTCAACTTCAAAACATGGGTACTCCATGATCAGCAGCGAGCCTTGGTGTTTGGAGGCTTGACAGCAGATATGGAAGGGGCCAACACTATGATTAATGGTGGAACCACTTCGCTCAGTCAAGCACAGGAGGTAGCACAGAGGCATTATTGCACCCTAAAACCAGATGTACCAACAACGGGTGTCCTCCGCGGCACAGACATCTGCATCCTCTGAAGGTCTAATCTTCCTCGCTCATTTCCCCGGAGTCGGTACGTGGATCTTGGCACCTAGCTGGCATGTCATTGTGATTAGATTATGATTGGTCAGGAGATGCTACGCCATCTGCAATTGGCTCCCCCTGGGCAGAGGAGAGGCTGAGCATTTGTCCAAATGCAACTGCCTGGCCATGGCTGTGCTCCAGCTCCATGCACTGAACCTGTACCAGTTTATATGCAAGCAAATACTATTCTGGCAGGCATAGACCTTGCTCTCCAAAGAGGTTTATGATGCATTGTAAGACTAAATGGCATAGGTGGAGCCCATTTCCCACTCACACTCCAGAAATGCAGACACGCCCACCCTTCTCATCCCCACAAACTCAATGCTAGAGGAATTACCTTGGCAGTCTGGGTTGGCACACTCCCTGATGTCTGTGTGCGCACCTTTGCACTCTCCCAAGCCCTGGGAGGAGGCAGTGCACTTCCGCGTCCGCTGCTGGGTTCCATTGGCGCAAGTCACAGAGCATCTGCTCCAGGACGCCCACTCCATCCATTGGCCTTCCACTTGCACACCCCAGGAAAGGTAGGGGGGACCCGTAGGAGAGAAAAAGAGAGCACAGCGAAAAGATTTTAATATGAAAGTGCACAGAGGGTTTCTTTAAAACAAACACAAAGAGAAGACACCAACAACACATGGGTGGAAGAGGGTCAAGGGTGGGGGGGGGGGCATCACCTGGTGGAGGCCATCATGCAAGCGACTAAGGACCATTACCTAATAGGAATCTGATAAGCTTGAGTGAGGGGCCATTGCACCATCACCTGGTGGAGACCATACTACAAGCGACTAAGGACCATTACCTAATAGGAATCTGATAAGCTTGAGTGAGGTGCCATTGCACCATCACCTGGTGGAGACCATACTACAAGCGACTAAGGACCATTACCTAATAAGAATCTGATAAGCTTGAGTGAGGTGCCATTGCACCATCACCTGGTGGAGACCATACTACAAGCGACTAAGGACCATTACCTAATAGGAATCTGATAAGCTTGAGTGAGGTGCCATTGCACCCTCACCTGGTGGAGACCATCATACAAGCGACTAAGGACCATTACCTAATAGGAATCTGATAAGCTTGAGTGAGGGGCCATTGCACCTTCACCTGGTGGAGACCATCATACAAGCGACTAAGGACCATTACCTAATAGGAATCTGATAAGCTTGAGCGTGATGCCATTGCACCCTCACCTGGTGGAGACCATCATACAAGCGACTAAGGACCATTACCTAATAGGAATCTGATAAGCTTGAGCGTGATGCCATTGCACCCTCACCTGGTGGAGACCATCATACAAGCGACTAAGGACCATTACCTTATAGGAATCTGATAAGCTTGAGTGAGGGGCCATTGCACCCTCACCTGGTGGAGACCATCATACAAGCGACTAAGGACTATTACCTATCATCACCTGGTGGAGACCATCATGCAAGCGACTAAGGACCATTACCTAATAGGAATCTGATAAGCTTGAGTGAGGTGCCATTGCACCCTCACCTGGTGGAGACCATCATACAAGCGACTAAGGACCATTACATATCATCACCTGGTGGAGACCATCATGCAAGCGACTAAGGACCATTACCTAATAGGAATCTGATAATCTTGAGTGAGGTGCCATTGCACCCTCACCTGGTGGAGACCATCATACAAGCGACTAAGGACTATTACCTATCATCACCTGGTGGAGACCATCATGCAAGCGACTAAGGACCATTACCTAATAGGAATCTGATAAGCTTGAGTGAGGTGCCATTGCACCCTCACCTGGTGGAGACCATCATACAAGCGACTAAGGACCATTACATATCATCACCTGGTGGAGACCATCATGCAAGCGACTAAGGACCATTACCTAATAGGAATCTGATAATCTTGAGTGAGGTGCCATTGCACCCTCACCTGGTGGAGACCATCATACAAGCGACTAAGGACCATTACCTATAATCACCTGGTGGAGACCATACTACAAGCGACTAAGGACCATTTCCTAATAGGAATCTGATAAGCTTGAGTGAGGTGCCATTGCACCATCAACTGGTGGAGACCATACTACAAGCGACTAAAGACCATTGCCTAATAGGAATCTGATAAGCTTGAGTGAGGTGCCATTGCACCATCACCTGGTGGAGACCATCATACAAGCGACTAAGGACCATTACCTAATAGGAATCTGATAATCTTGAGTGAGGGGCCATTGCACCCTCACATGGTGGAGACCATACTACAAGCGACTAAGGACCTTTACCTAATAGGAATCTGATAAGCTTGAGTGAGGTGCCATTGCACCATCACCTGGTGGAGACCATACTACAAGCGACTAAGGACCATTACCTAATAGGAATCTGATAAGCTTGAGTGAGGTGCCATTGCACCATCACCTGGTGGAGACCATCATGCAAGCGACTAAGGACCATTACCATATAGGAATCTGATAAGCTTGAGTGAGGTGCCATTGCACCATTACCTGTCAGAGACCATCATACAAGCGACTAAGGACCATTACCTATCATCACCTGGTGGAGACCATACTACAAGCGACTAAGGACCATTACCTAATAGGAATCTGATAAGCTTGAGTGAGGTGCCATTGCACCATCACCTGGTGGAGACCATCATGCAAGCGACTAAGGACCATTACCTTATAGGAATCTGATAAGCTTGAGTGAGGTGCCATTGCACCATTACCTGTCAGAGACCATCATACAAGCGACTAAGGATCATTACCTATCATCACCTGGTGGAGACCATACTACAAGCGACTAAGGACCATTACCTAATAGGAATCTGATAAGCTTGAGTGAGGTGCCATCGCACCCTCACCTGGTGGAGACCATCCTACAAGTGACTAAGGACCATTACCTAATAGGAATCTGATAAGCTTGAGTGAGGTGCCATTGCACCATCACCTGGTGGAGACCATCATACAAGCGTCTAAGGACCATTACCTTATAGGAATCTGATACGCTTGAGTGAGGTGCCATTGCACCCTCACCTGGTGGAGTCCATCATGCAAGCGACTAAGGACCATTACCTATCATCACCTGGTGGAGACCATCATGCAAGCAACTAAGGACCATTACCTACCATCACCTGGTGGAGACCATCATACAAGCGACTAAGGACCATTACCTAATAGGAATCTGATAAGCTTGAGTGAGGTGCCATTGCACCATTACCTGGTGGAGACCATCATCCAAGCGACTAAGGACCATTACCTATCATCACCTGGTGGAGACCATATTACAAGCGACTAAGGACCATTACCTAATAATAGGAATCTGATAAGCTTGAGTGAGGTGCCATTGCACCCTCACCTGGTGGAGACCATCATACAAGCGACTAAGGACCATTAACTATCATCACCTGGTGGAGACCATACTACAAGCGACTAAGGACCATTACCTAATAGGAATCTGATAAGCTTGAGTAAGGTGCCATTGCACCCTTACCTGGTGGAGACCATCATACAAGTGACTAAGGACCATTACCTATCATCACCTGGTATAGACCATACTACAAGCAACTAAGGACCATTACCTACCATCACCTGGTGGAGACCATCATGCAAGCGAGTAAGGACCATTACCTAATAGGAATCTGATAAGCTTGAGTGAGGTGCCATTGCACCCTCACCTGGTGGAGACCATCATACAAGCAACTAAGGACCATTACCTATCATCACCTGGTGGAGACCATCATGCAAGCGACTAAGGACCATTACCTAATAGGAATCTGATAACCGTGAGTGTGGTGCCATTGCACCCTCACCTGGTGGAGACCATCATACAAGCGACTAAGGACCATTACCTATCAGCACCTGGTGGAGACCATCATACAAGCGACTAAGGACCATTACCTATCATCACCTGGTGGAGACCATCATGCAAGCGACTAAGGACCATTAGCTATCATCACCTGGTGGAGACCATCATACAAGCGACTAAGGACCATTACCCATCATCACCTGGTGGAGACCATCATACAAGCGACTAAGGACCATTACCTAATAGGAATCTGATAAGCTTGAGCGAGGTGCCATTGCACCCTCACCTGGTGGAGACCATCATACAAGCAACTAAGGACCATTAACTAATGGGAGCCTGATATGCTTGAGTGAGGTGCCATTGCACCTCATAAGTTTCATCCCGAGACCCAGTGTTGCGGCCAGGGCACAAAGACGTGCCAACTGCGTGCCAAGGTCCAGGCACAGACACTTTGAAATGTCTGAAAGGGAAGGGTTGTCATTGAGGAGGTGGACGTGGTCCTTCCTTGCAATAAGGTTGCTCATGATCTGCAGACCCTTGACGGAGGAAGGGACCATAGCAGATGGGAGGTCAGCATCTATGAAGTAAAGGGCATCACAACTGGTACCGTGGTAACCTCAACAGGTGGCGGGTCATTGTCCATTGAATAACGGGTAACATCAACAGGTGGTGGGTCACTGTCCATGGAAAAACGGGTAACCTCAACAGCTGGCGGGTCACTGTCCATGGAATAACGGGTAACCTCAACAGGTGGCGAGACACTGTCCATGGAATAACGGGTAACCTCAACAGGTGGCGGGTCACTGTCCATGGAATAACGGGTAACCTTAACAGGTGGCGGGTCACTGTCCATGGAACAGGTATAGTGACTGGAGCACAGTGACATCAGAAGGAAGCAATGAAGCCCACCACCCTGGTGAGTACAGAGCTCATTCAATAGAAAGGGTCTCTTCCATGGGCAGAGTCCTATTTAGAGGAGGGGTTTCTTGTTGACAAAGTGACCACATCTTGACTGGGCGCTCTGTAAGTACAAGCTTAAGGTGCTGTTGGCTAGAGTGACAACAGGGGGTGCGGCAGATGAAATGATCCATTCCATTCCCCCCACCCCCACCCCTACTCAGGGAGTCTTATGGTGCTCGGGAGTCTGCAGTCTATTTGTGTACAATGATCCTCAGTTTGGGCAGTCATTTCTCTCTCCTTCCAATACCGTCTTCCTCTCTCCTTTATCTTCCCTGTCTCCCCATTATCTCCATCCCCCCTCCTACTCCCACTACTCCCTACGCTCTCTCCATTTTCTCCTTCCCCTCCCCCTCCTTTCCTCTTCCTCCTCAAATGCAATTCCACATGCTGTTTTTCTGGTTTGTTTCCTATATACTGTTATTGCTTCTATGTTCCATGTTTAATGTCCCTGTGTTTAAGCGCTTTGGATTAAAGCGCTATATAAGCAATAAAATACAAAAATACAAATACACCAGTGTATATGCCCATGGGCACGTGCTCGACCATGCCTGTGCACTCACAGGTGCCCCCTTGCATCTAGGTACTCGTGGATACCCCCATCTCTGTGCATTTGTGGCCACCCTCTTCGCCAGTCTGGGCACTCACAGATACCACACTCAACTTCAATGCCTGTGTGGCTCCATGTTTTACATTTTTCACTGGAATTACATGGAACCACTGTTCCAATTGTGTACTTATTTTGTTTTAAAGAGTAGAAAGACGATTATTTTTTTTGTAATGTACTGCACTTAAACTACATTTTAGTAAATATTTTAGCTCATCTACAATTATCTTCTGTGTGCATGTTCAAACTGAGCTTGGAAAAATAATTTTAGTATTGAGTGACATATGAATAACATTCAATTTCAAATTACACATTTCATTAATAATAAAGGAGAATATATAAGTACACAAATTCAAAATCAAATCCCAGTGTGAAAGGAAAAATGTGCTGATGTTAATAGAGACTCTGGCAAACACGTGTTTCACAAAAAAATTAGCTTCATCAGGGCCTCGAACAGATTTTAGCAAATTCTGACTACTTGATTCCAAAAAAGTATCAGAGCTTAATTCTTTAATATTTATATGTATGTGGATTGTCCAATGTAAATCTAGGGTCTGCTATGATTCAGCTTCTACGTTGGGCTTGATGATGGAGGTTCAGCATCACAAACACTCCTCCTACCAATTTAGGGGTTATGTGATTGTTCGCTTGATGTTACGCACAAAAGTTCGTCCGATTGTTATTTAATAAACTGTTTTAAAAAATCTCGTATTTGTAATTGTCACGGTTGTTGGCATAGGGTAGTAGTCAAAAGAGGAACTTGTAAACGCCTGCCTTGAGTCCCTTCAACAGACCAATCCCGAGTTCTAGAGCCTGCTAGTGAATGGAGTCTGGAACTTACAAGTCCTTCTTTTGAGTACTGCCCTATGGCAACAACTGGGAGGGTCATAAATTACATTTTTAGACAGAAACTTACAAGAGGTTTCTGAAAACACTTTAATAACAACCATTAAGGTTTTTTTTGCGTTTAACATTGAACGGACAAGCACAGGGCCCTAAAATTAATTAGAGGTGCGTTTGTGAGACCAGACCTCCAGATCAAGCTTAACGTAGAAGCAGAAACAAAACAGGCCTTACATTGGAGAACCCACCCGCTTATAGATATTAAATAATTAAGCTCAGACACATTTTGGGAAGCAAGTGTACTGATCAGTAGAAATGTATTCAGGCCTGTTCTAGGCCCTGAGGAAGTGCTTTATTGAGCGAAACACGTGCAGGCTAGAGTTTGTAGTAACATCAGCATATTTTTGAAACAAGGAAATCTGATTCTGCATTTTTGTACTAATGCATTTTTTGCTCTATTTTTAAATGCCATCATATGTTTTTTACAATTGAATGTTGTTTACTCAATGCTAAGAAATTATTTTCAAAGCTCAGTTTAAACATACACATAAAAGTGAATTGTAGGTGGGGTACAATAACTACTAAAATGTACATTACAAAAAACATCCTCAGTATTCTTAATAAATGACACATAGGGCATAAGTGTATACCTGTTTCCCCACACATAACCCTGACCCTCCATCTCCCCTGCTGCCACTTATCTATCTTAATCTTTCTATCTTATCCTGAAAACATTTTGTAACTTCTGTTTCACCTTCCACCTTTTCAACCTTGTAAAGTGTTCCGAGGCACAATAATTCTAATAAATAAACGTCACTTTGTATCATCCTGCAACTAAGCCAGGCCATAGGCTTGCCTATACTCCGTCTCATGTACAAGTACGGAACACAAGACCCAGAAAGCAATGGAGCCAACCCAAAACCCTGGACTGGTTGAGTTTAATTTGGGGAGCAGAGGCGATCTCTCCGCCAGCTCCACTCCAAGTCTGAACACAGGCCTGAAATCAAGAGTCTGCATCTCGTGCCTGAAGGCAGGATTCCCTGCGAGGGAGCCCACCTGATGTCAGCAGGTGTGGCTGATTAGGGGTCCCACTGCACAGCACCCCGGCTGAACTGTGTGGTGCCCGTGGAAAGGGAGGCCCGCGGCATCCAACCACTGCGCGCCCACCCTTCTCAAATGACTGGGCTTCTGCAATAGACCATGGTAAGGTCTGTTTCCTGCACTGGCACTGCCCGATGCCAACTCTTCCTAATGGGCCTATTTACACCACACTTTTCTTGCTGAACGGGTGACATCTTCTCGACTTCTAAACAAAAGGGAGGCATTCCGGTCAAGAAATGGGGGTGATAAGGAAGCGAACATCTCCACAAATGAGCAGCATGATAAGGTCTGATGCTATGGCCAAGAGTAGAGAACAGCATGCAAGTCTCACCTCTATAAAAGAATGGCAACCCTGGTATAGGCTATACCTGGCGGTGTGCCAGCCACATCCATTAGTAGCTGCCCCATACATACGATGGCATGCAAAGCAGCCTACATCTCTCGGACAATGACCGGCATACACAGGGTTTATGGGGTAGCTTTTAGTGTTAATGGGGACGGGGGTATATTTGATGGGGAGGTCGTTTTAACCCATCAACCATGAATCTCCTCTGAAATTCCAGCAAAACATTCCATAACCAGTCCTAAAAAACATCTCTGAAGGGGTAACGCCCCGCCCCTCACCCCCGGTCTACTCTTGCAATAAGACTAAAAAGATACAGGTGAGATCATGGGATCATGTGATCATGTGGGTCGAATACTGGATTCACATCAGCAGTGGCACAAAGGTGACTCACTGCAATATTCATAGAAGTCACACTACAGCAATTGCATGAACTATAGCGCCACGAAGACAGCAGAGCCGGTGAAAGTACACATTCCAGAGGGTTCATGTAGTCTCCATTGTTGTTAGGTTGACAAAATGTGCAACGTTGGTTGGGGTCCAAGATGTGAGAAAAGTGGCAGCAAGCACTAGTATCACAAGCATTCTCCCAGCAGGCCCTCCTGTCAGGGGCACCCAGGTAAAAACTTCACTCTTCGGGGGTCACCGCGAATGTGCTATTATTAGATCCCCCACTCCATTGTATAAAGTAGGTAGGTGGGATTACGACTTTGACAAAGCCGACATCTTACTGATGATTGGAAAATTTGCGAGCTAGTGGATCGGATGCTATGTTGAACTCCTTGTTCAAGAACCATCCCAAGCTGAGAGAAAATGGAGAATGGACTATCCTCCCTTTGCCAGATCTGGCTTTCGTAAAGCGAGATGTATCTACCAGCAGGCCATAAGTAGAAGCTACTAAATCACACCTGCTCTTAACCGGCCTAGAGTACTCTTTAGGATCTTAAGTCACAATCAGTAGTACCTTCTCCAACTAGTAGTACTCCTCCCACCCGGTCTTAATGTGATACATTATCTGATTTCTTTATTGAAAAATTAAATCTAATTCACCAAACTATATGTACATATGTGTCCAGATCACATGCTGATAGCTCTGCTCTAATGGCAGCCTCTACTCATCCATCCTCTTGGTCTGATTGTCCACTGGTGGGCTCGGACAACATAATTCAAGCTGCATGGAACCTCACGTCCAACTCTCCTTTAGAACCTATTGCTCTAACTGTTTTAAAATAGGTAATACCGATATAGCTCCTTGAGTCACTGTGGCTGTTAACCACTCTTTTGTCTCTGGTTCCATTCCTGCTCCGATTAAGCTGCCATGGTGATCCCACTCCTTATAAAGGTCTTGCTGGACCCCTTGCTTCCACCCAACTATCCTCCTATTTCTCGACTTTCCGACCTGATCAGGCTATTAGAATCTATATTTCCTACCTGATCAGGCTATTAGAATCTATATTTCCTACCTGATCAGGCTATTAGAATCTATATTTCCTACCTGATCAGGCTATTAGAATCTATATTTGCACCAATGCTTAGCTCGTTTTTGAAAAGCTCTGCTTTTTTCAACCTATTCCAGTCAGGCTTTAGGCCTGGCTGTGGCACAGAATCAGTCCTGTTTTCAGTCATGGACTATCTTGCAACGCTATCTGATCTGGGTGGAGAGGGCATCCTTATACAATTAGATCTGTCGACAGCCTTCAACACCATAGATCACAGCATTCTGCTTCCCAGGTTTGTTTGTTTGTTTGTTTATTTATTTGGTAATGCGCTCCGAGCCCGTGGGCATCTGGGCGCAGCAGTACAAGAGGACTCGAAACTTAGTTACAATGCCTGACACAGGCTAACACAGCAGAACAGTGGTCACTTACAGTGGGTGATACAATGCATATACAATAACAGGGTTAAGCGCATAAGAGTAACATTTTAACAGGTTGTACCGTTTCCGCTAGGTTGCAGTTGGCTTGCATTTCTGGTTTAGGTCCGTTTGGCTGATCACTCACAAAACCTTTCTTTACGCCATTCTTGACATCCCCTTGTGGTGTTCCCCAGAGGTCTGCACTCTCCCGTATTCTTTTTAACATATACGTTCATCCCCTGGCTCACCCTATCCAGTCATTTGGTCTACGTTGTTATATGTACGCAGATGACACTCAGATTATAGTTCCTCTTGAAGTGAACAACCCCTCTGGGGCCATACGTACCCAATTCTCCTGGGGTCGTACGTACACAAATCTCTAATGCGCCTATGACCCTTACAGATATTTATTGATATCATATATTCAGTATGAAAGTTAACATCATTCTATTGATGAATCAAGGCAAAACCATGAGTATCTTGACTCCAAGAATACTGTATGATGTGACACAGGTTTCGAGAAATACTTCTCTTCGTCTGGGCTCTCAGTCTCATTTATCAAAGATTATGATCAGAAATTGTGTGCACAATTTCTTATATAATCATAACATAATTCAAGAACTCATAATACTTTTGTGATGTTAGTGAAGCGATCATATCCTATTTACATGTTATTCTTGCACTGCTCTCAGTCTATTGCAATAGGTACATATATATGAAGGTTGTTGATGAGTAACAGTAACTTTTCATCAATCCAAAATAGTCCAAAAAAATCCATATATGTAAGAGAGAGGGACAATCGAACAGAGAACACAAAAGAAAAGCATTAGATGATCCTAAGTGATTATTCGAGTAAGAATTCCATCTTCTAAATATAGATGCTTCTTCAGCAAAAAGACAAGTAATTTATCAGAGTGATTCTGAAAAAACCGCTCCCAATCCGCATGCAAATGCCGCAAATATCATCACCATCGCGGTCTGGGATGGGGGGGCTGCCAGCCTTACAGTATCTGCAGGGATCCAATTAGTCCATAAAGTCTAAGGTCTGAGGTGTAGGGGGCTGCCAGTGACTAGCAATGTGTGATGTTATATATATATATATATATATATATATATATATATATATATATATATATATATATATATATATATATATATATAACCTATATGCCAAGGCTGTTGGTTTCTCCCCCGCGCCTAGAAATCATCACCCATTATCTCTCTAATTCTGTAATTCAATTTACCTTATTGAATATTACCTATAAATCAACTAATCAAGGAGTGCTCCGTGTTAGCAAAGTTTGGTTCATTCTTAAACGTTAAACAAATGGTGTAATACTTCCATAAGCAGATACAATCGTCTGCGAGAGATGCCTTTGTCGCACGTCTTGGTCTAGAGATTGAAGTGTATGCTGTTTGTTGCAGTGTTCTTATCAATGGTATAGAAACCTCATCATGGATTTACACCCATGTAGTGTGCCTTTGTATTTCTTAGCCCGTGTTGTGAAATTTGAGCTTGCCTGCTTGATAACATTGAGCTCTAGGGGTATAACAGTGACACAATACATGAGATGCTGGGGGCCACCACTGTACTGTGTGACTACGCAGATCGTTTCAGTAGTTGCTAATTCTAACTATTCAAATAGAACGCGTACCTAATGGATGGACAGTTCGGGTACTCTCTATCCTGCTGTCAGGAAGCGTTTGCGTTCATTGCTAGGTATACTTGTAAAGCTGGTGTGTGTGAAGGGAACCATCGTGAGGCTGGATTGCGACCGGAATAGCAACAGACTATTCATGTATATAGTATATCTGCCTCTAGCTGCAAGACCGCCATCTTAAATGCTCGATCATCACATAAGTATTATGATTTCATGAATTATGTTATGATTGTATAAGACATTTTGCACACAATTTCTTGTCATAATCTTTGATATACGAACTGAGATCCCTGAAGAGGAGAAGTATTTCTCGAAACACGTGTCGGCTTATACAGTATTCTTGGTGTCAAGCTACTTGTGGTTTTGTCTTGATTCATCAATAAAATGATGTTAACTTGCATACTGAATATATGATAAGAATCAATATTTATAAGGGTCATAGGTGCATTAGAGATTTGAGCATTTACGTATCCTTTGAGTTTACATGGAACGCTAGGGGAGCTTTTCATACAAAGACCAAATCCTGTACAACTTAGACAGTCAAGAACTGATAGCTTGAGTGCATTGATTAGGTGGGAATATCCCCTAATATTGAATTTAATAACCCCTCTGGGGCTGCCAATTTTAAGTCTTGTCTAGAACCTGTTGGGGACTGGATTTGCCAGAACTGGCTTAAATTGAATGGTGAACAAACAGATTTTGATAGCTGGGTCTCCATTTGCTGTTTCTCTCTGTAGCTGGACTACTGGCCTGTCCCTAGGACTTTTTCCGCAGCCTGTGCCTATTGCAAAGAATCCCAGTATTAAAATATCGGCTTCCCTCTCTATGGAAGCACAGGTTAGCTTGGTTTGTTAGCTAGGCCATTTCAAACTTCGAGTTCTCAGCAAAGTACTTCTGTTTCTTCCTACTCCATTACGGGCTCCAATTCTGGCCTCCCTGATTCTGGGCACACTGGACTATTGCCAGGCGCGTTATCTGGCTCAACCAGCCTATCTTTTGGATCGACTCCATGTGCTGCAAAAACACTTCAGCATGGACAGTTTTTGGGCTCTCCCCTCGTGACCATGTCACATCAGGACTGCGCAGCCTCCACTGGCTTCTGGTGGCTCGTCGAGTTGAGTTCAAGGCGTTCTGTTTAGTCCGCAGAGCCTTTTAGGGCCAAGGCTCCAACTGTTTGCAGCAAATGTTTTCATCTCGTTAATTGATGTTTCGTCCAAGATTTTAGCAAATATGGTACTTAAGGACTTAACAAAATGGGTGGAGAATCTGGAGCTATTGTGCCCGTTCCAAATGGGCTACAGGAAAGGCACAGGAACGGAAATGAGTGGGTAGCTTTTATCTTCTTGTTTGGCTGGAGCTCGAAATGATGCCAGAAGATCATTCTATGGGGCATCATTGGACCCTTCCTCTGCTTTTGATAACGTACGCAACATTTTATGGGAAAAATGGTTTACGTGGGAGATTCCAGACGGTTTGTTAGGTATGTTGTTAATCTTCTACTCTAACAATACCGTAAGAGTAAGGATAAATATTGAGGGAGATCTATCAAGGAGCATTGAAGTCAATAAAGGAGTCAAGGGTGCGTGCTCCACTCCCACACTTTTTAATGTATATGTTTCGAAACAATGTAATGAATGTTTGGCTTACACTCCCGGGTGCGTAACTTTAACGACCAATTGCCTTGCCTATGCTGACTATTTAATTCTTCTAAATGTCACACCTGCGGGATTCCTTGGATGGAGTAGCTCACTATTTAGCACAAAATAAACTTTTGATTAATCCAACAAAATCTAGGGTAATGACAATATCAAATAAACGTAAGAGAAAAAAATACTTATGGACAATTAATCACACATTTATGGAAGAAGTGGATACATTGTGTTATTTAGGTTGTTTTCCGCAAAACAAATACAAGAAAGTAAAAAAAGTAAAATAGAGGCGAAAACAAAAACCGGTTCCTACTGATGAAAATGGTTAAAATGAGGCTGTGCGCGTTTTCTCTGATCCGGATGATTGAGTGTTATAGAATGAAGGTGTCACCTATAGTTCTGTATGGAATCGAGCTACTTCATCCAACAAATAGGAAATGGTTGGATCAACTTGAGGGTTGTATCCTGAAAGATGTTTTAAGAATTCCTAAGTCAGTAGCGATTAGTATTGGACTTGAGTTAGGTCCACAATGTTGGTGGTCCCAATATGTGCACAGAAGTATTTTATTGTATCTAAAAATAATAAATGCTACTGAGGGCAGCATTTTCACACATGGGAGCAATATGGCGAGTCTGAATTCTAACTCGTTATGTTGCAATTTTGACAAAAAATGTATGAATTTGTTTAGGGAAATTGAAATAGAGGGTTATATGTCCCACATGATACTGAAAAAGACAATAGAAAATGGGATAAGATCAAAGACTCCAAGGATCTGTTAAGACTTGAACGGTACAGGGAAGTGAGATCAGAGTATTCCTTCTACAAACTGTGCAAGTTAGAGCGTATTTGGGGGAAATTCCCGCACAGCATGCACGACATTGGTTTTTAAAGTTCAGACTGAATTTCTCGCCGACTTTGGAAATCATGGTGCCAGGTTTAAAGATTCTGAAATAATTAAGGACATGTAGATTATGTAAAAAGGATTGCACAGAGACACTTTATCGTTTAGTAATGGAATGTAACACGATGTCGGACAATAAGTTACAATTTTTAGGTCCTTTTGTTCATTCTACTTTGGCTGTTATTAGCAAAGATTTTTGGAATAGATTAATGACGGGTAATCAAATCTCTCTATTGCTTGCATTGGTAAAGATTTTAATCAAGATTTTTGATAAACGATCTATAAACCTGGAATAAGGGGAACTTCTTGCTCAGGTTTTATAAATGACATTTTGTGCTTTTCTATATGGTGCTATTAATATGAATTAGAAACATGAATTGAATTTTAAGTCTATTTAATAAGGTATTGATATGATTTTGGAATATCTGTGATTGTAATGCATTAACTGCAATTTTATGATTTTAGTGTGATTGAATGTGTAATTTAATGTTTTATTTATGTTGTGTAAGGTATATCTTTTATACCATAAACACAATAAAGAAACCACCTTTTGTCATAGAAGTGGCTTGAGCCACTATGCAACACAGCATTCTCAATTGGGTGTGATAATGAGAAACAGACACGCAGCTGGAGTTTCTGAGATACGGGGACATGGAACAAGGATGAGTAATGGGATAGGGGGTGTGCAGCTCTCACAAGCAGGGATGAGGAGTGTGGGAGAGTCTACGAAACATACACAGATCATGGATGGATCATGAAATAAAGCAATGAAGGCAAACAGGAGGGCCCGCCAGTGCCAGGAATGGTTGCACTGATTGGGAGACGAACCATACACACATCATGTGCAACTGTAAGGGAGGTGTCTGACAATGATCTCACATAGTGAGCGATGGAGAACCACTGACTTATTACGAGCGAGAGTGACCAGAAAAGGCACTGGACGCAAAAGTGATATAAAGGTCCAGGAACATGGGGTTAGTGACATCACGAAGACTGATGCAAGGAGCATCATTCGGAACACAAGGTGCATCGATTATTGGACATTTGTTTTTTTTTTTTTCTTTTGGAAACAAATTTGGGAATGTTTGCAAAATATGTTTTCCTTTCAGGAACCCTTATCTCTATGCAATGTTATGATTGGTGTTTGTTTGTTTGTTTGTTTATTTGTGTGGCGCACCTTACCCAGGGGCAACAGGGCGCAGGCAAAAAGATAATTCGAGGCTTACAATGTTACAGAAATATACAGTTGAAGTAAAATTAAAGATATTCAAGGATTACAGGAATAAGAAATATACAAATCTTCATACATAAAAAATATCAATATCTATACAGGAGAGAAATATACAGATGTGTACAGGGGCTGTTAGAGGCGAGGGCAAGGCCGCAAACAAAGAGTATCAATATCTATACATAGGTATAGAATGTACAACTAAATACAGGGGTTATTGGAGTTCAGGTGACTGATGAGGTGCCTTCTAAAGTGCAAATATGGTTGATCAGCTCTCAGGTTGTGTGGCAAAGAGTTCCAAAGTGTGGCAGCTTTCACCGGGAAACTGTTGCCACCAATGGTGGAGAGTTTGAATCTGGGAATTATCAGACAGTTGGAATTGATAGTTCTTGTTTGTCTGATGGAAGACTTTCTCTTTACCTTTTCCATCAGATAACTAGGGGCGGCATTGTTGAGGGCTTTATGGGTTAGGGAGGCCAACTTTAGTTTGATTTTGTTGTCTGTGGAGAGCCATTTGTGTTGGCGTCTGGTAGTGGAGATATGATCTCTCTTATTAATGCCGAGGGCAGCTCTCAAGGCATTATTTTGTAGGATTTGTAGCCTATGGATAATGGCTTTGTTAGCACCGCTATAAAGGGCATTACAATAATCGAGCCTAGATAGTATGAGTGCTCTTGCCAGGATCATACAACTGTCATTGGATAGGAATGGTCTGCCTGCTCTTATTAATTTGCAAGTATACGCAGTGGTAGATGCTAGTGAGTTGACCTGTTTAGTGAATGACATAGTGGCATCCAGATAAAAGCCGAGGGTTTTTACTTCCCTGGATACTTTGATAAAGTTACCATCTATGTTAAATTCGGCATATTCAAGGCCTAGTTTGTTGATATTAGCGGGGGTACCCAAGATGATGAGCTCTGTCTTGTCATCATTCAGGCATAGGCCATGGGATACCATCCATGCCTGAATGATGAGATATACCCTATTCACCAACTCTCTGTCCTTACTGTGATCCCCAGAAAGTGGGAGGAGAATCTGAGTGTCATCTGCATAGTTAGTGTAGGTGACACCCAGATGGTCCAGATCGTCGAACAGAGGTTTGGTGAAGATGTTGTATAGTGTGGGGGAGACGCATGAGCCCTGCAGGACTCCGCAGGTAATAGGAGAGGGGTCTGCTGCTGCTGAAGGGGAGAAGACTCTCATTGTTCTCTCACCCAGAAAGGATTCAATCCATCTGATAGCTTCTGGGGAGAAATGAGCAGCTGAATCAAGGTGTCTGCAGAAGACCTTGTGGTCGACAAGGTCGAATGCCGCGGAGAGGTCGAGTAGGAGGAGGAGTGCTGTCTTACCCTTGTCCCTCAGATCATCAATTTGGGTTTTCAGATCAATGAGGGCTGTTTCCGTGCCGTGTAATGGGCGGAAACCTGATTGTCTGGAGCCTAGTAATTTGTGTAGTTCTAGGTATTTTTGAATCTGGACATAGGCCACTTTATCCAAGATTTGCAGTGGGAAGGGTACCGTGGTGATGGGTCGGTAGTTGGTGGGGATGAGAGGATCAAGCATCTGCTTTTTGAGGAGGGGGATCACCCAGGATTGTTTTAAGTTGGAAGGGATACTGCCTGAGGAAAAAGAGGCGTTTATGAGTTTGGAGATAAAGGGAGACAGGTCTCTGGCTGCGTCCTTGATTATGTGTGCAGGGCAGATGTCGCCTTTACAGTTTGAGGGTTTAAGAGAAAGAATGATTTTCTCAACCTCCAGGGTGGTGGTTTTAGAGAAGGTGAATGAGTTAGTGTGTCTGCTTGGTAAGGCATTAGGCGGAGATGTGGGAGAGTTAGTGAGGTTTAAGGAGTCTTTTTTTAGTTGAATTTTGTTTTGTAGGGTGTTTATTTTATTTGCTAATGCCTGTTGGATGTCTGTGCACCAAGTCTGGTCCTTGGTGCAGGTGTCGGGTGTGGCAATGGGTGACTCAAGTTCCTTCAGTATGGAGAAGAGCTCCTTCATACTTGAGTTGGAGTTGGCAATGCGGTTGTTATAGGAATTCCGTTTAGCTAAGCAGATTTCAGCTTTGTAATGACGAGAAATCGTGTCAAGGATGGCTTTCTTTTCACTGGAGGGGCATAATTTCCAATCAGATTCACATTTTCGCTTTTTTAGGCGGAGGGCTTTGAGTTCAGGTGTGTACCATTTATTTAAATGGGTTTTGGGTTTGCTGGTGCGAAGTTTAAGTGGGGCAATTTTGTCCATGGTAGTTAACATGATTTTATTATATTCGTGAACTAGTAAGTTGGGATCTAGATTGTCTGGCAATGCGTTTAGCGTTGGGAGGATGGCTGGGATGATTTTTTCTACTGATATATTTTTCTTGTTTCTTGTGAGGCAGGGTGGTGCCTGTGACACGGTTGTGGTAGGTGGTCTGGAGGTCAGTAGGTTAAATGAGACCAGCGAGTGGTCAGTCCAAGGTAGTGGTGTGGTGGAGGAGATGACCGCTGAGCAGTTAGCATCAGCAACCCAGTCTAGGGTTCTTCCCTTCAGGTGGGTGGGTAGGTTAACTTTTTGTGAGAGTCCGAGTGATGAGATCGTATTGGCTATGGTAGAGGCATGTATGTCTGCTGGGTCGTTAAACCCTAGGTTAAGGTCACCTAGTAGCAGTAGTTGTGAGGTGGTTTTCGCATTGTTGGAAATTAGGTTATGCAAATCTTCCTCGAAGGTCCCGAGCGGACCTGGTGGTCTGTAGATCAGGTGGATGGTGAGGGATTGGGTGTTGTTTATAGGGAGTTTGGCAGTGAGGGATTCGCACGATTGCAGAGTTTGGGTCGGGGCTAGTCTGAGAGCTAAACTTTCTTTGGATATGATGGCGATGCCACCGCCCCGGTTGCCCACCCGGTCCTGCCTGGATATGGTATAGCCATCTGTGAATATTAGTGAATATGCGTCCCGGGCTACGCCTACGTTTATTCCGGATGACCGCGTAGGACGGAACGAGGAGCTACATTCACAGTCCCAAACACGTGACAGACATAGTTGCCGCGTTCACTCAACCAGCAAGATCTGTTGCTGTTGTAAAGTACGACTTTCCACCGCCTAATGTTCATCGCACAGCGACGCCCAGAGCAATACTACGGCAATGTCTAACTTCAGTTAACACAATAGTCTACTGGGTACATGAATGAACCCAATTTTGCAGTACCTAACTGCGAAGACTCTATTCTCTACACAACTATTCTCAAGATAGTGTCCCGCAGTGAAGTGCAGGAAGTGTGTACTTAGACCATCAACTAGATGGTAACGCGTGGACTGACACATTTCTATCTCTTGGATGCATTTTCAGTAAAGAATACCTCTAGCAATTCATTTTATGCTACTGTTTGTATTTTATTGTTGAGAGTATGGAACTCTAAGCACCTAATTGAGGGGTTTGGTTTTTTCCTAATTTTTCGTATGCTCTCAGCGTTTCAGGCGCTACACAGTGTGTAATTTGTTGACATAGACTTTACTACTTTGGACAGTACCCTGACGAATTTCCCCACACTTGGTTTACACTCTTTTTGTTTGTTGGAAAGAAACATGTTGGATGAGTTTGGGTTGAGAAGGGTGTGTATGTAGCATTTTGAGTGAGAGTATGAAATGTTTTATGTAAAACCTTGTTTGTATTTTTAAACAGTTGTGTATTTGCACAAGCATACGACACTTTCAGTAGATACCACAGACCCTAGAAGGTAGTGACATTGCTCTGGCCTCCTACACCTACAAGTCTTATTGTCTACTCTATGTTTTGCAGTGTTGTTTATTGTTGGAGCGATATATACAGGAGGGACTTAGTACAGTGGAAGTACATTACACTGCCCTATTTCCAGATCTGCATGCAGATGTATTGCCTGCCAGTACAACATGATCTGTGTATTGTGCTCTTTTTGATTTTATGTGTTTGACTTTTGTACATGAATAAAACTATATATTTTTTTAGACCGTTGATACTGCACCATATATTGACTTTGTCTGGTCCTGGTGGTACCTGTGAGAAATGGAATTTAAAGGCCCGTTTGACCCTAATGTTGTGTACTTAAGGTTGTTGACCTTTCGGAGGGGTGGTTACAATGCGGGGTTGCATTTCCCTTTTGCCTCTTTTTTGTGTTATTGGTGCATTAGTGAATCCAGTCATGTCATCCATGCCTTCGCCTGAATTATGTAACGTCTGTGTTTATATTGCTTTCCTTCCTATTGCAGCCAACTGGAACCATGCTCAGACACTATTGTATAATGGAATTCCATGTGTGCTTACCATAGAACTGAAAACATGCATGCTTCATCATCTGAGATGTTAGGTACATTGTATAGCAAATGAAACATATTCAATACCCATGTGTCATGAAATTATTGTCTTCCGAAAATAATGGTTCCCCCTGCTCCTCCTTCCCTTATTCGTATCTGGGCTCATCTTGCAAGTCATCCCTTGTCAGTCCTTACTTATCTAGTGGACAATCTCCTCTGCTCGCATGATTTGATTAATAATATGTTCTTAGTTTAATGTAGTCTATATCACATCATTGTAATTTTTCTCCAAGACACCCTCTACTTCTGGTTATTACTGTATATATCCCATTTATTAGGATTGTATTTATGCAAACTCTCAACACAAATTATGTAACTTAAAAAAAAAAGTGTTGTGACAGGTGACGAGAGGAAATGCCCAATAAACTCGCCATGTCCAAGTGCGCACCATACCAAGTGATGACAATAACTAAAACATGAATGTACGACAGGCACACACTTTACACAAAGTGATGCAGCTCAAAGACTGTCCTGTCAAGCCTCGGGCATCTGGAACTCCTTTCACGATTACACAGACAGTGGGGACGAACAATGGGCTCTGGCACGCACAGACGGTTTGCCTTTTAGCAAATCACATTGTCAGAAACATATCGAAGGCGGCAACAATAATTGCTCACAAAGGCAGATGCATGTTTATACATATCTGCCCCCTACCGCTATCTATTAACATAGTTGTTGTTCCCCCTCATTTTTGCTAAAGTAGCACTATGTGATCAAAAACCCAACAAGGATGTGTGCACAAAAAAAGAGCCTTTCCATCCACACAATCACTGACAGTTCCTTAATGTGTACCTCTACCAGCAACACTATGGTTAAAGTTAGAAGACATATTACACAGAAAAATGGGCACGCAGGTTCCTCTAACTTTTCAACGGTTCCATGCAGGTACACCAAAAATGGTCATGAACAGAAGTTTGGGTTGGAAAAGAAGGATTCAGTGTGCAGAATATGCCTGCTTACTCTCGACTCCTACCTCTTGAACCACCCCTGAATGCTTAAAGATAGCTGACCTCAACAACCCTGTCAACTACCGGTCTGTCCTCCTACTCCCAGGCTACTCCAAAGTTCTACAAGGCCTGGCATTCAACCAGGGCATCAATAGAAGGGCGAATCTGGACACACAACTCTCGTCATTTCTCATGCGCCATCCCTGAGCAGCCTTTGGTATTATATGTTATTTATAACGAGCTTAATACCCAGAGGTTTCTAAGCGCTGACCCGGGGATCGAACCTGTGGTGCTCCATGTAGTCTCTTCCAAGACGAGCACATTGCCCCTGAGCTATCCTCCCGAGACTAGGATATTAACATGCTTGTGTAATGCGCCGAATCAGCAGTGAATTAATTTTACAGAGCCTATCCTTGCTTGTGGTGTATTGTGTCCCTGCCCGAGGAAGGCAGACGCCAGTGTGTTGGCTGTGAAGGAGGGAAGATTGAGGGAGGGAGGGAGGGAGGGACAGCAGCTGATCGCCCCGCTCTACTCAATACTCTCGGTATCCGATATGCTGCTGTGCCTGGATTGCCTGTTACTCTGACCGCTCAGCCTCCATCTCAAGGAAGCCGCTCTCCTGCAATCCCACTGCTCGCCACTCAAGGATAAGGACTGGCCCACTGGATCGCCTTTCCTTATATGCACTCTCACCGTCCCTCTCCTATATGAAATTACCCCTAACCTTTTATAGCTGTGCTTCCACCCACTCATTTAACCCTTCTTGGTAATCCCCCAATCTCTTTTTGTTGCCTTCAACAGCTAATTAACTTTACTATTTAAATATTATTTCTTCTCGTGAGTTGTTGTATTTACTTGGGTTATGTACTGAGCATGAGGTGGAGTGGAGCGTGTTGCAACAATCAGGGGGTCGGCTGGCAGGTGGTCTAATGGAGTGGCTACAGTACATGAAGAAGGTGCTCCTTGAAAAGGAGGCTCTAGGCTCCAAACTGAATTTCCTGTGGGTGGGTGCAAGTCTAATATCGATGAGTATGCTGTGTTGGGGCAGTTTGATAATGTCAGTTTCCTTTTTTTCTTTTTTTGCAGCTCTCTGGCCAGATCCTGGCTTTTTGGTGGAGTGATGGCTCCCATAAATAGTGACTGCCGACTAGCTAGGAGGGAGCACTCAAAGTGACGACTAGCTATGAGGGAGCACTCAAAGCGACGACTAGCTAGGAGGGGGCACTCAAAGCAACGACCAACTATGAGGGAGCACTCAAAGCGACGACTAGCTAGGAGGGGGCAGTCAAAGCGACGACTAGCTAGGAGGGGGCACTCAAATTGACGACTAGCTAGGAAGGGACACTCAAAGCGACGACCAGCTATGAGGGAGCACTCAAAGCGACGACTAGCTAGGAGGGGGCAGTCAAAGCGATGACTAGCTAGGAGGGGGCACTCAAAGCGACGACTAGCTAGGAGGGGGCACTCAAAGCGACGACTAGCTAGGAGGGAGCACTCAAAGTGACAACTAGCTAGGAGGAAGCACTCAAAGTGACAACTAGCTAGGAGGAAGCACTCAAAGGGACGGTTTAGCAAATTATGCAGATGGCCTTGAAGACAATGGATACAACCAACGTGGTTCGATGAGTGTGGGTGTAATGTGGTCAGATTTGTAGAGGCCTTCGCTGAGGCAGCTGCAGCAGGGAGGACACTTCTTATTGGTGCCAGGGCGGGAGTGGGTAGCCAGTGAGGGGGCGTGGGGTGATTTTAGAAACCTTCAAGACTTCTATCCTATTTTCAAAAAAGGAAAAAAGGGCCTAGAGACTCACCCTGCTCATTGGCTCCCAGTTTAAAGTATATGGCAGGATAGATTGGCCAGACGGCAATTGTGGTTGTACCGTAAGAGCATTCTGTCAGAATGTCACAGTAGCTGGCGACTGGCGTGTGTGGAGGAGGTGGAAACTAGGACGCCATTAGACTGTGCCGCCACGTTTCATTTTCTACGTGTTTGACGGTCTAGTTTCTTTTTTCCAACATGGCCGCCGCTGATAGTATTTACCATTCATCTGTCGGCGGCTCGGCGCGTTCCAACTGTGCTTATTTCTCCGTTGTGTGTGCTCGTTTTGCTACCTTCCCGGCGGTGTTCTAGTTTAACTCCGCCCGTTACTCCAGCTATTGTGCTCACCCTCTTTACTCCCTGGCTCCCTTTCTCCCTTTCCTAGTTTCTTGCCTCCCTTTGTCTGCCTGTGCATATCTATTGCTTCCTTCCCCGTCTGCCTTTCCAAATTTGGATCTCTTCTGTTCTCGCTGTGTTTTCAATCCGTGGATCTGCCATCAGTCATCCTCCAGGAGCGACGATCCGGTGCCTCTTATTCCAGTGGATTTCCTCCACCCGCTTCTTCAATCTGTGGACACACCTAAGACCTCAGCCAAGTCTTCTGACAGCTTCTCTGGCGTCTACTCATCTCTGCACCATGGGGTTTTTTGAGCTAAGGCTTTTTCCCCTTGCAACATCTGGCTGTCACGGAAGGGAAGACACTGGATCTCTTGGCCTAGAGTTCACGGTGGCTTCCTTTCGAGGCAGACCCTATCTACTCAAGAAAAAGAAGCCCAGCGCTCGACACAAGCACAAGGAAGAAGTTGGACTATTCAACCTCATCAGGTGAGGAGGAGGAGGAGGGGAGATCGGGGCAACTCTTGTACTTAAGTGAAGAGGAAGATATTGCTGAACCTTTTGCTGAATCCATTGATCAAAACGTTAGCCCTGATATCTTGCAACACCAAAGTGAAGACATGGCAACACCACAACAGCTGCAAGAGCTGGTGGCAGCTGTCCAAAACCTAAATGTGGAAGTTCAGGCACTCAAGTCCGACAACGCCGCCCTCCAGCAAAGAGTAGCCGCCAGGGAACAACAGGCAATAGATTTACCCCCTCTACCATTGGTGTCTGGGAAGTTTGACGGCTCAGAAAGGAAGGTGAAGGAATTTTTGGAAGCCTGTAATATTCACTTCACTTTCAGACCCATCGCATTCTCCACTGATCATGCCAAGGTAGGTTTTATGATAACCCATATGATGGGGAATGCTTTGTCATGGGCAACTCCGTTGGTAACCTTGTCCGACCTGGTTCTACAAGACTACGAGGCATTTAAGGATCTTCTAAAACAGATGTTTTTTCAGACAGAATGCGTACATGTAGCCAGTGAAGACCTACTTGAGGTGCGCTAAGGAAGCTCTGATCTACTTACCTACATTTCCACTTTCAAGAAGCTGGCTGCAGAGGCTGGCTGGCAAGAACAGGCCCAGTACACCATTTTCCGTAGGGATTTGTGGGAAGAGCTAAAGGACAAACTTGCCCGGATCCCTCGTCCTGACACCTTCTCAGATCTTCTAACAGCTGTTCTAAGAATTGATTTCCGCCTGACAGAACGGAAGAACGAAAAGAAAAAGACCCGAAACTCTACTCCTTTCTCTGAGACACACGCTTCTACCTCCTCACCTGCTACACGAACGGCTCGAGATGAACCCATGCAGATCGGGACTACCAGAGCCCCATTAACGGCAGAAGAAAAGAAGAGGAGACGAGAAGGAAGTCTTTGTTTGTATTGTGGTTCGGCTAATCACCTATTGAGAGATTGTCCAGATGTGCCCCCAAGGAGGTCGGGAAACGAACGCCCTTGGTAGTTGGTAGGATGGACTACCGAGGGGCATTTCCGTGTTCCTACACCACTCTCTCTATAACCTCTTCCCATGTGGCTGAAGATTTACGTCTGATGGTATTAGCTATCAAACTCCGATTTCGAGAAAAAGAAGTAGACACTCAGGCACTACTGGATTGCGGAGCTGCCAGAAATTTCCTGGACACCTTATGGGCGGATAAGGTGGGTCTGCTCAGGATTGCCAAGAAAGAGGATCAAAAGGTGGAAGGAGTTGACGGTACTCCTTTATGTTCCGGACTCATCACTCATACTACTGAGGAAGTTCAAGTGTCCATACAGCAGCACACTGAGTTGATAAAGTTCGACAAATTCCGCGCAGCCCATTTCCCAGTCATTTTGGGGATCGGCTGGCTCCGGAAGCACAACCCTACAGTAGACTGGACAAACAATCTATTGAGTTGTCACTCGAAATATTGCCAAAAATAATGCCTACCAGAGCCTTTGTTCGAAACTGTCAAGACCATGGCGGCTGAAAAGAGTTCTATTCATTGTATTCCGGTGAGTATTTCTGAGTTCTCTGAGGACTTTCAGGAACAAATTCCCATCAGACTTTCTCCACATAGACCTGAGGACTGTGGCATAGACCTAATCCCTCAGGCATTGGTGCCCTTTGGTAGGATGTATCCCCTCTCTATGTCCGAGAAGGCTGTTCTCCGGAACTACCTCGATGACAACCTCGCAAATGGACTGATTCGTCCTTCCAAGTCACCAGCCGGAGCCTCCTTATTTTTCATATCCAAGCGGGATACCAAGGAACCCTGTATCAATTACAGAGGTTTAAACAAAGTGACGATCAAGGATCGCTACCCTAAGCCCATCATTTCAGAAATTTTGGAAGCAGTTCAGGGCTCAGTGGTATTCACCAAACTCGACCTACTGAATGCCTGTCATCTGCTCCGAATTAGGACCGGGGATGAGTGGAGAACGGCTCTTCGCACTCCCTACGGTCTGTTCGAATACCAGGTCATGCCATTTGGCCTAGTCAACGCACCCTCGATCTTCCAAACGTTCATGGACCGTTTGTTCTCAGATTTGCTGGGTCAGAACACAGTGGTCTACTTGGATGATATTCTAGTTTATTCACGCAACCAGGAAGATCATACACTACATGTGAAAGAGGTTCTACGCAGACTACAGTAACATCATCTTCTGGTGAAACCAGAGAAATGTGCATTCGCTCAGTCTTCCCTATCCTACCTGGGATTCATCCTGTCTGAGAAAGGGATTACCATGGACCCAAAGAAGGTAGATGCCATTATGTCCTGGCCACCACCCTCATCAGTCAAAGACATCCAAAGATTCCTTGGACTGGCAAATTTCTATCGGAAGTTTATTCCAGAATTTTCTCAACTCACTCTTCCCATAACCTCTTTGCTAAAGAAGTCCTCCGGTCCTTTCATTTGGTCCAAGAAGGCTGATGACAGCTTTCTTAGTTTAAAGCGACGATTCTGCACAGCCCCCATATTGAGACAGCCCGATCAATAACGACCCTTCATTCTGGAGATGGATGCTTCAGCTGCGGCTGTGGGAGCCATTCTTCTGCAATGTGACAAGGACCATGAATATCCAGTAGCCTACTTTTCAAAGACCTTGAGCCCCAGCCAACGAAATTACTCTGTCATCGAAAGAGAACTTCCTGCTATGAAATTGGCTTGCCTAGAGTGGAGGCATTTACTCCAGGGGAGTCTACATCCATTTCAGATACGAACTGACCACAAGAATCTCCAAATACTCAAGCAACAAGAATGTTATAACACCCGAAAAGCCAGATGGGCGCATTTCTTTGCTCATTTTCATTTTTCCATCACATTTATTCCTGGCTCCCAAAATCAGATCGCTGATGCCTTATCCCGTAGAGATGATGTTAACCAGAACTACAAAAAAGAACTGATGTTTCCCCATACAGGAATCATTTCTGCTGTGACCAATTTTTTGCAAGAAGTAAGAGAATCGCCCCTGGATGATCCAATCCTAGGACCTGGAAACAAACCATTCGATACCAGAGACGGTCTGCACTTCATACACGGAAGATTGTTCATTCCGTTCCAAAAACTCATACTACGAATCCTTCATTGGTGTCATGACACTAAGACTGCCGGACATCGAGGAGTATGTGGTACCCTAGAATTGCTTCAAAGATCTTTCTATTGGCCAAACATGAAGGCTGATACCCAGGCCTATGTACAGTCCTGTCTGATATGTTTACAGAGCAAGCACTCTACCCTATGGCCTTTGGGGTTGTTACAACAAGAACAGATCCCTCCGGGTCCCTCGAAATACATATCTACGGACTTCATTGTTGAATTACCTATTTCCCGAGGCTGCACATGTATATTGGTAACCGTGGACTCTTTTACCAAGCTGGCGCACTTCTCTCCACTGTCCAAGATACCATCAGCCTCAGTCATGGCCGAAGTTTTCCTCAAGGATATCTTTAGGCTGCACGGGCTTCCCCAGAAGATTGTATCAGATCGAGGGAGTCAATACATCTCCAGATTCTGGACCGCCTTGTGCAACCTACTGGGTATTGAGAGAGAAATTTCTTCGGGATTCCACCCCAAACCAATGGCCAGACCGAAAGGTTAAACGGAACCTTGGAACAATACTTAAGGTACCTTATCAACCAGCAACAGGACAACTGGGTAGACCTGCTTCCTACCACAGAGTTTACATACAACAACGCAGTCCATACTGCTATTGGTGTTAGCCCTTTCTATTGTACCTACGCTTTCCATCCTCAATCCATCGTACCTACTTTTTGGAGAGAAACAAACATCCCATCATTAGAGACTACTCTCGAGCAGCTAAAGGAAGCCCATAACACAACCAGATGGAGTCTACAAGAAGCCAGAAGACGCTACAAGGAGCAATCCGATAAACATCGGAAACAAGTACCTGCTTGGGAAAAGGGCTCTAAGGTCATGCTGTCCACCAGGTTTTTGCCTTGTTGGGTCCGTTCATCCAAACTATCTCCCCGATACATCGGTCCCTTTGAAATACTGTCACGGATCAACCCAGTTGCCTAACGTCTAAAGATGCCCAAGACTTTTAGGCGGATCCACCCAGTATTCCATTCCTCTCTGCTACGCCCTTTTGTACCAGATACCCAGAAGCAAGTAACTCCCAAACTATGGACCTTGCCCACTCCAGCCTCTGATGAATATATATTTTTTTTTAAATATATTTTTATTTTAAATGAAAACAGTACAAAACAAACTTGTGGTATTATGTGCAATAGGTCAGTTGACAATTTAAGAAGACACAACACTGCACTCCCCCCCTCCCCCCCAAGAGCCTATCAACAGGGTGGTTCTGTATCGACTTGGAGTGGCCGGGTGTCTCCCTCCTCCGAAGCAGTAGGTTCCCCCTGCACCCCAAACAGACCAGTAACTAACAACCTCCAGGCTACTAGGTTGCCCACATCCCCCTCCCCGCATTTACTGCATGCTTCTTGCCAGACCATGGTTTCAGCTTCCGCCCATTTTTGCAGGTCCCTCCACCACATCTCTATCCTGGGTTTGTAGCGTTGCTTCCAGTTCATGGCTATCCTCCTCTTAGCGAGTATATACGCTAGGTCTCTGTTTCCCCAGATGTCTGGTGTTTTTCGGTCTGGGGAACCCCCCTAGGAGGCAAGCCCAGGCCGTGTCAATGCTTATCAGGACCCCTTTGTCTGCTAACTTCTGTGACACTTCTCCCCAGAAGACTTCGATTACTGGGCAGGACCAAAACATATGCGTCATGTCCGCGTCCTCCTCGTTACATTTCGGACATGCTTGTCTGCCTGTGTTCGCAAACTTGGCTATCCTTTTGGGGGTCATGTACGCTCTGTGCGTGATATATAGTTGGATTTGCTGTAATCTAGCATTTCTGGACACTTTTTTATGATATCCCATAGCCCGTTCCCACATCCCATCTGTCATCTGCGTCCCCACCTCCGTTTCCCATTCTAATCTCAAATCCATCAGGTCCTTTCCCACCCGGGACATCACCACCTCATATAATCTGGAAATCTCGTGTCCGCCCTCTGATATATCATATATCGTATCAATCAGAGCGTCCGGATCCTCCGCTAACACCGTCTCAGGCCAAGATTTTCGGATAATCCGTACCAGCCTGAGGTATGTAACGTATTGGCCCCCATGCAGCCCAGTCTCCTCTTTTAGGTCTGCAAAATCCTTGATGGCCCCATCTTGCCATATATCTCCTAACGTGGCCAACCCAACCGATTCCCAGTATATTCTGATCATTTTCCTAAGTTGGCTATTCCCCGCAGTCAAGGCGACCAGTGGCGCCAGCAGCTAACACGGGTCCGGGCTTTCCAGTAGCCGACATGCTCTACGCCACATTCTCCACCCAAGTAACAGCATGCCAGGGCGAACATTTAAGTTCTGTCTAGGGACCCAGATGATCTCCTTCAAATAGAATGGGGCGCAATCTGTCCCAACCAACCTAGACTCGGGAGATTCCTCATCAGAGAGCCACTGTGTAACATATTGCAATTGGCTCGCTACATAATAGGCCTCAAAATGCGGTAATCTAATCCCTCCTTTATCGTGAAAGTTTTGCATCTTCCACAGTGCCACTCGGTTGCGAGTGCCGTGCCATAGGAAGTCCCTGCACATACTGTCGAGTTTAGTGAAGAACCTCCTAGGTATTAAGTATGGTATGTTGCTGAAGAAATGCAACAGTCTAGGCAGGACAACCATTTTAAGCAACGCCCCCCGCCCCATCATCGCCAGCGGCAGCTTCTCCCAAAATCGCATGGATGCACGGATTTTATCCACAGCAACTACAGTGTTATGCAGATGTTCGTTTACCACAGTATGATATATGTCTATTCCGAGGTATCGGAAGGACTCAGTCGCCCAAGGCACGGGTAATACCGGTAAACGTTCCGTGGGGACCCTAGCATAATACCCTAGGGGGAACATGCACGACTTGCCGGGATTAACCGCTATGCCGGACAATTCGGCATACTTCTGCATGACCTCCAAAACATACTGGAGGTTCTCCTCCGGAGATTTTAGGTACAGCAGCAAGTCATCGGCATATAGGGATATCAAGTGGCTCTCTCCTCCCACCTCGATGCCCACCAGGTCATATTGCTGTCTAAGATATACCGCTAAGGGTTCCAGGGCCAATATGTATAACATCGGGGACCAAGGACATCCCTGCCTAGTACCCCTACCAAGGCGCCACTTCTCGGATATCACCGATCCCGTGCGTACCCTAGCCGTTGGCTGGCTATACAGCAGCTTCGCCCATCTGATATAGCCTGGCCCGAACCCGTATTCCCCCAGGACTGCAAACAGCCACGGCCACCTCACCGAGTCAAATGCCTCGACTGCGTCTAAGGAAATCACTGCCATTTCCTCATCCCTTCTGTTCCCTTCTTCGATCACCCTGTGGAGCCGCCTATGATTATGGGCTATATTCCTACCAGGAACATAACCTGTCTGATCCGAGTGTATCAGTCTGCCGATGACCTTGCGTAGCCTGTCCGCCAGGACCGCTGTCAGGATCTTACTGTCTTGGTTCAACATCGACAGCGGTCTGTACGACCCACAGTGTTGTCTCGGCTTGTTAGGCTTGGGAAGCGGCACTATCAGTGCCTCTCTGAGCGTGTCCGGCAATCGGCCCTCCTCAAATGATTCATTATACATCTCCAGCATAGGGGGAAGTATCTCTGCGCTATATGTTTTATAGAACTCACTCGGGAGTCCATCAGTGCCCGGGGTCTTGCAAGTAGGCAGCCGCTTCACCACCTCTTCCAGTTCATCTAGCGTAATGGGACCATCTAACTCCTCCCTTTCCTCTGCACTAATTCTAGGCAATTCCATATCTTCCAGTGTGTCCCTGATCTTATCCAGATTGTCTTCCCCTTTGTCCTCGTACAGCGCTTTATAATAATCTAAGAAAGCAGCGTTAACCTCTTCCTGAGTGTGAGCCTCCTCCCCATTTTCCTTTTCTATCATCGTAATCGGGGCCCTAGGGGTTTCCCTCTTATAAAGCCATGCTAGTAGGCGACCAGTCTTGTCACCGCCTGCATGCTGCCTCTCCACGTATTTCCTGTAGTTGAGGTGACAAAGCCGCTCCCAAAGCTCCGAGCATCGTTGCTGTAATTCAAGTACTAAATCTGTGTCCCCCCCCGCTCTGGTACATTCACGCTCCAATTCTTTCTCCACTTTCTCTAGCTCAGCCAGAACCCCCCCTTGCAGGCCCTTTGATTTGGAAATAGCATCGCCCCTCAATACCACCTTAAAGGCCTCCCAAAGTGTACTAGCCGAATCTACACTGCCCGTGTTCTCCTCAAAATACCGTATAATCGCCTCTCTAATATCCTCTCTGAAGACCGGGTCTCTTAGCGCCTCCGTCCGAAGGCGCCATGTCGGTATCCTCCCTCTGGGGCGGCCATATTGCCAGGCCATCACCAAGGGCGAATGGTCCGACAGGACCCTCGCTCTGTATTCAATCTGAGTAGTTGCTATCGCCACTTCTGGCGTGGCAAAGAAATAGTCTAGTCTCGTATGCAGCTGTTGAGGGGCCGAATAATGAGAATACTGCAAGGCAGTGGGGTGTTTCAATCTCCAGACATCTTCTAGTCCAAAATCGTCTAATAGTACCCGTAGAGCTCTAGCCGCCGGGGTGGGCCTGTCCACTTTACTATCGGACCTATCTGTCTTGGGGTCAAGAACACAGTTGAAGTCCCCCCCCCCCAAATAATCGGTTCCTCTGCGCACGGGCCCAGGCGTGTACATAAAGTCCTGAAGTATATAGCAGTATTCTGGTTGTGGGCATATGTATTAATAATACTCAGTCCTCTGTTCTCAATCAGTGCCCTTAGTATTACCAGCCTACCCTCAGTGTCTACCTCCTCTCGTATAATTCTAAGCGGGACATGCGGGGCCACCCAGGTCAGCACACCCCTGGCATAGGCCGAGTACGGGGAGCCCACCACCGTGCCACTCCATTTTTTCTTCACAAGGTCTAGTTTATGTTTGGTCAGGTGCGTTTCTTGTAGCAGGGCAATGTCGATCTTCTGTCGTTTAAGATACAACATGACTATTTCTTTTCAGGTAATTATTGAGTCCACGGACATTCCAGGTGGCAATCTTAAGGTCTCCCATGGCAATTATGTGTCCTCCCACCCCATGTACAGGAAACTCCAGCAGTTCGCATGACACAGAAGGTGTCCCACTGCAGCCACTCCGCGAATAAGCTCCATCCCCAACTAACTACACACACAACCAAACCCCAACTCCCTTTCCCCTCCCTCACCCGCCCTCCCCCCAACATCACACGCCCCAACTGTTGCCCAGCTTCAACAACAGAGCTCAGGCACCCCCACATCTAGTTCCGTAATCACCGATCAGTGCACGGAGCCCAGTAGGGTGAGGTCGCCCTAATGGCCACCTAACCTAAGCTATTGTGGGGAAAGAGTATCGCTCCATGGGGCTCCCGTTCGATAATAATCCCAATGTTTGCGACAAACAGTGCAACCAACTGACCTTCCATACCGAAGGTTCCGAGCCGACTATAATCAAGTCCCAAAGTCCATGAGTCGCGCCATCTTGCGACGCCATTTTACGCCTTCCGCAGCTCCTCCGAGTCCTTCTTGGGCCGGTCCGCCGATTCCTGGGGGCACCCCTGTGTGTCGAGCCACTCCATGGCGTCCTCTGGGGTCTCGAAAAATAAAGTTTTATGCGCCTGTATAACCTTCAGTTTTGCAGGATAAAGCAACATATATTTATAACCTGCCTCTCTCAGCCTCCGTTTCACAGTCCCAAAATTCATGCGACTCCGCTGCACCGCTAGTGTGTAATCCGGATACGCCGTGATGTTTGCTGCTCCTCTCTTGATCGTGCCTCCTTTTCGAAAATGTTCCAATATTCTTTCCCGATCGCGGTAGTTAAGAATTTTGGCAATGATGGGTCTGGGCGGGTTTCCGGGAGGCGGCCTCCTCGTTAAGGCTCTGTGCGCTCGTTCCACTGCGAAGCCTTGGGATAAGGCCCCTCCGGATATCTCCTGCAGTAACATGGTCTCAACAAAGTCAGTAGGGTCACGGCCCTCCGTCCCCTCCGGTAGGCCCACAATGCGGATATTGTTGCGACGGGCTCGTCCTTCCGCCTCCTCCGCTCTACTTTCCAAGTTGCCCACCCTTTGAATTAGGGCGTGCAGTTTTGCCTTGTGGGTGGCGCAGTCCGCCGTATTCGGGCCAACTTCTTTTTCCAGAGACTCTGTGCGCTCTGCCAGAACCCTAATGTCCTGTCTCAGCAGATTGACGTCCTCCTGGACCTCCCCAACTTTGAGGTCCAATGCCGTTTTTAATTCGGAGACGGCCTGTTCTAATTTCGACTCCCAGGCTGCTCTCAGGTCCGCAATCGCCGCCAGGATTTCTTGATTAGAGCTCGAAGGCGTCGCGCCACCCACGGCCGATGCGTCTTTGTTCTTGGTGGCATCCGGGCCCGGGGACGTCTTGGTGAAGTCGTCCAGAGTGGGCTGTTTCGCCTTGGGTCGCACTGCCTTACTTGACATGGTTCTGGGGTTGTGCAGGTTTTTCGAATGAGGAGTGGGTGCACTGCTCGCTGGCCTCATTAGGTCTTCCCGCTACTCTTTTATATTCCGTCTCGGGCCCATGTCGGCCATTTTGAGTCGCCCTTTGTCCTCAACGTCTATCGACTTTTCTTCTCCAATCTTCGCCGCCGTGGCTACTATGTCCTCCAAAAGTTTACAGTGCATAAGTAGCACTTTCACACGCTGGCATGCGTATCGTCGGTGTTCAATAAGCCGTCACACCGCACTAATTTGCCCGGATCTGTTCAGGATCTCGGGAGCTCCGCTGGAACGCGTCCTCCTACATGGCTCTCGTAGCCACGCCCCCCAGCCTCTGATGAATATGAAGTCTCTCAAATCCTAGATTCCCGGTATCACCAAGGTCGCCTGGAATACCTCATTAATTGGAAAGGATACTCTTCTTCTGAGGATACCTGGGAACCACATTCTCACATTCATTCTCCCCGTTTATTACTTAAGTTCCACAGACTCCATCCAGGAAAGCCGAGAGGAAAGGGCCTTCGGAGAGGGCATACTGTCACAGCCGCTGGCGACTGGCGTGTGGAGGAGGTGGAAACTAGGACGCCATTAGACTGTGCCACCACGTTTCATTTTCTACATGTTTGACGGTCTAGTTTCTTTTTTCCAACATGGCTGCCACCGATAGTATTTACCATTCGTCTGTCGGCAGCTCGGCGCGTTGCAACTGTGCTTATTCCTCTGTTGCGTGCGCTCGTTTTGCTACCTTCCCGGCGGTGTTCTAGTTTAACTGCACCCATTACTCCAGCTATTGTGCTCACCCTCTTTACTCCCTGGCTCTCTCTCTCCCTTCCCTAGTTTCTTGCCTCCCTTTGTCTGCCTGTGCATATCTATTGCTTCCTTCCCAGTCTGCCTTTCCAAATTTGGATCTCTTCTGTTCTCGCTGTGTTTTCAATCCGTGGATCTTCCATCAGTCATCCTCCAGGAGCGACGATCCAGTGTCTCTTATTCCAGTGGATTTCCTCCATCCGCTTCTTCAATCTGCGGACACACCTAAGACTTCAGCCAAGTCTTCTGACAGCTTCTCCGGCATCTACTTATCTCTGCACCAAGGGTTTTTTTGAGCTAAGGCTTTTTCCCCCATGCAACATCTGGCTGTCACGGAGGGGAGACACTGTGGATCTCTTGGCCTAGAGTTCACGGTGGCTTCCTTTCGAGGCAGACCATATCTACTCAAGAAAAAGAAACCCAACGCTCGACACAACTGAAGGAAGAAGTTGGACTATTCAACCTCATCAGGTGAGGAGGCGGAGGAGGGGAGATCGGGGGAACTCTTGTACTTAAGTGAAGAGGAAGATATTGCTGAACCTTTTGCCGAATCCATTGATCAAAACGTTAGCCCATATACAGAATTACAGTTGGGGTTCTGAGAAGGATCGGGATCGATTGAACTGATGCTGAACCTCTACCTCGTAGCGTCAAACTCCATATGGCTAAAGAAGGAAAAGACTTACATGGCCTTTATGGATGTAAAGGCTACCATTGACAAAGTCAACAGAAGGAAATGATGGCAATGCCTAAGTGTATATTATTGCCCAGAAGACCTGTTACCTCTGGGTTTGGCGTGCCATACAAAATTAATAAACAAACAAACAAACAAAACAAACAAAACCTCTTCAATCTGCTTATTATGATGCATTCTAATACAAGGGCATCTGTGAGGTCAGGCATGGGAGGGCAGTGTACTTCCTGTTTCCCAGTAGAATCAGGAGTCCGTCAGGGCCGAGTGCTGGCCCCGATCCTGTATTGTCTGTATACCAACAAGCTTCTTGAAAAATTGATTGAAAAAAGGGTGACGTTCAGCCTTTTGGCAATTTTTCCATTCCAATATTTGATATGCGGATGAAACAGTTTTAATTGCGAGGACACCACGTGCATTGCAGATGCTTTTCAACACTTATTCAGATTTTATGAAAGATTTTGATTTGGAAGTAAATGTCTCAAAATCAGCAACTATGACATGTTATCCTAACCACCGTCCCACGCAACAATCAAATGCTCCATTTTCAATTTTAAGGACAAACTTTTACATCTACCAGGTCTGGCAAAAATCAAGCTTTTAACTACTATCGAAAATGATTCTGTTGGTGGAATCTTTAGTTTTTGTAAAAGTCTATACCATACATCCCCTGGAGATGTTGCTTAGGGTATTGCCACCCAAAGTAAAGGCCACCGTAAGATATGGGTATTTGTGGCTACTCTAGTTTAAATTTATAAAACGTTTGGGTTTACCAAACTCAGCTGCAAATTGTGCCGCACATTTAGAGCTGTGATTGCCTTGTCTAGAAGATGGATTCACCCTCAAGCTTATACTTCTTTGGCTTAGACTTGGGTGCAATGATATGGCAATTCAATGTTATCAGATTCTGCATCATATCTTAAAATCTAGCAACAGACCCATTACTAATACCCCAGCTCAGTTACATTAAAAAAAATGATCAAGATAAATGTGGAGTCATTTTTCAAATCCTTCTGCCATAAATACACGAGCGAATACAGAGTATAAAGCTCGACTTATTGAGCGGATCAATCTAACAAGAGAAAAGAAGGAACTATCTGCATCAACTAAACAAAATAATTTAATAATCTCTAGCATCCAAATACAGAGTTATTTGGCCACTCAAACTTTACGAGGAACCGTTCATTAATAACAAGAACCCGTTTTGATCTGCTCCCACTGAAGGCCGTTATTTCAAAGTGGTCCGTTTCCAGGCTCATGTGAACTAAGTACATGAACTTTGTAAGGAGGCGAACGAGGATCTGCTACATTTTCTGTGTTTCTGTAATGGGTATGATAACCCCCGAAAACGGACATTAATACCGCTTCCGTGAAATTATAACTTCACTTAGTGTAGACCCGCAATGAATGCTATATCAGCAACTATTATGGCTGTTGCATATTCCCTACTTTCATACTTAGAAACACTTGTACAGGTGCGTAATACATACCATATCATATCATACTTAGGGTTGGCAATGAACACTAGGAAAAGATTGGTATCATCAGCCAATTCTTGACTTGTTTTAATGTTTATATTTCTATTTAATAATGTATACATTTGTGTTTTCACAGTAATTATTCATTTTATGTATTACTTGTAAATATGGACTGTATGTTTTTAAGAAAGCTTCTTGTTTGTTTGTTTGTTTTATTATTTATAATGCGCGCCAGACCCAGGGGTATCAGGGTCCAGAAAACAATACGGATATTTTCAGCTTGGTTACATTGCTGTACATTGATATATATATATATATATATATATATATTTATATTCTTCCAAAATAAACAAACTGACTGGTACAATAACCTTTATGTAACTGAAATACTTAATTTAGACTGTTTGTTGTTCCCATCTTTGTCAACTTTACTTTTTATAGGTAGTTTTAATGAGAGTGTTCTCACCTTATTGGAGCTTTTGAAAGACTTCTGATTCTTGCAGTTCCTTGAAGAATTCCTTTATCCAGAGCTAAGTAAAATACAGCGCTCCAGATCAGCCTCTGGGTTTCGTAAAGCAGTTTCCAGGTTCTGAACCCCTTGGATGAAAAAGCCTGAGGAGTGAAGGCTTCACTTTCTTTGCTGCCCCCGATCATTTAGTAATATTGGCTCCAGTCACATCAAACAACCCGATACCCAGATGGCCATAATCAGTGAGACGTTCCATTTCACTACCCTGGGACCACCATCATAATATCAATGAAGTCCCTGAGAGTGTCTGGGTGAACTGCGGGATCTGTAACATTCTTCCTCTGCTGAGATTACTGTATGTACAGGATTTATAAAACGCAAACATAACTGGGGCGCAATGGAGCGCTAAACAAAGGCGACGCACCCGGCGGCTATAGGTATGATGCAGGAGTTTCAGAGGAGCTGGTATGGGTAACGGAAGCAGAGGAAGGGAGACATGGGGTTGAGTGGAGCAATCAGCCATTCCCAGATGCTCTTTGAAGAGTAGGACTTCAGGTCCTTCTTGAAGTGTGGGCTGGCGGGGGCCTTAGCCTTCCTACAGGCCTGTCATAATGTAAGCTCAGCTGACCCTTCTCCACTGTATTGCCTCAGCCTACAGCAGAGTAACAGGGTTCCTTCCGATTGGCCCATCCTCCCAATCTGGAGTTGCCTTTTCCCATTGTTTGACCAATAGTTGTCATGCTGTAGATGTGTACCTATAGACTGCAATGAGGATACAGGCGCTTGTATGTCACAACGTGCACAATACTGGCAGAAATTGCAGTATGGGACTTCATGTCCAAAATGGAAGTGATACGATCGTCTTCCGTCTCTCGATGGTCACGCTAAGTCATGCCATGTACGTAAGAATGTTCCTAAATACTGAACTCAGTTTTAAGAGTGTCAACTGGGATGTTTACAGGCTAATTGAACACTCCAAGTTTCTCAGGTATTCATTGCTAGGTGTGGTTTGGGTCTCAAGTGTGCCCTAGCCAAGCAGCTGTGTAAGCAAGGCTATACTTAGCCATATGTGGAACACCTGTCTTCTAAGATGGCCCATAGCTACCGCCAGGCACTTGCCTTGACTGGCATTGTGCTGCTTTATGGAATAGGTCCAGGCTCCTCTCTGCCCACCATCCCATCATACATCCCTTTATAACATTTGCCGGATTCATGTACCATTATTTGAAATAATAGATTATTTGTTGTGCAAACTTTGGTGAAAGTGCTGTAGAGATACAGATAAGTAAATATACATTTTGTAGGCCTATAGGGCTCTGCAACATGCGGGCACACCACACGTTTCAGACTACAAATCCAATGATCCTTCACCACTGACTGTACTGGCAAACGATGATGGGAAATGTAGTCCAAATCATCTGGAGAGCCAAAGGTTGCAGACACTTGCTAGATCTTTAAGCTAAAGCGAAGGAAGAACATTATCATTTTAACCCTTTGCTTTCCTTTGGTTGGTTTACTGCGGGCAAGGCTAGGGCTGCAATTTGTGCAAGTTATTTTAATTTACCAGAAAATATATATAGTACAGGGCTTTCATTCCTCTCTGAAGAATATTTGGTTGCAGAGGTCCCAGAAATGAAAACAGAAAGAACAGGGTGTGGTTTTGTTCTGATTTTTAGGTCATGCTTGGTGTGTACACTGAAGAGCATCCATTTGTCGGTGTGAGGAATTCGACCATCCGCGTTTTGGAAATTTTGTAGGAATTGAAATAATAGGAGATCAACCTTGGAAAATGCTGGGGGCTAATCCGCACACATTTTCCTATGCTCACCGCAAAACAAACACATAGTCAAATGTACTCTGGGGGGACACAGCCTACAGGCACAGTCGTGCCTGTCATATTTAGATGGAATGTGACAGTCAGGAGTACATGAAAGCATCTCATGAAGGTGGAAGGCAACAACTTCCTCCTGCCATGGCCATCCTAATTAAATATCAAAGGCTCCATGGATCCGTACTGCCCATTGTAGTTGTGTGGTGGCAGTGCATACTGATGAGAGTTAATTGAAGCAGGCCTGTGAAGAGGCCTGGACACAGTACTAAAAGGACAGGACATCCCAACACCTTTTTGATATACAATGTGTCAGCTTGAAGCTAGCTTCCACCCCTCTGTATGAAGTGCAGTGAATGTCATATCTGGGACAACTATTTACAGTAGGCAACCCTGCAAGGGGACCCCCTTTCAAAGGGAAGAAGTATGTGATTTGCTGGAGACAGAAAATCTGTTCTCACCACAAACTTCAAGGGAGACCTGTGATTTAATCACGAACCACAGAGAGCTCAATTAACCAGAGAGACAACAGACAAGAAGACGGGTGGGACTTAGTAGTACATGTTGCCAACCGTTACCTTTCCTGTTGCAAAGCACTCTGGTTATGACCTCACACAAAACAGAAGATTGTTGGTGGGGAACCAGGTTTGGTTCATTAAGGTAGGCTTAGACTGCACCAACCACTGGAGCCCATTTGGCTTTAAAAGAGGGTTGAGGACTAATTTGGGCCCGAGCTGAAGGTGCAGTCTCCCTTACAGCTTCTGCCATACAGCTTCTGCCAGTGAAGGAAGTCAAGGATGTCTAAGAGGGAAGCGAGATCCGCCCCCTAAACATCGCCCAGTGAACAGAGGGAGATACCAACATCAGAGGACCCAGGGAGCAGCTCCAGAACCAGTACTCAGCCAGCACACAGCATGCCCTACTAGGTTCTGGCAGCAAGCTTCCAAGGTGGGAAGTGCCAGAGAGTCTCTGACCAAAGGATAAGGCCGTTGCCTGCAAACACTCTCCTAAGGTTTGGGCCGTCCACCTTGAAGGACGACACGTGCCCAGGGAAGAAGCTAGGAGGTGTGCCACAACAAGCATCAACAAGCGTCCATCTTTTAAAAACATTTTCCAGGCAGTCAAACCCTCGAACCGCGATCAGCTGCACCATTGACTGCTGTCATGCTGCAGTCACTAAAGCCATCCGAGACGCCTCGACCAGCGTTCAAGATCCACCAACCAGCACAGAGACGATGCTTAAGCCCGAGCCACCATGTAGGCCTACCGGCAGCCGGCTGTCCAGCCTTGCTTGCCGAACTGCCTGGCCCTTGATACCCGCAGCTGTCTCCCGTTCTGAACTCTGTCACAGGAGCTGCAAAGCATCCTTAAAGCCACTCAACGAAGTCGAGCATCAAGATCATCTCAAGCACCAGGTACATTGTGGTTCTGTCCCCCTGGTCCTTCTCCGAAGGCCCCGGTGACATTTACGACCCCTTGTTCTCTTTGTGCTGAAGCCAAATAAACTTGAACAGTTAAGACTAATAGCTTTACCGACTATCCTGCTGTCAGTATCTAGAGTGCTTCTGTTTATTTCGTGTAACTGTCTGTTCTCTGTGTTCCTTTACAGGGTGGGTTGTATTTTGGAGTGTGCTAGAACTGTATGATGTAATAATAATAAATAGATATTGTTATTCAACCTTTACTGGAGTACCTTTTATCATTAGGTAATAATTGTATTTTCACTGTGTTGCAACTAACCAACGATCCACGACCTTGCGGAGATAAGCCTGCCGTTCCATCCACGTTACCAAAATTGGACAAGGGAGTTTATAATTTGCTTGTGTTTCCAATCTATCTGGATCCCTTCTGGTGTACGAGAGGTGTGGGGCTGATTGATGGTTTAGAAAACGTTATTCATCCCTGGACGATTGGTGGCCCAGAAGTTGATCCATCAAAGTTGGATGTTTTCTTTATATGATTACACAACAATCAAAAGATTCTTTCTGCCACCTGGTGTCATGCATAGAAAGAAGGTTGTCATTGTGGTTTAGGGTTGCTTTTTGTTCAGAGAAAACGTCCTGCCACCTGCTGCCATTATATGTCCTGAAGAAAGCGGGAATATATGCAAAATCGCTGAAACCGGTTGACAAATTAAGCGGTTTGGAAGTGATGACCTAAACCCCGATACCCACCATAACAGATCAGGGCTCAGTGGTTTAGACACATCATTTATTACTCTAGACAGCAAAAAGGAATAACACTGTTTTTGTTTTTAGAATTATTTGATCAGATATATACTTGTGAATAATAAGACATACAGACTGAAGGCGATGACAATAAAAGCACAAGATCGACCTTCAAGAAGTGTGCACATCTTTTTAGATGCAGGAAAGTAGTGAGTAGTGAGTGAGGATAGGGTAAGGTCCTTGATAATCCCTCCCTTTAAACCGGCGAAACATCAGCGCACCTTAGGGCAAGTTTAGCCCCTTCTGAGGGAGGGCAAGATACCTTGCACAGGGATATTTAGCTAATTATAGGGACTCAGACTATAGGAATAACTTGATGAAGAGATTGGTTCTGTCTATATTGCGTAGAATGGTGACTCGGTGGGCCAGGATTGCTTTTCTTCAGAGATAAAATCCTGAAACCCGTTGTCTTGGTTAGAAGGGTGGCATGGCGGGCCATGATTTCAGCAAACGTCTCTGGGTTTGTGGATTGTGGCTTCGCGTATGTTCCCTATACAATCCCACACTTATTCACCAATCTGCACCAAATTTTGCAGTCACCTGTTGCGACCCTCCAGACACTACTAGCTACATGACATTTGGACACCCCACTCCTTTCCTTGGATTTCAGCAAACGTCACTGGGATTGTGGCTTTGCGTATGTTCCCTATGAAATTCCACATCGTTTCACCAATCTGCACCAAATTCTGCACAGTCAACTATTAGGCCCCTCCAGACATTACTGGCTACATGAAATGTGGACAGCCCACCCCCTTACCTGGATTTCAGCAAAAGTGAAAATGTGTGTGTGGGTTTGTGGCTTGGCGAAGCATTGTTCCTTATACAATTCCACAACATTTCACCAATCTGCACCAAATTTTGCACAGTTACCTGTACCTATGAGGGAAAGAAACCCTGGGCAACGCTGGGTATATCAGCTAGTATACATATATGTGTACTATATGTGGTCTATAGACCTGCTATGGGTGAAGTGGCCAGAGCCAGTGGCTTCTGTGTGTGGCTTGGAGTGGCCTAGAGGAGAGCTAAAGGCCAAGCTCTGAGCAAGGTGGCCACTGCCTGTGGTTGCAGGCCATGGTCAGTGGCTTATGAACCCATTATAAAGGTAAACTTGCCACTGGGCCATGCCACACTGAGGTTGCTACTTTGGGAGGTTTGGCGGCGGCCTGGTGCATGGCCAAAGTTCAGTGGCCCATGGACTTGTTATGTGGGTGAAGTGCCCACTGGGCCTGGTATCAGGCCAATTGGCTAATTTAGGTGGCTTAGAGGAGGCTGGGGCATGGCCAAAGCTCATGATCCAGGCCATGTTACCACAGGGCATTGCCAGTGTCCAACAGAGCTAGTAGGAGGCTAAGGTGGCTACTGTGCCAGGTGTTCATTCTCCAGGTGGCTTGGTACTCTCATGGCTGCGTTGCCTGGGGCATTGGGGATGGCCGACGTCCATGCCCCAGGCGACGCATGTGTTGCAGAAAGAGACACACAGCAATGTGCAATGCAAAAATATGCTTGCAAACAGGACTGTGGAGTTTCCTTCGCAAGTTGGAAGAGGACTTTTTAAAAACTTGCGTAGTGTTGGAATATTGTGAAAAACATCAGTTATAAAAACTGTTGCAATTCAGTGAAAAAACTTTGTTAAGTAGACGCAATTGTTACATTTGGAAAAGGGGGGCTTTTTAAATTGTGATGTTCAGTAACATTTTAAAACACCCCATTTATAAAAGTGACAAAACGTTAGCTATTGGGACGACAGATATGGTAAACTACACAACCATAACTTCCACCCCGATTATGCACTGCACAGACCGACAAATAACGCCACAGATGACATCACAAAGAGCATCATCAATGAAGTCACTGATGACATAACACACGGCATCACCCAGCTGCATACACGGGGAAAGAAAGTGGTGGCAAGGAGTTGGGTTAGGGCACGGCTGCCGACATCCGCAGGCTGCCTGCTGGGCCATTCATAGGGTACTACTTCAAACTAGACCTCATTGTAGCCCGCGCTCAAACAAAAAATTGCAAATTTTGGAAAATGCTCGTTGTATAAGTCCAGATAGATACAGAAAACTCTTGAATACGACAACTGTTTTTGGTTTTCTTACCTTCCGGGCCTTGATTTATTATTAGTTGAAAGAAAGTCACTTCAATTTCAATTCAAAGACTCATTCAAACTTGAAAGAAATAATAGTAAAATTTCTGTTAACCAGCCTTGTCCCTTGTCCCGACACGTGTTTCCCCGCCTATTGTGTGGCGGTTCCTCAGGGGTTTTAATGGCTGACATGTTCTCACTATATCATACACATTATTCTCTTGCATAAAGGTTGATAATTGGACATTGCAATCATGTGCAGTCTTTAAGTCAAAATATGGTGCTTCACAAATCTGAAATTCGATTCTGACACGGTGTCTCACGGTGTTTCCATAAACAAGTCTATGTATTATCGAAATTCTGCAGTGTATACAGCGTATACTCCAGCGGTACGATTGCCGAGCAAACTGTAGTCCGTGCTATCGTGTTTGAATCGAATCGAACACGAAAACCCCTGAGGAACCGCCACACAATAGGCTTTCTTTCAAATAATAATAAATCAAGTCCTAGAAGGCTAAGAAAACCAAAAACAGTTGTCGTATTCAAGAGTTTTCTGTATCTATCTGGACTTATACAACAAACATTTTCCAGAATTTGCAATTTTTTGTTTGAGCGCGGGCTACAATGAGGTCTAGTTTGAAGTAGTACTAATTTTGTTCTCTCCGCTGTCTGAGAGATTTAGACCTGTGCCTTGCTGCTTCTACACGCACATCAAGCTCAACCTAAGAGTAGCGCCGGAATCAGCTGAAGACTGTGCTGTGTTTGTTTTGCCATTCATAGGGTAGACCAGGGCTGCTCCTAATACAGCCACAGGCCACTTTCCGCCCCTCGCGTCATTTGCTGTGTGGCCCTACTGACCTGACTTAGATGTGGCCTTCCTTCCTGGCCACACTTCCGGCTCTGCTGCCACAGACAATGGGTTCTGAAGGGAGCGGCCTTGAGCCCCTGCTTACCCCTGACGTGTATGCACTTTACTGCCCACTTGGACGTCATAAATAACCTGTTCTGCCACCTGGCAGCAGCTGGTGAGCCCATCACTCTGGAAGATGCATATGTAAAAATTAAACTCATTGATAAAGGCTCACGAGGTGGTATTTGCATGGAGTCATGAGTGTGTGTTGACACCAAGGTTTTAGCTTTAAAGATGCGGCCATAGGCAAGCGCAGCGGCCCAGTCCCCGAGTAATGCCACCCAGAGCCAGGTAATTCGGTCTCCTATGCATCGTACAGTCCCCACGCTGAACCTATGGAAGGGGCTGGCCACCCATGTCCAGCTGCTGAGGTCAAATTGCAAGCGCAGGCTGAAATGTTATGCGCCGAGTTTTCTGAAGCTCTTTATTGCCATCAAAGGCCTCTTGCTCCTTCTGCCGGTGGCGCCCCTGAGCCCAGTGAGTGAATCGCTGCTTCTGTCAGTGGCGCCCCTGAGCCCAGTGAATGAATCGCTGCTTCTGTCAGTGGCGCCCCTGAGCCCAGTGAGTGAATCGCTGCTTCTGCCTGTTGCGCAGGGCGGAGGAAGGAAACCGCATACGCACGGAGAGGTTGGTTAAATCACCTTCTTTATTGGAATCCCAACATGAACTGCCGCGTTAGCGCCTTACCCACAATTCCCCCATTTTCCTACTATGTCATGAGGGTCCGCCTCTACAACAGGCGGACCTGGGGTTAACCCTGCAACAGCCAGGAACACCACCCCCGGACAATATGTCCAAACATCAACTCATCACTCTTCAACTAGCCGCACTGGCTTCTTGATGGCCCGGCGAGGTCTTTCGTCTTGAGCCTCTGACCTCACAGTGCCCGGTACTTCCATGCTCAGCTCGGTGTCTACAAAACCACCTTCAGGAGGGGTCCACATGTCATCTCTTGGGACCCGTGGCTCTGGGGTCACGGGTCTCTCCGGAGCCTCGGTGCCTTCTCTCTTTACATAGTGTTTGAACTACTGGCAGTTTCTCGTGATGGCTTTGTCTTGGTCTTGAGCAGTGATCATCGTCCCCTTTATAGGGGTGACCCTCAAAGGGCTCGATGCAAAACAAGAGTCTGTCTTGTGTAGCACTGGTTGCTGTACCAGAACTTCGTCACCTATTTGAAAGTCTTTCGGCGTCGCTTTACGCCTTGCGTCCGTGTCCCTTTTGGCCCTCTCTTTTCCTTCTGCGTCCCTTCGGAGCATCTCACTGTCCGGAGGCTCCCCGACTGTTGGGTTCCGTGGGATTCGGGTTTGTACTTCATAACGAAACATGAGTTCAGCAGGCGTCCTGTTTGTGGCCTCGTGTGGTGTGTTTCGATAGTCTGTGAGGAGGCGACATAGCGCTTGATGGGTGTTGACTGTTTCAATCTTCACTCTCTGGATTGTCTTTTTAATCAAAGGCATGAATCGCTCTGCCATCCCGTTTGCTTGCGGGTAGCGAGGGGTGATTTTCATATGGTTGAATTCTAAGTGCTTGGCCAGTGTACCAAACTCATGCCCGCAGAATGGGGGTCCATTGTCGTACTTTATCACTTTGGGAATTCCCCATTCGCTGAGTATTTCTTCTAACGCAGCTGCCACTTGGGGAAAGGCTGTGGAGGCGACGCTCTTTAGTATCGGAAACCGTGAGTGTTCGTCTATCAGGAGTAAGAGATAGTCACCTGTTTCTGTGGGTCCATAGAAATCCATGGCTACTCTTTCCCATGGGTGATCAGGTATCTGTGTCTGTTGTAAGGGTGCCAGGGTTTCCACTGGTGATGTGCATTGACAGGCATGGCAATTCCTAACCCGTTCATCGACTGCGGCATCTAGGAACGGAAACCAGATATGACATCTTAATTGTTTCTTTGTGTTTTCAGCCCCCCTGTGTCCTTTGTGTGCAGTACGGACAACCTCATTCCTTAGAGCGTCGGGGATGATGATCCTGCATCCTCTGAGTAGGATGTTGTTGTCTTTTACCGCTAGTTCACTGTGCACTCTGGCCAGTCTTTTGATTTCCTGTTTGCTCACCCCCGGGTGGGCCAGCATTGCTCTCTGGTAGTCCCTCCATTTGCTGGTTGTCGTGAGGGTGATCACAAGTGCAGTTGTGAGATCTGCAGCGGACGCGGCAGCGACCGTCTTGAGTGATAAGGCCGGCAGCAGCGAGTTCGAAGTGATGTACTGCACATATGCAATGTCTCCTTTGCGCGTAATCGGGCCCCATCCGGGTGCCGCGACAAAATATCGGCAGGATTTAGGTCGCCTCCGGGTCGGTGAATAATGTCATAGTCATACTCTTGGAGGCATATGCCCCACCGCTCGATCCTCGGAGGCATCTTGGTGTGAGGGTTGCCGAACAAAGAGAGAAGGGCCTGATGATCCGTAATTAAGGTGAATTTGTTTCCAATAAGAAAGTTGTGAAAGTGTTCACATGCCCAGACTGCGGCCAGACTTTCTTTTTCTGCCTGGGAATAAGCCATTTCCGGGGTTGACAGTGCCCTGCTTCCGTACGCAACCACGTGTCTGGGGTTGACATCTGCACCACTTGTTTGGGCCAGGATGGCTCCGAGGCCAACTGGGCTTGCGTCCATCACTTCCGTGTGCCACAACGGGTTGAAATATGCGAGCCGGTGAGCTTCAGTGAGGGCCTTCTTGATTTCCATGAAGGAGCTATGACATTCCGGCGTCCATGTGGACACTGCTTCCTTCTGCAGGAGTCTCCGGAGTGGTTCTGTGAGGGAGGCATAGTGAGGTATGTACCTCGCGCAGTATCCAGCCATGCCCACGAAGGAGCGAACATCTGCGGCCTGTTGTGGTTCGTTGAGATTGGTGATCATGTCGACCTTTTCGGCATCCGGCATCATACCTTCACTGGAGAAGATGTGTCTGAAAAATTTGAGCTTGGCTTTGCTGAAACAGCATTTGGAGATGTTCAGTGTAAGGCCAGCAGCTTGCAATGTCTTTCAGGTGGCGTAGAGCGCTCCGTCGTGACACTCTTTTCACGACCCGAAGATGAGGATGTCATCGCTGTAATTCAGGGCACCCCGTATGAGTCTGATGATTTGGTGTATTGTTTCCTGAAAAATTCCGGCAGCTGACGAGATCCCAAAATTTAACCTACGGTACCTGAACAACCCAGCATGAGTTGCGAATGTCGTGATCACTCTGGAGTGAGGATGCAACTCTAGTTGATGGTAGCCCTGGATTATGTCAAGTTTCGAGAACATCTGGGCATTGTTCAGCTGTACCATCATGTCCTTAAGGCCCGGACCTGGATCTCTTTCGCATTGAATGGCGGTATTGGCTACCCTCATGTCTACACACAGCCGTATTTTGCCCCCTTCTTTGGGCACTATCACTAGGGGAGACACCCATGGGGTTGGTCCTGTCGCTGGCTCAATGATGCCATCTGAGAGTAGTTGTTGAAGCGCCTTCGACACTGCTTCCTGCAGGTGAAACCCGACTCTTCTGGGATGTTGTGGCACTAGTCTTACCGTGGGGTCAATGTGGAGTCTTATGGGGGGACCTTTGAGTTTCCCCAAGCCTGAGCATATTTTTGGAAATCTTTGCGTGATGTCTTCCTGCGTGATGAGTTTTTGGGATTGTCCAACTACGATTGCCCCGATGAGACCTTTCGGGCTTTGTTTGTTCGATGTTGCGGTGATGGTGTCGCCAGCTTTTACGTGAATTTCGATCAGCCCTAAGCGAGAAGCTGTGTGATAAGTGAGTAGGCACCGACTCCTAGTAAGTGAGCGAATGACATGGATGGTGGTGTCTACCTGACTTACGTTCAGGAGAAGGCGGCATGTAAAGTGTCAAATTGTCTGCAATGGTGTGGTGGCTCCCCATTGGAAGATCGGCAAATGTGACGGCTCTAGCGTCGGCGGGTTTGCCATCTTGGCGTAGTCCTGTTCGCCCATGATGTTTACAGTGGTGCCAGAGTCCACCATGAACAGGAATAGGTTTTCCATCTTGATGGGGATTTTGGGGGCCTCTCTGGCTTCCTCATTGTCAAATATGAGGTTGACATATTCGTCTTGATTATGCGGGTTGTGGTACGTGCCATAGGTGGTTGCCGGGGCGTCCTGGTAATATCCTTCGTCCCCATATTCTTCTGGTGGGTTTTCATATTCATCTGTTAGGTATCGTGGTTGGTCTGTGTGCTTGGGCGTATTTGTGTACTCATAGCCTTGGTACTCATTGATGGCTCTGACAAACTGCCGTGGGTTCTGCTGGTAGTATCTTGGCTGTCCATATTGTGGGGGCGGAGGCCAAAAAGGTGTCCTGGTGGGCGCTTGTGGGCGTGTTGGAGGGAATGGTATCCCTTCTCTGCACACTGAGTGAAAATGTCCTTCTCTCCCGCAGTTTGTGCATCGTTGTGACAGAGCTGGGCATGACCCAGAATGTGGGAATGACATTCCGCAGCGGTAGCACTGCCTCTGCTAATGCGGGACTTGTGGGATTTGTGAATCTTCCATCCATTCGGTCCATCTGGGCCCCTTCGTGGCCTGGGGGATCATTGTGAATGGTGGCGGCAAACGTAATTGAATTGACTTCGCTGCGCGGGCAGGCTGGGGTGACGCCGGGTTGCTCATCTTACAGGTTGACTGGAGTCCTCGACGTCACTCAGGTGGAGGTGCGCTGTTGGCGGTGCTTGAGGTTGGAATATGGGGCCCTGGAGTTCTGGTGAGCGCAGGTTAGGTAAACTTAAGCAGCAAGGTCAGACGTGTCCTGGTGTGGACTGAGGTGCGGCACCCTGGGTATGGGCTGGGTTCACTCACCGGTGCTGTAGATTGTATTGGCGCTGGTGAGGTGCTGAGCTGCTTCTCTGGCTGGGCGTTATTGTATCTCATGCAGTGTCCTTAGAAGAGGGGTGAAAACCCGTCTCAATTTTTGCGTGGCTGCGTGTGGTGGCTAGACACATTCAGCCAGGTCCAAAATGTGCTCCACGGTGGCAGTGGCATGTGAAGGAGGAGGAGGAGGTGGGGGCTGGAGGATTGCCTGGGCCCGGGCTGATGTCTCTGCTGGGCTGCCTGCGACCATGCGTCGCACGTGTGTTGGCCGAGGAGGGAGGAGACTTGGCAGAATGCCGGGCTGTCGTAGAGTGTGTGTCAGGTGCTCTCTGCTTCATATGGAGGAATAGAAGGAGGCGCGGCAGACTGCCGAGGGAGACAGCTCCGTCCGCGTATGTCGGCGTGTGCGGCTTCAGGCCAGGAAGGAGGAGGAGGCTCAGCGGCAGTGTTGCCAGGTCCGCTTATTATAAGCGACTTTGGGCTTGTTTTTGCCCAAAGTCGCTTATAATATTTGGAGGTCGCTTGTCGCGGTTTTTGTCCGCTTGTTGGACCGTCTGTGCGCGTGTAATTGGGCCTGTTTATATTGCTGTTAAGCCCATTACACGTCGCACAGAGGGTCCTGCACTGGGCTGCTGGCAGCACTTGACGGCAATTGCTGGTGCGCCCTGTGTTTTGAATATGCTTAAGTGTTTGGCACTGATGGGATCGTTACTTGCCCACCAGGTGGCCCATCAATGCCAAATGCCTAAACATATGCAAAAAAAGCGCACTTTAAAAGTTTTGTCATGCAGGCAGACACACTGGCATGTAAAGATGTAAAGAAGGGGATTGGTTTAGTTTAGCAAGCGTCACTCTATAGCAATATTATCCTGGTGATATCCCCAGTGCTAACGCATTATCCACTAACATCCTTTATTTATTTATTTTTTTAAAACTTTTTTTGCAAGACTAGGTTAGATGATTATTGGAATCTATATATAACATTTTCTCAGAAAGATGTATTCAGGAAGGCCATGTTTCTTTTCAGCTTCCAATTGGCCATGTTACAATATTATATAGCGCCTTGGATTAAGGCGCTATATAAAACAATAAATACAAATATTTCAGGGCCGTATTATTTTGCAATCTGGGACTTCTAGTCACCATGCAATACAATATTGTTGTTCTAACACACTATGTCAGTGTTCTGTCTATTTATGTTTTTCTTGTTGTGTTATGTTTCTTACTTTTGAGACCTTTCCACAACTTTTTAGGTGCACGCTTGTTTTTTCCGCGTATTTGGATGGGAGTCAGCTTGTTTTGGGCTTGTTTTTGAAGGGCATTCAGCTTATTTTTTCCTTCCGACCTGGCAACACTGCTCAGCGGACTGCCGGAGGAGGACTCCGTCGCTTGTGGCTTCGGGCGGGAGGAGGAGGAGGAGGCATGGAGGATGGCCGAAGGAGGACTCTGGTGCATGCTGGATAGTCCTCGTCGCCAATGTTGCACAGGGTGGAGGAAGGAAAACGCATACGCACGGAGAGGTTGGTTAAATCACCTTTATTAGAATCCCAACATTAACTGGCGCGTTAGCGCCTTACCCACAATTCCCCCATTTTCTCTCTACGTCATGAGGGTCCGCCTCTACAACAGGCGGACCTGTGGTTAACCCGGCAACGGCCGGGACCACTGCCGGTGGCAACCCCCGAGCCCAGTGAGGGAATCGCTGCTTCTGCCGGTGGCGCCCCTGAGCCCAGTGAGGGAATCGCTGCTTCTGCCGGTGGCGCCCCTGAGCCCAGTGAGTGAATCGCTGCTTCTGCCGGTGGCGCCCTGAGCCCAGTGAGTGAATCGCTGCTTCTGCCGGTGGCGCCCTGAGCCCAGTGAGTGAATCGCTGCTTCTGTCAGTGGCGCCCCTGAGCCCAGTGAGTGAATCGCTGCTTCTGCCAGTGGCGCCCTGAGCCCAGTGAGTGAATCGCTGCTTCTGCCGGTGGCGCCCTGAGCCCAGTGAGTGAATCGCTGCTTCTGTCAGTGGCGCCCCTGAGCCCAGTGAGTGAATCGCTGCTTCTGCCAGTGGCGCCCTGAGCCCAGTGAGTGAATCGCTGCTTCTGCCGGTGGCGCCCCCGAACCTGCCAGTGGCGCCCCTGAGCCCAGTGAGCGAGAGAAACACAAGAGGCCAAGGCGTGCATCTTCGGTTTCCTTTTAAGGATTAGGAACTCTCAAGTGCTCCGGTGACGTTACCTAGTGGCTGCCAACGGCCCATAAGCACGGCATGGCACTATCACAATATTAAAATAATCTTCCCAAAATGCCTGTAAAGTTCTCCAGTGCCTGGGACTTTTTTTTTTGTGAATACCGTCATGTTTTTGGTGAGTGCTACTGACCCAGATGCTTTAAAAAGCATGGCTTTCACAGTTTCTATTGTTTGCAATTATTCAATTATTCCATGTAGGACTGGCACCCCAGCCCTGCCTACAATTCTTGCTAATGTTACTCGCCAAATGATTATTACAATTATTTATTTATAACCCGCTCAATACCGAAGAGGTGTCTAAGCGCAGGATTCAAACCTGTGTTGCTCTGCGTCTTCTTGCTTCCACCACGAGCGCGTTGCCACTGAGCTATCCTACCCGTGCGCTTAGAAAGGCACAATTTGGCACTAGTTTTAATCAACTTTCCTAGGGGGAGACCTCGCAAACCTCTCCTTGTGGGGTCTCATTACAAGTGCCGTGTTAACACAAATGCCGCCCAAGTCTGCGCCCACCATACTACAGGCCTCGGAGAAACTCTCGGCCCCCGGACTAGGCCTCACTTCACACAAAGCACTGATCATCAGAGAAACAGCGGCTGAGGTTCTGCTCAGACTATGGCAACCGTATGAGACACCGGCGCAGCTCACAGCCACCGCTAGGACCGTGGTGTGTATGTGCTGCTCTCCGCAGTGTAAGTGAGGGGGTCCAAGTGAGGATATACCTCAGGCACGAGGCAGGTGTGCAGATATGGGGAGTGCTCACAGGTGACACAGGTAACATCTGTAGTGAGGGATCACCCATGATGACCAGAGGATGAACATGGGACTAGTGCCAGTCAGCATGGAAATGGCATAGCCTGCCTGTGTGCTGCTTATAAGTTCTGTGTGTGCTGTCCTTGTGCGCTACCCAGTTCCTGCGGGTAGGACCTGTACATAAAGGACAGGCCCTCCCAGCGGACCTGTTACGCATGTTCTCAGCGGCCCACCTACAGGTCCAGGACCCGGGGTTACTGTCACTCAGCTAGAAAAGCCTGAAAGGCCCTAGCCATTACCTGGGCAAAGATGAGTGTGTAACCTCTTTGCACAGTAGACCTCAAGCGCCACTACGATGCAATTGGAGTCATATGTGACGTCATCTGTCATATCATGTGTGCTGATCTGTGTGGCCAATTATAGGGGTGCACGTTGTGGTCAGGGTCGGACCGGGGCATGAAATTGTCTCGGGCACCAAAGAAAAAGTGGAACGCATTTACCAATGGCAATTTCTTTTTTTTTTATTAAGTGCATATGGTTACATTAACCTTTCACCCTACATTAAAACCATATAAAAAACAAAACAAATTACAAGCAACCAATTGTAAATGGTTACACACAATTAAAAAGTAAAGATTCTGACCACCATAAAGAAGCACAAGACAAATAGAGACCCTCTAGACACTCAAACAGTGTTTCACCTTTTCCCAAATGTGCTACGCCCCTGTGGTTTGAACAAGAGCTTCTGCCCCATACAAAAGACTCCAGAATTGATCAGACCATGTATTGCGAAAATGCGCGTAACCCCGAATGTGGCAATTCATTCCTTTTGTGACAGACAGTTTGAGTAGTACCCAAGGGTGTGGTTTTTGATAAACTGGCCCATACAGGCCAAAAAAGTGGGCTACATCGACCAAAAAAACAGGCAAGGCCAGCGTTTTGTGTTTTTGGTTCGCTATAGGTCAGCCCGAGCCAGAGACATAGCCAGGATTGTCTAACAAGCAGGGCCTGAAGCTACTGTACTTGGGCCCACTGCAGTGCCATTAACCTCTGTATATGCCCGCACAGCTCTGCTGAGTGGGCATTTACAGATTTTGGGTGGGCCTTGCCCGCTCAGGCCCTATCCTGTCTACGTTTCTGGTCCGAGCCTGGCTGTGATTGTGCATTTTCCCATAACTGTCGAAATTCGGTGTGTTTTTAGATGATCTCCCTTCAATTAAAGCGTTCTTCAGGAACCTGCAGGGTTTTAAAGCTTTACGCTGAGTCCACTTAAATGACCACACAGAGCAACCCAGGTTCAAATCCCGGTCCCGCGCTTAGAGACTGGTCTCTGCTATTTAGCGCGTTGTAAAAGATTAATTAATTAATTTACATACACACACAATCATACAAACTATCCTAAACAACTGTTTGGGCCCCAAGAGAGGCTTTTAGGGCTCACATACATGATTCCATAGGACATGCAGCGGTGCATGTGGACATGATGCTCTCTGAGGTTATGAGCAGCGCCCAGGGCAGCGGGGGCGTGCATGCTGTGTTGTAAGCTTAGCATGCACATGTTTGAAAGTTCACATCATGAATTTAAAGTCCATTCACCAAACACGGCCCATTGAATTTAAGAGGTCTCTTCTTTCATATACAGTGGTCGTTCTGCTTGACCTTCCATGTTTACATAATAAACATATGTATATGCAGACAACACGCAGCCTTCCTTCGAGCTTCCCTCTTTTGCCTACGTCCTCCTCTCCCATCCCTGACTGTCTGCTATTCAGTCATGGTGTGCCACCAATGATCTCTGCCTTAATGCCTGTACAACTGAGATCCTTCTCCTTCGGACCCCAGCTCCCTCCTTCCCTCTGGCCGCCCTCTATGGGTCCCCTCCCCTTGCCCTCCTGTGAAGCTAAAAATCTTGGTGTCATCTTCGACTCCTCTCTATCCTTCTCTCCTCACATCACAGACCTTGCCATGAAGGCCCACTATCATCTGCACCTCCTCAGGGGCATTCTCCCTTTCCTCACCTTCCCCCAGAAACTCAATGTCTCCAGAGGTCTGGTTAGCTCCAGGCTTGACTACTGCAACAACCTCTTCCCCAATCTTACTTTATCCTCCCTTCACCCCATTCAACTAATCCAGAATAGGACGGCAAGACTTATCCTTGGCCTTAAGCCCAGGTACTGTATCTCTCCAGCCCTAAAATCTCTCCACCTGCTCCCATTTGCTGCTAGGACCAAGTTCAAAACCCTCTGCATCGTCCACAAGGCTTTCTGGGGCCTGGGACCGCACTACATCCAACTCTCTCTCCCTAAATACCTCCCTGCTAGAGCCCTTCGGTCTTCCAGTTCCAACGTCTCTGCAGGTCAGTAGCTTCTCCAAGCAGAGAGTACCAGAGCTCCTCAAGACCCTCCTATTCTCTTCTTCCATCCCTCTCCCCCTCCCTGCTAACACCCCTGTCTGCCTACGTGCCTGGCTGCCTGGTTCCCTCTGAGTTCTACAGGACACCTGCAGATCTGATGGCAAATAAACATATCTTTCAAAAGAACTAAGACATCCAACAGCAACAAAAGAATACAAACATGGGTAAATCAAGGGACATGATGAACCGGGGGGTAGAGGGTATAAGACAAATGAGACACAGAGAAAGAGTGGAGTACTAACCAGGGCACACTGCCAAATTGCAGACCTTACTCTGCGTCTCGGAACCCTCGCAGGCCTTCCCTCCATGTTGCGGCGCAACGCAGATCCGCGTTCTGGCTCTCGAGCCTCTGCCGCATGTGACGGAGCACAAACTCCACGGTGACCACTCCTCCCACAGGCCATGAACTGCAATACAGCACAGCAATCACCAGGACCCGTTCCCACACACTCCCAGAAATCCAAGCATGTTCTTTCTGCTCACAGTCCCACAGATGAGTACGCGCGCGCGTCTACACGCAAGGATGTAAATATCCTACTCACCTGCAAACAGTGTTCTCCAAACAAGAGGTCTGCTGTAGAGCCAACAACTAAGGTTAGGTGTGAATATTTCCAACATATGCACACTGCAGAACTACTGTTACATGCAAGTACCGGTCTGCTTTTCAGACTTGAAACTGCCATAGTCTCACATGGTCGCAGGAAAGAACGAAACCTGCACAGCCCAAAGAGAAGGGGCACATTCATTTAAACATGTTATGTGGACATTGAGTGTATAGTCCACTGAACAGCAGGTGTGATAAGATGTCCATGTGTCTGCTCTACTGGTGTCCACTATAGAGTGTCCTCCAGCCTCACCTTTCATGGTTGGGAACAGTCTGCTGCAAAAGACCACCCATGTACACGTATGTACATGTAACTTGCATTTGCTGTCAAACCAGAAAGATATTCTCTAAAGAGTTATCTAGCTTTTTATTCAAATGTGTTGGTTCGGATCATAAAAATGGCCTAAATCCTTTGTACTTGGAAGGCTGAAGGATGGCACAGGAACTGGAAGTGAAATGGGTGAATGGCACTGACGCACCCTGTAATGATCAGGAAAGCCAGCTGGGTTCGGATGCAAGTCAGCGTGGGAATGTTTGTTTGTTTATTTATTTGTATTGCGCACCAGACCCGAGGGTATCAGGGCGCAGAAGTTACAAGGAAGTTCACAGCTCAGGTTACAAATGGGCACGTCTCTTACTCTTCCAGCCTAGGTGATAGCAGCAATGGAAGCGGTTGACAAAGACAAGCGGGTTGGAGTCAAATTCAAGCTTGGACTCAAAGGGAGGTTGGGCAGGTTTATCTGGAGACCATTTGGTTTGCCAGGCAAAGCTGGGCACCTCGGCAGAGTGGGTAATGTCGTGAGTAAGCAAAATAGTGCAGCGTAAAACGCAATAACACTTTCTAAAAGAAATAAAGCACCAAATGCTAAATAACATTCCCCAAAGGGAAAGAAACTTGGAGGTTCACTTTTCTGTGTCTTTAAGGGGTTCCACAAAATCATCTAGAACATGGACACGCAAGCGCTCAAGATGTCTGGAGTCAGGAGGACACTTGGTGCAAATCCCTCTGTCTGGCCCATGCCAGAGGTATGAAGGTTGTGTCCACTGCCAACATGGTAGGGTTTGGAAGGAAGGGGTTAGATAAGAAGGAAAGGGGTGCCCATCAAACATCTAAGCTTTTACCAGAGGGAGTACATGGATGGAAAGCACTGATAGTTTGCTGTGGCATGGCATTGTCCAGATGCTATCTGCACTTCTGGGCACAGTCCCTCCTTGTAGCACTTTTTGAGTTGCACGAGGACAGCAGCAGCAGAATGCTCAGCAGTCATGAGCTTTGCCTTCAGGAACGCCTCACCTTGGTTATTCTAATACGCTGCTGTGATTATACAATCGGGTCAGTATCGATCACACCAGTAGAAGACGCTGAACCATCCATTGGTCGGGGATTCACTGGGTGTACGCGCAAGACCAGCTTACACACTGCTGGGAGATGCCGCACTGAAGTAGGTTTACATGAGCCCACAAGATCCGATGCCCCGGCAATTGGAAGAACAGCTCGTCGTACACTCCTGCCGCCCCTCCCACGCAACTTCCCCACTGTATGTTCCCCCGCCCTCTCCACTCCCGCCCCCCCTCCCTCCCTCCTTAGTACTGCTTTCTCATTGCTCTAGTCAAATCTTTAGTCCCTTCGGTAACAAAAAAGAAAAAGAAGTCAACATTTAACATTGGCACCTGGTCTCCGCACAGACATACTGTCAGTATTTGTTCAACATGAGTCTTCACCCCGGTCGCATTTCATTCCTACAGTGGGTCATGGCACTCCCCATCTCAATCCCCGACGTTGGTCACTGCTTCACCATCACACATGTCTTGGGGGAGGAGTACACTGCCATAACACCCTTGAGAAACCTTTCTCCGATACTACACTTACTGAGCACTGCTCTGAGGAACCCCTACTCACCCTACCGGATGCCGTTTCAGCATCCACCGAGAGGAGGGAGGGGCCCCTGGGGAGCCCCTGGACTTCATGCATTAGGTGTAACGTTTTCCTCATTGTGTCAGCCCCCTGACAACCTTTAATAAACCCTAACTGGTCCGGGTGGCTCAGTCTTGGCATATACCCCTCTAATCTGGCCGCTAACACCCGGGTCTACATTTTGGCATCAATGTTAAAAAGGGAGATGGGGTGATAAGAGCCACACGTCCGGGGTTCCCTCCCTTTCTTGTGCATTACCGAGATAAGCGCTAGGGAGAAGGACTCCGGGGTCTTACCCGTATTCACTATATCGTTAAATAGTTGTCATAAACGGGAGTAACACCGGGAGGAATGATTTGTAAAACCCTGCTGAGAAGCCATCCTCCCCTGGAGCCCTTCCAAGCGGCAACCTCCCCACCTCCCCAACCTCTTCTTCTGTTATGGATACCTCTAGGATACCAGTTTCGAGCTCTGACAGTTTGGGTAGATGGATGTCTGCTAGGTATGCATCTGCGTCCCTCTCCTCTGATGTGGACTCTGATTCGTACAGCATTTCATAGCAAATGCCCCTCCCTGATCAGGATCCCCCTCTGTGTGTCCTTCCCCGTTTCCCATACAGTTCTTTTCTCCACCTCCCCCGTATGATTAGTGTGAAAGTAAATCCCGATTTCCTTTGTCATTTTCCAAAAGAAACACAAGGTCTCTCCACAAGGACTCATTGCACCTCCACTGCGAGTCCCTGGGGCACATTCCCACCCAGTCCAAGTCACCCATTACCGTGTCGTGGTGCGACCAGGCGATTGGGTGAATCTCTTGAGTTCTGTGCAACCCCCCCAGGTCCATTGAAATATACATGTAATCGATCCTCATAAAGGTGCCGTGGGTGCCCTGAGTAGAAGGTGTAGCCCCTTTGCTCCTGGTGGAGATGCTGCAATAGATCCCGCTCCCCATATATTTCCATTAGATCGTTGATCTCCCTGTACCCCGGCTTATGCACTTCACGTTCGTTGACAAGTGACACCTGCCTATCTAAATTGACATCAGCCCAAATATTAAAGCCCCTCCCAGAATAAGGTGTCCCAAGGTCTCTAGCATTATTTTTGAAAGGGTACCCTTCAGGAATCTTAGCTGTTCTCCGTTTGGGACGTAGACCGTGGTGAGTGTAAAGCGCACCCTCTTAATGGTTCCCGAGACCAGAAGGGCCCTCCCCTCCACATCTGAACAGACCCTAAAGACCTCCCCACTGAGCGTTCTTCTTATTAGAATACCCACTCCTGCTTTCCTTCTGCAGTCTTCTTGACTAATCAATCTACGCGGGATCCTCCGTTCTTCTCCTTTGATGAATCTTGTCTCCTGTAGATACAGTATATCCAATCCTGCTCTACAGAATTCCCTTGCCACCAGTGACTGTTTTGTTGGTGAGTTCAGTCCTTTAACATTGAGGGTGCCAATCCTCAGGCGGTCAGCCCGCGTCCCTCCCATTGCCCCTGCCATCATACAGTTACGCTACCAGAGCACCCTCGTTGCCACCCAGTGAGTCTCCATGTGCCAATCCGCACAACTTCAAAGTGGGATAACCCAAAAGGAGCAAACCTGTACCAAGACCCCATCCCTTCTCGGCTTCCCTTCCATCCCTAAATGCCCCCAATTCCCAAAAGGTGCCCGGCTCTCCCCAGTTAACCTCACAAGGTTGACACCGGACTACCAGCTGGAAACGTTCCGACAGGTCCCTTCATAGCAAAGCTCATACTCAAGAGCTCACCCACTTCTGCCCCCCCCTTTAACAATCACACATAAAAGATTAATTCCTGCATCCCCTGAGGAACAACCCCTTCACATCCTCATTCGGAACTTAGGAAAACCAAAAAGTAGTCAGGAGCCCCGGACGGGGCCCCGTCTTTGAGTCCCCACAGCTTGTGTGAACCTCAACCGCAGTGTCCGCTGCCGATGTTAGATCAGTCATTTCAGGTCTCGCTGTGGGGGATGCATTCAGCTTTCTAAACATCCGGGATCCCGGCATTCCCCTCCTCCGTGGACCTTTGACACTCCATTGTCCGTCACCTGGCCCCTTTCTGGATGGACCACAGGAATCGTAGCTTCTCTGGCCTCTCCCAGGAGTTCCCTCATGAATCTGGGAATTTCTTCATCAGTAGACAATTTGTGTTTTTGTCCGTCAACCTCGAACGAGATGTAGAATGGGAACCCACACAGGTACCGAGACCCTTTCGAATTAAACCACTTTGTTAGGGTGAAGCACAGTCTCCTTTTTGCCAGAGTCAAGGAGGACAGGTCTTGAAAGATCGTTACTCTTGCCGTACCATGCATCACTGGACCTTTTTTCTTGCTTTCTCCAGATTCATCAGCTTGTCAGCGTAGTTGTGAAAGCGGACAAGGACTGACTTTGGTCCTCTTGCCGAGCCTCTGGCTCTATGGATCCTCTTGATTTTAACTTCATCAATGGAGTCATCGTGAAAGATCAGTTTTGTTACTTCATGTAGGGTTCTTCGCAGGTCCACCTCTGACTCCTCGTCTCTCTCTGGGATTCCAAGAAGTCTCAGATTATTACGTCTCTCCCGGTTTTCGAGGTCGTCCATTTTCAGTATTGCCTTGGCCTCTCTTCTTTCCATTTCCAACATTCACAACGTCCATGTGGGTCTCCAGGGTGTCCAGAGAAGATTTGTTGTGCTCCACTTCCACTTCACTGCTTCATTTAGTCGATTCTATGGGTAATTCTGTCCACCCTTCCCCCAATGTCAGCCCTCACGTTCCTGATCTCTTCCATAAGTGCTGCAACATTTTTTTTTGGTCGCCGTGGTCTCATCTCCCCCAGAAGCCATATTGCACCCCGGTGCAGACACAGCGCAGGACTGACTTGTTACATATTCAAAACTGGCCAGTTCCAACCTTACTTCCATGCATCAACAGGGAACGCCCTGCATGCTCGGGTCTCTATGTGGTGGTCGGACCCCTGGCATGAATGACTTTCACCTTGCGTTGGAGGGGCCTTTAGATCCCTTTACCACTTCCTGGGCAGATAGATGTTGCAAGTCTCTGGGGTAGTCTAGACAGTTCCAAACTATCCCGACGATGATTCCCCCCAGAATTCTCCAGAGCCTTAGCTACACCCATTCCAAAAATGGGGCAGGTAAGTGGGCACACGCCCTGGGACAGGGGGCTCACGCCTCCAAGCCTCACTGGACACACCACAGCCCTTCCTCTCTATCTGGAGATGAAGGGGCACAAGCTGTGTATTACCTACTGTGGGCCTTCATGGTACCCCGATTGGACTGCTCTTTCGCCTCTGCTCTCATGGGTCTCTCCGCCGGTGTCTGTTTCTATAGGCTGGTTGACCCGGACCTCCACCCCCAACTCTGGGGGTAGAGTCAGTCAGCAGCTCCCCTTTGTCTTGCTCCACTTTACTCTCCTGAACTCGGCTTCTTCCGTTCGAAAAGAGGGTTGGGAGGCACGCACTCGCCCCTGGGCAGGGGAACCACACCTCCTTGCCCCACTGGTGTCACTGCAGCCCTTCTTCTGTCCCTATCGATGTGGGGGGGGGGCAGACCATGTTCAGCCTCCCCTGGGCCCTCCTGGTACCAAGGTGGAACTGTCTCTTCGCTCCTACCCTCAGGGATCACCCCGCCAGGGTTTACTTCTGTGGGCCAGGTGCCCTGTGTCTCCCGTCTCAGACCAGGGGACTGTGTCTGACACAATGTGGCCCGCGGGGTGTGTGCTAAAGTGAGGTGAGCTGCCACGCTCCCTCTCACCCTTGTCAACTCCCTAGGGAAGACAGTGGCCTCACCCCAGGGTGATCACTCGGGGCCAGTCGCCAGCCCTGTGACAAAGTTAAGGTTGGCTGTGCTGCTCACACCAGAAGCTCCTGTGGGGGGGTCCTCATCACCCTCCCTCAACTTGAAAGGCCACTGGAGTCTTCAGGGGGGAAGGAGGCCGGACACTCACCTCCAATCACAGCCTCACCACCTCTTCTCGGAGGCCTGCCCCAGCAGCTTGATCTCCAGCCCAGCAGAAAGGCCGTCAAGCACTCCCTCCTCACATCCCTCTGGCGGGAAAAGTCCCTTTTGAATTCCCTGCAGACCTCGGAGGGCCAAACTCGGTCTTTGCTCGTGCAATTCTCTCTGCTGTTGGAACGGGAGGTGCAGGGGCCCTTAACCACACCAGCACCAAGGGGTAATCCATACAGGTATTGCTGGGGTGAAAAGTGGGGGCTCTAGCCACTTTTCGGTACCGTCATGGACGAGCAGAGAACGTTCATCTGCGCACCCCCTGGTGGCCTCCTCAGCGAATAGGTTTTTAAAGGTCTCCACCATGATGGGGACCCTTGATGGCTGCAATGATTCCAAATGTTGATTATGAGCAGGTGGTGGAAATTACGCACAGTATATGAACCCTATCATCGGTCAATTTATTATTCCTGTTAAATAGCATTACCGCTAACGGGATCCTCAAACCAGTTCTCAGTAAAATCATATAAGACATGGAATTTTTTCTTTTTTCAGTTTGAGGGAAACAAAAATATAGATTAGGAAATATCAACAGTTTCAAGAGAGCCTTAAAAACTCGCCGGATCCTTGGCGACTCATGGAGTATCGGACGTTCAGAAGGTTGATATGTAACACTCCGCCTCCTGCACTTTAAGAACGACTCACCCGTCCGGTGTCGAGCGATAGAACTGGGCCACGGCCAAGGACATGATGCAATCAATTCTCAGCAGAAGGCAAACTTCTCTCCATGAAGCAATATCCCAAACCCTGCAGAGCTTTACAGAACACCCTGGGGAGCTGCCATTCTTATTGTTCTCGGGCCGAATTCATCCACATCACTTTGAAGGAATACAAGCTAAATATCCTTGCCCTTCACGGTTATCATAGCTAGGCGTGATTCGACCTTGAAGATCTCAGCTGCGAGACAGAAAATACATCATTGCTGAATTCGTTTGTCTGGCAACTTGGAAGGTCGTAAGAAAGAGAGGAATTTTTAGCAAAAACTAAAGGATGCTGCCTAGCCCTATTTTGTATGTTCCCCTCTCCCTAATCAATCGCTTTTGGATTGGAATTACCTCCATCCCCAGCCAGCGTGGAGGCATATGAAGGGATTGACCACAGTTGACCGGTGCAGTAGAGCACCTCATCGGCATCACTGAAAGATACTAGGTCCACCAGGCACAACTCTCCAAAACTTGACCAATGTTTAATGAATGTAGGTATGACATTTTGGGGGATTAATATACTGTTTGTTCAGTAAGGTATGCCAGGAAGGGCAAATCCCTAACTCTTGGCGCGGCTAGATTATTGTACCAATCCACAAGAAGGGGCCCAGAACATGCCCAGAGCATTTCTGGCTACTAGCCATGCTAGATGCAAATGATAAAATCTTTGCGTCCTTACTGTTGGGTAGACTAATAAAATGGGTAGACTCAATCAGTCTACTGAGTAATTTTCAAATGGGATTTTGTGCAGGTTCGGGCACCGCCCATTGTCTCTGGCTCTTAGACTCACTCACCAAAGTGGCCAAGACCAAAGATCAACCTGGCCTCTATGTGGCCATGATTGATTTACGGGCCACTTTTGATACTGTTAATAGGGGGCAAGCTTTGGGCCAACGTGAATCACCTGGGTTGCCCACGTGATCTGTTATTGGTTTTGATGGGCTTACATGAGAATACTACAGTTCAAATTAGGTTGGACAATAGGGGTCTGGTCTCTGCGCCTGTTAGAACAAATCGAGGGGTATAACCAATGGGATTGGTGTGCAAATTATGAACATCTTGCTACTCTGAATAGCTTTTGCACCATTATAGACCAACTTGACCACAAATACAAAACACTACAATGTTATATCCAACTCTGCCCTTCCCCCGAACTACGTAGGTTCATGTTATTATTGCGACTCAGTAGATTCCCAGTGCCAGCTTCCATTGGCCCAGAGCAGGGGATTCCAAAAGAAGCGAGGGGATACCGCTCCTGTGGTCTATCGGGTACATTGGAGACTGCCCAGCATGTTCCGACAGAGTGCAGGGAACCTGGCCCTCTGTGATGAATATGCTGGGCCCCTATGCCTCTGATCTTAACAGTATAGAGAGCGAGTCATTCTGGCGGTATTGTCTGAATTCTGGACATGAATCTGTGCATATTGCCCTGTTTAATATCTGGAACGAATTACTCAAGCAGAGAAAGGTTGGGAAAAATGTCCAAAGCAGATAAGTAAGGTCGGGAGGTCTTTGCCTCGTTTTCAGTAGTTTGTGAAATATAGGATGAAATGAATTGTGATGTGTATATGATATTTATGTGATTGTGTTCTAATGAAAATGTGTTTTTTGTAGCTTTACGTATCAAATTCTGTATGTATATTATGATAACGCTCATTGAGCTATGAACATAACAATAAATAATAATGGTTTGTCCAAAAGAAATGAAAACCTGATGTTGGAATCTTAGAAGCGTCCTGCCAACGAAAGAGAGTAGTTCTGTCCTCAACCAATACTATTAGTAGGAGACACCGGTCTCCACGGTTCTCCAACAACTCACCATTACGGTCCTAAATACTTTGGCTGTGGATACAAGGGCCATAACAGTAGTGGGGCCGTTCAATGACCGAGAAGCCAACTTGCAGCATGCTCAAAGAGCAGGAACTGCGCAGACATCACGCCTCTGATCATATAGGGTAGGCAACTCATAGATGTCACTGCAAGCTGAGCATCACTGCAAGCTGAGCATCACTGCAAGCTAAGCATCTCTGCAAGCTGAGCATCACTGCAAGCTGAGCATCTCTGCAAGCTGAGCATCAGTGCAAGCTCAACATCAGTGCAAGCTCAGCATCAGTGCAAGCTCAGCATCAGTGCAAGCTCAGCATCAGTGCAAGCTCAGCATCTCTGCAAGCTGAGCATCTCTGCAAGCTGAGCATCTCTGCAAGCTGAGCATCACTGCAAGCTGAGCATCACTGCAAGCTGAGCATCACTGCAAGCTCAGCATCAGTGCAAGCTCAGCATCAGTGCAAGCTGAGCATCACTGCAAGCTGAGCATCACTGCAAGCTGAGCATCACTGCAAGCTGAGCATCACTGCAAGCTCAGCATCACTGCAAGCTCAGCATCACTGCAAGCTCAGCATCACTGCAAGCTCAGCATCAGTGCAAGCTCAGCATCACTGCAAGCTGAGCATCAGTGCAAGCTGAGCATCTCTGCAAGCTGAGCATCTCTGCAAGCTGAGCATCACTGCAAGCTGAGCATCACTGCAAGCTCAGCATCACTGCAAGCTCAGCATCAGTGCAAGCTCAGCATCAGTGCAAGCTGAGCATCTCTGCAAGCTGAGCATCTCTGCAAGCTGAGCATCACTATACACTGAGCATCTCTGCAAGCTGAGCATCTCTGCAAGCTGAACATCTCTGCAAGCTGAGCATCACTGCAAGCTGAGCATCACTGCAAGCTCAGCATCAGTGCAAGCTGAGCATCTCTGCAAGCTGAGCATCACTATAAGATGAGCATCTCTGCAAGCTGAGCATCTCTGCAAGCTAAGCATCTCTGCAAGCTAAGCATCACTATAAGATGAGCATCTCTGCAAGCTGAGCATCTCTGCAAGCTAAGCATCGCTGCAAGCTGAGCATAGCTGCAAGCTGATCATCTCTGCAAGCTGATCATCTCTGCAAGCTGAGCATCTCTGCAAGCTGAGCATCTCTGCAAGCTGAGCATCGCTGCAAGCTGAGCATCGCTGCAAGCTGATCTCTGCAAGCTGATCATCTCTGCAAGCTGAGCATCGCTGCAAGCTGAGCATCGCTGCAAGCTGAGCATCGCTGCAAGCTGAGCATCTCTGCAAGCCGAGCATCACGGCAAGCCGAGCATCTCTGCAAGCCGAGCATCTCTGCAAGCTGAGCATCTCTGCAAGCTGAGCATCTCTGCAAGCTGAGCATCTCTGCAAGCTAAGCATCGCTGCAAGCTGAGCATAGCTGCAAGCTGATCATCTCTGCAAGCTGATCATCTCTGCAAGCTGAGCATCTCTGCAAGCTGAGCATCTCTGCAAGCTGAGCATCGCTGCAAGCTGAGCATCGCTGCAAGCTGATCTCTGCAAGCTGATCATCTCTGCAAGCTGAGCATCGCTGCAAGCTGAGCATCGCTGCAAGCTGAGCATCGCTGCAAGCTGAGCATCTCTGCAAGCCGAGCATCACGGCAAGCCGAGCATCTCTGCAAGCCGAGCATCTCTGCAAGCTGAGCATCTCTGCAAGCTGAGCATCTCTGCAAGCTGAGCATCTCTGCAAGTTGAGCATCTCTGCAAGTTGAGCATCTCTGCAAGCTGAGCATCACTGCAAGCTGAGCATCACTGCAAGCTGAGCATCACTGCAAGCTGAGCATCACTGCAAGATGAGCATCACTGCAAGATGAGCATCAGTGCAAGCTGAGCATCAGTGCAAGCTGAGCATCACTGCAAGCTGAGCATCTCTGCAAGCTGAGCATCTCTGCAAGCTGAGCATCACTATAAGCTGAGCTTCTCTGCAAGTTGAGCATCTCTGCAAGCTGAGCATCTCTGCACGCTGAGCATCTCTGCAAGCTGAGCATCAGTGCAAGCTGAGCATCGCTGCAAGCTGAGCATCTCTGCAAGCTGAGCATCTCTGCAAGCTGAGCATCGCTGCAAGCTGAGCATCGCTGCAAGCCGAGCATCTCTGCAAGCCGAGCATCACTGCAAGCCGAGCATCGCTGCAAGCTGAGCATCGCTGCAAGCTGAGCATCGCTGCAAGCTGAGCATCGCTGCAAGCCGAGCATCTCTGCAAGCCGAGCATCACGGCAAGCCGAGCATCTCTGCAAGCCGAGCATCTCTGCAAGCCGAGCATCTCTGCAAGCTGAGCATCTCTGCAAGCTGAGCATCGCTGCAAGTTGAGCATCTCTGCAAGTTGAGCATCTCTGCAAGTTGAGCATCACTGCAAGATGAGCATCACTGCAAGATGAGCATCAGTGCAAGCTGAGCATCAGTGCAAGCTGAGCATCACTGCAAGCTGAGCATCTCTGCAAGCTGAGCATCACTATAAGCTGAGCTTCTCTGCAAGTTGAGCATCTCTGCAAGCTGAGCATCTCTGCACGCTGAGCATCTCTGCAAGCTGAGCATCAGTGCAAGCTGAGCATCGCTGCAAGCTGAGCATCTCTGCAAGCTGAGCATCTCTGCAAGCTGAGCATCTCTGCAAGCCGATCATCTCTGCAAGCCGAGCATCACTGCAAGCCGAGCATCTCTGCAAGCTGAGCATCTCTAAAAGCCGAGCAACTCTAAAAGCCGAACATCTCTGCAAGCCGAGCATCTCTGCAAGCCGAGCATCTCTGCAAGCTGAGCATCAGTGCAAGCTGAGCATCAGTGCAAGCTGAGCATCGCTGCAAGCTGAGCATCTCTGCAGTTTTTGGATCTGATGAAGAGATGCAGCCACGGGCTTCTTCCTCCAGCTGGGCTCCAGGATGCAGCTTAAGATGACTTCAGCTTCAGGTTTCTTGTTACAGCTTCTGACAAGGAGGAGAGTGTGAGGCCCCCTGTTATACAAACCACTCCCAATTCGCTCAATCTGTGCTAAACTCAGCCAGCCAATCGCAGACAAGTGCATTCATGCGGGCAGCACCCAATCAGGCTGACAAGCATTTGGGGTATTCTCTAGAAACCAGACACCCACAACACAGGATGTGGTTTGCGGACTACTCCCCAGGCTTTCAGTGCACCACACTGCATTCATTCCAGTTTCAGTCGGGGCTGGCACAGGCATTCTGTCACACAACCAAAACCAGAAACTCACAACACAGAATACATGTTGGCCACTCACTCCATTCAGGTAGGCTCCACCCAAAGAGTGTACCCACAGCAAGCAGCCCCTGGGAAGGCTCCAGCCAGTCTGGCAGGAGGCAGCCCCAGAGTCACATGTGGTCCTTCCACCCAACAACCATTGAGGGGAAGAGACCAGAACCAGGGCCTCTCAGGACTTTGAGAAACAAGTGGGTAAGGCAAAAGAGATCAAGAGGCCACCAGTGGCCATCTTGACTTTGTGCAGGAATTCATGGATTCCTATGGCAGGGCCTGGGTAACCCAAAAATGGAAGATACCCAGAACCACTGGCACGTCAGCATGTAGCTGCCACCAGCACATACCCTGCTCTGTGGGCAACAGACAGTACACTAGGGGTACAGGATTGTACCCCTACCCATGGGCGGTGTAAGGGTATCCCAGGGATATTGGTCCACCAAGAACCACATGCTGCATTGCCAGGTGCCCACACTGGACTCCTGTGCAGATAATAGGCAGAACACACAGAATAAGAAGGCATAGGACACGGACAAGGCGACCCTATCCCTCCAATGATTTCCTAGTATCACAATGAGACAGAGCTACTTGCTTTCCCTGGGGTCCCAAGCTGCCACGGGGCCCCTACTCCTAGAATTAGCCTAGTGATAGATGGAATGGACATTCCAGTGTTTGTAACAGATCTTATGACTGGCAGAAAAGTTCTTTATCTGCTAAATGGTGGCGGACAGTGGGGCAGTCCAGGTTGAAATGTGGAGCTTCAGAGACGAGCCTGGAGGAAGCCGGAATATTTGGAAGAAGGTATTTAAGGAAGGAAACCAGTTGAACAGGTGCATCCTGGGTGCTATTGGTCCTATGCAGGTGTGCATGTGTGTGGGAGGCTGGCACAGAAAGGTGGAGAGCAGCACGTTTTAAGTAGTGCAACTTGACTGTAGAGTTAGCAATCTGGGGGCGTGGGGAGGGAAAGAATAACCAGGTCAGATATGGATCCTTACGTGCTCTAAAATTAATGTAAAAAATATAAGGAAAAAAACTCCAAAAGTGTGTAGTGGAGGAGCCAAGTACCCCCACTCCACCTGCCCCGCCTACATTACCTGAGAAGTATGAACCAAAGTATGTGACGTATACTGCACCAATAAGAAAGCAGGAAGAAGAACGACTCTATGCAGTACCCATAAGAATACCTATACCTAAGAAAATATGGGAAGTGAAGTACCCATTGAGGAAACCATACCTACATTCACGACAATATGATGGCCATTTAAATGTGATTCCTGACGAAACAAAGAAACTGAATGACCAGGATGAATGGTGATGTCATACAAAGCTGAATCGACTCCAGATAGAAGATAACCAGACCAGAGAGGAAGACAATTTGTGAAGAACAAAGAAGTACCAAGGATAAGTGACATCTTGGGATCAAGATAAAGAGACTTATGCCATAAGCATAATGAAGAAACGTAGTTAGTTTAAACATGTACAGATGCAATGAAACGCAAGCAGCAATGCAATCATGAAACTAACCAAATGCTTACAGTAAATAGATCGCAGCAGGTGCCAACATATACATATATACCTCATAGATACATATGGGCAGAATAAATAATGAAGGTTCCACTAAGTATGTAGCAGTCTGAACAAACGAGGAAGGCCTCAATTCAGTGTCACAGTTACAAAAGCAATTGAATTAAACCGAATATATTTCAGCTAAGGAGTTGGATGAGCCAAGAGAGCCAAGGTCTTATCAGAACTAAAATTGGCTGACGTTGGATACAATTAACGTGGAAGAACAGAAGCTCCTGTTCAAGAAAGTCAAGTGAAAACAACAGACATCAGAGGACTATTGGAGAATAAAATGAAATACACAAAAAGGCTCAAATCGTGGTGTCCAGTCATGTGATGAAAGGAAGTTGGATCACAGTAACGCACGGAAGCCAGACAGTACCCATCCTCCTTAAAAAATCCCAGAGAACAGTACAGACTCAAGGCCAACTTCAAAACATTAATTGACACTGAACCATTGAGGTGATGATGGATTAGAGTTTCAATTGGTGGGAAGCTGGTATCAAGACAAGCTCACCCGCACCTGGTTGTTCAGCTTGCATGCTGCTCACGTAGGTGGAAAGTTATTGACGAGGGTTAGTAGCCAACTAATTGTAGAGGACCACGTAGTTGGGGGGTCCTATATTTTATGTAGCCAATGGAACGTCGTACATTTAGTGCCGTTCATAGTGGCCATTTTGAAGGAAGGGCTTAGTCACTCCACCTGATGTTGACTATCCAATTACCTCTTTCCGTTACTCTATACAGATATAACACCTATGCTTAGTTATTCACTTAGAACCAATCCCGCTTCCCGATAGGTTTTAGATGTTTGCCATGTAGGATGACGTTGGTAATGACGCAGGTCAACACGTCAGCTATGACCAATTTTGGGTTTAAGAACCCATCTTTTTTATGAAATAAGGAGAGTTGAGTAGCAAGCGATTGCTGATGTTTGTTGTACTCCCTGTTTTAATTAATTGCATTAAAACAGACAACCTTTTGCCAAGCTATTTGTGTCGTCTGAATTATTGATGTTTGATTAGAATCTGCATCCCCATCCATCTCCAGGGTATTGCTACTCATCTTAAAGGGCTGGAAGCCGCCAGTTCAAGTGAGGCTAAACAAAGAAAGTAAAACCCACTGGCAGAGTAGGAGACGGATTGCTGCAGGCAACGATTTAGAAGCGTATTCCAGAGACCCTGCTGGCACCAACTGGGATTGTACTATTCAGTGCAGGCTAGTGATTGGCATGTGAGTCAAGCGGCGTGCACATGAATGTTACCTGCATGCATGTCACAGTCACTGTGGCAAAGAACGCGTGGATCTACTCTGTATGCAAGAGTGACTGGCGGTGACTAGAAGTGTGCACATACATGTGCATTCTATGCTTGGAACAATGTCTCTGGCGGTGCGCACATGCATGTACACTCTATGCCAGTTACAGTGACTAGAAATGTGCACATGCATGTACAGTCTATGCCAGAAACAATGTCTCTGGCGGGGCGCAAATGCATGTACACCCTATGCCAGTTACAGTGACTAGAAGTGTGCACATGCATGTACAGTCTATGCCAGAAACAATGTCTCTGGCGGTGCGCAAATGCATGTACACTCTATGCCAGTTACAGTGACTAGAAATGTGCACATGCATGTACAGTCTATGCCTAGAACAATGTCTCTGGCGGTGCGCACATGCATGTACACTCTATGCCAGTTACAGTGACTAGAAATGTGCACATGCATGTACAGTCTATGCCTGGAACAATGTCTCTGGCGGTGCGCAAATGCATGTACACTCTATGCCAGTTACAGTGACTAGAAATGTGCACATGCATGTCCAGTCTATGCCTGGAACAATGTCTCTGGTGGTGCACACATGCATGTACACCCTATGCCAGTTACAGTGACTAGAAATGTGCACATGCATGTACAGTCTATGCCTGGAACAATGTCTCTGGCGGTGCGCAAATGCATGTACACCCTATGCCAGTTAGTGACTAGAAATGTGCACATGCATGTACAGTCTGTGCCAGAAACAATGTCTCTGGCGGTGCGCAAATGCATGTACACCCTATGCCAGTTACAGTGACTAGAAATGTGCACATGCATGTACAGTCTGTGCCAGAAACAATGTCTCTGGTGGTGCGCACATGCATGTACACTCTATGCCAGTTACAGTGACTAGAAATGTGCACATGCATGTACAGTCTATGCCAGAAACAATGTCTCTGGCGGTGCGCACATGCATGTACACCCTATGCCAGTTACAGTGACTAGAAATGTGCACATGCATGTACAGTCTATGCCAGAAACAATGTCTCTGGCTGTGCGCACATGCATGTACACTCTATGCCAGTTACAGTGACTAGAAGTGTGCACATGCATGTACAGTCTATGCCTGGAACAATGTCTCTGGCGGTGCGCACATGCATGTACACTCTATGCCAGTTACAGTGACTAGAAATGTGCACATGCATGTACAGTCTATGCCAGAAACAATGCCTCTGGCGGTGCGCACATGCATGTACACTCTATGCCAGTTACAGTGACTAGAAATGTGCACATGCATGTACAGTCTATGCCTGGAACAATGTCTCTGGTGGTGCGCACATGCATGTACACTCTATGCCAGTTACAGTGACTAGAAGTGTGCACATGCATGTACAATCTATGCCTGGAACAATGTCTCTGGCGGTGCGCACATGCATGTACACTCTATGCCAGTTACAGTGACTAGAAGTGTGCACATGCATGTACAGTCTATGCCTGGAGCAATGTCTCTGGTGGTGCGCACATGCATGTACACTCTATGCCAGTTACAGTGACTAGAAGTGTGCACATGCATGTACAGTCTATGCCTGGAACAATGTCTCTGGCGGTGCACACATGCATGTACACCCTATGCCAGTTAGTGACTAGAAATGTGCACATGCATGTACAGTCTATGCCTGGAACAATGTCTCTGGTGGTGCACACATGCATGTACACCCTATGCCAGTTAGTGACTAGAAATGTGCACATGCATGTACAATCTATGCCTGGAACAATGTCTCTGGTGGTGCACACATGCATGTACACTCTATGCCAGTTACAGTGACTAGAAGTGTGCACATGCATGTACACTCTATGCCAGTTACAGTGACTAGAAGTGTGCACATCCATGTACACTCTATGCCAGTTACAGTGACTAGAAGTGTGCACATGCATGTACAGTCTATGCCTGGAACAATGTCTCTGGTGGTGCGCACATGCATGTATACTCTATGCCAGTTACAGTGACTAGAAATGTGCACATGCATGTACAGTCTATGCCAGAAACAATGTCTCTGGCGGTGCGCAAATGCATGTACACCCTATGCCAGTTACAGTGACTAGAAGTGTGCACATGCATGTACAGTCTGTGCCAGAAACAATGTCTCTGGTGGTGCGCACATGCATGTACACTCTATGCCAGTTACAGTGACTAGAAGTGTGCACATGCATGTAGAGTCTATGCCAGAAACAATGGCTCTGGCGGTGCACAAATGCATGTACACTCTATGCCAGTTACAGTGACTAGAAGTGTGCACATGCATGTACAGTTTATGCCTGAAACAATGTCCCTGGCGGTGCACACATGCATGTACACTCTATGCCAGTTACAGTGACTAGAAGTGTGCACATGCATGTACAGTCTATGCCAGAAACAATGTCTCTGGTGGTGCACACATGCATGTACACTCTATGCCAGTTACAGTGACTAGAAGTGTGCACATGCATGTACAGTTTATGCCTGAAACAATGTCCCTGGCGGTGCACACATGCATGTACACTCTATGCCAGTTACAGTGACTAGAAGTGTGCACATGCATGTACAGTTTATGCCTGAAACAATGTCTATGGCGGTGCGCACATGCATGTACACTCTATGCCAGTTACAGTGACTAGAAGTGTGCACATGCATGTACAGTTTATGCCTGAAACAATGTCTATGGCGGTGCACACATGCATGTACACTCTATGCCAGTTACAGTGACTAGAAGTGTGCACATGCATGTACTGTCTATGCCAGTTACAGTGACTAGAAGTGTGCACATGCATGTACAGTTTATGCCTGAAACAATGTCTATGGCGGTGCGCAAATGCATGTACATCCTTTGCCAGTTACAGTGACTAGAAGTGTGCACATGCATGTACAGTCTATGCCAGTTACAGTGACTAGAAGTGTGCACATGCATGTACAGTTTCTGCCTGAAACAATGTCTCTGGCGGTGCACAAATGCATCGTCTCTGTATTTTTAAATCAGAGCATTGTGAATATTTAAGTGCGTCTATGCTATATGTGTCCATGTCGAGCGTACAAGCATGTGCCTAGATGTAGGTGTGTATTTCAATCGAGTATACACGCGCCTCTGTATGTATGAGCCTGGCCGGTCACATACATGTACTTGTGTGAAAAAGCCGTCAATAGTGTGTATACTTCTCATACAGCTGTGCTGGAACATGCATGTGTGAAATTGCTAACTTCAGCATGCATGTGCCCTCAAACAATTCAGGTGGTGCAGTGCGTGGGGCCCCAAGGCTTGGGCTATTCCACACAAGATGTCTCTCTAGGCTGCAGTCAACACTGGGGTATGCGTGCATTTCTGGAGCAGCGTGTGTGTGTGTGTGAGCACGAGCGTGCACCAACACAATGGTGTACGTATGTTTGCACTGGCCCTGCCTGGCCCCTGTGTGGGTCCCCTGGAAGTCGCCTAGTGTCCTTTAGAATGGAGGTAGCATGCAGGGGTTGCAAAGTCTTTCCCTTCACCAGCCTTAGCTGGAGGTGGGGCTTTGGGGTATGATCTTCTGGATGCAACCTGCAGAAGACGGTGAGGGCATCAAGGACGGTCACCTGGGTGCACAGAGGCAACCGGGAAGCTAGCAGCGTGATCAACCGGAAGCCAGGTGTCAAAAGGTAACCCACGCCACAAGAGGTGGCTGGCATCGATGCCCGGCCAAGTGGCAATGGAGAACAACGTCAAGTCCAGGGAGGATGAGGGTGAGCACCTCAGAGTTGGTGGGGCATATACTGGGGCTACCAAGGACTGAACCCCACGGTGAGTTTGGGTCAATCAGTTGTGCTTCTCTCCAATTCATTTATCCCCACCACAATTTTAAAAATAGGTCCAGCTGCGATCCCTTTCTTTACGTTCACTTCAGTGGCATTTGCAGATGTAGTCCATTATCAATATATAAATCCGGAATAACCAGCACAGCCTTCACCCAGTGCCCGTACAGATCAATAATGGGGCGCAGAGGATTTTAATGCTAACTGACTCCTTTTAGGCAGCAGATACACCTTAATACCATGTTAGGTTCAGATTCATGCCTTCGTCGGTTCTCCATGACACCTCACCCGGATAACCACCACCTTTCTTCATGGAAAGGTGAGCTTAACTTCTTCCCCATCAGGCAGCAGTGCTGCAGGGCGAGGTCACTTCTACCCCTGAGGTTGTGCTTCAGGGATTTATTTGGGCCGCACATGCTTCTAGGGTGGGCTGCTGTCACGAGAGAGCCCGGTGCACCCTAACCCCGCAGCCCGGCGCACCCTAATGCCGCGCCCTGGCGCAACCTAACTCCACAGCCCGGCGCACCCTAACTCCGCAGCCCGGCGCACACTAACTCTGCACCCCGGCACAAACTAACTCCTCAGCCCTACGCACCCTAACTCCGCAGCCCGACACACCCTAACTCTGCAGACCGGTGCACCCTAACTCCGCAGCCCGGTGCACCCTAACTCTGCAGCCTGGCGCACCCTAACTCTGCAGCCTGGTGCAGCCAAACCCTGCAGCCCGGCGCACCCTAACGCCACAGCCTGGTGCACCCTAACGCCACAGCCTGGTGCACCCTAACACTGCAGCCTGGTGCACCCTAACACTGCAGCCCAGCACACCCTAACTCTGCAGCCCGGCGCATCCTAACTCCGCAGTCCGGTGCACCCTAACTCTGTAGCCCGGCGCACCCTAACTCCACAGCCTGGCGCACCCTAACTCCACAGCCTGGCGTACCCTAACTCTGCAGCCTGGTGCACCCTAACCCTGCAGCCCAGCGCACCCTAACCCTGCAGCCCGGCGCACCATAACACCGCAGCCTGGCGCACCCTAATCCTGCAGCCCAATGCACTCTAACAATGCAGCCCGGTGCACCCTAACCTTGCAGCATGGTGCAACCTAACTCCGCAGCCCGGTGCACACTAACTCTGCAGCCCGATACATCATAGCCCTGCAGCCCGGTGCACCCTAACGCTGCAGCCCGGTGCACCCTAACCCTGCAGCCCTGTGCACCCTAACCCCGCAGCCTGGTGCACCCTAACCCCGCAGCCCGGTGCACCATAACCCTGCAGCCTGGTGCACCCTAACCCTGCACCCTGGGGCACCCCAACTCTGCAGCAGTGATCACAAAGCTTGACCAGCTCAGAAATACAACACTATGTATTCGGGCTGAACCCCCAAAGTAAAGCGCATATTTAGTGTATTTCTTTGTAATTTGGAAAACGCCCTTTGTCTTCCGGTAAAAAACAGATGTGTCATTAGCTTTTTTAATGCCCTGATCAAAGGGATGAATAACCATCCGGATATAATTGGTTTCATGCATTAAAGTTTCAAGTGAAAGGGAGTTCCCTGCTTAGGTTTACAGGGTAACAGAACATAAAAACCACATGATGTAGATTTTTTTCACATGTACCAAAAATGTGACATTAATTACATGTTATACACGGGGAGCGAGGGTGCAAGTCCAGGCCTCTAAACCATTGTGTGCAATGAACCTCACTGAACCCATTCTCAAACACGGGTAGCAAGGGGACAAGTCCAGGGTCTTTACAGGTGCCCCCGGGGTACAACTGCATCTTTGCACAAAGACAGGGAGTGAGGCTGCACGTCCAGACTAAATAACCAACCAGGATGTGCCCGGAGCCCCACTGCATCTCTGCACAAAGACAGGGAGAACACAAGTTCAAGGGGCCTAACGAGGATGCACCATGAACAACACAGATTCCAGTAACAAACACAGGCAGCTAAGATGAAAGCCTGGAATTCTTAACCAGGTTGTGCCCTGGGGTTCACTCCATCTGCACACAAACACATGAAGGACGGCAGCTTCAGGGTTAATAACTAGGATGCACACTGAGATACCGCTTGTCCACGATGTGTCTTTTTAAAAATTGCTTTGATTTTGATGAAGTACTACATAATCTCCTTCTCGCCTGCGCTGTGTTTTTCCCCTGTAAGATGCCAGGCATCTTACACATCAATAGAAAGACTGCTTCCTTCAGCTCCACTGTCCATCAGTCACTTTCTCAGACTGTATCTGCTGTCCCTCCACGTGGACAGATCCCTCATTGCAAACCTACAAAATGTCACCCATACTCTAAAGAGACCAGGGGAATCCTACTGCAATGCTGGATGCCCCAGATCAGAAGAGAGGCGGTGATGGAGAAACAAACCAAGACGCCAAGTGAGACACGGAAGTAAGGGACCAGTGAAGAGAGGCGGTGATGGAGAAACAAACCAAGACGCCAAGTGAGACACGGAAGTAAGGGACCAGTGAGGCGCAGATCAGACGAGAGGCGATGATAGAGAAACAAACCAAGACATCAAGTGAGATACGGAAGTAAGGGACCAGTGAAGAGAGGCGGTGATGGAGAAACAAACCAAGACGCCAAGTGAGACACGGAAGTAAGGGACCAGTGAGGCGCAGATCAGAAGAGAGGCGGTGATGGAGAAACAAACCAAGACGCCAAGTGAGACACGGAAGTAAGGGACCAGTGAAGAGAGGCGGTGATGGAGAAACAAACCAAGACGCCAAGTGAGACACGGAAGTAAGGGACCAGTGAGGCGCAGATCAGAAGAGAGGCGGTGATGGAGAAACAAACCAAGACGCCAAGTGAGACACGGAAGTAAGGGACCAGTGAAGAGAGGCGGTGATGGAGAAACAAACCAAGACGCCAAGTGAGACACAGAAGTAAGGGACCAGTGAAGAGAGGCGGTGATGGAGAAACAAACCAAGACGCCAAATGAGACACGGAAGTAAGGGACCAGTGAGGCGCAGATCAGACGAGAGGCGATGATAGAGAAACAAACCAAGACGCCAAGTGAGACACGGAAGTAAGGGACCAGTGAAGAGAGGTGGTGATGGAGAAACAAACCAAGACGCCAAGTGAGTCACAGAAGTAAGGGACCAGTGAGGCGCAGATCAGACGAGAGGCGATGATAGAGAAACAAACCAAGACGCCAAGTGAGACACGGAAATAAGGGACCAGTGAAGAGAGGCGGTGATGGAGAAACAATCCAAGACGCCAAGTGAGACACGGAAGTAAGGGACCAGTGAAGAGAGGCAGTGATGGATAAACAAACCAAGGCGCCAAGTGAGACACAGAAGTAAGGGAAAAGTGAGGCGCAGATCAGAAGAGAGGCGATGATAGAGAAACCAACCAAGATGCCAAGTGAGACACGGAAGTAAGGGACCAGTGAAGAGAGGCAGTGATGGATAAACAAACCAAGGCGCCAAGTGAGACACAGAAGTAAGGGACCAGTGAGGCACAGATCAGACGAGAGGCGATGATAGAGAAACAAACCAAGATGCCAAGTGGGACACGGAAGTAAGGGACCAGTGAAGAGAGGTGGTGATGGAGAAACAAACCAAGACGCCAAGTGAGACACAGAAGTAAGGGACCAGTGAGGCGCAGATCAGAAGAGAGGCGATGATAGAGAAACAAACCAAGATGCCAAGTGAGATACGGAAGTAAGGGTCCAGTGAAGAGAGGCGGTGATGGAGCAACAATCCAAGACACCAAGTGAGATACGGAAGTAAGGGTCCAGTGAAGAGAGGCGGTGATGGAGCAACAATCCAAGACGCCAAATGAGACACGGAAGTAAGGGACCAGTGAGGCGCAGATCAGACGAGAGGCGATGATAGAGAAACAAACCAAGACACCAAGTGAGATACGGAAGTAAGGGTCCAGTGAAGAGAGGCGGTGATGGAGCAACAATCCAAGACACCAAGTGAGATACGGAAGTAAGGGTCCAGTGAAGAGAGGCGGTGATGGAGCAACAATCCAAGACGCCAAATGAGACACGGAAGTAAGGGACCAGTGAGGCGCAGATCAGACGAGAGGCGATGATAGAGAAACAAACCAAGACGCCAAGTGAGACACGGAAGTAAGGGACCAGTGAAGAGAGGTGGTGATGGAGAAACAAACCAAGACGCCAAGTGAGACACAGAAGTAAGGGACCAGTGAGGCGCAGATCAGACGAGAGGCGATGATAGAGAAACCAACCAAGATGCCAAGTGAGACACGGAAGTAAGGGTCCAGTGAAGAGAGGCAGTGATGGATAAACAAACCAAGGCGCCAAGTGAGACACAGAAGTAAGGGAAAAGTGAGGCGCAAATCAGAAGATAGGCGATGATAGAGAAACCAACCAAGATGCCAAGTGAGACACGGAAGTAAGGGTCCAGTGAAGAGAGGCAGTGATGGATAAACAAACCAAGGCGCCAAGTGAGACACAGAAGTAAGGGACCAGTGAGGCACAGATCAGACGAGAGGCGATGATAGAGAAACAAACCAAGATGCCAAGTGGGACACGGAAGTAAGGGACCAGTGAAGAGAGGTGGTGATGGAGAAACAAACCAAGACGCCAAGTGGGACACAGAAGTAAGGGACCAGTGAGGCGCAGATCAGAAGAGAGGCGATGATAGAGAAACAAACCAAGATGCCAAGTGGGGCACAGAAGTAAGGGACCAGTGAAGAGAGGCGTTGATGGAGAAACAATCCAAGATGCCAAGTGAGACACAGAAGTAAGGGACCAGTGAGGCACAGATCAGAAGAGAAGCGATGATGGAGAAACAAACCAAGATGCCAAGTGAGACACAGAAGTAATGGACGAGAGAGACGCAGATCAGAAGAGAGGCAGTGATGGAGAAACAAACCAACACGCCAAGTGAGACACGGAAGTAAGGACCAGTGAAGAGAGGCGGTGATGGAGAAACAAACCAAGACGCCAAGTGAGACACGGAAGTAATGGATGAGAGAGGTGCAGATCAGAAGAGAGGCGGTGATCGAGAAACAAACCAACACGCCAAGTGAGACACGGAAGTAAGGACCAGTGAAGTGAGGCGGTGATGGAGAAACAAACCAAGACGCCAAGTTAGACACGGAAGTAAGGACCAGTGAAGAGAGGAGGTGATGGAGAAACAAACCAAGAAGCCAAGTGAGACACAGAAGTAAGGGACCAGTGAGGCGCAGATCAGAAGAGAGGCGATGATAGAGAAACAAACCAAGATGCCAAGTGGGACACGGAAGTAAGGGACCAGTGAAGAGAGGCGTTGATGGAGAAACAATCCAAGATGCCAAGTGAGACACAGAAGTAAGGGACCAGTGAGGCACAGATCAGAAGAGAAGCGATGATGGAGAAAGAAACCAAGATGCCAAGTGAGATACAGAAGTAATGGACGAGAGAGGCGCAGATCAGAAGAGAGGCAGTGATGGAGAAACAAACCAATACGCCAAGTGAGACACAGAAGTAAGGACCAGTGAAGAGAGGAGGTGATGGAGAAACAAACCAAGACGCCAAGTGAGACACATAAGTAAGGGACCAGTGAGGCGCAGATTAGAAGAGAGGCGATGATAGAGAAACAAACCAAGACGCCAAGTGAGACACAGAAGTAAGGGACCAGTGAGGCGCAGATCAGAAGAGAGGCAATGATAGAGAAACAAACCAAGAAGCCAAGTGAGACACGGAAGTAAGGGACCAGTGAAGAGAGGCGGTGATGGAGAAACAAACCAAGACGACAAGTGAGACACAGAAGTAAGGGACCAGTGAAGGGAGGCGGTGATGGAGAAACCAACCAAGACGCCAAGTGAGACACAGAAGTAAGGGACCAGTAAGGCGCAGATCAGAGGAGAGGCAACAATAGAGAAACAAACCAAGACACCAAGTGAGACACGGAAGTAAGGGACCAGTGAAGAGAGGCAGTGATGGAGAAACAAACCAAGACGCCAAATAAGACACGGAAGTAAGGGACCAGTGAAGAGAGGCCGTGAGGGAGAAACAAACCAAGAAGCCAGGTTAGACACAGAAGTAATGGATGAGAGAGGTGCAGATCAGAAGAGAGGCAGTAATGGAGAAACAAACCAACACGCCAAGTGAGACACGGAAGTAAGGGACCAGTGAGGCACAGATCAGAAGAGAGGTGATGATAGAGAAACAAACCAAGACACCAAGTGAGACACGGAAGTAAGGGAACAGTGAAGAGAGGCGGTGATGGAGAAACAAACCAAGACGCCAAGTGAGACACAGAAGTAAGGGACCAGTGAGGCGCAGATTAGAAGAGAGGCGATGATAGAGAAACAAACAAAGACGCCAAGTGGGACACAGAAGTAAGGGTCCAGTGAGGCACAGATCAGAAGAGAGGCGATGATAGAGAAACAAACCAAGACGCCAAGTGAGACACGGAAGTAAGGGACCAGTGAAGAGAGGTGGTGATGGAGAAACAATCCAAGACGCCAAATGAGACACGGAAGTAAGGGACCAGTGAAGAGAGGTGGTGATGGAGAAACAAACCAAGACGCCAAGTGAGACACAGAGGTAAGGGACCAGTGAGGCGCAGATCAGAAGAGAGGTGATGATAGAGAAACAAACCAAGATGCCAAGTGGGACACGGAAGTAAGGGACCAGTGAAGAGAGGCGTTGATGGAGAAACAATCCAAGATGCCAAGTGAGACACAGAAGTAAGGGACCAGTGAGGCACAGATCAGAAGAGAAGCGATGATGGAGAAACAAACCAAGATGCCAAGTGAGACACAGAAGTAATGGACGAGAGAGGCGCAGATCAGAAGAGAGGCAGTGATGGAGAAACAAACCAACACGCCAAGTGAGACACGGAAGTAAGGACCAGTGAAGAGAGGTGGTGATGGAGAAACAAACCAAGACGCCAAGTGAGACACAGAAGTAAGGACCAGTGAAGAGAGGAGGTGATGGAGAAGCAAACCAAGACGCCAAGTGAGACACAGAAGTAAGGGACCAGTGAGGCGCAGATTAGAAGAGAGGCAATGATAGAGAAACAAACCAAGATGCCAAGTGAGACACGGAATTAAGGGACCAGTGAAGAGAGGCGGTGATGGAGAAACAAACCAAGACGACAAGTGAGACACAGAAGTAAGGGACCAGTGAAGGGAGGCGGTGATGGAGAAACAAACCAAGACGCCAAGTGAGACACAGAAGTAAGGGACCAGTAAGGCGCAGATCAGAGGAGAGCAACAATAGAGAAACAAACCAAGACACCAAGTGAGACATGGAAGTAAGGGACCAGTGAAGAGAGGCGGTGATGGAGAAACAAACCAAGACGCCAAATGAGACACGGAAGTAAGGGACCAGTGAAGAGAGGCCGTGAGGGAGAAACAAACCAAGACGCCAAGTTAGAAACAGAAGTAAGGGACCAGTGAAGAGAGGCCGTGATGGAGAAACAATCCAAGACGCCAAATGAGACACGGAAGTAAGGGACCAGTGAAGAGAGGTGGTGATGGAGAAACAAACCAAGACGCCAAGTGAGACACGGAAGTAAGGGACCAGTGAAGAGAGGTGGTGATGGAGAAACAATCCAAGACGCCAAATGAGACACGGAAGTAAGGGACCAGTGAAGAGAGGTGGTGATGGAGAAACAAACCAAGACGCCAAGTGAGACACAGAGGTAAGGGACCAGTGAGGCGCAGATCAGAAGAGAGGTGATGATAGAGAAACAAACCAAGATGCCAAGTGGGACACGGAAGTAAGGGACCAGTGAAGAGAGGCGTTGATGGAGAAACAATCCAAGATGCCAAGTGAGACACAGAAGTAAGGGACCAGTGAGGCACAGATCAGAAGATAAGCGATGATGGAGAAACAAACCAAGATGCCAAGTGAGACACAGAAGTAATGGACGAGAGAGGCGCAGATCAGAAGAGAGGCAGTGATGGAGAAACAAACCAACACGCCAAGTGAGACACGGAAGTAAGGACCAGTGAAGAGAGGTGGTGATGGAGAAGCAAACCAAGACGCCAAGTGAGACACAGAAGTAAGGGACCAGTGAGGCGCAGATTAGAAGAGAGGCAATGATAGAGAAACAAACCAAGATGCCAAGTGAGACACGGAATTAAGGGACCAGTGAAGAGAGGCGGTGATGGAGAAACAAACCAAGACGACAAGTGAGACACAGAAGTAAGGGACCAGTGAAGGGAGGCGGTGATGGAGAAACAAACCAAGACGCCAAGTGAGACACAGAAGTAAGGGACCAGTAAGGCGCAGATCAGAGGAGAGCAACAATAGAGAAACAAACCAAGACACCAAGTGAGACACGGAAGTAAGGGACCAGTGAAGAGAGGCGGTGATGGAGAAACAAACCAAGACGCCAAATGAGACACGGAAGTAAGGGACCAGTGAAGAGAGGCCGTGAGGGAGAAACAAACCAAGACGCCAAGTTAGAAACAGAAGTAAGGGACCAGTGAAGAGAGGCCGTGATGGGGAAACAAACCAAGACGCCAAGTGAGACACAGAAGTAATGGATGAGAGAGGTGCAGATCAGAAGAGAGGCAGTAATGGAGAAACAAACCAACACGCCAAGTGAGACACGGAAGTAAGGGACCAGTGAGGCACAGATCAGAAGAGAGGTGTTGATAGAGAAACAAACCAAGACACCAAGTGAGACAGGGAAGTAAGGGACCAGTGAAGAGAGTCAGTGATGGAGAAACAAACCAAGACGCCAAGTGGGACACAGAAGTAAGGGACCAGTGAGGCACAGATCAGAAGAGAGGCGATGATAGAGAAACAAACCAAGACGCCAAGTGAGACACGGAAGTAAGGGACCAGTGAAGAGAGGTGGTGATGGAGAAACAAACCAAGACGCCAAGTGAGACACAGAAGTAAGGGACCAGTGAGGTGCAGATCAGGAGAGGCGCAACAATAGAGAAACAAACCAAGACACCAAGTGAGACACAGAAGTAAGGGACCAGTGAAGAGAGGCGGTGATGGAGAAACAAACCAAGATGCCAAGTGAGACACGGAAGTAAGGGACCAGTGAAGAGAGGCGTTGATGGAGAAACAAACCAAGACGCCAATTGAGACACAGAAGTAAGGGACCAGTGAGGTGCAGATCAGAAGAGAGGCGGTGATGGAGAAACAAACCAAGACACCAAGTGAGACACGGAAGTAAGGGACCAGTGAGGCGCACATCAGAAGAGAGGCGATGATGGAGAAACAAACCAAGACGCCAAGTGAGACACGGAAGTAATGGACGAGAGAGGCGCAGATCAGAAGAGAGGCGCTGATAGAGAAACAAAGCAAGACGCCAAGTGAGACATGGAAGTAAGGGACCAGTGAGGCGCAGATCAGAAGAGAGGCGTTGATAGAGAAACAAACCAAGACGCCAAGTGAGACATGGAAGTAACGGGCCAGTGAGGCGCAGATCAGAAGAGAGGCGATGATAGAGAAACAAACCAAGACGCCAAGTGAGACACGGAAGTAAGGGACCAGTGAGGCGCAGATCAGAAGAGAGGCGATGGTAGAGAAACAAACCAAGACGCCAAGTGAGACACGGAAGTAAGGGACCAGTGAGGCGAACCTTTTCTGAGGCCATCCACGCATGCAAAAATATTGGGGAAAATCAATGCTAATGGATAAAAGATAAAACATCGACAGCAAAACAATGCAAAATGTGGAAATGCTAAGGAAGCAATGAGGTAACGAAAATAAACAAATGTAAACCTACCATTGGTTGTAACTCTGAAATGGGCAATGCTGCATACGATGGGGTTACTTAAGGAACCATGTTTGGGGAAGACAGATTCCTTACAGAGATGGTCAACTTTCACGCATGGCAGGCAATCTCACCAGGACCCATTTAGTGAATGGTAAACATGGTGCATAATTAATAGCTTTGACACAACTTTCGAGTATGGGCCTTTTAATCCAGTTAAGCGATCTGTAATTGGCAATGTGTAGGTGCACAGGCTTCTGGGTAACGAATGCAAGTAAAGATGTATTTTATATTGTTATTTTAGGCATATATAATGCGCCAGATTGAGTAGAACCGCTTCAAAGCACAGATTACTGGAATTTGTGCGTAGGCCTTGACAGCAACAAGGCCAGGAGACAGTGCACCTTGGCACACTGCCCCACCTCACCCTAGCGGCCATAGTGCGACCCTACATTCATTAAGATCTCACCGGGGGACATAGGGAGGGCACGGGTGCTGTGGGCGTGGCTCGAGAGCACAAGACCCTCCTTTGCCCCTCCTACTTTTTCAATACTAGCAGAAAATAAATCTGGCTGGGATGGGGGTAAACATATGTTTATGTGACATGAACTTAGTCTTTTACACCCCCATGAAAGCGTGCACAGGCAGTTCCCCTTCTGCCCTCCAAACACTGGCAATGCCATCAGTTGCAGCCTTTCTGTGGGCAAACATGATTCCCTTCTTCGTATATTTTTCACATTGCAACTTGTATTTATTAGAATTTGCGTCACATCATCCCAACACAATAGTATTTATGGTTCTATACAAAATGAAGAAACGAGCCCTGCTAAGTGCTTTAATCCAGGGCTGTGTGCTGGCATGCGGTGTTGCTTAGATAAGAACTCCCTGCAGGCACAGTTGCTTAGGACATCATTCCTCCAAGAGCTGATTGAAAGAGCATGTTCCCCATCACCTTTCAAAGAGAAGTTTCCATGGGCAGAAATTCCCTCGCCATGACAAGAATCTGTTAAGAACCAGCGAGGCTGAAAGTAACCCTTTCCCTTTCAGGCAGCTGTTTTTTTGCAGGCAGGAATGGCTGTTTCAAATCAACTTCATGTGACAAGGATTTATCATTTTCCACTGGTCATGCTACTGCCATGTATGTTCCCTGCACACATGCCATAAAGTAATGCCAACCTCTCATCTACATCTAGTTTTTTGATTGTTTTTGTTTTACTTCATGTGGGTGATTCGCGCCACCTACAAGAGTCCAAACATGTTTTTTTTTACAAATAAAGAAATGCTGAGTTGCTTTTCATCCGAACAGACAACGTTCAACGCTTGACCACCACATCTTTAGAAATACTTCCAGCTGTAAACAAACCAATCAGATTCCTGTTGGACGGATCGCAGAATAGTGCACTCCGAGCAAGACTTGGCAGAGGCGGCTCAGCGGAAGTGCAAAGGCGTGCAAAGATGCAGCAGTGTGGACTGATGGAAATAGGATTGTCATGGTTCACAAAGGCTCAACTAGGAAGGCTATTCTTATGGGAACCGTGCATGCCCTTTGCAACCCATATGTGCGAGGAAATTCTTTGAGTAGACGGGTAGAACGGGCACCAATGGGCACCTGTTAGGACCCTCCGGACATTACTGGCTAATGACATTTGCACACCCACAGATTTCCCTGGAGGTCAGCACCTTCACACATGAGACGGATGCCTGAAATTGGTGAAACATCAATGAGGTCGTAGAAGGACCGGTCTCATCACTATCACATTCCTAGACCCTAGGGTACACGGTTTCTGAGATATTTGCACCACAATGCACCACAATGAACTGCACCACACCAGGGTGAGGTGACTGGTGGGGAGAGAGCACAGAAGGTCCCAGTATGCAGCAGCACACCGACTCTCGCCTCCACCCGTCTGCTCTGGGGTACGTCAGCCAGCCACACGCGCACATTCTCAGTGCAGTTTAATTCCGAGTAGAAAGCATATCAAGTGATAAGCGCATCGGTGCAGCGACCTCCAGCATCATTGATTTTTAACAATTGATGAGTGTTGTCATGTCTATCTACAGAATCCGCTTGTGCTTGTTTTTACTACACCAGTTGCACATTTACAGCTCCAATGAAGTCATTAACTCTCAGAGGACTGCTTAGAAAACACACTGCTAGGCACTTTGAGCACAAGGTTTGGTGGTAAGGCTGGATTACAGCCAGGAGGATGGGGTTTGGAGGGGCTGGGGGTGGGTACGAATGGCCATAGGGATTAGCATGGCCATGGGCAGTCAATGGATGGGAAAATAACCAAACAACACCTACAGGCTTTGTGTGCCCCTCTTATGCCATTTCTGCCTAGCTGTACTATAATGCAATATTCCGTCTTATAGGTGGCGCGCCACCCAATAGCCAAAAAGTAAACATATGATGGACATACTGGCATTCAGGAGCCCTGCAACTCAAACATAACCGTGCCACCCATTCTCCAGCTGCCCCAGTCCCAAAACCACTGACTGCGCTCAAATATGTACATTTCTTGTACAGCGCCCACAACCACCTTAAAGAGGCTTCACAATGATAAGTGTAGAGGAGAGAGTGAGCGGAGGGGTCATGTAGGGAGGAGATGTGGAAGAAAAACCAGGGCGGGAACAGTGAAAGACACAGGGTATGCCAGCGAGCTAGGGCTGATGGCCCATCCTATTCCCTCGCCACCTTCCTGAGGGATACACTTGCCTGGTGAGCTCAGAGTAGATGGGAGATGGAGGTAAGCAGGGGGCACTGCCAGGTTCATGCCCCTCCAATTCTCCAGGCTTCTGGCAGGTAAATGACACCATAATTTGAACAGTATGCTAGGAAAGATTTTCATTTATGGGTACTTTTCCCTCCAGTTATGAACGCCCTAACTTATTGTTTTTGTCTGACCATCCTAGCCTGACTTTTGCCAGGGTAGCCCAGCCTTCTGCTCTACTCTGCTGGGCTTTTGCTCATCTTGTTATGTGGAAAGTGACAGGCCCCTCAGACTGTCAGTACTGGGAGACTTTGTTTCCCTTACTCTTTCACTTTGTTACCATTTCTTGCTAACTTTTTATCAGTGCACAATGTACCTTCCAGTACAGTGCACTGGTGTCTCTTTTTCATTTTTAAGGCCCTAGACACCCTCAAAGGATTTGTGGTGAATGTACAAGTGAGCCCAGGACGGAGCTGGTGGCAGCAGTTACCTTTTAAAGCATTTTTACTCTTTTCAATACATTTACCGCGTTTAACCCTGGACTGTGGCCAGTGCCTAAAATGGCATTGCCACAAAGTCCTTTGTTCTGTCATCTGGCCATTTTGTTCATTAGCCTTCCTTAAGTCGAGCCGACATGGGAAATTCCTAATTTGGTCATGCAAGCTCCCGCGCAAGCCGAGGCTTTTGCGGGCTTCTGCATGCCGTGTGCGCCCAGGATGAGGGCTAGAGCAGCCTAGCTCCAATTCACATCTTGGGTGCCAAGATGTCTGGTGTGCTGGGATGACTGGGACCACCGTGGTCCATGATTGGTCCATGTATGGGATGGTTGAATGTGAGCTGATCTCCCATTGGTCGCCCTTCGGTTGGCGCAAAGAAAACTTTGGATAAGAGAAGGTACTCTACACCCATTCCACTTCTGAGTTCCCACCAAACTTAGTAAAGGAGCGGAGTATCCTGAACCGAAGAAACAGATCTGTGGAACTGCTGGAGACCTGCTGGAAGGTTTGGCACCCTGACCCCGCTGTTGTCTCGTCAGAGCCCCTGATTCTCATCAATCATAGAAGGCCTGCAAGGGTACTTCAACCCTTTGGAGTAGTGGGACCAACTACTCTCGGCACTTCCTGCTTAACCTGCAAACAAGCCCCTTTGGAAGAGTTCCTGGACTCTAGCTCAAATGGAACCTTTACTTTGGAATCGCTGCCATTTTGAGTTTTGACTTGAGACCATGGGAACCGTAAACTCTCTCCCACCGGCTTTCGTACACCTAGTATTCCTAGGTCTGCAATTAGGAAAGTGTGCTCAAACCCGAGCCTACGCGATGACAGTGTCGCCCCGCTGTGGTGACTAACTTCGTGGGTGCCTAGCTGCTATGCCCCCCTGTGCCCTAAGAGTAGCTGCAGTGGTATTGACCCGATCCCTTCCCGAGAAGCAGAGAAAATGCCACTGTCCCGCCACAGACTGAGGTCCGGGAACGCAGCCCCTGAAAGCTAGAGAGACGCATAACTGCAGGACTCAAACCTGCGAGCGAACTGAACATGACTGGTGAAGTTTGGTCCAGACTGCATCAAGGGTCGGTGAGTACTTGCAACACTTACCAGTGGCCCCTGGCGCATCAACAGACTTTTACGCATGAGTGTCCCCCAAGGGCCACTCACCTTTGTTAGGGTAGCCTGAGCTACCATCCTATTCCCTATTTCTGTAAATCGCTTTGCCCTCTTCTGACAACCCTCCTTGAATAGTGGAACTCTATTCTTCATCGCCTCACCCCCCTTCCTGGGACACTACAGCCCCTTGAAGAGACCTGTTTTGTTTTTTAACACACAATCGAGCACTGCCGCGTTAAACATCCTTTTGAGCACAAGGCTCCACACTTCATAGGGATTTGACTGCCTATTAGTTAGAGTTCTGAATCCTGAAGAACTGCTGAAAGTATAATTGCACTGTCTGACCCTCTTCTGTTACAAGTTGCGGATCCATACTTGCTTAATATTGCTTTAGGATAATATAATGTATAAATGCTCACTAGAATAAGGCTGTGTTAGAATTGTTAATATTACTGAAGTTTCATCTTGTGTTTGACTTAAAAGACCTTTAATAAATGTATATGTATTTTTGATATATTCACCTGACAGAGTAATTGGTGGTGTGGTTTACTGTGTATGCTTATTGTGGGCTTTTGATCACCCTCACCCCTCCTGAAACCTAGTCATGTTCCAAGAAACTCAGCTGTCCTTCTGAACCTCTGCCCACCAGGTCTGAGTTCAGGAATCCATCTTAATACAGTATAAATCTCCAAAGGTGCAAAGGGACATGTCTACTGACCATTAGCGGCCGAGTCAAGGCTGCTAGGTCCAAACCCCAGGGCGCTTGGACAGCTGCACCATACAGCACCCATTGGATCGAGGGTGGTGGCAGGGTTAGGGACGTGTGCAAAATGCAGACCTCTGCCCGTTCCACCCCAGGATTAGGCTCTGGCAGTGCAAGAGGGAGAGCAATGGCAGTGAGTTACTCAGCCAGGCCAGGATGGCACCATATGGTACGCCAAGGGTAGACAGTGCAGCATGCATCCTTTACCGTCAAACTCATTTATCATCACTCACCCCCTTTAATTTTAATAGGGCAGTGGTCATCCACCTACTGAACTACTCCTCGCTAACCCTTTTACTCCTCCAGCTGGTGCCCACTGTACCTTCTCCTGTGCTACAAGACCTGCCCTACGGGCTAGTCTTCATGCAGCACTCCTGCCACCTCTCAGCCGATGGCCCCCACAAACTCCTGCTTTCGCACTTTGGTAGCTCATGTATTCACTGGAACCCTCTCTTCTCGAGTCTCAACCTTGTAGGCTTACCTACTGGCACTGACAAGCTGCATCACATCACCCTACTATCAATGCTGTCCTCGACACAATTAAGCATTCACTTGCTACACCCCCTATTATGTGGACCACTCCTGTTCCATGTCATGTTGCTCCCCCCACTCTAGGACGGCAACACCCAGGGGACACTTCCTATCATTGCTCGATGTAAACCACCCATTCTGTGGACCACTCCGACTCCATGTAATGTTGCTCCCCCTATCTAGGAGTGGAACACCCTGGGGACAGTTACTACCATTGCTGTATATACACTTCCTTTTCTGTGGACCACTCCTACTCCATGACATGTTGCTACCCCGCTCTAAGACTACCTACTTACTGTTGGGTGACACGCAGGGGACACGTCCTATCATCGCCTTATGTGCACCTTCTATTCTGTGGACCACTCCTACTTCATGTCATGTTGCTCCGCACTCTCTAGGAGGGCAACACCCCGGGGACACTTCCTATCATCGCTGGATGGACACCTCATATTCCATCGACCACTCCTACTCCATGTCATGCTGTTCACCCCTCTCTAGGAGTGCCTACTTACCTTTGGGCGACCCCCGGGTACAGGTCCTATCGTCTCTGTATGGACACCTCCTTCCATCGTCTACCACCTCATTGGCGGTGTGAAATGCTGGACCACCACACTACTGCTTGCAACTAGATGGTCCACACCTGCATTATACTCTAGTCATGCACAACCTAACCCATCTAGAGCCTTGAAACGGTTTACATGGCATTGTAGTGAATAGATAAATAATCCAACACTCACATTAGCCCCATGCCCTCTGTCAGGAACCTCTGGTAAATGCCAAATGCAACATTCCTACATCCCATCAAGAGACGGGCCCATCAGGTTCGATCTCCGGGTCTGCACTTAGAAACCTCTGGGTAATAAGTGCATTATAAATAGCCTATCATATCTGCCTGGCCGTCTCGTTGATTCAAGCATTACCCTCAGAACCCTGGACTGAGAAAAAGTAACCCTCAAAAACTATACTTCTAGGCAACCTGAATCTAGGCTTCGAGGACCCCAAGGGCAAATCCGCCACTGAACTTGCTAAAGAGCTAATGGATCTAGGATTCATTCAAAAAGTTTCGAGCCCTACCCATTGCAAAGGCCGCACCCTAGACTGGGTTGGAGATCACAACTGTGCCTCCACCATCACATCCAACCATGCCTATCCGTGGACTGACCACAATTCCATTCAATTTACTATTCCTACAGCCCCTATCACCAAAACCCTCACACACGCCCCTCAGGCGAATGTAAGAAGCTCTAAAAAACTCAATTTGGACAACCTCTAACCTTACCTCGACATCCCATGCCTATCACCCCCCCTTCTCACAGGACCCCAACATTGTAGCAGACTTGTTCAAAGACACACTCACTAATGCTGCAAACTCTGTATCTCCACTCTAATGTAAGAAAGCAAAAACGTCCCTACACAGTAACTCCTGGTTCACGGATGAGCTCCAAGGTCTCCGCCTGCACAAACGAAAGATTCTCAAAAACTGGCAGGCCAACCCCAGTGACTCAACCAAAGATAGTTTCAAACGGATAGCCCTCCAATAGAAAGAAGCCATCATCACAGCAAAAGCCAACTCATTCAATGATCGTATCTCCAATGCCAACTCCCAAGCCAAGGAAATATTCACCATCTTTCATGAACTCATTGCACTTCCGACCACTACAGATGAGATCATCAAAGACGAGGTTTGGTGGGCAAGCATACAATCCGCCATGCTTAACAAAATAGACCTCCTCCAAAAAAAAAATACAGGACCACTACTAAGCCCTAGCGAGTCAGCATGTGCCCCTTCAAACTCCCCCTCCTCCCCTTTGGGGACACCACAGAATCAGAAGTCACAAACCTCCTCAAACATCTTAAGCCATCCTTATGTAAAGGTGACATTTGCCCTCCTAAAATCATCAAGGATTGTAACAAGGCCCTTGTCCCTCTGCTAACAGCATTCATTAACACCTCTTTTAAAACATGCATAGTTCCTGATAGCCTCAAAGAAGCCTGGGTGCGCCTCCTTCTGAAAAAAACCTACACTAGACCCAGCACAGCCTACAACTATCGGCCCATAACCACCGTCCCTTTCCTTCTCAAAATCTTGGACAAGGCGGCCCATTCCCAGATTCAACTCTACCTAGAAACAAACTCCATCCTCGAAAAAGGCAATTGGGGTTCCGCAAAGGACATGGCACGGAAACTGCCCTACTAGACTTAAAAAAACAAATCACCCAAATCATGGACAAAAGTAAAACTGCCCTCCTCCTCCTCTTAGATCTCTCTGCGGCTTTCGATCGTGTAGATCACAAGACCCTTACCACAGATTTTACGCAGGCAGCCCAATTCTCCAAACAAGCAGCCTCCTGGATTATCTCTTTCCTCGAGGGTAGAGCAATGAAGGTATTTTCTAACATAGCAAATGCAGCCCCCACCACTATCCAATGTGGAGTTCCGCAGGTTTCATGTACAGCCCAACATTGTACAACCTATTCACAAAGCCCCTCTTTGATCTGAAAGATGCACTGGGTATAGCATACACAAATCATGCTGATAATACCCAAGTACTCTCATTATCTGGCTCTTATGACCAAGACGCTAAGGCGCTACTCCAAATTTACACCACGATCCAAGCCTGGATGGCAGCAAATGGCCTATGCCTCAATGGGGATAAGACAGAGATCCTCATTCTCGGCCAAAAAGCCACCCTAGCTAAACTAGACTCCCTATACTCCAACTTTAATCTCGGCAGCTCCACCATCCCCGTCTCCTCGTCTGTAAAGATGTTAGGTGTGCACCTTGATGCTACCCTATCAATGAACAGGCAAGTCAGTGCTATCACCTCTGCATCTGCCTACAGCACAAAGCTCATCAATGCATAAACCCCACCTCACCCAACCTAACTGTCTCTCAATAGCCAGAGCTACCATAGGTGCAAAGTTAGACTATTGCAATGCCTTCCTAGCAGGCCCCTCTATGCAAACCTTAAACAGACTCCAAACTACTCAAAACAATGCCCTAAGAGCAGCACTGAGCATCCCCAGAAGGGACCATATCTTCCAAGCCAGACAGGCAGCACACTGGCTCCCGGTCAAAGACCGCATCACTTTTAAAATCCTCACCATCACTCACAAATGCCTCAACTTCATGGCACCCGTGTACCTATCAGAAACTATATCCAGAACCACCTCCTTGCGTCCTACTAGAACCCGTTACACCAATCAACTCAACACCCCCCACATCAAGAGGGCCAAAGCTGGCGGGATCGGTTTCCCTTAAATAGCCCCTAAATTGTGGAACTCGCTACCCACCACCCTCAGAGCTGAAACCTCCCTCCCTGCTTTCCGGAAAAACCTCAAAACCTCCCTCTTCAACTAACACCCAACTACACACACACAGTCACACCACTTACCTCCTAATGCTTCTCATAATGTAATTTGTATTCTGTATTCTGTACTGAAAAATGCAAAACTGTAAAATGCTTCTCACCTTGTACCCAAGTTTATCACTCTCTGTAACAAGCACCACGATGCCTACGGGTTGTTGCGCGCTCTACAAATACGAATAAATAAATTTAAAAAATTAAAAAACACTGGCAAAGCTTTCCTCAGGCACCCCCTTATACTCTGTTCTGCATGTAGTCTCAAATGTGCACCCCCAAATATTTTTTAAACTAAAATATTCTTTTTGCCAGGAGATACCTGAACTCCCATTTACAGTGCCCTGTACAAATTCCTCACCCTTGCCTTGGCATGCGCCACCCGCCTGGCAGCCGGCATTTTCCAATCAACATCTTTGCACCCAGGACAGTCTTCTACCATTTGAAACCTCCCATGCAGCTCCTAGATTCCAATGTGTGTGCCTTCATAGCACCCAAGCAGCACTCCAAATCACCCATCACCCGCAACTCACTCAACCATGTCAACCACGATTCCGACTGCGGCCTTCCTCGTAGTCACTTGATTGTGGTGCTCTGGACTCCCAACACCCTTGCACTAGTACTCAAGGAGAGCAACATCCATGTTCAATGTCGAAAGTGCCTTTGATATGACAGCAGAGAAAGGCAAAGGAGGGAACGACTGGGGCAGGTCCAGGGAACCAACAGGGTGGTTAGGAAGGTCCAGAGAACCAACAGGGTGGTTCGGAAGGTCCAGAGAACCAACAGGGTGGTTCGGAAGGTCCAGAGAACCAACAAGGTGGTTAGGAAGTATCGGGAGCGCGGTTCTCGCATTAATAGTGCCTCAGCAGGAGCACAGCTGTGAATCCACAAACACATGGACCTGCCTTACTCTTCCTAACGTGTATCCCCACTTGCGGGGACCATCCAAGTTTACCCTTAACCGGGGGACCCTATTCTGTCACCCAAGGTATTGTTCCCGGTCACTGTATCCCCCTGGTGAATAGTGCTATTCACTTCACAGCCAGGTTCTGTAAAAAGCAGCACATACATGAAGCAGATGAAAGATTGCCCCAGAAGACTCATCTGGGCCGGCTCACCCTCAGAAATGCAGTCAAAGGCAGACAACTTCAGAACCACAGCCAAGACCCTGGTAATCTCCCACACACTCCTCACCCTTCACCCTTCAGAACCACAGCCAAGACCCTGGTAATCTCCCACACACTCCTCACCCGTCAGAACCACAGCGAAAACCCTGATAATCTCCCACACACTCCTCACCCTTCAGAGCCACAGGCAAGACCCTGGCAATCTCCCTCACTATCCTCCCCTTCAGAACCACAGTCAAGACCCTGGTAATCTCCCACACACTCCTCACCCTTCAGAACCACAGGCACGACCGTGGTAATCTCCCAGACACTCCTCACCCTTCAGAAGCACAGCCAAGACCCTGATAATATCCCACGCAATCCTCCCCTTCAGAACCACAGCCAAGACCCTGGTAATCTCCCACACTATCCTCCCCTTCAGAACCACAGTCAAGACCCTGGTAATCTCCCACACAACCCTCCCCTTCAGAACCACAGCCAAGACCCTGGTAATCTCCCACACACTTCTCACCCTTCAGAACCACAGCCAAGACCCTGGAAACCTCCCACACACTCCTCACCCTTCAGCACCACAGCCAAGATCCTGGTAATCTCCCACACACTCCTCACCCTTCAGAACCACAGTCAAGACCCTGGTAATCTCCCACACAACCCTCCCCTTCAGAACCACAGCCAAGACCCTGGTAATCTCCCACACACTCCTCACCCTTCAGAACCACAGCCAAGACCCTGGAAACCTCCCACACACTCCTCACCCTTCAGAACCACAGCCAAAACCCTGGTAATCTCACACACACTCCTCACCCTTCAGAACCACAGCCAAGACCCTGATAATATCCCACGCAATCCTCCCCTTCAGAACCACAGCCAAAACGCTGGTAATCTCCCACACACTCCTCACCCTTAAGAACCACAGCCAAGACCCTGGTAATCTCCCACACACTCCTCACCCTTCAGAACAACAGCCAAGACCCTGGTAATCTCCCACACTATCCTCCCCTTCAGAACCACAGTCAAGACCCTGGTAATCTCCCACACAACCCTCCCCTTCAGAACCACAGCCAAGACCCTGGTAATCTCCCACACACTCCTCACCCTTCAGAACCACAGCCAAGACCCTGGAAACCTCCCACACACTCCTCACCCTTCAGAACCACAGCCAAGACCCTGGTAATCTCCCACACACTCCTCACCCTTCAGAACCACAGCCAAGACCCTGGTAATCTCACACACACTCCACGCCGGCTTCCCGGCAAAGCAACTGCCCCACTTGCACCGTACGACACCACGCCTATCAGGAAAGAAGCAATTCAACCACATTTGGCCCAGGCCAAGGTAGCCGTAGTGGCTTTCCACCCGAGTCAGAATCCTCTAAATCTGCCTGCATAATCTATAACGCAGCTGACGTTTGCACACCGGCCTACCTAGCTGCAAAGTTGTATAGCTCCAGTGGTATACGGTCTTCTGGGAGCCAATCCAACGTTAGGCTCATGAAAAAACTGACATGCAAGGGAAAGACCTGGAAACAGGCCTTCTCAGACCTTGCTTCTACCTACTGGAACACCATCTCATTGGCCATATGATCCGTGCCAAAGATCTTGCAGTTCAGGAAGTACCTCAAGACCTTACTCTTAAGTCAATGCCTAGACCACCCGGGTCCTTGCGCGGCATCCCACCGACATGGTCAGAACATTCCATGCCATATATTATAATCCACTTACCTCATACGTTCCGCTCCACGACATGTCCAGCGCTCCATTGCTTCCTAGCTGCTTCATGATGCATAAAACCCCAGATACAGAAATAAGCTTGGGGTCCACTGTACGGCCTTGGCCTGTGTGGACCTTTCTGCAAAACTGTAAAACTGCAGTGCACTTCTGCACTCACGCACTTTGGTCAGTGATGCAAACATGTACTGCTGGGTAGTTTCTCTCTCGGTTCAGGACAACAGTGCACATTTCTATGGGTAACAGCTATGGGCATTTGCACCTTCCTCCATGCACCTGCAATGCCATGTCACCAGGATTCTTGCAAACCCATTGGTTCACCACTGCACAGGCATCCTTGCTGAGGTCCAGGAAAAAAACAGAACTACAAATGCAAAATAAAAATGCATCCCATTCTGGGAAGCTCTTCCACCAGGCAATCACACTCTTTGCCCCCCATATTCCGGAGCGCCCAGCCTCCTTCTATGATGCTCTCCTCCCCAAGTAGTCACACTCTTTTCCCCCATATTCTGAAGCGCTCAGCCTCCTTCTGTGAAGCTCTCCCACCAGGCAATCACACTCTTTGCCCCCCATATTCCGGAGCGCCCAGCCTCCTTCTGTGAAGCTCTTCCACCAGGCAATCACACTCTTTGCCCCCCATATTCCGGAGCACCCAGTCTCCATCTGTGAAGCTCTCCCACCAGGCAATCACACTCTTTGCCCCCCATATTCCGGAGCGCCCAGCCTCCTTCTATGATGCTCTCCTCCCCAAGTAGTCACACTCTTTTCCCCCATATTCTGAAGCGCTCAGCCTCCTTCTGTGAAGCTCTCCCACCAGGCAATCACACTCTTTCCCACATATTCTGGAGCGCCCAGCCTCCATCTGTGAAGCTCTCCCACCAGGCAATCACATTATTTCCCCCAGTCTCCTTCTGTGAAGCTCTCCCACTAGGCAATCACACTTTTCACCCCATATTCTGGAGCACCTAGACCTCTTCTGTGAAGCTCTCCCACCAGGCAATCACACTCTTTTCCCCCATATTCTGGAGCACCCAGCCTCCTTCTGTAAAGCTCCCCCACCAGGCAATGGCACACTTTCCCCCATATTCTGGAGCGCCCAGCCTCCTTCTGTGAAGCTCTCCCTCCAGGCAATCACACTCTTTCACCCATATTCTGGAGCACCCAGTCTCCTTCTCTGATGCTCTCCCCCCAGGTAATCACACTCTTTTCCCCCATATTCTGGAGCACCCAGTCTCCTTCTGTGAAGCTCTCCCAACAAGCAATCATACTCTTTCCCCCATATTCTGGAGCGCCCAGTCTCCTTCTCTGATGCTCTCCCCCCAGGTAATCACACTCTTTTCACTCATATTCTGGAGCACCCAGTCTCCTTCTGTGAAGCTCTCCCTCCAGGCAATCACACTCTTTCCTCCATATTCTGGAGCACCCAGCCTTCTTCTGTGAAGCTCTCCCTTCAGACAATTACACTCTTTCCCCCATATTCTGGAGCGCACAGTCTCCTTCTGTGAAGCCCTCCCCCCACAGGAAATCACACTCTTTGCCCACCATTTCTGGAGGCACAGTCTCCTTCTGTGAAGCTCTCCCACCAGGCAATCGCACTCTTTCCCCCATATTCTGGAGAATGCAGTCTGCTTCTGTGAAGCTCTCGCACCAGGCAATATCACTCTTTGCCCCCCATATTCTGGAGCACCCAGTCTCCTTCTGTGATGCTCTCCTCCCAGTTAATCACACTATTTTCCCCCATATTCTGGAGCACCCAGTCTCCTTCCGTGAAGCTCTCCCCCCAGGCAATCACACTCTTTCCCCCATATTCTGGAGCACCCAGCCTCCTTCTGTGAAGCTCTCCCACCAGGCAATCACACTCTTTCCTCCATATTCTGGAGCGCACAGTCTCCTTCTGTGAAGACCTCCCCCAAGGTAATCACACTCTTTGCCCCCCATACTCTGGAGCACCCAGTCTCCTTCTGTGAAGCTCTCCCACCAGGCAATCACACTCTTTCCCCCATATTTTGGAGCGCACAGTCTCCTTCTGCGAAGCCCTCCCCCCCAGGCAATCACACTCTTTGAACCCCATATTCTGGAGCACCCAGTCTCCTTCTGTGAAGCTCTCGCATCAGGCAATTGCACTCTTTCCCCCACATTCTGGCGCGCCCAGTCTCCTTCTGCGAAGCTCTCCCACTAGGCAATCGCACTCTTTGCCCCCATATTCTGGAGCACCTAGTCTACTTCTGTGAAGCTCTCACTCCTGGCAATCGCACTCTTTGCCCCCCATATTCCGGAGCACCCAGTTTCCTTGTGTGAAGCTCTCACACCATGCAATCCCACTCTTTGCCCCCCATATTCGGGAGCACCCTGCCTCCTTCTGTGAAGCTCTCCCAGCAGGCAATCACACTCTTTCCCCATATTCTGGAGCATCCAGTCTCCTTCTGTGATGCTCTCCCCCCAGGTAATCACACTATTTTCCCCCATATTCTGGATCATGCAGCCTCCTTCTGTGAAGCTGTCGCACCAGGCAATAGCAATCTTTGCCCCCCCATATTCTGGAGAGCCAGCCTCCGTCTGTGATTCTCTCCCACCAGGTAATCACACTCTTTCCCAATATTATGGAGCACCCAGTCTCCTTCTGTGAAGCTCTCCCACCAGGCAATCACACTCTTTCCCCTATATTCTGGAGCACACAGTCTCCTTCTGTGATGATCTCCCCCCAAGTAATCACACTCTTTCCCCCATATTCTGGAGCATCCAGTCTCCTTCTGTGATGCTCTCCCCCCAGGTAATCACACTATTTTCCCCAATATTCTGGAGCATGCAGCCTCCTTCTGTGAAGCTCTCCCACCAGGCAATCACACTTTTCCCCGCATATTCTGGAGCACCCAGTCTCCTTGTGAAGCTGTCGCACCAGGCAATAGCACTCTTTGCCCCCATATTCTGGAGCGCCAGCCTCCTTCTGTGAATCTCTCCCACCAGGCAATCGCACTCTTTCCCAATATTATGGAATACCCAGTCTCCTTCTGTGAAGCTCTCCCACCAGGCAATCGCACACTTTGCCCCCATATTCTGGAGCACCTAGTCTCCTTCTGTGAAGCTCTCACACCTGGCAATCGCACTCTTTGCCCCCCATATTCTGGAATGCCCAGCCTCCTTCTGTGAAGCTCTCCCACCAGGCAATCGCACTCTTTCCCCCATATTCTGGAGCGCACAGTCTCCTTCTGTGATGCTCTCCCCCCAAGTAACCACACTCTTTCCCACCATATTCTGAAGAACTCAGCCTCCTTCTGTGAAGCTCTCCCACCAGGCAATTGCACTTTTCCCCCCATATTCTTGAGCACCTAGCCTCCTTCGGTGAAGCTCTCCCACCAGGCAATCGCACTCTTTCCCCCATATTCTGGAGCACCCAGCCCCCATCTGTGAAGCTCTCCCACCAAACAATCACACTCTTTCCCCCATATTGTGGAGCATGCAGTCTCCTTCTGTGAAGCTTTCGCACCAGGCTATATCACTCTTTGCCCCCCATATTCTGGAGCACCCAGCCTCCTTCTGTGAAGCTCTCGCACAAGGCAACAGCACTCTTTGCCCCCATATTCTGGAGCGCCAGCCTCCTTCTGTGAAGCTCTCACACCATGCAATCGCACTCTTTGCCCCCCATATTCCGGAGCGCCCTGCCTCCTTCTGTGAAGCTCTCCCACCAGGCAATCACACTCTTTCCCCCATATTCTGGAGCATCCAGTCTCCTTCTGTGATGCTCTCCCCCCAGGTAATCACACTATTTTCCCCAATATTCTGGAGCATGCAGCCTCCTTCTGTGAAGCTCTCCCACCAGGCAATCACACTTTTCCCCGCATATTCTGGAGCACCCAGTCTCCTTGTGAAGCTGTCGCACCAGGCAATAGCACTCTTTGCCCCCATATTCTGGAGCGCCAGCCTCCTTCTGTGAATCTCTCCCACCAGGCAACCGCACTCTTTCCCAATATTATGGAATACCCAGTCTCCTTCTGTGAAGCTCTCCCACCAGGCAATCGCACACTTTGCCCCCATATTCTGGAGCACCTAGTCTCCTTCTGTGAAGCTCTCACACCTGGCAATCGCACTCTTTGCCCCCCATATTCTGGAATGCCCAGCCTCCTTCTGTGAAGCTCTCCCACCAGGCAATCGCACTCTTTCCCCCATATTCTGGAGCGCACAGTCTCCTTCTGTGATGCTCTCCCCCCAAGTAACCACACTCTTTCCCACCATATTCTGAAGAACTCAGCCTCCTTCTGTGAAGCTCTCCCACCAGGCAATTGCACTTTTCCCCCCATATTCTTGAGCACTTAGCCTCCTTCGGTGAAGCTCTCCCACCAGGCAATCGCACTCTTTCCCCCATATTCTGGAGCACCCAGCCCCCATCTGTGAAGCTCTCCCACCAAACAATCACACTCTTTCCCCCATATTGTGGAGCATGCAGTCTCCTTCTGTGAAGCTTTCGCACCAGGCTATATCACTCTTTGCCCCCCATATTCTGGAGCACCCAGCCTCCTTCTGTGAAGCTCTCGCACAAGGCAACAGCACTCTTTGCCCCCATATTCTGGAGCGCCAGCCTCCTTCTGTGAAGCTCTCACACCATGCAATCGCACTCTTTGCCCCCCATATTCCGGAGCGCCCTGCCTCCTTCTGTGAAGCTCTCCCACCAGGCAATCACACTCTTTCCCCCATATTCTGGAGCATCCAGTCTCCTTCTGTGATGCTCTCCCCCCAGGTAATCACACTATTTTCCCCAATATTCTGGAGCATGCAGCCTCCTTCTGTGAAGCTCTCCCACCAGGCAATCACACTTTTCCCCGCATATTCTGGAGCACCCAGTCTCCTTCTGTGAAGCTGTCGCACCAGGCAATAGCACTCTTTGCCCCCCCATATTCTGGAGCGCCAGCCTCCTTCTGTGAATCTCTCCCACCAGGCAATCGCACTCTTTCCCAATATTATGGAGCACCCAGTCTCCTTCTGAGAAGGTCTCCCACCAGGCAATCGCAATCTTTCCCCCATATTCTGGAGCGCACAGTCTCCTTCTGTGATTCTCTCCCCCCAAGTAATCACACTCTTTCCCCCCATATTCTGAAGAACTCAGCCTCCTTCTGTGAAGCTCTCCCACCAGGCAATTGCACTTTTCCCCCCATATTCTTGAGCACCTAGCCTCCTTCGGTGAAGCTCTCCCACCAGGCAATTGCACTCTTTCCCCCATATTCTGGAGCACCCAGCCCCCATCTGTGAAGCTCTCCCACCAGGCAATCGCAATCTTTCCCCCATATTCTGGAGCGCACAGTCTCCTTCTGTGATTCTCTCCCCCCAAGTAATCACACTCTTTCCCCCCATATTCTGAAGAACTCAGCCTCCTTCTGTGAAGCTCTCCCACCAGGCAATTGCACTTTTCCCCCCATATTCTTGAGCACCTAGCCTCCTTCGGTGAAGCTCTCCCACCAGGCTATATCACTCTTTTCCCCACATATTCTGGAGCACCCAGCCTCCTTCTGTGAAGCTCTCGCACAAGGAAATAGCATTCTCTGCCCCCCATATTCTGGAGCGCCAGCCTCCTTCTGTGAAGCTCTCCCACCAGGCAATCGCACTCTTTCCCCCACATTCTGAGGCACCCAGTCTCCTTCTGTGAAGCTCTCCCACCAGGCAATCGCACTCTTTGCTCCCCATATTCTGGAGCACCCAGTCTCCATCTGTGAAGCTCTCCCACCAGGCAATCGCACTCTTTCCCCCATATTCTGGAGCATCCAGTCTCCTTCTATGATGCTCTCCTCCCCAAGTAGTCACACTCTTTTCCCCCATATTCTGAAGCGCTCAGCCTCCTTCTGTGAAGCTCTCCCACCAGGCAATCACACTCTTTCCCCCATATTCTGGAGCGCCCAGCCTCCTTCTGTGAAGCTCTCGCACCAGGCAATATCATTCTTTGCCCCCCATATTCTGGAGCACCCAGCCTCCATCTGTGAAGCTCTCCCACCAGGCAATCACATTATTTCCCCCAGTCTCCTTCTGTGAAGCTCTCCCACTAGGCAATCACACTTTTCACCCCATATTCTGGAGCACCTAGACTTCTTCTGTGAAGCTCTCCCACCAGGCAATCGCACTCTTTCCCCCATATTCTGGAGCACCCAGCCTCCTTCTGTGAAGCTCTCCCACCAAGCAATTGCACTCTTTCCCCCATATTGTGGAGCATGCAGTCTCCTTCTGTGAAGCTCTCACAGCAGGCAATATCACTCTTTGTCCCCCATATTCTAGAGCACCCAGTCTCCTTCTGTGAAGCTCTCCCACCTGGCAATTGCATTCTTTCCCCCATATTCTGAGGCGCCCATTCGCCTTCAGTGAAGCTCTCCCACCAGGCAATCACACTCTTTCCCCCATATTCTGGAGCACTCAGTCTCCTTCTGTGAAGTTCTCGCACCAGGCAATCACACTCTTTGAACCCCCATTTTCTGGAGCGGCCAGCCTCCTTCTGTGAAGCTCTCCCACCAGGCAATCACAGTCTTTCCCCCATATTCTTGAGCGCCCAGTCTCCTTCTGTGATGCTCTCCCCCTGGTAATCACACTCTTTTCCCCCATATTCTGGAGCACCCAACCTCCTTCTGTGAAGCTCTGCCACCAGACAATCACACTGTTTCCCCCATATTCTGGAGCACCCAGCCTCCTTCGTGAAGCTCTCCCACCAGGCAATCACACTCTTCCCCCCACATTCTGGAGCGCCCAACCTTCTTCTGTGAAGCTCTCCCACCAGGCAATCATACTCTTTCCCCCATATTCTGGAGTGCCCAGCCTCCTTCTGTGAAGCTTTCCCACCAGGAAATCGCACTCTTTCCCCCATATTCTGGAGCGCCCAGTCTCCTTCTGTGAAGCTCTCCCCCCAGGCAATCACACTCTTTTCCCCCATATTCTGGAGCACCCAGCCTCCTTCTGTGAAGCTCTCCCACAAAGCAATCTCACTCTTTCCCCCATATTCTGGAGCATCCCATCTCCTGTGATGCTCTCCCCCCAGGTAATCACACTCGTTTCCCCCATATTCTGGAGCGCTCAGCCTCCTTCTGTGAAGCTCTCCCACCAGGCAATCACATTTTCCCCCCATATTCTTTAGCACCCAGCCACCTTCTGTGACGCTCTCCCACCAGGCAATCACACTCTTTCCCCCCATATTCTGGAGCACCCAGTCTCCTTCTGTGAAGATCTCGCACCAGGCAATAGCACTCTTTGCCCCCCATATTCTGGAGCACCCAGCCTCCTTCTGTGAAGCTCTCCCACCAGGCAATCACACTCTTTCCCCCATATTCTGGAGCGCCCAGCCTCCTTCTGTGAAGCTCTCCCACCAGGCAAACTCATTCTTTCTCCATATTCTGGGGCACCCAGCCTCCTTCTGTGAAGCTCTCCCACCAGGCAATCACACTCTTTCTTCCATATTCTAGAGCGCCCAGTCTCCTCTGTGAAGATCTCCCCACAGGCAATCGCACTCTTTGCCCCCCATATTCTGGAGCACCCAGTCTCATTCTGTGAAGCTCTCCCCCATGCTCTTCACCCCCATATTCTGGAGCACCCTGTCTTGTTCTGTGAAGCTCTCCCCAGGTTCTTTGCCCCATATTCTGGAGCGCCCAGTCTCCTTCTGTGAAGCTCTCCCACCAGGCAATCACACTCTTTCCCCTATATTCTGGAGCACCCAGTCTCCTTCTGTGAAGCTCTCCCCCCAGGTTCTTTGCCTCCATATTCTGGAGCACCTAGTCTCTTTCTGTGAAGCTCTCCCCCAGGTTCTTTGCCCCCATATTCTGGAGCGCCCAGTCTCCTTCTGTGAAGCTCTCCCACCAGGCAATCGCACTATTTGCCCCCCATATTCTGGAGCACCCAGTCTCATTCTGTGAAGCTCTCCCCCAGGCTCTTCACCCCCATATTCTGGAGCACCCCGTCTCCTTCTGTGAAGCTCTCCCCCAGGTTCTTTGCCCCCATATTCTGGAGCACCTAGTCTCCTTCTGTGAAGCTCTCCCCCAGGTTCTTTGCCCCCATATTCTGGAGCACCCAGTCTCCTTCTGTGAAGCTCTCCCCCCAGGTTCTTTGCCTCCATATTCTGGAGCACCTAGTCTCCTTCTGTGAAGCTCTCCCGCAGGTTCTTTGCCCCCATATTCTGGAGCACCCAGTCTCCTTCTGTGAAGCTCTCCCACCAGGTTCTTTGCCTCCATATTCTGGAACACCTAGTCTTCTTCTGTGAAGCTCTCCCCCAGGTTCTTTGACCCCATATTCTGGAGCGCCCAGTCTCCTTCTGTGAAGCCCTCCCACCAGGCAATCACACTCTTTCCGCTATATTCTGGAGCACCCAGTCTCCTTCTGTGAAGCTCTCCCCCCAGGTTCTTTGCCTCCATATTCTGGAGCACCTAGTCTCCTTCTGTGAAGCTCTCCCACCAGGCAATCACACTCTTTCCCCCATATTCTGGAGCACCCAGTCTCCTTCTGTCAAGCTCTCCCACCATGCAATCGCACTCTTTCCCCCTTATTCTGGAGCACCCAGTCTCCTTCTGTGATGCTCTCGCGCCAGGCAATAGCACTCTTTGCCCCCCATATTCTGGAGCTCCAGCCTCCTTCTGTGAAGCTCTCCCACCAAGCAATCTCACTCTTTCCTCCATATTCTGGAGTACCCAGTCTCCTTCTGTGAAGCTTCTGTGAAGCTCTCCGAGCGCCCAGCCTCCTTCTGTGAAGTTCTCCCACCAGGCAATCGCATTCTTTCCCCCATATTCTCGAGCACCCAGTCTCCTTCTGTGAAGCTCTCGCGCAAGGCAATAGCACTCTTTGCCCCCCATATTCTGGAGCGCCCAGCCTCCTTCTGTGAAGCTCTCCCACCAAGCAATCTCACTCTTTCCCCCATATTCTGCAGCACCCAGTCTCCTTCTGTGAAGCTTCTGTGAAGCTCTCGGAGCACCCAGCCTCCTTCTGTGAAGCTCTTCCACCAGGCAATCGCACTCTTTCCGCCATATTCTAGAGCGCCCAATCTCCTTCTGTGAAGGTCTCCCCCCAGGCAATAGCACTCTTTGCCCCCATATTCTGGAGCACCCAGTCTCATTCTGTGAAGCTCTCCCCCAGGCTCTTTGACCCCATATTCTGGAGCACCCAGTCTCATTCTGTGAAGCTCTCCCCCCAGGTTCTTTGCCCCCATATTCTGGAGCGCCCAGTCTCCTTCTGTGAAGCTCTCTTCAAGTCAACCATGTTCTCGCTTAGCTTGGGGGTCTCTCTCACATGTTTGCTATTATCTGGGCTTCACCTTTTCTGTTATCTCACCCTTTCCTCTATAATCTGGACCTATTCTCATTGTTTCCACTCGCACTCTTGCTGCCTCTTCTACAGTAGTCTCTCGATTTCCACTCAGTCCCTTACAGCAGTCACATGTTCCTTTTCAAGGTTGTTGTTTTTTGCTTGCCCAAGTCTTGATCTGTACCCATACTGTCAGAACTGCCAATTGTTCCGTTTGTGTGACATATCCATTCGTGTGAAGTTTCCAACCTTGTTTGTAAGTTTGGCCCAAGGGCCCCTGATACCAACATCTGAGCATGTTCTACATTCTTAGATCGCCATTTGTTTGCTGTGCTTTTAGCGAAATATTAGTATTTTTTTTATTCGGGGGTCGCCCCCCCCAACCTTCCCTTCCCTATTACCCAGTCCCTATTGCCCACACCCGCTACCCCTTGCGCCCCCTTACCCACCCCCCATATGTTTCGCATAAACAGCCTGCAATGTACCCACGCCGTGCCGGAAAGCATCTGGATTGGTGGCTGCGTGGGCTGAACACGAGTAGGGAGGCCCACGGGATGCAGAGAAGAGAGCTGAAAGTAGCCCTTGAGAAGGAAAGGTGGCCGATGGGCAGCAGATAGCATGCGGGCATACACGAGGGCATTCCAGTAGCCCCACACCTTACCTCTATGTGACATGTTCCTTGGCTTGCTGGCATGTGACCGAGAGCATGAGTAAGCCTGGGTGTCACGCTAGATGCATGACACTTGCCAGGTGTGTACTTCCCGTTCTCACTGCAGGCCCCACTCATGCTGCCCATAAACAGCCCCCTCCCCTCCTTCCCTCCCTCCCTCCCTCCCTCCCTCCCTCCCCATGCAGTGAAGGTTCCCGTTTTGCTGCAGCTTACCTTGTTTTCTGGTGTCCAGCTGTCCTCGCCTCTCGCCCCTGAGAGGTCAGGCGAACTCAGTGCGGCTAGTACGTGCATGGAACCAAAAACAATTGCACTGAATACACAACACACTGATAACAAAGACACCCTCTGAAGAGTTATTCAATGGAATCCTCACAAGTGTATGGTAAGCCAAGCAGGACAATTCCCTTCATGGGAGGCTGGGAACGCTGCACACTTGCACTCTTGCCTACGCACCTGGTTGGGGGCCTCTCTGGACAGGCCCAGGGAAGCATTACCAGAAGGGCTGTCCTTTCCTTGAATGGGGGTGGGGGGGGGATCTAGGGACATTGGGCCTCCTGCCCATGGTATCCATTGAGAAGAACGGTGGAATAAAACTATATGGCATCCTTAGGGTTCCCCATATGAGCACCCAAATGCTACACTAAGCTCCATGTGTTTGCCCCAATATAATTAGGTCAGCCTGTGCTCAAATGGGGAACAGAAGAAAGGGTGTTGTGAAGGGGGGCAAGCAACAGAAACAGCAAAAAGGTAACGTTGCACAATCTGGTTCCCTGCCCTCCCTTCTTACCGATGGGCAACCAGACTGGCACAACGCAAAAGCCCTGCCAGGACGCAGGAATAAAAACCTAGCAGGGGTCTTCCCGGGCAGGGGTTGCACCCCTTGTGAAAGGAAAATAACGTTCATTTGGGGACAGAGTGACGTTCTTTTTCCATTCTAGGAGCCGTGATAACTGCAAAGCACAGCATGTCCCAGAAGAATACAGCTGAAGGGACAGTGGTCTAAGCCCAGCACAGTCAATCTATGTGGCAGTGGTGGGGGGGGGGGGGCGCTGCAGAGAGTGGTGGAGGGGGTCCCGTTGCATCAGCTAAGGACATCGGTTCCGATGTTTCCCGCCCTCTCTATTGGATGCGTCAAGGACAGGACGTTGTGAAGCTCACTCCCAAATAATCATAGCTAACATTCAGAAAGCTCCGCGCCAGGTACCCCCAATGCTTGCTCAAGGTGAATTATATCTTCCTGCTGCCTGCAATTACTTCAGCAACCTTGCCTGGCACAAGGTGGAGTAAATATTGCTTCCCGCCGCATACTTAAGCCACAAGTTTTGTTCTGTGAAGTTCAGAGACTGTGGATGGATATATCTTCACAAGAAGGTCCCGGACCACACCATGGTGAACCCCTCGCGACAGAAATTTGGGGGAGAGGAGGATGCGGGGGAGGGGGAGCATTTTAAATTACTCCAATCTGGGATCCAACAAATGGTGGTTTCACAAACTGAGGAAGGAAAGATTTCATTTGAGAAAGGACTTGCAGCAGCAGAGACAGGTCTGGTTGAAATGGCCTCCTCTTGCACCCTGATACAGTACTTCTGGGAGATGAAGAGGTCCAGGGATCTATGAAACCTCTAAGGATTAGCAAGGTAGCCTCTAGAATATGGAAACTGCGCATTCCAGTGACTTGAATCTTATCCTCCCCGACTACACTCTAGGAAGGTACCGTTACCTGGTAACAAAGCAATCTGAACCCAAGTGGACTTTCATGGATTTGAAGAGAAGCCGCGGAGCAACAGACTGTTGCAGACCCTTTAAAGGCGTCTGAAAGCACAGGACGGTAAAGATTTGGAAACGCAACACAAAGCGGATCCCTACAAGACCGGCATTTTGCGCAAAGAGTCCATCGCTGCGGATCTGTGAGTGGTTTTAGTCATGTAACAGGGGACAGCTGGTGCAGCAAGGGGGTTTCATACCAACAAGAGCCTTTGACGGTTTGTCGGAAGTCAACCCCGGGATAAGACGGCTAGAGTAAGAAGGTCCAAAGCCTGCATTGTCTTGGCAGTGACTTCATTAAAGAGTTTAATTGTACCGGTCAGAATCTTTTTGGTCTCCACCTAGAGGACTGGTATAGGCTGCCATGAATTCTTTGCTGGTTCGAGGGTGAGGCGGGTGATTGGAAAGGAATGTCACCTTACGAAGGATGTGGTTAATGTACGACATTCTACAGTTGAGGAGCTTTACCGCCATCGCCTGACAAAAATGCTGTCCGTAATGTTTGCAAACCTTCATCAGTGAACACTGTCAATCCTAAAAGGCCAGGCTGACATGCTGTGGAACACGGCATGCTGATCTCGGCCCATGCTGTGGAACACTGCATGCTGATATCGGCCCATGAGAAGAAGAGTCTTCTACCTTAGCCTACGGGTGTCCCTAGTGGACGTCTTTGGGGGGCTATTGCTCCAGGTCGTTCAACTGTAGCCCTGGATAGAAGCTCAGGGGCTACAACCAAAAGGCTAGCTAGCCCCGAGTCCTGACTGTTCCAAAATAAGCGTAGCCCCGGATCTTTTCCAAACCGAACAACACTCCAGCCTTAGCCCCTGATAGAGGTGGAAGCAAAGGCCATGAAGTGGCAGAGCTGGAAGAGGTCTTTGGTGAATGCTGAGTACCGAGCCAGTGGTACTCAAGAGTGCTGGTAAACAAATGACAACGCAGAATTAAGTGACAAGGTCTTGAACATTGAAAGGGAGATTTCAAATGAGAGAGTGACTGTAGAGTGGCTAGAGTCATATTTAAGCTATTCTGGACAAAGAGAAACACTTTGAGGGATTAAACACTTGTTCTGAACATATGTTGACCTCTGAATCCGAAAATGGATTTGGACCAGATGGAGTTTCTACGGCGGGGGAGGTCCTCAGGTCCAAAGGGGGTCTCTAGTCTGCATGGTGGGCTGAGAACAACCAATTTCAGGGACACAGTGACTTTATAGGTTGTTTTCTACTTTCTGTACCCCCTTCTGTGGTTCTTGTAACCAGATAATCATGTACTCTAGACTACTCTGGTATGGATCCAGTACTAGTGAATGATGCAAAGCATGCGCCTCTCGCTGCCGCGCTTCACCTGTTGGGATTAAGAAGGACGCAGAGAGCAGCTGCTGTTCAGGACATCGAACAAGGAGGGCCATATTAAATGCAAGACTGGCATGTCTGCACAAGAAGCCATAACATCAGGATGACCCTTCCCAGGGAAAGGTCTCTCCTTCCGGACGCGGGTAGTTAGGCCTTCAGGCTCCAACAGCTGCTGTCAGAGTCCTTGGAATTCAGCGGAGGTCGCTTCACTGCTTTTACTTTGGCTTTGAAGGTTTTCAAGGGTTACTAAACTCTTCTCTCTAGTCCTGGCTGATTGCGGCTTTCCGGGGTCCAGTACCAGATTACCACTTCCTCAGATAGGACAGGTCAGGGGTTCATAGCTGACAGCGGTGGAGATGGATCCCTTTCTCTGCTGGAGTATTTCCCTAGTTCCTCTCCCTTTGATGAACTGCCTCATTCCTCGTCCCGCCGTCTGGTGGGTGCATAGGGCTGACCTGGCCTGTGCAACCTTCCTGCTCTTGACACCCAATTCCCCAAGCCTCCTTATTATGTTTTCTACCTCCTAGCCACGTCCAACGTCTCTGGTAGTATTCTCTGGAGTCATAAGGGTAATCTTCCTTTTCGCTGGCCCAAGTTTCCCAGTTTCTTTTCCTCCCTTAGCGCCTGGCCTGAAAAGTGGCACTTACATAAGGTGAGTCCTGTCCTCTCCTTCAGATGTTATACACCTCTTCCATGGTACCGCCTTCACTACTACCACTGCTACCATCTCCAAGCCATGGCATTCCTCCCACCACCTCCTCATGCACACCATCTTTTACCACTGCCTCTCCACGACTAGGTCCTGAAGTTATCCCCTCCTTCACGTCCTTAACCCTCAGCACCTCCTCCTGCCCCGTCTTCTTCTCATCAGTGACCACTTGTTTCTTCAAGTTCTACCTTCTGCCATCTCCCGCTTCCTGATGTTAGCACTTCCTTCTGCCTGACCTCCCTCCTAGCTCTTATCATCTACTCCCTCTACTCAACTCCTGCCACCTCCTCCTGTTCGCTCCCACCTACTGATGTTACAATCTCTTCCTTTACTCTCTTAACTCCAACCACCTCTTTCTGATCCCTCCCAATCCCTGATCTTGCCTCCTTCCCCTTTTTTAGCTCTAGCCACTTCCTCTGGCTGGCCACTGTGACCTCTTATCCCGTCTCCTCCGTCTCTCCATTCTCTCTCCTCTACGTGCGCTGCTCAGTCTGCTCCCAACTCACGCCTCCTGCACGACACACCACCAGACCGGAGCTGCCGGCACTATGGTGTGCTTCTCCCTCCTCATGTGTGGATCCTTCAGTGCGGGTGGGCCCCTGTAGCTTGGAATTGGATGAGGCCTGGGATAGGTTGCTGTCCCTTAAGTGCACATGAGGCTTCTTCTCGAGCACGTGAAGTCAATACTGGAAAGACACCGGGGATGCTTTTGACACTCTGTGGTTTATTGAATAATCTGTGAGCTCAGGGAAACTGCAACATTGTAGTCTCGGCAGAGAGAGTCTACTGAGGGACAATGCTTCAGTAACCTGGTCCGGTGATGCAATCCTTGGTTGGGATGCTGCAGGCTTGCAACATTGTATTCACGGGAGTTCCTGCCTCAAGGGATGTCCCTTATGGGGGTTTGAATAGACTTCCCCGATGTTCGGTTAAGGGCTGGTGTGCGCTGATGGGTTATTGGGTTGGGAAGGGACTGCACCCTTCCAACTCCCCTTGGCTGAGGTAAAGCAACTGTCGCTTGCCAAATTCTGGAACCCAGGGCGAAGCGCAAAGGGACCAGGGGATTCTCCTATAACCCCACCTTCCACCCCGATCGCCTCCCCCTGGGGCCAACATGCCTTGGCTCAGGGTGGTGTTGCGTAGCCAGAGTTGCTCTCCTGGAAGATTCCGGAAGGCCCCTTCCTCACACAGTGTCAGAGCACACTGCAAGGCTCAGGTCCCATTGGTACTAAGTTTGTTACCTTATCCTGGTGACTTGGTCTGGGCTCCAAAGCTGGTAATTCTTCAGGAGAAACACCTCTACTTTGGCATGATCTGCCTCTAGTCTGAGCCCCCCCCCCCCCCCCGCCCCCAGAAAGATGAATGTGTGCACAGCCTCATCACGCCTCAGTGGGCTGGCCAGTAGGGTGGGAAGCTTGGCTCTTCGGCAAGGAGCTTTCTCTCCGAGGGGCCATGCGGGAGCCTTACTTTTATCCGTGTGTACGGATTTTGAAAAACAATGTGCTTTATACAGTACACACAGAAAAGATGCATGAAGTAGTCGGGCAACCGTGCAACTAGGCTCACAGGAAGAAATGAGAGTTCAAGTGAGAAACTGTCAGGTGAGGGCGGTGGAGAGCAACTAGAACATGAAACGGGGGAACACGCTGAATGCGTGAGGGGGCGAGATGCAGGGAAAGCAGCGTGTGCCCCAATGAGGACCGGAGAGTGAAATTAGCGGGGTGGGGAGATAAGCCGGTGGAGGGAGGGGCATTTCCCTAGAGGAGAAGGCACACGTAGGGGTTTGAATGTGTGGAGTCTGGTGACATCTGCGACATTGGTAACTGTCAAAGACGCCCCCAAACTGTGCGAGCCTTGAGGGTGAGAGAAAGTCAGGCGAGACGGATATTGGTGAGGGGAGAAGGGGAGGGGCATTGGGAGCAGGGAGGTAGATGACTGGTTTTAAGTGCAGTGAAGTGCCATGCAGTGCCCATACACCTACCTAGAAGGCCCAGGGAACGCAGGTAAGTGAAGGAGAGGAACACCCCCAAAGTGTGGCCGTAGACTCTATAGGTGGGCCAAGGACAGAGCCCCGTGGGACCCCAGCAGTAAAGGGCGGGCTGTTGGCAGAGGGTGGCATGATTCAAAAGATGCAAAAGGATTAGTCAGAGAGGAGGGAGGCAACAGTGTTTTACACTCCTAGGTTAGATATGTGTGGGAAGAGAGAGGGGCCCTGACTACTGGCAAAGAGGGCCGACAGGTCAAGAAGAATGTCAAAGGATGAGGCTCGGGGGGCAAATACGAAACACTCCAGAAATTTAGAGCAGAGAAGAGGATGGACAGGCACTTGTCAGGGTTTAGGATGGGCTTAACAGTGGTGGATTTCAAAACAAGCGGGGAAAATCCCAGAGGAAAGGGGGAGGGGGGTTGAAGCAGGAAAAGGCTGCCGTTCCTACAGTGGCCTGAGGAGTGACAATCAGTGAGAGAACATTTATAAAGCACGCAACAGCCCATGAGCACTGTGGCGCGGTTACAGGCAGCATACTTAGTTACATAATACATTCTTGGTTACATGCATAATAAAGGAGGGGTGGGGGTAAGAGGGTGGGGCAGGAGAAGGTAGGACGGCAAGGTTAGTTGAAGAGTGTAGTTTTCAGCTCTTTCCGGAAGGCTAGGAGGGAGGTCTCGGCTCTGAGTGTGCTGCGTAGAGCATTCCATAGTGAATGGGCTATGTGGGGAAGCCAATCCGCCCCGCTTTGGCTCTTTTGATGGGTGGGATGTGCAGTTGGTTGGTGTGGCAGGTTCTTTTGAGACGTGCAGAGGTATCTCTGATGATGGTTTCTGAGAGGTAAGGCGGGGCTGCGAATGTTAAGCATTTGTGCGTTAAGGTGAGGGTCTTGATTGTGATCCATTCCTTGACAGGGAGCCAGTGAGCAGCTCGTCTGGCCAGCGCTATGTGGTCTCTTTTTCACGATATTAAGTGCTGCCCTGAGGGAATTATTTTGTATGACTTGGAGTCTATTTAGATTTTTGTGGAGGAGCCTTCTAGGAGGACATTACAATAATTCAGTTTGGCCCCAATGGTGGCTCTGGCTATTGAAAAGCAGTTTTGTTTGGAGAGGAAGGGCTTCTCAGCATTTATTAGCTCACTGGCGTGTGCAGAGGAAGACGTAATGGAGCTAACCTGTCGCGTCATGGACATAGTACAGTCTAGGAAAACCCCAAGTGTCTTGACTGAGGAGGAGACAGTGATGATGGACTTATCGATTGTTAAATTACAGTATTGTTTACCAAGTTTAGATAGCGTTTCTTTAGGACCAATAAGGATAACATCAGGGTTGTCTCAGTTGAGACACAGCCCATTGGCCACCATCCAGGTTTGAATGGTGCAGAATATCAGTGGATGGCTGCGGCGTCTTGGTTGGAAGAGCCCAAGAGTGGCAGGAGTACCTGCGTATCGTCCGCATAGTTTGTGTAGGCTATGCCGAGGGAGTCCAGTTTGTCAAAGAGTGGCTTTGTGAACAGGTTGTAAAGAGTGGGAACTGTGCACTAGCATGGATTCTTCTCTTTTCTGCATTCGATCAGGGCTATAGCTTCGATAGCTCTGGTGAGGGTGTCAGCGTAGATGTCTGCAAGAGTGCCAGGTCACTCAAGAACAGGGGCTTAAATTCTGGCAATTCCAGGAATTGGCAAAGGTTGTTTTTCGTTCCTTTTTTTGAGCTTCTAACCAGAGCTGGAGGGGCATAGGTGAGTGCTTCAGTGGTTGGTGCTGTAGCCAAGGTGAATTGAATGCAGTTATGGTCCGTCCACGGGTAGGCAGAGTTGGAGTTGATGGAGGTGGAGCAATTTTGGTCAGCCAACCAGCTGAGAGTGCGACCTTTGCAGTGAGTTGGGCTGGTAACCTAGGATAGGTTAATAGTGCAGGTAATAGTAATCAGTTCAGTGGAATAGGAAGGGGAGATAGAGCGAAAGCACGCCAAAGAGGGCGAGGAGAGCAGTGAGGGTGTCACAGAATGTCATTTGCAGAGAAGGGGAAACAGAGCAAGGGTGCAGGTGCAGTCTAGTTTGAGGGCACAGGCTAGTTTCCTGGACTGTAAATGGTAAGAGGAAATAAGGATGGTAAAGAAGGAAGACTTAGCAGCGATGTGGGTGGTAGTGAGATCCAGGGGAGGAAACGTATGGTTAGTGAGGAGGGAAAGGAAGATTTGCGACAGAGATGTAAGTGAGGGCATGTCGGTCTTGAGTAGACTGATAGCAGGGGTTGTATAGGGTTGGGGCGAGGAGTAGATTGAGTAGACTTGTGTTGGTGGTGGTGTTCAAAATGGAACCTAAGAGCTGAATTGAAGTCTTCCAAAAGCTTGTTCAATGGAAGATGCTGGGATAGAGAGGACTGAAGTCCCAGAATGTGGAGAGTAAACAAGCTCTGGTTTACATTTATATTTGGTAGAGGCTGGAAGGATAGAATTGAGTGGAAGAGGAAGAGAAACGGAGACATCAAATTGGACGAGGGAGCGGTCGAATGGAGAAAGATCTATAGTGAGGTTGGCTGCGGAGGCCGAGGATGAGGGAAAGATAAGCTGAAGGGAGTGTCCCTGAGGGCGAGTATGGCGGTTATGAGTGAGAGACACTGATATGTAAAAAAGGAGGGAGTGAAGCGTGGATTTTACAGAAGTTAAAAACACCCACGAAAACAACTGGAGCGCTCATTGGGATCAAGCCAAGTAAGAGGTCAAGGTCAACCAGGAAGGGGTTTAGAGGACCTGGGTGGGCGACAGAATAGAACAGTGGTGAGGAAGGAGAGTGGTGGTAACTGAGTGAAGCAGAGACGGAGAATTCGATGGGGGAAGAGGCAGAGAGGGGGTGACACTGTTGGTTTTGAGGACACCTCTCACATCTGTTTTTTTAGGCTGGACCGAGTGTGAGAAGGAAGCAGTGTCAGTGTGAATGTGAAAGGCAGCAAGAGAAGCAGTGTCACTTTTGGGAAATCCAGGATTCTGTAATTTCCATGCCTGCGATGTTGCGATTGTGGGAGTCAAGTTGTCCGGGAGAAAAGAGGTTTTGTTGCATAGTGACTGACCGTTGGAGCACAAGGTTTGAGAAACCGAACGTCCTGAAATAGGAGAGGGACCTCACACCAGAAAGAAATGACACTTAGTTCATGTAATGTGCCTAGCATGAAACTCACCCTTCATATCCAGAAGCATGTCTCCCTCCATGAACATGTTAATCTCATACTGTATCAGGCCTGTCCTACACATGGAGCGTGGTCGTGCACTCAGGTACTTGAGTGAAATTGACATTCAGAAAACCACATGAACTTACCTGATAGAAGTTTCCAAGACAAGTTACACAGACCTGATGAAGGCCACTCAGAGAGACGTGTTGGCCGCAACTGATGTTGTGCACAAATCGGGTCAGATAATGGCAGGCATACAACAGATTTTTCAAATGTTTAGCCAATGGAAAATGACTGGTATAAAATAACTCCTACACAAAAGAGGCGACCCTGCTCATGAATGAAGCCATCATGGCCGACTTCACACAGTGTATCCTATTGGACCCATTAGCGCTCACCTGTTCTCGACCTCTATCTGACCTTTGGCTGCACTGGAACCCAGAGTGTTTGGTTTCACTTTCGCCCTAGACTTTCTATTTTTTTCTGGAACCCCATAACTTGTACCGCCTCAGCTTCATCTCTCACTAGGACCCTAAGTGTGTATCGCCATATTGGTCCCTACTCGTATTGCCCCACCAGACATCTTATTTGCCGGTTATCTTCCCTCTTTGAGCCCTACTTGTCGACTGAAGGTGTGACGCATTTTATCCCACTATGCTCCTTGCCAGCCTGGCAAATGTGGTGCAGTGAGCAGGCGTTACTACTATTCAACAGCGCTTCGCTCTTAGGCCTCACTCGGCAGCGCAAAGTCCTCCGTCAACCCCATCCCCAAGACTTCCACACTTTTGCAATATGCAACAGTGTTAATTTGGCCTCCTCCTAAATGGAATCAATCATGGAGTGTTAGGCATTTCATGACTTTTCAATCCCTGGCACAGCGGGAAACCTGTTAGCATCTATTCACACTTCTCGGTGTGGAACGCCTTCCTCTCCACCTCTGGTTACTTGAGAAAGATGACTCTCCAACAGCAGGCTACAGGCACGGCAGGCATGCAGAGCAGGGTCATTCAGGGAAAGGGGAGATAGGGGGCGGGGAGGGGAGGGGAGGTGCCCAGGCTTGGGTGGTGTGCAGGAACAATTGGTGGTGGGGAAAAGGGAGGTTCAAAGACAGTGCACTGGTGGGGTAGACGTGAGGGAAGGAGGGGGGCCCAGGAGATGGTACCTGTCCACTGAGTGTGGCCTGCAGCACTGAGGATTTAGTGCACTTTGCCAACAGGGCCCATGCTGGAACAGCTGTGAGACCTTGACCTGACATTCAGCCACCTTCAGCGGACTAGGTACCATATGTCTATGGTGGCAAAGGTTGGAGGGGGTGAGGGAGGCTGGCAAAGACAGTGCATCAGAGAACCAAGATGGCCTGAGCCAAGAGAGCCAGTACCTGGGCAGGCAGCGGTGTTGTTACATGTCCGGGTCTCTCTCAGCGGCCCGCTGCACAACGTTCCGTACGGAGAGGAGACACAGGAGCGGGTGCGGATCTGCCACCCCTGACCACACGTCAGAGAGCACACGCTCCACTGGGACCACTCCTCCGCTGCGGGGTCTCCTAAACAGAGAAAGACACGCGTTGGTACCAGCCTCGTCCCGGTGGACAGGGCGCTCATAGTGGAACAGATTCTGGTGGACAGTAGACAAAGCATGGCATGGCATGGGCTTGCAAGCTATGCTTGGGCACAGCACGCACCTGAGAAAGCACAGTACAGGGCCAGAGTGCAACTATCTGCTCCTTACATGCTCCCATTAACTGCTGCACCATATTCAAAGTTGTTTGCCAGTTTGCTTCCCACAATGTCAATTTCTGTGTAGTTGACTTTTCAGCAACTGTGGAAAAGTCTAAACAAAGACAAAACAAACTAATGCCATGTCAGTCTCTCGGGGTCACAGTCGCTCGGATCAGTCAGTCGCTTAGATCAGTCAGTCGCTCAGCACTTACTGATACAACGCTGAAACCTTTGGCTCTCCAGATATTTTGAACTATAGCTCCCATCAGCTCTAGCCATCATAGTCAATGGTAGGGGATCATGGGAGTTGCAGTGTACCCCTGATCTAATGGAAATGTCAACAGCCACCACAAGCAATGCATTAAACCTGGAGCAAAGGAATAAATGTGCTTTTGTCCCTTTATCCCGCCAGCAGCTTGGATGCCCAGGAAGGCCAATGTTTAAAGTGCTTATTACAAGGGATGGCGGTTGGCAAACCGTGTTACAAACATGTTGAAGTGTCTCTGAACCCAAATGTACGTCACACTGAGTCAAGCCGCGGTAACTCATTATAGCGGCCTGGCGCCATGCCACTTTCAACAATTCCACCCTCAGACATTGCAGGACTGTCACTCAACTAAAATACGTTCAATTACACAGGGAAACACAGAGCGAGAAGCTTGGGGGCAAACACAGGTCAGAAGCATTGAAGCATAATTTAAAGGAAACACAGAGAGCTGCTGGGTCCCCGTAGAGAGATCCCATCAGTTTCCTTGAAAGGGGCCGCTGCCATTTCCACCAAGAGAGGCCATTTTATATGCGACGGGTTAATGATAAGAAGATCCCGGCACTGGCCAGACTTCTGTGTGGCTGCTGTGATGCCAGTCGCAAATAAGAAACCGTACCAATACCATCTGCCCTGGTGGAGCCTGTGCCAGCTCGAGTTTCTTTCTTTGTTACACTCTTCCTTTCTCTTTTTTCTTAACTAAGGCAGGGGGCTAGCATTGTCACCCTGCCGGTCGCCCCACTTCCCCGTCAGGCGCACAGTACTGCACACAGACACAAGCACTGGTGGTACCGAGTCTGCCAGCTAGTTCTGTGGAAAGGTGGTGGCAGAGAAATGGAATAATGGAAGGGTACTTTGCCCCCAAATGGCACATGATTGAGCTTATTGTCCTGTGTTGCAGAACGTGAGACCGAGGCACTCGTAGCCAAAATCATGAGCAGCCCTGTTTCTGACCCAGACAGCTGCCTCTGAGCTTTCCGCTGGTAAAAAGTGAAGCAGTCTGTTGATTCAAATAAAGGAATGCATATTCCAAACGCAGCCTCCGAGATGCTCTGGAGACAACACACCCTCTGCCCCCCATTTCCGCCAGTGTCCAGCTTATGCTCTTGGCGTTATTAGAGCCTTTAAAGTGGGGGAAATGTATAAGTGATGGCTCATTTAACGGGCCATTGCTTTTACATCACAGGGAAAAGAACTGACCATGGGGCATTTTTATTCTGAGGGCCAACACAAAGCATCTTTATGTTTATATATGTTTATTGAGTTTATATAGCGCTTTACAGCTGACCAGATCTATGCATTCTTCCAAGAGAATTAACATGCCAAACAGAACAAGTTTAAAACTATGTTCTTTATTTTCATGTCTTTTTATTTCACACACCCAAAGCTTTTCTGTATATTACTTTTTAGTTGCATGTGACGCATGCCTGAGAAGGCTGTCATTTTCTTGCCTAAGTGGTCTAGGGGCTGCTTTGGGATACAGACTAAATGCATCCCCTCGGCATCAAAGAAATGTTCGTCTTCATAACACGCCAACCACTGCCAGATGGCTCCTCAATGTGACCTGGCACCTTGTTTAGGAAAGCAGGGTTAATTGTGTAACCGTGCAGACAGTAGTCCGTGGCAAATCAATGCCGTGATATGTGCAGCAATGACTTGTGCACTGCCCAAATCACCACCCTGTTTGATAAGGCGTCTATGTGCTGCTCCTCTATGCATTTGATGTGTCCCATGTCCGCACAATAGCACACTGGAATTGTTTGCATACGTAGCGCTAGTGAGTGTGCTATGCTGTCCCCACACTTAAACGCATAAAGCAATCAAAGACGTTTCCTCAAATTGTACCTCCACTCGACCAAACACCCTTTATACACCGTCCCACCATGATTTTCACTAGCTGCAGGCCAGCACTAATAAGAGATGACAATGCCAGCTCTGTTAGATAAAGCGTGGGCCTGGTCTTTTTTACAGAAATTACCCCAGAAGCCTGTGCAAGGGCGAGGAGGTGGTGGCTGACAACTTGTGGGCCCTGTACATGTATCAGAAGCTGGTTTTGTTTAAAACGCTTCATCAGCGTATTACTCTTCAGGCGAAGTGCAATCCTTTCTTTACATTTTCCCTTCTCTATTGGGTGTCTCTTGTAGGGTATCCGTTCCTGTCTAAAGATCTAATTCCCGAAAGATGTTTCTGTATTGGGGGCTGGGCATGCTCAGGCTGAGTCCCAGCCCCTCCTCATCTAAAATTCTCCAGAAACAAGAAGCAAAAGAGCCATTATGCCCCATTTCAGTGACTGATGTTGCAGCCATTTTATCCTTACATCCAAAAACGTAAGATGTCCGAATGAGTCTGTATGGTTCATGTTTACAAACCTTTTAATGTTAGGTTGAGTGTTGTGAAGAGTGATGTGAGCACCAAGCCATGTGTCTGTTACGCCTTCACTGATTCACACATACAACCCATTCCTCACAGACTTGTTTATCAAATATAGAGATCTCTGATCATTGTTATATTCCCAAAATGTCCTGTGATTTAATGCAAAGCAGACAGGAACACTAATTGATGCTATTTATCCCCATCCCTCTCTCATAGGGTCGTTTTGAGAGTGTGCAATAGGAGTGTACCAGACTGTCCACCTTGGAATGAATGATAACCTATCAGAAAATAATTTGTATGGTTAGTCTAGTGTTACCCCTTGCAAAATACACGTGAGGTGGTTCGAACAGAATGCCTGCAACACAGGCCAGTGGGCCCTCAGAACCCAGCAGGCTGGTCCCATCACATTGTTTACCAGTAGAGGCAGTCTGAAACTGCAGACAAGTCCTTCCCTAAGAGCAGGTGACAGAAGAACCCTTTACTTGGGCAGCAACAGCTGTGTTTTCACATTGGTTTTCTTCTGTAAAGTTCTTGAATTACAATGTAACAAAACCTGCTTCATTTGTTTAGCAGTGATTTATTGATATTGAGGAGGGTTTTGTCACGTGACACAAAGGTGTAGTTTGGGAGTGATGTGTCAGTCGGGAGCGGGGGAAAAGGTGCGCATTCCAGTGTTTCGCCGTGGGCACCACGTGGGCTTGAAACTGCCCTGATCAGGAGGCGCTGGCCCACCCATGCTATACGAACCACTCCAATCTTCCTGCCAAAGTTTTTGCTCAGTACCTCTGCTCACATCTAAACTGGTCGGCCGGGCAGAAATGGGATATCCCAGTAACTATGGTAATATAGAGAAATGATACTCTGATCTCAATAAAACTCAGTCCAGCCGCCCCACCCCATGGGATGCCAATTTATGGTTAGTTTTAATATTTCAGAACTGCACTGAGGTCTGGTCAAAGTTACCACATCTAGCTGGGTTTGCATTCATGCGTTTCTTGACAGTATCGCCACATTACTCCGCATTCGAAAATGTCGAAGATTTGCTGGCGAATTTCACAGCAATTATATGTGCGGGGTGAGTTAGGGTGTTCAATTATGTGAGGGGAGTATGGGGGACGCGGGGGCCTCCAACCACATATAATTGCATGAAAAGAAAAGAAATCCACATCTTAGAATTCGGTATTTCGAATTTGCAATAATCACAGATCTTTTGTGGCTTTCACTCTGTGCAGGAAAGACAGCCAGCCCTCCCCCAGTCCCCAATGCTCTCCCCCAATCAGACATTTCAGCACAGGAAATCAAGCCAGGATCTAATCACAGCCCTTGAGTGATCACTGGTTGGCCTGGCTTTTAGTGGCTACCTAGCAACCATGGATAATACTATGGCCCTCATTACGGACCCGGCGGTAACCCTGCCGGTGTTACTGGCGGGTTGCCGCTGGAACCGAAAACATTTACCGCCACCTGATTTCCCGGTGCCACCGTGAGATTACAACTCTGGCAGCCTGGAAAGTCAGGCGCTGGTGAAATGGAAGGCCCCATTCTTATAGAGTCCCATAGGACTCTATGGGAGTGGTGACACAGAAGCACCGGCACTGTATCTAACGGTGCCGGTGCTTCCGTGACTGGTCTGCATACTGTGGCCGCTATGCCCGGCAGGGTCAGACCTGTCGGGCACGGCTGCTCCATCAGGCAGACCTGTAATATGCCGGTCCGGAAATAACTGTGCCATTGAGCTTACAGGCAACCTTGTTTCGGGACCGGCAGTGTCCTAATATGAGTGCGCACCTCAAGGCGCACTCCGACGTTACCTAAATAGAGGATCCTTGCTGGTGGGATGTAGCGTAGTCAGTCAAATGCACTCTTTCGTTCTTACTTCCCCTGGGGCCAGCTTTCCAGATCTGTGCACCAGAGGCTCAATGCAACTCTCAGGACACTGCTGGGTCCCTGGTTGCAGCAGAGTGGAGTTCCAGTACCACACATGACATCAGGTATGCATGTTAAGTTAAGCTGAGCCACTCCCTGAGCCCTGGTTTTTTCATACTCTTTTACGAGATTACCCCCGTTGATTTTGGGAGAACAACTTCACTATGCCAACAAAATTAAAAACTTGGGCTGCATATGGCACGAGAATCTTGGCAGTGAAGCACAGGTGGGGGTTAAGGTGAAGGCAGTGCTCCACGCACTACTCGCACTGAGGAATGTGCTCCCTCTTATCCCGAGGGAGGATCATGCAGTGGTGGTGGGGGCAATGACCAACCCCCACCTGGATTACTGTAATACCCTTTCAGCAGGAATTCCAGCCAAACAAGCCACCAGACTGCAGAAGGCTCAGAATGCCGCTGTCAGAGGAAATGGGACACGTCTCTACGCTGCAGAGATTCCTCCCCTGGCTTATGGTGGAGGATAGGAAGTGGCATGACCGATCTGTAAATGCTTGAGGGGGCACGCCCCAGCCTATCTTGCAGCGAAAATTGTCCGGTATTGCCCAAGTAGAGCTCCGTTCTGGAGACAAACTTTTGATTTGTGTTACACGGTCCAATCTGGTCTCCAGTGGAGATAGAAGATTCAGAGTGTTTGGGCCAAACATTTGGAATCAACTCCTCCTTGAGATCAGAGCTTGTGAATCTTTGGCCTTGTTCAGAAAAAGGCTGAAAACTTTTCTGTTCAGATACGTCCATCACAGCTGCATAATGAAACGCATGCACTAAGTATGTTTCAGTTTAATAGTTGTCATCTGGGTCTGAACATAGTTTAATCTGTCTGGTGCGTGTTAGAAATTCCCAAAATCAAATCAAATACGAACAAGACCCTGGAAGCCAAGCCCAGAACAGAAATGTGGAGGCAACTCGGCTCACGTGTCTACTCCCTCCCACTCCACACCAGGTGGGGCCACTGCATGGATACAAGTAGTCCCTGGCTTTCAAGGTCAGAATTCGGGCATATAGCAGGCCCTGGCACCAATGAAAAAGTGTCACATGGTCGCAAGTGGCCATTCCTTACTTTCGTGACTGACTTTTGATTAGTCCCCAAAGGGGAGGGGTTTGAGGAAATGTTTTGACATCATATTTTAAAGAACATTTGTTCAGTACTACTGGTTAGAATGAATGGGTGCGCAGTGAAGAAGCTCATGAAACAGGCTCAACCTTTGACCCACGCTAGCATACAGGACCTGAACTGTGGGCGTGGCCCCATTGCCCTATAGGCCAGTCCTTGTACTGGCATTTCCTTTGGTCTATCTATCAGCTCCATACTGCCGCTAAGCAGCACCCTAATATCAGTGCTTCAGTTAACCCATCCCTGCCTGCCTTTGAACACAAGAATGTCATTGTATTTTCCCTTGTTCCCTCCCTTGCCTTGAAGTGCTTTGAAACACATTGTGTATAGGCGCTATATAAATAAACGATCATATCATAAGCCTTGGACAAGGCTTTCCCATGGTTCACAGGACGAAAGTTCACAAACAATTGTGAAGTCTTCCAAAAACTCTTTGTGCGCATCACGTAGCACTTTAGGGCACGAGCAACGTCCAGCGAGTGCAAGGCCCTCTCTGCCGGTGAAGGTGGTTTAGGGAAGAAAACAGGCAACACCAAAGGCTCGCTGAGGTGGAATTCCGACGGAACCTTCAGCATGAAAGCTGGGTGCGTACGCAGTACTACCCTTGATTCATGGAAAGTCAGGTACAGTTGCTTGCAGGATAGGGCCTGGATCTCACCTACATGCCTGGTAGAGGTGATGGCCACAAGGAAAGCCGTCTTCCACAAGAAAAACGAGAGGTGTCTGATGCATAGGCTCAAAGGGGGGCCCCCCATGAGCCTTGTCAGAACCCCGTTGGGCTCCCACGCGTTGCATGAGCCTTCACTGACCGGAAGGATCAGAAAATGCCTTTGAGAAACTCCTTGACGAGTCTGTAGGGCCACTGCGAGGATCTTCCTGCGAATCTGGTCTATCGGAAGATGGCCGCCAGATGTACCTTGATGGATGCGTGAGCCAGTCTAGCATTTGCCAAGGACAGCAAGTATGGAAGGATCTTCAGATCTTCTGCGACCGGCACCACATAGCAAAACGCTTCCACTTTTGGCCGTAGCACTTCAAAGTCGACAACGCCCTGGCCTTCGCGAGGATTTCCCTGCAGTCCACTGGCAACTCATAACCTCCAAACTCTAAGGCTGCAGGAGCCATGCCTTCAGGTTCAGAGATCCTGGGTCGTGATGAAGGATTGCGCCTCCCTCTCTGTTGAGACGATCGGGAGCCACCAGCAACTTGACTGGAGGGGCAACTGACAGGCTGTGATGGTCATCGTACCAAATCTGCTTCGGCCGCGGCGGGGCGATGAGTATCATCTTGTATTGGCACTGTCTGAGTGTGTTGATGACTCGTAGCAAGAGAGGGAATGGGGGGGAATGCATACAGGAATAGTCCTTCCCACAGGAAGGAGAAAGTGTCTCCCAAGCTCCTCGGTTGGTGGAACCTGCTGGCGAACTTCTGGCATTTGGAGTTTGCAGTCGTCGCAAACAGTTCGATCTCGGGTCTGCCCCATTCAGCGAACAGGCGGTACACAAGATCCTGAAGAAGCTCCCACTCGTGGCAGGAGTGGAGATCCCTGCTGAGGGAGTCTGTGATGGTGTTCTTGACTCCCACCAGGTGACAAGGGACGAGGAACATCCCCTGTCCGACGACCCAGTGCCACAAGTCCTGGGCCTCCTTGGAGAACACCAGGGATCAAGTGCCCCCCTGCTTCCTGATGTAGAACATGGTGGTGGTGTTGAGTGTGAAGATCCTCACCACCTTGCCTTTCAGAGACGGTAGGAACAAATTGAGGCCCCAAAACACAGCCCATAGCTCCAGGATGTTGATATGCAGATCCTTCTCCTCCATCAGCCACAGGCCTCTGGCGTGCAGACGTCCAATGTGCGCTCCCCAACCTTCCAGGGAGGCATCCGTGGTGACCGTCTCCTGGTATAGGGGTTTTGAAATCCTGTGCCTTGGGCGATATGGAAGCAGACTGTCCCATCACTCTATCGCCCATCCAAACTCCTTGTTGAGAGGGATCTTGTCCGCAAAACTTCCAGACACCTGCAGTCAACGGGCATCAAGGAATTCTTGTAGGGGTTGCATCTGCAATCTGTAGAGACAGACAAGGTAGATGCAGGACAGCATCATGCCCAGTAAAGACTTGATGGCCCGCACCGTGGCCATCTTTGCTGACGACAGTCGTTGCACCTTTCCTTGAATGGCTGCTAACCTCTCTTCCAAGGGAGACATAAGGCAAGACACTGTGTTGAGTCTGGCACCTAGGAACAGTGCGTTCTGTGATGGCATTAAGCAGGACTTCGGATAGTTGACAGAGAATCTAAGATCCGTCAATAGTCGGATGGTCGCCTTAGTGTGCTCATTGGCCAGCTGCCACGAGTGGGCGTGAATCAGCCAGTCAACCAGGTACAGGTACACATGTATGCCCTGTAGAGGTAGATGTGCCGCCACTGGTGCCAGGCACTCTATGAATACTCTTGGGGCCGACTTCAAGCTCAATGGTAGGGCCTTGAACTGGTAGTGCTGGCCCTGCACCACGAAACTTAGAAATGTTCGATGCTTCTTGTGAAGGGGGACATGGAAGATGCGTCCTCCAGGACCAACATCGTCAAGAAGTCTCAATTGGCCGAGCACGTGCTGCAACATGACCATTCTGTATTTCTGGGATTTAAAGTATTTGTTCAGGCATTGCAGGTCCAGGGTGGGCCTCCCCCCCCTGTCTTCTTTCTGACTGGTAAGTATCTGGAATAAACTCCAGAGCCCCAGAGCTGGGGAACTAGCTCTATCACCACTTATTGTAGCATGGCCCGTACCTCTTCCAGAAGCTGTGGGATGGGCTGCCCCTGCCGGAGAATCAGCAGAATACAAGGAAACCTGCGCTGGAACGCCAAGATGTGCCCCTAGGCGTGAGCATCCAGAACCCATCTGTTGGTGGTGATCTCTCTCCACTCGCTGAAGAACCTTGTCAGCTGACCTCCCATTGGGGAGCATGAGTGGGGGCCCGATGTCTTGGCCGGTTCAGGCTTGCTTGCACTCCGGCATCCAGCCCCGTGGGCGACGGCGACGCTGTCCTCCACTATCGTAGGCCTGGGAGCGGCCTCTGTAGGTTCCTTAAATTGAGGATTGGGATGGCTGTCTGTACAAGGTGGAGAACCCTTTCGATGACCTGCTTGATTTCCCCTGGAGGAGCGAAAAGATGAGCAGTGCTGCTGGAGAGCTCTGAGGGAGCGGCCATCTCCATATCCGCTTTGTTGGCCTGGATTGACTCATTGATGGCCTTCCCAAGCTAATTTCTGCCATCGAAGGGCATGTCCAGCACCTTTGCTTGGACCGCCTGATGGAAGTTAGTGGCCTTCATCCATCCCTGCCAAGGAAGGCAGACACTGTTCCCCATTTGCCAGAACTCTGTGTCGGCGAATGTCCACTACCACTGTGATGGCATGGTCCGATGCCACTTCTCCTTCATGTAAGAGGGCGAGGGTCTCAATCTTATTATCGTTCAGGAGGGACACCAGGATCGGTCCTAGTTTGTACAACAACTCCCTGTCGTACCTGGCTAGGATCGCCAGTGCGTTGGCCACTTTGATTGTGGATGGCGGAGTGTAAATCACCTTCTTCCCCATGACGTCCATCCCTTGCCCCTCACTGTCCGGAGGGAATGAAGACAACGAGGACGGGATAGCCGACGGTTTCCTTCCGGCCCCCAACACCACTGAGTCTGGTGATGATTGCGACCTCAGGCATTTTGGTGCGGAGTCCGGCATGCTATACTTTTTTTCCAGCCTATCCCGGTGGCTGGAGTTCTGCAAGGGTTCTTCATGAGGGATACGCTGTCTTCCCAAATATCGTCAAGAAAAGGCGCTGCCAGGATAGTCTTCCTCTTGGCCTCTCGCCTTTGATACAGGAAGCCACCCTTCTTGGTTTCCCCGCGCAGCTGGAATAGCTCAGAGACCCTGGTAATCATGGATTAGAACAAACCCACTTTGTCCAGTGGGGAAACCCTATGAGGGGCATCCAAATGTGGTGACTCACCGTCCGCTGCAACAATGTCTTTGTCGTCATCCGTTGACGTGACCATATCCGTTCCGTTACCTGTGTCTGGGTCTGCTGGGGAGTTGTGTCCCGATGCAGTGGCGGAGGTTCATATGGGGGTATCAGATGATGCTTCCCCTTCTTCAGCAGAGGCTGACTGGGAACCTGGGTTATTGCAGGTACCAGTGCTGGACGCATTCTCATCTGGATCTCTGACACCAAGGTGTGGAGAGTCGATAGAATATCCAAGGAAATGTCCCTCGGCTGAGAAGGCAAAACAGGGAAACTAGGCCCTACGCTGTCATCGCTGTTGTCCTCGTCATTGTCCTTATGGACCGTATGCATGGACTCCTGATCTTCGCCGTCCATGGAAGAGACCTCCATGGCTTGGGAGACGACCTGGGAGGGCTGTTTCGGGGCCTCTTGACCCCCCCTTTTTATTCCTTGAAGTTTCTAAACCGGGACCTGGGTCGTTATCTTCACCCCTTCTGGCGTACTTGCAGACTTTGCCAAAGTCTTTGTGGTGTTGTTGCGCCGTTGGGCAGGGACACTTTCTGCCCTGTGGGAGCCACCCTTGTAGGATCAGCACCCTTAGCTGCAGTGGTAGTAGTAGCTGTTGAAAGAGTAGAGTGGAATGATTAACTAAACCGCAGTAGAAAGGTTTCTCAGACTTTCCACTCCTGGATTCCTAGAAAGTGTGGCAGCTCCATTACCAGCATAACTGGATTGGGTAGAACCGGTTCATTGATCTGGTCTCAAATGGCGATCACTTGCAGACCTCGGTCAATTCCCCACCCCACGCCCAGGGGCTTCAGCCTGGACTGAAATCCACAGATCACGGATCTAGAAGAGAGTTCAAATAGCAGGTCTCACATTTACCAGTAAGTGAAAGGCCTCGGAACAGGAACCCTGCCTGTGCACAGATCAAAAGAAAATGATGGTGAACCCTGGGGACACAGTTGACTGTCGCTCAATTCTCTTGGATCTGGACCAGACTGTCACTGATTTAGTTGAAAGGCCTGAAAGAGTCCAAAAACGGCTTTATATACAGGATGGGGCAGTTGATACCATGCACTCTTACCAATCTTTGAACCACCTGAAATTTGACTACAAAAAGGCTAGGATCACTGCCCAATCTTAACCATTTACCCTCACCCAGCGGTGAGGCGACTTTTTATTCGTTTTAGATGGAATTTAATTCCGACTAGAGAGATACTGTCCCGCTACAATCCCAGCTCCCAATTAATATTGACATGTCGCTTTTGCAATCTTCCCTCTGTGGTGGAAACATCGGAACACTTAATTGTGCATTGTTCAGATCTTAGGGGGAAGCGGGAGGTGTATTTTAAGAACTGTGCGTCATTGTGTCTCACTGAGGGTGGTAGCTCTTCCTGGCACTTGTGTTTAGCGAGTCGGGCACCTTCCATTGTTTTTTAAGCTCTCTGAATCTTGAATGTATTCACTGTGCATATGGAAAATTGCATTTGTTTTTATCAAATTGGTTTTATATTTGCCCATCCTTAATGTCTGCGTTTGTATTGTTTGTCAAAGGTTTGACAATAACCATATAACAACAAAAAGTAAAGAAAGGCCTAATTTGCATACCAGTGGTAGTGGAAAGGCATGCTGCGAAAACAGTTACGGTTGAATTAACAGTTCTGCGTGCAAAGGGAAGACCTCAGCATCTATCTGGACTATAGCGCTTAGTGGAAGCCTGCACACTGCGAAGAGAAGGCACCAGACGCCCTCCGGAGCATGATAGAGTGAAGATGCCTCACAATTCAGAGAGCTCACCTCTGGTATATAGCGGAATTGTGCAGACTGCAGAGGGAAGACCTCAGCATGTATCTGGAGTATAGACGATGAGGAGGTCTCACCTCTAGCGCTTAGTGGAAGTGTGGAGACTGCAGAGGGAAGGCCTCAGCATCTATCTGGAGTATAGACAATGAGGTGTCACCTATGGCGCTTAGTGGAAGTCTGCAGACTGCAGAGGGATAGCAGTAGAGGCCCTCCTCGGCATGATAGAGTGAAGATGTCTCACAATTCAGAGAGCTCACCTCTGGCATATAGCGGAAGTGTGCAGACTGCAGAAGGAAGGCCCATGCAGCCCTCTTGAATATAGTAGAATGAGAAGTTCTCCCCTCTAGCATACAGGGGAAGTGAGCAGGCAGCAGAAGGAAAGATGTGCCATGCATCCCTCAGGAGTATCGTATAATGAGGTCTCACCTACCTCTGGCAGATAAGTGTGCAGACTGTGGAGGCAAGACCTCCACATCCATCCAGATTACAGCAGAATTAAGAGAGCTCACCTGTAGTGTGCCGGCAGCAGAAGGAAGACCCCTGCCCCCCCTCCAGAGTACAGTGTCATGAAGTGAAGAGCACACTGATAGAACGGCTTATAGAGTGAGTGGAGTGAGAGTGCAACAGAAATGAGTGTAATAACTCAGACTGCCGTGAACGCATCTAATCCACTTTCCAATGCAGACCAGAAGGGTCTAATTGGCCATCCAAATCCCCGATCCACAAAGGATTGTTTTATTAGTCTCCAAAACAGCACAACTAGTAGGTCAAAAATGCATAGAAGAGTTCTTCTAGAGTAATCCGGAAGTGTCAAGGTCACCTCCAGGGCAAAAGGTGGGCCAGATACCTTTCTAAGGGAGCAATTAGAATATTAGGTGTTCCTCATTACTGCTCAGTGAGAACAGAGCCATATCTGAAAGGGGTGCAATGCTTCCATGCGCTCCCACAAGTGGAGGCATTGCTGCTAGCCCCATCCGGAGCTATTCGACGTTGCACTTAACATTGCTAGGCCGTGCGTTGGGATGCTTTCATAAGCCGTTCAAAGTTCAAAGGAATCGTTTAATCACCAGTCCAGAGCATCGTGCGGTGGGTCATCCAGCACGGGGGCAGCAGACTTACCCACACCCATGCATTGCATGAACAGTGACGGGGAATGAATCCATCCACGTTCACACTGCAGCAGAGTAGTGAACCCATCTCCCAGAAACAGTGACATGCTGGAGATACAGTGCTATCCTTCCAAAGTACAGTGACACCTTCCACATGGAGTAGAAATATCCGCCACATCTCTAGTGGGGCATCACCACTGCCACCCATGCAGAGTGTGGTGAAAGGGTCCTGACCCGGGCAGAAAGTACCATCCAATCATCAATCGCCAACCAAGTGAAATAGTACTTTGCCTGATCAGCCATTTGATGTGCTGAATAATTGTGCTAGCAGAAGAGACAGTCTGCCGGCTGCTTTACTCCACTTTAATAAGCAGGTGGGGTCAATGCATGCCAGTGCCCAGTGGCTGAGTATGCCAGGGGCTAGCAGCTGCATATGTAACCCACAGTGGCTGAGTAGGCAGGGCCGAGCGGCTATGTATGCTAGAGAGTGGCTGAGTAGGCAGGGCCCGGCGGCTATGTATGCTAGAGATTGGCTGAGTAGGCAAGGCCCGGCGGCTATGTATGCTAGAGAGTGGCTGAGTAGGCAGGGCCGAGTGGCTATGTATGCTAGAGAGTGGCTGAGTAGGCAGGGCCCGGCGGCTATGTATGCTAGAGAGTGGCTGAGTAGGCAGGGCCTGGCGGCTATGTATGCTAGAGAGTGGCTGAGTAGGCAGGGCCGAGTGGCTATGTATGCTAGAGAGTGGCTGAGTAGGCAGGGCCCGGCGGCTATGTATGCTAGAGAGTGGCTGAGTAGGCAGGGCCCGGCGGCTATGTATGCTAGAGAGTGGCTGAGTAGGCAGGGCCCGGCGGCTATGTATGCTAGAGAGTGGCTGAGTAGGCAGGGCCGAGTGGCTATGTATGCTAGAGAGTGGCTGAGTAGGCAGGGCCCGGCGGCTATGTATGCTAGAGAGTGGCTGAGTAGGCAGGGCCCGGCGGCTATGTATGCTAGAGAGTGGCTGAGTAGGCAGGGCCGAGTGGCTATGTATGCTAGAGAGTGGCTGAGTAGGCAGGGCCCAGCAGCTATGTATGCTAGAGAGTGGCTGAGTAGGCAGGGCCCGGCAGCTATGTATGCTAGAGAATGGCTGAGTAGGCAGGGCCCAGCAGCTATGTATGCTAGAGAGTGGCTGAGTAGGCAGGGCCCGGCGGCTATGTATGCTAGAGAGTGGCTGAGTAGGCAGGGCTGGGCGGCTATGTATGCTAGAGAGTGGCTGAGTAGGCAGGGCCCAGCAGCTATGTATGCTAGAGAGTGGCTGAGTAGGCAGGGCCCGGCGGCTATGTATGCTAGAGAGTGGCTGAGTAGGCAGGGCCCGGCGGCTATGTATGCTAGAGAGTGGCTGAGTAGGCAGGGCCCAGCAGCTATGTATGCTAGAGAGTGGCTGAGTAGGCAGGGCCCGGCAGCTATGTATGCTAGAGAGTGGCTGAGTAGGCAGGGCCCAGCAGCTATGTATGCTAGAGAGTGGCTGAGTAGGCAGGGCCCGGCGGCTATGTATGCTAGAGAGTGGCTGAGTAGGCAGGGCTGGGCGGCTATGTATGCTAGAGAGTGGCTGAGTAGGCAGGGCCCAGCAGCTATGTATGCTAGAGAGTGGCTGAGTAGGCAGGGCCCGGCAGCTATGTATGCTAGAGAGTGGCTGAGTAGGCAGGGCCCGGCGGCTATGTATGCTAGAGAGTGGCTGAGTAGGCAGGGCCTGGCGGCTGACAATTCCAACATCCTCCATCCGAGTCTCCCAAATGCCAGCAGCTGATCATGCCAGCATCCAGCAGCTGATTATGCTAATGCCCAACCGCTGCATGTGGCACTGCTGCTGTTCAGGCCATCTCTAATTTGCAAGGGATGGTGGTGTGTGAGACAGCTCTGCCATGTGGAGGGATTTCCCTCTTAAATGTGTTCAAATGGCTGGTTCATACCCTCCACCCCCTTACGCCCCTCTGTGCCCAATTACTCTTCTTGTTGGTTTAAGGCAAAGAGAGCTCTACATAGCTGGGGGTTGGGGGTGCAGGGGCGAGTATTGTGAAGACGGATGCTGTTGGGAGTGGTTGTTCATCGCACCGTAGAGAATGAGCCAACACTACGGTTCTGGGCACCCAGACTCCGCCGAGCACGGCTCATTGGCTCCACGAGATGCCGCCGTAATGGACCATTCCTTTAGCTCTGCCGCCGCATTTCTAAATGTAGGCCACCGACGCAAGGAGCTAAGGACCAACTAGACAGCTACATTTGGTCTGAAGGGATCACCTAGCCGATAACCCGCTTTCGCGCTCAAAGCTGGGATCTACCCGTAAGCGGCTCACAAACACAAGTCATGCTTTACAGTGGCAGCGATGGCATAATTAGTCCTCCCCGGCATAAATATTGATGGTGTCGGTGGGCGCGGGCCCGTAGGAGGCTCGGCTCTGTCACACCAAGACCCAATCTTCATCAATCTTGGGGTGACTGGGGGATCGCGGCTCATATATCAGGGGGTCTGCAAGAACGCCCCTTTGAAATCACAGAGATTAATTTGCTGGATAAGTACATTTGAACTATAGAATAAGTAGGCTATTTTAGAACCCCCGTAAGAAAGCGTGTATATAACGGATCGCCACCGAGCTGTGCACGGGCTGCAACCGCCCCCTCCTCGTACCCCAGAGGTGCCAGTGCTGCCAGAGGCCTTGCACTTCTACCCCACTAAGACTCGGGCTTCCCCTACCCTCCTGGCACCCTGCGACGAAGGGGAACAAAAATACCTCTAAGAATACAGTCAGACCTGGTTATTCTGGAAGCATTATAGGACCGGCACCACAACAATGTTATTTATCGACTCGACACCATCACAGAAAGAAGGGAGGCATAAAAACAGGGTTTACACTAAACGGTTCTGCCAGAACGGCCTGGATCGACGTGAGGTGTGTAGCCGGGCACTCATGGAGCCTCCCCCCCGCCTGTGCTAGCAAAGATCCCTTTACCTGTTCCCCGCACAAGGCTCCCGTGACAGGGCTGTTAACAGAACCGTTACCTGTTTCCAGTGCGCAGGCTCCAGACACAGTACTGTTTGAGTTCACACGTGACTAAAGCCTTACCTGTTTGCAGGATACTCCGTGGTTTATACTTGAGGTCTAATACTTTGACTTACTTATTACTGCGTGGCATAACACTCCCATCACCTTTAACATTTCATGAGTCCAATGGTGTTAATACCAGTTTGTGCAACTCAGTGTCAGGAAGAACAATCGGCAGTTTCACAAAACGATGCAACAGGAATATTGCGAGTTAATGGAGTGTATCCTCCTAAACAGCGCTTTAAATGGGGTGAGAAATCGAGGGGGGCTGCAATGAGGGAGTGTGGCCTAAAGGATGTGGTGGCCTGAAGAGTCCCCTGCACGGCAGAATCAAAACGATCTTTCTTTTTAGTGTCCCACACTGGGGATTCGAACCTGAGGCCTGCCGAAGACGGGCCAGTGTTGCATTGCACTGCGCCATCGCAATTGTGCTCAATTGCTCTGTTCAATAGACTAGGCCTCAAGCAGTCTACTGCATGAAACAGATGAACTCCAACACTATGCACGTGTTGCAATCCCCGCACAGAAAGAAAAAAAAAAAGGTGGCGGTCATGGGTAGTGTGCGCACCACACGACTGAGGTTGTGGGGCTCAGCCCTGGCCCACTTACAGCCCTGCTCCCAACACCTTTTTTGGTTGAACAAGCGACACTTCGCTCTCCATTGACTGGTGAAGCTCTCGGCTACGTGGCACTTTCAGAACACTGGGCAATCAACTGTACGGCAGTTGGATGGTGTGGGCCCGTGTGCTCGGCAACGACCAGAGAAGCAAAGATGGTTGGAAACTCTCTGGGCTCTGCCACTCACACTGGGCGCATGCGCCAGCGTGATGCCCTTTTATTTGCACACCATCATGACGATGGTTCTTAAAAGAACACCACACTCCTCCTTTTTTATAACAACAAAATAACAAGGAACTTAACAAACTTACATAAACATTGCTTAAAATGCAACAATACATCAGGGGTCCATTCTAGTCCTTCCCCTCATACACTTGGCATCTAAGATATAGTCCTGCCAACATGCTGGGCGCCTTCTGGACTCTCTGACGGGTATCAGCTATTGTTTCCACCTCACCACCGCCTTGAACAGGATGACCCAAGGCCGACACCTCTGCCCCCGACCCAGAGTCCTGGCTCTGGTTCTCTCTTGCATTCTCTCCCCAATCATCAGAGGATGAGTCTTCTATGGGATCATCTGTTCGTTCCTCCACATGGGCACTGTACTTCTTGAAGAAACACGAGTTTCGCGTCACTGTGTTGTGTCCATTCAATGCACTCAACATTGACCCCTTCGGGTCAACCACCAGCAGCGGGACCGGTTCATAAATTAGGGCCCGCTTCCCTGTAGAGTTCCTCGTCTTCTGCAACACTGTATCGCCAAGTGCTAACTGATAACCATGTAGCCCTCTCCTGGGATAAAACCACAAGGGCACCGCTGAAACAATGTCTCCGCTGGTGGAACTGCCGTTGAACAATTTGGTGTGGTGCGGCATTCCATAAGAAACTGATATGGTGCCCTCTTGAGACACAAGCCTTGGTCGTGCGTGATCCTAAACTCTATAAAGGTCTCATGAGTCTTTCGTTGTCACCATTAGCAAGTGGCCACACTAGCGTGATCCTCCTGTGCCGGAAGCCAAAGTTGCGCATGAGTTCTGCAAAACCTTCACTCCTAAATGAAGCCCCATTATCAGAGCACACGACCTCCGGAAAACCGTGGGTGGCAAATATTTCTCAATCGCCACAGCGATATCGGAGAGGGCGGTAGAAGGCACCAATTCCATCTCCGGGTACCGGGACCATTGGTCGACCAGGACCAAGAAATGGCCATCGGCAGGTTGAACCAAACTCGATGTGTACCACTTGTCAGGGTGTACACCATCTTAGATGGAGTCAATGGCCGGCTCTCTCTGTGCGAGGTCAGCAGCTTGGCACCATTTGCAACCAAGGATAAACTCATCCATGCTCTACAGCTGCCCAGGAAACCAGACTTTCGTCCGCAGATGGGCCTTCGTCATCGCCATCCCCTGGTGGTCTAGTGCGATGACCTTGGGAATACGTTTGGATGGAATCACAGTCCGGGAGCCCCTCAACAATAGGCCATCACTTGTGAATGTCAATTTGCTTTTCACACACCATAGTTGTTTCAAATACTTCCTGGCAATTTCAGTGCGTCTGTCCAGTTTAGCCGATACCCACTTCCACTCTCCTTTGCAATGGCGTTGTGCATTATCCGGAATGACTCATCCTCAGTGGATGCGCTTCTCATCTCTTCTAAGGACATGGAGTTGGGAACAATCACAACTTTGTCGGTCAAGTGGCACAGCGAGTAGAGCGCTCGCTTTGACACCCGTGCAGAGCCTGCTAACACAGGTGCGAATCCAAATGAGCACCACACAGCGTGGGTAATAATAAGCAGCGTTCAGATACCTGAGGGTTCGTAGCGCTATATAAATGCCAAATTATCATTATCCCCTCCAATACCATTCAGACAAAGTCTTCTGCCCCAATGTTCCTCATCTGTCGCTTCGGAGAAAGGTAATCAGTGGCGCATTGTCACTCCCTCGGCATGTCAGGTTTATGTTGGACTCCTGCAGGGCCAACCTTCATCTCTCAGTGTAGGCTGGTGGCTTCACCGGGGAGTAAATGCTTGTGGTCCGTCACAACCAAGAATACCTTCCCATAGATGTAATGATGAAACTGCCATCAGCTCCATAGCTCCGCCAACACCTCCCTATCAATTTTGGAATTCTGCGGTTCAGTCGCAGAAAGAGCCATGCTGGCATACAAATTGGCTGCACTTCCCATTGGTTGTCATGCTGGGTGAGCACTGCACCAAGTCCAAATGGGCTCACATCTACAATGAGTTCTGACGGCTCCCTGGGATTAGCATATGATATATGATAGGTTATTTATAGCGCGCTTAATACTCAGCGGTTTCTAAGTGCGGACTGGGGTTCGAACCTGTGTTGCTCCGTGTTGTCTTGTTTCCAAGGCGAGCAGGTTGCCCTGAGCTAGCCTCCCGAGAGATTGAAGAATGCCATAGTACTTTCAGCCGTCAAAGCGTCTTTCAAACTGTCAAAGCCGTGCTGTTTCAACGGCGTCCATTGCCTCGCTGTCACTTTCTTAGTCAAGTTCCAGAGAGGTCGGATAATGTGGCCAAGTCCTTAGTGAATCGCTCACAGTATGTGATCATACCCATGAAACTGCAGACTTCGGACATAGTCTACGGAGGTTTTGCCATCTCAACGTCATGTACCTTAGCAGGGTCTGCTGAAATTCCTCCGGTTTGGAAGATGAACCCAAAGAATTTGATCTTCCGATGCAGGAAGCTGCACTTCTACTTGTGGAGTGCCAGGCCTACTAGCCTTATTCTGCTCACTACTTTCTCAAGCCGCTCTAGATGTTCCGCCTCCAATTGTGCTGATATTTATTGCACCTTGGATGCCTGCCAGGGCACCCCTTACCATGTTCTGAAAGACTTCAGCTGCGGAGAAATGCCAAAGTTCAAATGCTTATAGTGGTGCAGGCTCTTGTGTTATGTACAGCGAGTCTGGGTGCAGGACCAGTTGATGGTACCCAGCTCGTAGGTCGAGTTTTAAAGAAAAAAGACAGCACCATGTAAGTCTACAACAATGTGATAAATAGTTGGCGTGAGGTGGTGCTCCTTCTGTATGGCCCTGTTCAGGAGGTGCGTATCCACGCAGATTCGCACTACATCAGGTTGTTTTGATTTACGCAATACCACAATGGGAGAAACCCATGGGTAGGCCCATCTACAGGCTCTAGGATGTCTAGTTGCAAGAGCTTCGCCAGCTGGCTCTTCACTTGATCACAGACATGGACAGGAAGCGTTGGTGTTTTAGCGCAGTTGGCTGGTTGGTCTCATCAATGTGGAGGGATACTGGATCACCTTTAATTCGTCCAATGCCTTCAAACACGTCTTATAAACGCTTGATTAGTGATTGCATGCCCTCAACGTACTATCCAAAAGTGAAGTTGACTATTCCCAGGGCTTCCACTGCAGCCAGCGCACCCCAAAGTGTTATCTCACTAACATTAGTCTCAAAGAATTGTGCCTTTATCTTTTTGGTATCATGGAGTACTTCAGTCAAAATACGCCTTCCAGGGGTAAGGGAGTCTTACCCACACATGTGAAAATCTGCACTGTTGTCTTAGACAGGGTGGGTGGACCATTCAGCATTTCATAGTGAGCGGATGCCATCCCATTTACAGAGGTCCCCGTATTCATGAGGATTCGGATGTCTCTGTCCTTTGGATGATGCTTGCCCTTCTTTCCCACTTCCAGTATACTGGAGATGAAAAGGACACCTTCTACATTTTATTCCCCTTCATTATCGGGCCGTCCAACGGTGGTACTTGCCGGTTTACCGGGGCGACCGTCCGCTTGGGCTGTTGTCCACTTGGCCTAGGTTTGGGCTGGCATCTCAGCGGGGTAGCCGGTGCTGGGGTACTACATACCCTTGCAAAGTGGTTCATTTACTCGCACCTTTGACATGTGTGACCTTTAGCAGGGCAGGGCAGTCCGTCATGTGTCGAAGGTCGTAGCCACACTGAGGGCAGCTCGGCGTCCGATCAGTCTGATATTCCTTTTTTGGCCACGGCCGCATGACATCCCTCATTCTGCTTTGCTGACCTCATGACAAAGTGTTCGTAATCGATATTTACCATGGGCATAAAGTATTCCTTCAGTGCAGCAATGGCAGCACCAAATTAGTTTCCTATGGGGTGGAGGGTCTTGAAGACCTTATGAACGCCAGGCCCCTTGGACTACACCAATGTGGACTTCCATGCATGGTCATTTAGTTCACCCACCGCATCAAAGCACATGTCCAGTCGTTGCGCCCCTAGGTTGCAGCATGGGCCTAGACTCGAGGGAGTTCCTGACACATCAAATTCTATCAATGGGGCTAGTGCTCCCTGCTGGCAAGGCACTCTGATAACCGCCAGTGTACCGTCCTCCTCATCTGCCATGTGGACATTAGAGGGTGTTGGTGGGCGGGTATTCTGCCCTGGGTGTGCTACGTGGGCACTCAAAGGAAGGCATGCTTATCAGAAGTACGACACACAAACAAGGAGTACAGACCAAGGGTGTTTATTGAACAGTATATGGGTAATAAAAAGCCTAATATAAACCTAAATCTAAATTGCGAACTAGCTATTACCATCAAAGTAAAGAAAACGCTGTCCTAGTGGTGTCGTGTCAAAACAAAATGGCCTATACTAAAACAACTTTGACCAAATCCTTACTCTATATAACAAAAAGGTGTGGGACAATGATATGTATAACAAAAGAGTGTCTTGCCAACTGAAATGTCCAAGAGGGCTTCGGTAGTTCAGGACTGCTGAACTAGTGCACTTCCTTCCCCACATTACGTCACCGGACAAGATGGAACAGTGGCATGACTGTGAGCACCCGCCGAGTCTATAGGCATCAGGAAGCCATTTCCTCAGAAAGGCAGGATCCCTCGAATCAATATCTTTTGCCTGGTGTCACAAGACTTTTCCCAATGTCTCCCCATGCGGGTTTCCCCTCTTCCCCAGATTTCTCGGGATAAACCCTTTGTTGGGTTCACCTTTATCTTTGCACCACTGTTCAGTCACTTCATCAAAATGCAGGATTCACTTTCCCTTGCTTTCACTTGGCATCCCACTGTTGTGTTCACTGTAGCCTTCAAATCACAGTTCAGGTAACTTTACCAGTTCTACTAGCTTATGGCATTCAGGACCACTTAATGTCCTTTTAACTAAATATTTGGTTTGCTTTCACCGGTTCACTCAGGTCCCCCTCCTCCGGGAGCCTTTCTTTGTAGGCAGTTCTGGCTTCCCTCGATCGGGCACGAGACTTCAAACTGCCAGCATAACACTTGTTACTTTGCAATCTTTCACGCTATCACTTTTGTGTACTTGCCAGTTCGATACAGAGACTTCCGATAGGAGATCAGGTCTCGCCGGGCCACTCTGTTATATTGCAGCAAGTGTGTTTACTCTTCACACTCAAGCTTCCCTTTCCCACGGCTGTCGTCCTACGTGCAACCCACAATACTGGATACAGTTCAAAGGTTTATACCGGCCTCCTCTCCCGAGGCCTTCTGGTACCTGCAGTTCTTAATTAGCATCACAGGGCTAATAATTCCTCAGATTAGCTCTATACTTCCTTTCACTGTTTGTCAAAGACTTTCAACTGTAGGAGGGGGCTTGTACCCTTGACTTTATCCTCGTATGACCACTTTGAATATTCACCTCCTTTCTCAGTTATTTTCTTTCACAGCTTCTCTCACACACACAACCTCAGCATTCTTCGTTCTTGCTACAATGTGCTTCCGCTCGCAATTTCTCAACAAACCAACAAGCACTTTAAACGTTAATGTCCTTTCCATTTATCAACACAAGCCGGTCTCCCATTTCACTAACCGGAAGCGGCTGATAGAGTTCATCAAGACCTTCTGTTCAGTCAAGGCTTTTGGCCCAGAGTAGCTCACCTCCTTTGAGGTCCTTATGCCACACATGAAAGAGGTACCACTTGACCTTCTGTAGAAGCAGGGAGTTGCCCCTTTGGGATTCTGCAGCAACATTCACCCCACAGCTGGTAGGACCACAGCCTTTCATTCGCCTCCTGGTCCTGTCTGCTCTGTTTCTATAGTCGCGTCACCTTCCTGGGATTTCCTGCCCTTGCGTTCTGCTGGTCTTGCTCGCATCGGTTGCCCTTCTCACCTTGCTCTCCGGGTGCTCTCATGCTCCGCCTTTTATCCCAGTGGGGAAAGGTAACAGGATCCAGTTGTGAAACATTAAGGTTAAGTGCTTGACTGCCTGACCCGGATGATGGGACATGTCAAACGGACTGGCTGTGTGTAAGTCTGTCTTTCCCTAAAGCACTTTTTCGATGCAGCAGTGTGTGTATAGGAAGGGGGGGGTAAAGTTCCTAGACAGCACATAGAATGAGGGTGTTCTACAGAAAAACGGGAACAGGGATACCGTGTCTCTCCTGCGGGTGCCCCACTACCATCCCCAGGGACCCCGTATCCAGGTGATCCTCCCACGCTGGTCCACCCCCAGGAACTCGATCCAAAGGAGATGGCCGTGTCCTGGCCACCTAGATGACAGTTCCCAGGGGACTGAGCAGTGAGAAACCCTTTGGTATCTCACAGCATGATGGTCTGTATACCAGCAGACCTGTGTCGCACCTGCCACCCACTCCTGAGTGCTAGGGGTTATGTGGTTAAAAGGAGCACTGGATAGCATTCATATGCGGTCTCCATTTTGAGACAAAATGCTTCCCTTGTGTCCACCCCAGCACCAGGGTGTACAAGCATTCCACGTTGGAGCCACAACCCTTTTAGTTACTGGATGTACTAGGTTTTGTGAACAGTGTCAGCCACCTGCAGCGTGAAAGATCTCCTTTATGGCAGTCACAGGCGTGTACCAGCAGTAGCAGCCTCAGGGAGCAAGCTATGCAGACCCCACAGCATTCCTTCAGTGCGAACAAGCTACTCAGCAGCAGGCTCAGTTGTGCACCAGCACAAGCGGTTAACAAGGTTCGTTCCAGCACTCTTTTAAAAATGTTGGCGCTTGCAACCTTCACTTCTACACAGACCGGTCTGGCATCGGTCTCCCCAACTGACCGGCTGTGTTGTTCTCTGTCGTTTCTTTGTTCTTGGAGCCAAGGGCGATACCACGGCATCTGCTGCTCCTCCCTGCCTTGGTAAGTTATGCGGGAGGACCCTCCGTATCTCCGACACACAATGTAGGATTTTTCAGCCTGGTTTCCTAGTCTTATGCTTTCTGCCTTAAAGGTTTCTTTAAAGTAACGGCTTCCTGCCAACAAGGTCAAGGGTGTTGCCCCCTCACAAACCTCTCATGCCTCGCCGTCTTTCTCTCCTTTTTCAGCTGCCAATTTGAAAATGATGAACCTTTATGTGTTTTGCCTCGCTCAGAGTGCGCTCTCATGCTCTGCCTTTTATCCGTTTGGGGAAATGTAATGAAAGTCGGTGTGAGTTATTGTCCATTATTGCCTGACCTCGCCTGACCATAGTACTGGGACATGTCAGGTTCACGGCTCGGGTGTGTGTCTGTTTTCTCCCAAAGTGGACTGTCCGTGTAAAAGTGTATGTGCAGGAAAAGAGGGGATGGGGGGGGTTGAGTTTCTAAATATCCCATAGTTTAGGATGCGGTAAAGGAGTTACAGGGAACAGAGTGATACCGCATCTCATCATCCGGTGTCCCACTCCCTGAGGACCCCTAACCCAGGTGATCCTCCCGCACTGGTCCTCCCACAGGAACTGGATCAGAAAGCGATGGCCGTGTCCTGCCCACCTGAATGACAGATCCCCAGGGACCAGCGGGGGAGACACCTTCTGGTTACTCACATACCCTTCCCCTATGCGATGTGGATACACTTGGTCTCTTCCAAGGTCCTCCTTTTTTTGGGTCTTGGAGAGAACAAGGGCAAAAGGTGTCCAGGTATTTTTGCATATTCCATATGTTTCTTTTCCTCCATTCCAGAAGGGGCAGAGTGTTTGTGTTGGTATCCTGAATAAATCCTACAAACTGGGATCTATGTGGTGATTGTGTTATTAGGTATTCCTGAGGTTTGACAGGTAACTCTTGACGAATTGCAGTTTCTTGAGATTCAGTTTCCATCCACGTCCACTCCGCAGAGGTTTGGGAGCAACAGTCAGGTTGCCAACAATCCTGCGATACAAACTCTTCAGGGGAATTTGGGATTTCTTGTAAGGGAGTAGAACATGCAGGAGAGTCACTTCCCACAATGACTTCTTTGGAAAGTTCAGGAATAAAGGCGGATGATACCAGTCTCGATTCTCCCCCGATATTAATATACATAGGTACCTTGGGGTAGATTTCATTATCTACGTGTACACATGTGAATCTGACTAGACTTGCATTTTCTAGGTCTGGCATTGTTACCAATCCAGCCCTTATGGCGGTCTGTTTGCTGCCTGAATCAATTAGCACCTTTACTAGCCTTCCATTTACCAGGGCTTTTTCAAATGTATAGTCAGTTGAAGACTGGCATAGACAGATGTTGAAGGTTTCTAGATCAGCATCTGTTTCTTCCCATTCGTCCCCTCGGGCACTCTATTTCCATTGGCTCTTCTTTTAGATTTTTTGGGCAATGACGAGCCAAAGGACCAGTTTCTTTGCATGAGAAACAAACAGGGGCTGATGGTTCAATCCCCTTGACTTCCTCTCCAAAGGGTTTCTTCGATACCCTTTGGGTCTGGTCTTCTGATTCCTACTCCTTTTCAGAGTCCATTATTTGGGTTTAGGGAGCCCTCCATCGGGTACCTGGTGTTGGGAACAGTATGTGGGTTTCTGATCCTTCCCTTCTTCACCTCTATGTATAGAGGGAAAATGTTTTGCTGCGTCAGTGAGTTTGGACAGTGTCACTATCCATAATTATGGTAGGCCGGTTTAGCTGTAATACTGCTTTTTGTGAAAAAGGAGGTAGAGCATTGGGGAATGGCTCTAAAATGATAATTTCAACCAATTCTTCCATTGTCTCGTTGTTAATCAGATCAGTCCTCTGCGCTGCTTGAGGACTTAGGGCTCAGCACCAATGGTTGTTTGGCACATGGGTACTCAACGCTGCTTGAGGACTGAGGGCTCTGCACCACTGGTTGTTCGGCAGATGGGTACTCAACGCTGCTTGAGGACTGAGGGATCTGCACCATTGGTTGTTCGGCAGATGGGTACTCTGCGATGTTACCAGTTTGAGGACTGTTTGAGGACTGAGGACTCTGTACCATTGGTTGTTTGGAAGATGGGTACTCAGCGCTAGATTGTTTGATGTATAGCAACTCATAAGAGCACCATGGTTGGTTTTATGCATGGATTCTCTGCCACCTACTACCTTGCCACGTGCACGTTCCATGAACATTCTACCACATCAAGGCTTACTCCTAAAGGTGTGCTAGAAGAGACTCACGAATAAACAGCCCGTCATATTTATCAGTGATATGTGCATTCACCATCATCGTCTTCTGGAACACACACCTCAACTGTGGTCCCAGCTCCTGGAATAATACTGAACAAGCATTGAACAGTTTGGGCTTTTGTGTAGCCATGAAAAAGGCATTTTCCAGGTGCTGGCCTAGTGGTATTAACAGTCCAACAATGGTAGCAGGTGCTAAATGGTGCGAGTACCTGGGCATCTAACAGCAGTGCCTAGCAAATACCTAATACACATACACAAGTCAAAACGGTTGCCTTTGCCAATGCTTGTTAACAGGACTTCAGTGAAGTACACGCACAGTGCTCATCATTCAAGTGGCCAAAGGCAGGCCAGTTTAAGACATTTTATTTACACAAGGAGTGCATTTACAGCTCCAATTAAGTCATTAACTCTCAGAAGACTGCTTTGAAAAAACAATGGCAGGCACTTTGAGTGCAACGTTTGATGGTAAGGCTTGAGTAAAGTGAGCTCAAAGAGTTCCCATGAGGAGTAGCTGTGGGTGGGGAGGGGCATAACTGGGTGAAAATGTCCATAGGGATTAGTATGCCCACAGCCAGCGAATGGGTGGGCAAATAACCAAACACCACCTCCATGCTGTGTGTGCCCCCTCATATGCCATTTCTCCCCATCTGTACTCCATCCAATGCAATAGCTTCAACTTACACCACCTAATAGTCCAAAATACAAATGGTATTGCCACCTCATCATGGTCTGCCTGCAATGCTTGCTCATCAAGGTGCATTGGGAACGTGGAAAAAGACACAGCTCTTCCCTTTACCCCATACATGCATTTAATGCTTTATCCTCATCACTTATTGCCCTCAAGGGTACCTCACAAGTGAGACCTCCACCTTCTTCTTTTTAGGGTATACCTAGTATGCAAAGGTTGCAGTGATGCTATTCCTGGCACACTCTGTCTTTGTGGTGGGCAGTTAATGCTAGAAGCCCTTGTGCGCAGAGCAATCTCAGTTTGAGCTTGTGAGCTTCCATGGGAGCTGGAGGTCCGTGAAGTTAAGGCACCTGTGTGTGGATCCCTTCAGGGAGGCAGAAATTACCGAGTACCGCATTCTGGCACCTACCTGGAAGCTTTCAGCTTCCCTCTGGCGGCCTACGCTTAGTGAAGCCACCAGTGCCCCAACATACAACAAAGGACCAGGGACCACTGGGGTTGCAGTAGAGCTTGCACTAAGTTTACCGCTCAAGGTCCCGGACACCATTGCCACCTAGACCACAGGTGGGCAGCACCGCTGGCAAGACTGCAAGAGCTTGAACATCCCTGATGGCAGGACCACTTTGGCAGCATCGCAGTCCATATAACCAGTCGCAGACAGAAGATGTCTGAATGAAAGCCCTTTCCTTCAGCAATGTCCCCTCTAACCTCTGCATCATGATGTGACCCACCACAAGCCTACCACAGTAGCAGTGATCAAGGCGGGGTGTGCTGGCAACACGCGTGCTACTGCATGATCATGCCTCTGTGTTGGGAACCCGCTGGTTTCGTCTGTATTTTTGGTCATAGACCTTTATAAGGTCCCAGACTTAGGATATTGGGAAGATACTGAAGCCCCTCTTCAGGCTGATGTCTACTCGAGCTCTGGACCCAAATTATCCTTTTTACTGCTTCCAATCTCCACCGAGTATTAGCACCAAGTGTAGATGAGGTATGCTCCCTCGTCATGGTACCACGCGCTCATGCTCCAATGCCCGACACACGGATCCGTCACAGGCTCTCATTAGTGCATTCTAGGTTTGCGCCCACGGTATCCCTAAAGACCATGTGTCTTAAGGTCGTATTGATCCATCATCATTGAAGACACTGCAGGGTCATGAGGGCAGGGCGTGGCTAGCTTGCTTCCGTTTTCGGTGTCCTTAGCCTTATTTGGCATATACAGCATCGGTACCATCTCATAGCCTTGGTACTCCACCATACAACCTCTTTGTAGTATCAAACTGCCTACATGAATACTAGAGTGCTAGTACCTCGACCAAGCAACATATCTGCAGTATGAAAACCATAAGGGCCGTTGCGCGCATACATGCCAGAGTAGCACGACCATGTCATGGCCTTGGTGATCTACCACGCAATCTCTTTAAAGTATGGATACCAACCGGGTCTTCTCCTGCCTAAATCCTGAAGTACTAGCACCACAGTACTAACATTATAAGCAGGCAGATTCGCAGGCATGTATTAAAATGAAATTCGCAAGCTTGGACCAGACAGTGGCGTCCCCAGAACTTGCCAATACCTTGAGCAAAACTACGCCGGCGCAAGTGCAGGAGCTGCATAAATGACTCTGATTCTGGCCTTCCAGGACTCTCCCAGGGCATCAACCACCACCTGCTCATAACAAGGGTTGCATGCCCATAAACCCAACAGATGTTTACTTTTTGTCCCATAACTTTCCCAGGACTGTGTTTTCTTTTCATTTCAGAATATCAGCATTTTTATATGATGTTTATGTGAGCAGTCAAAGGTTTTACTACGTTTTTAAACACATCAAGGCAAGTTACTTACCTGTATCATTGGCCCCGCGGCTGGAGGCATGGACAAAGTGATAAACTTGTGACGTATCGCCCATCATTGAAGCTATTCCACCATGCTGGTAAAAAAGCTTCTATCTCTAGATAATCAGCAGCCAGGGTACAGCAATGAAGTGGAGCGCAGGGAAGCAGCAAAAGCAATGGAACGGGTGGGATACGATAGTCGCTGGTACTCAACCAGCAGAACCACTATTACAGGTGATTAACGTTTCTCTGACATGAGACCCTCCATAAAGGCAATGGCTTGCAAAATTGGGAACAAGCAGTGAACCCCAGGGTGCAGGGACAAACGTCCTCATCTAAAAATATTCTTGTGATAAAAGCAGCACCTCTGGGTCACAATCAATTTCTGATTTATGGCAGTCACATTTGCAGAATAGGCCAATTAACTTCTTACTGCTTAATTAGCAATCCTAATATCAGGGGGTGGTGGGATATGTTCCAAGAGGGCTGCCAAAACATCAGGGCATTGTGTCTACTACAAAGGGGGCAACATTATTGCTGAAAGCTATAATATTTATGTACATATCCCCCCCAATTCAGCCGTTGTGATTCTAGACAAACGCTTAACACAATCCGAAACCTACACGACTTCAATGTTAGCAACAATCAAGGCCTATCGAAATAACAATTTAGACCAATTTTATCACAAAAGAATATGCAAAAGCTGTTCAGGCAGAGAAAATGGGTTAGGAAAAATACAGAAGGGGAATTAGACTAATTAACATGAAAATCGGGCGCAGGGTTTTGGGAAAAAAAGAACGAAGATTTTCTAAAGCGTAAATTACCATTGAACACCTGTGGCCTGCACATCCAGTGAAAGGCGGATTTTTACAAAGCATTTCTGTAAAAAGTGAGAGCTACAGTAAGAGACATGTTTCAAATAAAAAAAGGTATGTAATATTGCCTCATAAGGAGACGCTGTCAAATTTGCACAATAGCATGTCCTGCTCAGGAATGATCAGAACATCAAACTGGCTGGCAGTCTCTTAGCAACACTTAAATAAAGAGGTACTTTTTTAAAGGTCAGCAGAAGCCGTGGATAGGAATGTTGCATTTCTATTGGAGGACAGGATGGGGCCTTTAACGGAAACCCTGTTGCACAGCAACATACACAGGCCAGTGGGCGGAGCATTCCAATTGCTGGGTACCCGGCAGTGATGGAATGAATACTGCTTAGCAGAAGTACAGGGCTGCGAAGCAGCTTCAAAGCTCCTTCTCAGCCGCACCCTACTAATAAAGCAGCAGTGATCGCAATCATAAAACTGAAGCGGGCAGAGCATGAATGGGGCTCCAGCTTCGCCTCTTACGGGCGCGTGTTTCCGAGCGCAAGCTGTGGTCTTCTGGAGGGTGCAAAACAGCATGGAAGCAGCCGAAACAAAAGGTATGATAAAAAGCAAAATAAAAATAAAACACTCAATTAAGGTTCTATAACCATAAAACTAAAAGAACAAACAAAATACTAAAAGCACTAAAAGCACCAAAAGCGTACCCCTGTAATAAGATACACAGAGAATGCAGACTCTGGGTTGAAAGAGGCACCAGGGGTAGGATGGGACATGGGTATGCAGGAATGTGTCTTTTCAGCAATGTTCAAGTTTTAGTATATGCCAAAAAGGAAAAGACTGGGGTTTTAATGGCCAGTAGTGCCCTGAAAAGCAGGCATGAGGTACGAAACCACAGTGTAAAACATTACATTTTCCTCTGGCTTCTGGATGTTTTTCCACGTGGTGAAGTCTTTGTCGAGAACGTTGAGTCGGTTAGACAGGAAGCAGGCATTGTGCTCTTGAACCAGCAGCAATCGGTTTCAGTTTGAAAGGAAGCCTGGGAACGGGTGATGTGTAGATCCTTGTGCTATGACTTAAAGGTGGTTCACTCTCTTGATTCAGCTGTAGGATTGAGCCGGTTCGACCTGGCCGAGCGATGCGGTTCTGCAGTGCTGATCGGCTCAAAGAAGCTGGAGCACAGGCAGGCAATGGTCGAGTTGGTGGCTTGGAAAAGCTCAAAGCTATTTTAAGAGTGCAGAATGTCTAAGGAAATGCCGTGGAGTCTTGTAGTACCTCGAACACGACCAGAAAGCAGAGAAGGCAGCTTCAAAGTGGGTTGAAGCAGGAGATTGGACCCAGGGCTGCTTCCTTTGATTCTGGGTTGCTGTGGGACCCTGTCCAGGGCCTCAAAGGAAAGGCTAGTCCCTTTTCTGGTCTTCTCATACAGTCAGGTCGCCACCAGACTTTCTATCAACAGGTCACTCCAACTGTTCCTCTGAAATGGATGAGTGGAAGGCTTTTCCCCTTCCCCGAAAACCCTTATCTTCATCTCACTAGCAGGGGACTTTGGTCAGACTGTACCCCAACACGGTTCTAGTGAAATCCTCCTCCTTCTGGAGTGCAAAGATGATTCAAATAAGGGGAGGGTCTCACATACTTAGTCACTGTGCCACACACGATTGGTTAATCTGTTGTAAAGGGCCACTCTTAGAAGATGTAGCAAGAGTGTTTGCCTTCTGATGTCAGCTTCCAAGGTATGCTGTCGGAAGGACACACAGGAAGGAATAGGGCCTAGCCATTTACAAGGCACCAGGACCCTTCCTCTGGGGATGTGTCCTCTCTTAAACTCACCTATACTCCTGCCCCCCCTTCATGTCTGTCTAATGAAAGAGGCTCCAGTCATTATTCGCCAGTGTGACTGCCCCATTCTGCAGAAGGGACTTCCTTTGAAGCACTGCCTCACACCCTACTCCCCTGGGGGTATGACCTGTTCCACTGGGAAGAGGTCAAACCTACCTGGCAGAGAACAAGGGGATCCTTCAGTGCTGGGCCTAACCTCTGGGGGCGAGTTCCCAGAGGGTAATACACAAATGCTCTAACAACTGTAGGAGTTACATGAAACCAGTTCACATAAAAATGACAAGAGATTGTTATGGCAACGTGTAACTTTTTCTTCATAGGCAACTATATCAAACTGAATAGGGCTTTATATCTAGGAAAACTGCCACCACGCGTGGGGGTTACACAGTTATGCATAGTTTAAATCATTGGGTGCACACCGTTAATGGTAGTCCTTGGCTGTTGGAAAAGTTTGGGTTCCAGCAGGCTGTCTCAGGTACACAGATGTTACTCAGGGACTGCCATGTTGGCAAACCACGTGTCAGTTGCCGGGATGTCAGTAGACAAGAGTCAAGCAAAATGAACACACATTTTTGGGTATGGAGTATTTAGAAAGTGAGGCCCTATTAGGAGAGTTCACTTTCCAAGGGAGAAAAACCAGGTCCATGGTTTCCATGGTAAGCATTCTAAATAGGGTCAAGCTTGCACACCTATGCAGGTGGCATTGCTTCACAGAGGGGAGCAGTAACAACAGCCATAACAAGAGTTGCTGGTGAGTGGGGAGGGGGGGGGGGGTGAGAACATGAAGGTACAAACAAACTAATTACTTTGCACACATGGATGCGTGGCTGCATACATGCGAGGACAGGGTGGGGGTACAAGGCGTATGATATTGGTCATAATATAAATTGACAGCTTTGTGCAAGTGAGGGCTGGCTTGGCTATCATGGGAGAGAAATGGCAACCGTTTTCCTTGTGTGAGCCAGCAGCTTCAATAACAAGTGGCAGGTGAGAACGACAACTTGGTGGGCATGCGTCTGAAAGCTGCGTTCCATATTCATCCGGGCACTGAGCACTACGATTCCAAAGATCCCCAGGTGAATCTACCGCACGTGATTCCCATTCCTCCAAAGGGAGCCTGGAAGGAGGGGCCAGGGCCCTGTTAAACCTGCGAGGCTCAGTCAGCAGGAACTGGCAGTAGGAGGAAGAGGTGCTCTGGTGCTGCCTGAACAGGGTAGGAGAAGAAACTTGGAAAGGAGCAGGAGGCTGCAGAAGGGAGCAAAGCCCCGATAGCCTGGGGAGCACAGGAGTGTGGAGCGGAGCGCCTGGAGAGCGCAGGAGGCTGGAGCAGAGCCCATGGAGCCGGGGGAGAGCCAGGGGCTGGAGACTAGGGCAGAGGCCCTGGAGAGCACAGGACGCAGGAGGCTGGAACAGCGCCCCTGGAACCTAGGGAGAACAGGAGGCTGGAGCAAAGCGCCTGCAGGCTGGGGCGCACAGGAGGCAGGAGGCTGGAGCAGAGCCCATGGAGCCAGGGGTGAGCATGAGGTAGGAGGCTGGAGCAGAGACCATGGAGCCTGGGGTAAGCAGGAGGCTGGAGCAGAGCCCCTGGAGCCTTGGGAAAGCAGGAAGTATGAGGCTGGTGCAGAGATCCTGGAGCGTGGGGAGAGCAGGAGGCTGGAGCAGAGCCCCTGGAGCCTGGGGTGAGCAGGAGGTAGGAGGCTGGAGCAGAGACCCTGTAACTTAGGGAGAACAGGAGGCTGGAGCAAAGCACCTGCAGCCTGGAGAGCACAGGAGGCAGGAGGCTGGAGCAGAGCCCCTGGAGCCAGGGGTGAGCAGGAGGTAGGAGGCTGGAGCAGAGACCCTGGAGCCTGGGGTAAGCAGGAGGCGGGAGCAGAGCCCCTGGAGCCTTGGGAAAGCAGGAAGTAGGAGGCTGGAGCAGAGATCCTGGAGCCTGGGGTAAGCAGGAGGCTGGAGCAGAGCCCCTGGAGCCTGGGGAAAGCAGGAGGTAGGAGGCTGGAGCAGAGATCCTGGAGCCTGGGGTAAGCAGGAGGCTGGAGCAGAGCCCCTGGAGCCTGGGGAAAGTAGGAGGTAGGAGGCTGGAGCAGAGATCCTGGAGCCTGGGGTAAGCAGGAGGCTGGAGCAGAGCCCCTGGAGGCTGGGGAAAGTAGGAGGTAGGAGCAGAGATCCTGGTGCGTGGGGAGAGCAGGAGGCTGGAGCAGAGCCCCTGGAGCCTGGGGTGAGCAGGAGGTAGGAGGCTGGAGCAGAGCCCCTGTAGCCTGGGGTAAGCAGGAGTCTGTCTGGAGCAGAGCCCCTAGAGACTGTGGAAAGCAGGATGTAGGAGGCTGGAGCAGAGCCCCTGGAGCCTGGGGAAAGCAGGAGGTAGGAGGCTGGAGCAGAGCCCCTGGTGCCTGGGGAAAGCAGGAGGTAGGAGGCTGGAGCAGAGCCCCTGGAGCCTGGGGAAAGCAGTAGGTAGGAGGCTGGAGCAGAGCCCCTGTAGCCTGGGGTAAGCAGGAGTCTGTCTGGAGCAGAGCCCCTAGAGGCTGTGGAAAGCAGGAGGTAGGAGGCTGGAGCAGAGATCCTGGAGCGTGAGGAGAGCAGGAGGCTGGAGCAGTGCCCCTGGAGCCTGGGGAGAGCAAGTGGCTGGAGCAAAGAGCCTGGAGCCTGGGGAGAGCAGGGGGCTGGAGCAAATAGCCTGAAGCCTGGGGAGAGCAGGGAGCAGGTGCAGAGCCCCTGGAGCCTGGGGAGAGCCGGGGGGTGGAGCAGAGCCTCGGGTGACTAGGGAGAGCAGGAGGCTGTAGCAGAGCCCCTGGAGCCTGGGGAGAGCCGGGGGCTGGAGCAGAGTCCCAGGTGACCGGGAGAGCAGGAGGCTTTAGCAGAGCCCATGGAGCCTGGGGAGAGCCGGGGGCTGGAGCAGAGTCCCAGGTGACCGGGAGAGCAGGAGGCTGTAGCAGAGCCCCTGGAGCCTGGGGAGAGCCGGGGGCTGGAGCAGAGTCCCAGGTGTCCAGGAGAGCAGGAGTCTGGAGCAGAGCTCTTGTGACTGGGGAGCAGAGGAGTCAGAAGTCTGGAGGAGAGACCCAGAACGGAGGAGACAGGGCCTAGTGTTAGGGCAGCCTTCTCTCATCGCTGGGGTGTGGAGGAGACAGGGCCTAGAGTTAGGGCAGCCTTCTCTCATCGCTGGGGTGTGGAGGAGACAGGGCCTAGTGTTAGGGCAGCCTTCTCTCATCGCTGGGGTATGGAGGAGACAGGGCCTAGTGTTAGGGCAGCCTTCTCTCATCGCTGGGGTACGGAGGAGACAGGACCTAGTGTTAGGGCAGCCTTCTCTCATCGCTGGGGTACGGAGGAGACGGGTCCTAGTGTTAGGGCAGCCTTCTCTCATCGCTGGGGTGTGGAGGAGACAGGGCCTAGAGTTAGGGCAGCCTTCTCTCATCGCTGGGGTGTGGAGGAGACAGGGCCTAGTGTTAGGGCAGCCTTCTCTCATCGCTGGGGTATGGAGGAGACAGGGCCTAGTGTTAGGGCAGCCTTCTCTCATCGCTGGGGTATGGAGGAGACAGGGCCTAGTGTTAGGGCAGCCTTCTCTCATCGCTGGGGTATGGAGGAGACGGGTCCTAGTGTTAGGGCAGCCTTGTCTCATCGCTGGGGTATGGAGGAGAAGGGTCCTAGTGTTCGGGCAGCCTTCTCTCATCGCTGGGGTATGGAGGAGACAGGGCCTAGAGTTCGGGCAGCCTTCTCTCATCGCTGGGGTATGGAGGAGACAGGGCCTAGAGTTAGGGCAGCCTTCTCTCATCGCTGGGGTATGGAGGAGACAGGTCCTAGTGTTAGGGCAGCCTTCTCTCATCGCTGGGGTATGGAGGAGACAGGTCCTAGTGTTAGGGCAGCCTTCTCTCATCGCTGGGGTATGGAGGAGACAGGTCCTAGTGTTAGGGCAGCCTTCTCTCATCGCTGGGGTATGGAGGAGACAGGTCCTAGTGTTAGGGCAGCCTTCTCTCATCGCTGGGGTATGGAGGAGACAGGTCCTAGTGTTAGGGCAGCCTTCTCTCATCGCTGGGGTATGGAGGAGACAGGTCCTAGTGTTAGGGCAGCCTTCTCTCATCGCTGGGGTATGGAGGAGACAGGTCCTAGTGTTAGGGCAGCCTTCTCTCATCGCTGGGGTATGGAGGAGACCGGTCCTAGTGTTAGGGCAGCTTTCTCTCATCGCTGGGGTATGGAGGAGACAGGGCCTAGTGTTAGGGCAGCCTTCTCTCATCGCTGGGGTATGGAGGAGACAGGTGCTAGTGTTAGGGCAGCCTTCTCTCATCGCTGGGGTATGGAGGGGACCGGGCCTAGTGTTAGGGCAGCCTTCTCTCATTGCTGGGGTATGGAGGAGACAGGGCCTAGTGTTAGGGCAGCCTTCTCTCATCGCTGGGGTATGTAGGAGACAGGGCCTAGAGTTAGGGCAGCCTTCTCTCATCTTCTGGCTCAAATCCATCCTAGAATGTGCAGCTCACAATCTCCAAGTACGGTGCTGAGAGTCGAGGAGAAAGGACCCTGAGAAATGTGAGCTGAGAGTCGAGGAGAAAGGACCCTGAGAAATGTGGGGCTGAGAGGTGAGGAGAAAGGACCCTGAGAAATGTAGGGCTGGAAGTCGAGGAGAAAGGACCCTGAGAAATGTGGGGCTGGGAGGTGAGGAGAAAGGACCCTGAGAAATGTGGGGCTGACAGGTGAGAAGAAAGGACCCTGAGAAATGTAGGGCTGGAAGTCGAGGAGAAAGGACCCTGAGAAATGTGGGGCTGAGAGTTGAGGAGAAAGTACTCTTAGAAGAGTGAGGCTGAGAGTTGAGGAGAAAGGACCCTGAGAAATGTGGGGCTGAGAGAGGAGAAAGGACCCTGAGAAATGTGGGACTGAGAGAGGAGAAAGTATTCTTAGAAGTGTGGGGCTGAGAGTCAAGGTGAAAGGACCCTGAGAAATGTGGGGCTGAGAGAGGAGAAAGGACCCTGAGAAATGTGGGGCTGAGAGAGGAGAAAGGACCCTGAGAAATGTGGGGCTGAGAGAGGATAAAGTACTCTTAGAAATGTGGGTCTGAGAGTTGAGGAGAAAGGACCCTGAGAAATGTGGGGCTGAGAGTCGAGGAGAAAGGACCCTGAGAAATGTGGGTTGAGAGTCGAGGAGAAAGGACCCTGAGAAATGTGAGGCTCAGAGTCAAGGTGAAAGGACCCTGAGAAATGTGGGGCTGAGAGTTGAGGAGAAAGGACCCTGAGAAATGTGGGGCTGAGAGTCGAGGAGAAAGGACACTGAGAAATGTGGGGCTGAGAGTCGAGGAGAAAAGACCCTGAGAAATGTGGGGCTGAGTGTCGAGGAGAAAGGACCCTGAGAAAAGTGGGTTGAGAGTCGAGGAGAAGGGCCCTGAGAAATGTGGAAAACACAGTTCAGGAACCCTTACAACGGTGACTGAATGCTCAAGAGAAGAGACCCCAAAAACTAAAAAAAGTGTGCAGGAACCCCTTTAAACTGTGACAGCGAGTGCACAAGTACTTTCACGAGAGACATATTCTCTGGATATGTTTTTGCAGAGCGCAGTTCCACCAAGGAGAAGAACCCTCCAGAAATGGCAATGGCTTCTGAATGAAGGGTGCAAAGTGAGGAGTAGTGGGAGAGAGAGGTAGCTATGTTGAGGGTTGGGAGGGGGCATGGATATTAAGAAATAGGATAAGGAATTTGAAGAGGGGCCAGTGTTGTCTGGAGAGCCATCCCAAGTAAAGGTGAAGGTCAGTAGCGGGGGAGTAGCTGCACACAAGTACACTCTACACATCTGATGCACCCACACCTATTGACCTCAGCCTGCCATGGCCGAGCAGGACATCCTCTGGAAACAGCCCATCCTCACCAAACTCCCGATAAGGGTCCCTGTACCAAGCAACAGCTGGCCAAGGAAGAGGTTTCCAGTTCGAGTCCCTGGGACCCCAGCTCGCAATAGTGAGTGTGAGTGGACACAGAGGACGTCGCCTCCGCATGGACCGGGGGTAGGTGGCGCATCGGCAAATAGTGGGTCGGCCCCACACATCGCAGTTAAGGGCAGCTCATCCGCTTTGTACGGTCCAAACCCATCAATCAGTTTAAGCCATCACCAGCTTTGTCAATGACCATTTGCACATAGTCTTGACTAGCACCTGGGGAGAAATGGTCCTTCAAAGCAGCAATCTTGGGTCTTCTTCATTCCGGAAGTGCATCACCGTGGGGTTCAGCTCTAGAGCTAGTCTCTCTTTGGTGGCTGCAAGAAATACCCAAAGCTACAGCAGGGTGATGTAAAGAGACACCTCCCTGAGACTATAAGCCTTTATAAGGACATCACCCCAGTGTAGACATGATCATTTTAAAGCAGGGCTCCCCCTCATATTGCCTATGCACAGTCATGCCTATGGCGATGTGAAAAGCCTTCTCCTCTCGAACCAGACTTGGACTGACAGCTCCCCAGTGTACACACAATCTTACAGCAGGGCTCCCTGGGAGGAATTCGACCATCCACACGGAGAGTGTGCGCTCGCCTGGACTTTTTTTAATTTTTTAAATGAAAACGAATGATGGGAGATCAGCCTCAGAAAATGTGTGCGGCCATTCCCCACACATTTTCCCTGCTCATCGGGCAACAAACTCATAGTCGCGTGAACTCCGGGAGGACACAGCCTACATGCGCCGTCCTCCCCTGTCATGTTCAGCTGGAATGTGACAGACACAGGTACATCAAAACATCTCAAGAAGGGGGAAGGTGACACCTTCCTCCGGGCATGGGCAGCCTAATTAAAATATGAAAGGCTCCATGGATCTGCCTTCATATTGTCTAAACTGCTGGTGGCAGCGCATACTGATCCCTCATATCGTCACACTCTCCCTCATATTGCCTATGTGCAGACATACCTATGGCGATGAGAGAAGCATTCTGATATGATATTGCATTTATTACGCGCCTATACACAAGTGTTTCAAGGTGCGATGTGGCAAAGGAGAGGGAACAGAGGGAAGACAGACAACAATCTTACTAGGCCAGGTGTCATTCAGATCGCGCAGGTGCTTGGGAAGGAGGAGGTGGGGAAGTGCAGTAGATGGGACAAAGAAAAATAAACAATAAGTAACGTACAGCCAGCATCTTGCAAGTGCAAGGGTAAGGGCAGACATCAGGTGTCAAGTGCTGGTAGTGGAACTGTTGGGATACAGAAAACAGTCCCTAAGTGCGGGGGTTGCCAGGAAGGCAGTGCAGGTGTGCGACTGGCAAGGGGAGGGGACCTGGGCCCGAGATCAGAGGGTGGCCAGGTAACCAGTGCAGTTTCAGTTTCAACCAGGAAGTCAGAAGGGGAGAGGAGGAGAAAAAAAAGAAGCAAAGAGAAATGTTTTGAGGTGCTTCCGGAACCGGAGATGGTTCTCCTCAAGTTTCAGGGAGGCATAGAGGCTGTTCCAGAGGGAGGCCCCAGCATAGGAAAGAGATCTACCACCAACTTGTTGCAGAAGCGACTGACCCTGAGGGAGTTGGAAGCGGATGAGCGAAGAGCTCGAGAAGGAAGATGTTTAGGGGCAGAGCGCAGCAATGCAGTGGGCAAGAAGTGCCAGGTTTTGGTTGAACAGCCAGGGAGAGAGGATAGACCCCTGGGAACAACACAGGTAGAGATAGAGTTGGAGGAGGGGAAGTACCAAGTTGAACCTGGGAGGGTCGATCAGAGATGAAAGAAGTCAGCCACGCCAGGGCCTGACCGGTGATACCCAGTTTATCACAGAGACAGTTGAGCTGGATGGCATGGTTGACCGTGGCAAAGGCAGAAGAGAGATCAAGTAGGATGAGGACACAAGGGGTGTTGGAATCAAGGTTGGAGAGCAGATCTTCACGGATGCTCAGGAGGCAGTTTTTGTGCTTCTGTCAACTCTGAAGCCAGACTGATGATCATGGAGCCAGCCAACAGATTCAGTGTGAAGATTGAGCTGGGGGATGGGCAGCTTTTCCAAGAGTTTGCCCAGGAAAGGAGTGTTAGACATTTGCCGATAGTTAGCCAGGCATGATGGGTCGGCAGAGGGTTTCTTAAGAAGAGGGTGCACAAGGAGTGCTTCAGGGGGGAAGGGAAGACTCCAGTGGCGAAGGAGTGGTTGCAGAAGTCAGCCAGAGCAGGAGCCAGGGAGTCGATGTGGTCCTTGATGGTTTTGGAAGAGCATGGATGAACCTGTTTTGACGAGACTTTCATAGATCAGACTTGTCTAGAAACCTTGTCTGGGGAGAACAGGGGAAAGACAGAGAAGGAGGGCGGAGAGGTGGCCGAAGAAGGACCAGAGGAAGAGCAGGGAGTAGAGGGAGGAAGGGGCGAGGAGGAGAGAGAGGACATGATGGCCCGAGTTTTGGAGATGAAATGAGAAGCAAGTACCGTGCAGAGGGCCTGGGAATGGACAGGAGAGGTAGAGACTGCAACAGGATTGGCCAATTCCTTACAAATTTTGAAGAGTTCAGCTGAGTTGTTAGATGCAGCAGAGACGTGGGCTTGGATGTGAGCTCCCTTCTTGGTGAGGACAAAGAGCTGGTATTGCCTTTGGAGCATGCGGCAGGCCAGTTTTTCAGAGGATGTACATGAAGCACGCCATTTCCTCTGAAACCATAGTTGGACTAACAGCTCCCCATTGTACTCATGATCCTGGAGCTGGGCATCCCTTCGAAACTGCCTGCTCACATATGTGGCCATGCGTAGGTCAATAGAAGCAGCCCACAAGACCATAAGCCTTGGACTGAAGGTCCCTGGTGTAGACCTCACAGTCCTGGAGCAGGGCTCCTCTCAATGGTGCATTCTTACAGACATGCCGTAGGCCTTGGGTGACAGGGTCCCGGTGCAGACACTACAGTCCGGAGCAGGGCCCCTCTCGATGGTGCATGCTCACAGACACGCTGTAGGCCTTGGACCAACAGGGTTCTGGTGTAGACACTACACTCCTGGAGCAGGGCTCCTCTCGATGGTGCATGCTCAGACATGTTGTAGGCCTTGGCCCGAGAGGGTCCCAGTATAGATACTACAGTCCTGGAGCAGGGCTCCTCTCGATGGTGCCTGCCCACAGACATGCCATGGGCCTTGGACTGAGAGGGTCCCGGTGCAGACGCTACAATCCTGGAGCAGGGCCCCTCTCGATGGTGCATGCTCACAGACACGCCGTCGGCCTTGGACCAACAGGGTTCTGGTGTAGACACTACACTCCTGGAGCAGGGCTCCTCTCGATGGTGCGTGCTCAGACATGTTGTAGGCCTTGGACCGAGAGGGTTCCAATATAGATACTACAGTCCTGGAGCAGGGCTCCTCTCGATGGTGCGTGCTCACAGACATGTCATGGGCCTTGGACTGAGAGGGTCCCTGGTATAGACACTACAGTCCTCTCAATGGTGCGTGCTCATAGACTTTGCCATAGGCCTTGGTTGACAGGGTCCCGGTGTAGACATTACAGTCCTGGAGCAGGGCTCCTCTCGATGGTGCATGCTCACAGACATGCCGTAGGCCTTGGGTGACAGGGTCCCGGTGCAGACACTACAGTCCTGGAGCAGGGCCCCTCTCGATGGTGCATGCTCACAGACATGCCGTAGGCCTTGGACCAACAGGGTTCTGGTGTAGACACTACACTCCTGGAGCAGGGCTCCTCTCGATGGTGCTTGCTCAGACATGCCATGGGCCTTGGGTGACAGGGTCCCGGTGTAAACACTACAGTCCTGGAGCAGGGCTCCTCTCGATGGTGCTTGCTCAGACATGCCATGGGCCTTGGGTGACAGGGTCCCGGTGTAGACACTACAGTCCTGGAGCAGGGCTCCTCTCGATGGTGCTTGCTCAGACCTGCCGTAGGCCTTGGGTGAGAGGGGCCCGGTGTAGACACTACAGTCCTGGAGCAGGGCTCCTCTGGATGGTGCATTCTCACAGACATGCCGTAGGCCTTGGGTGACAGGGTCATGGTGTAGACACTACAGTCTTGGAGCAGGGCCCCCCTCGATGATGAGTGCTCACAGACATGCCATTGTTACACTACGGGTTTGCTTGCCGGAGTCGCTGTGCCCGACAGGGTAGACTCTGTCGGACACAGCAGCCACGGTAAGCAAGCCGGTACAGAGGTTCGGGCACCGTTATTAATGGTGCAAGTGCTTCCCTCATCCTCATTCCCATTGAGTCCTATGGGACTCATATGGGAATGGGGATTAACAATTTACTGGCGCCTCACTTCCCAGAACGCCCAGGTCGTAATCCCCCTGTGTTTCCGGCAAGCCAGGCACCGGTAAATATTGCAAGGACTTGTAATGAGGCCTTGGGTGTCTGTAAGATGCTGCAAGATGCATGGACCGTGCAAGAGGCTCGATTTGTAAAAGTTGGATACAGGTCTCCAGAACTCCCTGCATCATAAGACAAAATGATGTGATTACTTAAATGTGCTGCAATTCCTCACCTGAAACACTGCCTCCCTTTTACCACAGATGGGGCGACGAAACCAAGAATAGAGGTGCAGCTGATCCAAAAATATGAAGACAATGGCCCCCATTACAAGCTTGCCGGTCCGGAAACAACGGTGCCGGTAAGCTCACCAGCACCGTTGTTTCCGGACCAGCAAACTATGAGTCTGCAGCCCGATGCCGTACCGCCCGCCAGGGCAGACCTGGTGGGCGGAACGGCATCTGGCTGCAGACTTTATTAACGGTGCCCGTGCTTCCGTGGTACCCATTCCCAGTCGGAATGGGGATTTACAATTGGCGCCTGACTTACCGAACAGCCGGGGTTGTAATGCCCTGGTGTTTCCGGCAAGTCAGGTGCCAGTAAATCATTACAGGTCAGGCGGCTACCTGCCGGTTTTACTGACACGTTTACAGCTGGACTCGTAATGAGGGACAATGTCTCAATACAAGAAAGGCAAACGGACAAGGGGGGAAAATAGAGCAAGAACGGAATCAAATACAAGGCCATGATTCAACCACAACAAAATCCTTCCCAATCTCACAACACTGCAGAACAACCAGCAACACACACCAAATAAGGAAAATCCATTTGCAAAAATGAGATCTAAAAGCTCTTCTATGGCATGATATCTCTCTACCTATAAACTTGCCAGATCCGTGACACAAAGGCCCACAAGAAGAGGGGTGCCAGCAAACGATCCAAGTGGGACCTTTAGAAAGAACCCGTCCACCGAAGAGATTGTTTCAAGAAACAGAACAGCAAACGAGTACAGCACACTTAACACACCTTCCATAACAAGAGACTGGAAAAAGCACACCAATTGTCCCACAGACATTGACCCAGGACAGACAGATTCCACTCTCAACTTATTGCAACTTCTCAACAAGGAAACGGAGGAAAGCTCTCCCAGCACTGGAACATCTAGGAATGCTCAAGCTGCAGGTCGACAACACGAGAACTCCACTGCGTCCACACCAACCAGAGAACCATTCACCAAGGCACCATCCCAAAAGAACACAAGAACTGCAGCATAACAACGTGGCAACGCACAAAACTATGACCCAAGTCAAGATGACACAGACTCCCTTTCCCTCACAAAATCATGGCTGTCAAACTTCTACATGCAAATTGAATAGGGAGAAGAGAAGGAGGCCTTGACTCGACCCACAAACGCATCAATGTCTCATCCCTACCATCAACAGACAATGAAGATTGCAAATCCCTCCTTGTCAATGTCAAACCCAACGACCAAGGAAACCTACTTCTCCTACTCGTCTACAAACCACTCGCACACAACCCAACCTTTGTGGTGGAACTTGCAGACACCATCACCGGATTAGTGGCTATGCATGTCAATATCATTGTACTAAGAGCGTGGAGAAAACTCTACAATAAACCTCAAGTAAACCAACCAAAAGCATGGAGAAAACCCTACAATCATCTCGACAAAGTCAAGAATCAACAGCAGATCCGTCCATATAAAGAGGCTGTGTTAAAACCCAAGTAATCAACCTACATCGCAAAGAATTCAATCAGCGACAAACCCACAGGAGGAAATGCACAAAATCATGAATGAAATGCAAACCGATGCCCATACCTTCCCAACAGATATGCCGTAATATCGCGGACCATTTCAGAATGAAAATAAACAAAATTCAACAGGCCATTGGTGCAACTCCCTCCAGCACAACCAATAACATACCAGACACAGGAAACCTGATAACACCAACAGAACTCAACTGCTTCAGGCCAATTTCAGAAGAAACCTTCAACTAACTAATATAGGAGTGTAATAAGACTGGATCACCCAAAGATCCTTGCACACCAGACTCTACAAAATCCTATATGCCAAAGAAATCCCAGCAATTGATGTCCAAAAAATGTTATGACTTTTTCGCTGGAGACAGGACACGTACCAAAGGATTACAAAGTCACTTTCAAAGAATGAGGCAGGAAAGGCAGATGACCCTCACGATGTACCATCAATTGGACTAAGGGACCAGTACCTAGTGGGCCTCAGACTGATGAGCGGAGCACACCATCGCTCTTATATCACTGCACTTATCAGGAGCCTACAACACCATCAGCCACACAACATTAATCAAGAGACTACAAGAATTCAGCATCCACAACTCTGCACTAACAGACAGAACCCGAACAACCATCTACCTCCTTTCACCTCAACAACCAGACCCTCCAACCGCGCTGTCGCATAAGGATCAACTCTTTCGCCACTGCTTCAATATATACCCGTCCCCTTTTATAAAACCAATCAAGAAACACGGACTAAGGTGTTACAACTACACATAAAACACAACCGAATTTCAAGAGGGTTATAGCAACGACTCAACAACCGCCTGAAGTGCTTCACCAAGATAAACCTCTGGGTGACCAACAACAACTGAACACCAAACTCAAATAAAAGGGGGATACTGGTTACCCCATGCAATGACAGTAAACTGCAGACGTTGCTTTCTTGGCCCCTGGGAACGTAAACAAGACCGGAAAACACAACAAGGATTAAAATGAGATCTAGTAATACTTATGGGCAGTAGCCTCACACTAGAACCATGTGGAAAATGCTTGCACACCTATGGCCAATCAGATGCATCCTTCCATACCTAAGCTTTCCAGACCAAATACTCACCATAATCTCACTGGTACGGTCAAGAATAGACTATACGATCAGCCTATAGCTACGATTGCCTGACCAACTCGCCAAGAAATTACAACGGGTGCCAAAACATAGCGGCAAAACATCTACTTATAATAACAGGAGGGAACACCTGACCCGCCCTGAGGGGCGTCTACTGGTCCCCAGTGAAGAAAAGAAAACCTCCTCAAAGCACTCTGCATCACTCACAGAGCACTGCATGGACAGAGAGCGGAATTCCTGCAAATCGCCCCCTACTGACCAGGAAGGACATAGAGATCAAGCAGCGCCACACTTCTAGAATCAAGGCGCTGTGATTAAAAGCAGCCAGACGGAGGTAGGGCCTTCTTTGCCCTCATAGGTAATCTGTGGAGGTCAATCCCAGGACAAACCAGGACAGAAGGTGATTGGACATTACGCCAGGCTAGAGATCGGTCCAAAACCCTAAAACAGGAAACAGGCTACACCAAGTCGCCACAACGATGCCATTGCTGCACGACCCAACGCCTTTATCAACTAAAGACACGGACATGATCACAATGAATAAAGCAACACAAGAAACCACAAAAAGAAAGGAAAATCTCCAAACAGAGCAGGCTCTCCCAGGCTAGCACCTTCCTTCCTCCCAAGCAGCACAACCAGAAACAAACTTACAAGACGACATTAAAGAGCCCAACAAAACCTAGACCAAATTACACCACTAACAACCTCAACTTCCAAACACTGCACTCAATAAACGATCAACAACTCCCCCAACACAATATACAGATAAAACGAATACCTCGGCCTATCACAACATAGCCTCCTCCCCCCTCCAGAATGCACAAGTCCTCCCAGCCACCTCAGGTTTCGCACCTAGAAACACAGACCTGTGGGGAAAGCCGACAAACCACTTTGAGAACCCACACACAGATGCCGGTTGCTCCTGGCAGTAACTGCACCAATGGTTGTGAAGCTGTCGACGAGAAAACAGAAGAAAATGGAGGAGGCAGCCGGTAACCCCTGCAGGGTGCTCCGCTACCACTCCTCCCCGCTCCCTCGGTGAGGGGAGGGCTCGGGCACGAAACGACGCCAAAAACAACCAAAAGCCAGCGAAGGGCAAACAATGGAAATGGGCGGGGTAAGCCCTTTATAATGAGCGGGCGTCCTACAGCAGGAAGCATCCAGCACCTGCAGTAGGACGCCCGCCCCATCGCTGGAGAGGAGAAGGATTTCGTTTTACACCCACCCACCCAAGGAACATGAGGAGGATGACACCTGGTCGTCGTCGTCGCAGGACGGTCAGACGGGAAGATGACAGTATTTGGGTGAACAAGCACAAAAGACAGACTCTGAATGAGCCAGGAGGTTCGCTCTTCTCGGACCAGCGCCTCTTGGGAGCCTAACGGCAGGGCGTCTGGTGGTAACAACAAGGGCTCAGCTTTCCCCAAAAGAAACGGCGCTCTCCCCGCCCACGGACACCTGCAGGGGCAGGGTAGGCTCAGGTACAAAGGGTTGGGAGAGTTGGGCCTACTGTGGACTTTATGCAAAGGAATAGGGGGAAGCAGGTGGTTTGGGCGTGGAGCAAGCGCCACACTTACAGACTGAATTTCACTAAATGTGTGCACTGATTCTTGTGTTGTGAAATTAAAACTGCGGCCAAGTTTGCCATTTTGAAAAAACAACTGTCTCATTGTAGCTAATTTTCTTAAAGGGAAAATAAAGGGAAACAAAAGAATGAGCAAAAATGTGGCTTATTGGCTATGGGTACAAATGGACAAATGCAGGGGTTATGAACAACGCCTTGTCCTCTACCCAACTTCCCCCCTCTCTCCCCGTACTCTCTCTCCTCCTCGCTTTCTATCCCCAAGAGTGCCCGGAGGCCATGAACACGGCAGCAGAGCGCTGTACAAATCCAAATAACATGACAAAGAAAAAGAAAACTGGTCCTTAGAGGGAGAAAACACTGGCAATATCACTGGCAATAGCGCCTAGAAGCTCGGGTTAAGCGTGCTTAACAAATGTAAAAATAAACAAATAGACACCCAAGAACATTCCATGACCGTTGAGGAAAAAGGGCGACACAATCTACCGTGAAAGTTACTGACGGGGGTTGCCTGATGCGTCACTTTGACTGAAAGCAACACAAAATGAACACAAATCTGTCCTTCTGGGGCACAATTCGTTTTCGGACTCTAGGTGTCACCTTTGACCCCGCAAAGATAATAACTCACTTTAGAGGGGCATGGTCTGTGCACGGGACTCTACTCACCAGGAGGAAACGCACTCTGCATTCTCTGTGTTCAGGCAGTTTCTGTCCACGTGAATCCTCGGGTTCCTTTTTCCAGACACACGCGTGATGGGAGGGGGTGAGTCGGGGGGGGAGGGGCTGAGGGGGGGTACATGTAGTCACGCCTCAGTGGTTGTGTGAGACACAGCTCCTTGTACAGGTGGAAAGGTAGACAAAGCGTACTGGAGGCTGCCTCTGAGAAAAGCGCTCTGTTCACCTCCCGTCATTACCTCATGGGACTACAGTGTTTACTGAAGCGCCAAGAGGACTCTTGTGGCCGCAGCGCGCTTTATACACAGCAGAACATAACTTAACATATTTGACAGAGGGGTGGGAGCATTTCCCCTGCTACATAATTTCACACAGGCCCTGGAAGTATTTTCCCAACGAGCATAAAAAGAGCCATACATGTACCTGTTTGTGCCATGTAGACGCCAGGCTCGTCGGCGGACCTCGGGCGCTGGGTTTTCACCTTCTGATTGTCCTCGTAGCCATCACCTGGAAGAAGTAAAAGTGAGCATTAGTGGAAGGGAGAGCTGCGGCCCCAGACCAGCACGAGGCCTCGAACCTGCAGCGAGGGTCTGTGGTGGAGTCCGTGGTGCCACTGGCCCTCCTGCGCCTCAGGGTCTGTGGTGGAGTCCGTGGTGCCACTGGCCCTCCTGCGCCTCCTGATGGAAGGCAGGTGCCTCTCTGGACCCACTCCACCAAGGCACCTTAATGGGCAAGGCCAAGCTACTCACTGGGCACATGGCAGGAGCACTGAGCGCTTCTGGGCACTAGACACTGCGGTGGTGATAAGCATGGTATGAACGCTTCTTAAGATGCCACAGCTGTGCCCACTGAGGGCTAGACAGATATGATCGAAAGTCCCGGAGCAGGCATTCAGCCAGCAGAGGACCAGCGCTCACCAGCGACTCCCTAACACAAACTCCAGCCCACTGACTCCATAACACAAGCTCCAGCCCACTGACTCCCTAACACAAGATCCAGACCGAGTCACAAACAGCCCACTGATTCCTAACTCAAACTTCAGCCCACTGACTCCCTAACACAAGCTCCAGGCCACCGACTCCCTAACACACGCTCCAGACCAAGTCACAAACACCCCACTGACTCCCTAACACAAACTCCAGCCCACTGACTCGCTAACACAAACTCCAGACCGAGTCACAAACAGCCCACTGAGTCCTAACACAAACTCCAGACAGAGTCACAAACAGCCCACTGACTGCTAACACAAACTCCAGCCCACTGACTCCCCAACACAAACTCCAGCCCACTGACTCCCTAACACAAGATCCCACCGAGTCACAAACAGCCCACTGACTCCCTAACACAAACTCCAGCCCACTGACTCCCTAACACACGCTCCAGACCAAGTCACAAACACCCCACTGACTCCCTAACACAAACTCCAGCCCACTAACTCCCTAACACAAACTCCAGACCGAGTCACAAACAGCCCACTGAGTCCTAACTCAAACTTCAGCCCACTGACTCCCTAACACAAGCTCCAGACCACCGACTCCCTAACACACGCTCCAGAACAAGTCACAAACACCCCACTGACTCCCTAACACAAACTTCAGCCCACTGACTCCCCAACACAAACTCCAGCCCACTGACTCCCCAACACAAACTCCAGACTGAGTCACAAAGAACCCACTGACTCCCTAATACAAACCACAAGCTGACTCACAAAGAACCAAATGACCCCCTGAGACAAAACCTAGGCTGACTCACAAACAGCCCACTGACTCCCTAATACAAACCCTAGGCCGAGTCACAAAGAACCCATTGACTCCCTAATACAAACCCTAGGCCGATTAACAAAGGACACATTCACTCCCAAATATAAAATCTAGGCTGTGTCACAAAGGACCCACTGACTCCCTTATACAAATGCTAGGTCATGTCACAAAAAACCCACACACTCCCTAATACAATCCCTAGGCTGAGTCAGAAATAACCCATTGACTCCTTAATACAAACCCTAGGAGGCGTCATAAAGGAACTACCAACTCCTTTATACAAACCCTAGGCTGTGTCACATACACCCTTTGACTCCCTGATTTAAACCCTAGACCAAGTCACAAAGGACCCATTGACACCCTGATATAAACCCTAGGCCAGGTCACAAAGGACCCATTGACACCCTAATACAAACCCTAGGCCCAGTCACAAAGGACCCATTGACTCGCTGCTATACACCCTAGGCCAAGTCACAAAGGACCCATTGACACCCTAATACAAACCCTAGGCCGAGTCACAAAGGACCCATTGACACCCTAATACAAACCCTAGCCCGAGTCACAAAGGACCCATTGACTCCCTGATATAAACTCTAGGCCGTATCACAAAGGACCCATTGACTCCCTGATATAAACTCTAGGCCGTATCACAAAGGACCCATTGACTCCCTGATAGAAACCCTAGGCCCAGTCACAAAGGACCCATTGACTCGCTGCTATACACCCTAGGCCAAGTCACAAAGGACCCACTGACTCCCTTATACAAATGCTAGGTCATGTCACAAAAAACCCACACACTCCCTAATACAATCCCTAGGCTGAGTCAGAAAGAACCCATTGACTCCTTAATACAAACCCTAGGAGGCGTCATAAAGGAACTACCAACTCCCTTATACAAACCCTAGGCTGTGTCACATACACCCTTTGACTCCCTGATTTCAACCCTAGGCCAAGTCACAAAGAACCCACTGCCTCCCTAACACAAACTCCAGGCCGATTCACAAACAGCCCATTGACTCCATAATACAAACCCTAGGCCAAGTCACAAAGGACCCATGACTCCCTGATATAAACCCTAGGCCAGGTCACAAAGGACCCATTGACATCCTAATACAAACCCTAGGCCCAGTCACAAAGGACCCATTGACTCCCTGATATAAACCCTAGGGCAGGTCACAAAGGACCCATTGACACCCTAATACAAACCCTAGGCCCAGTCACAAAGGACCCATTGACTCGCTGCTATACACCCTAGGCCAAGTCACAAAGGACCCATTGACTCCCTAATACAAACCCTAGGCCGAGTCACAAAGGACCCATTGACTCCCTAATACTAAACCCTAGGCCGAGTCACAAAGGACCCACTGACTCCCTGATACAAACCCTAGCTGCGTCACATACACCCTTTGACTCCCTAAAACAATCCCTAGGGAGAACACAAAGGACGCATTTTTTGGCTCAAGTAGCACCTACACATATTCGTAAACCCCAAACGTGAAAGAAAGATGCCCAGGACGCTGCTGTACAGAACGCGAGTAGCACAAGATGCACAGGGAACTGCGTGCGATTCACGAATTGGGAAAATGTGCACATCTCTGACCTGCCAGAGGGTGCAGGCCCAAGTGTTCTCATCACTACTCTTTTCAGAACTTTTCCTGGCCCAGCCATCATCTATTTATTTATTTGTTTATTTGAACACTTATATAGCGCACGTAACCCAGAGGTATCTAGGCGCTTTGACTTAAGAATTTGGTTACAGATATATAATTTATTTTATGCAAGTATGGTACATAGCAAGGAGGGTTACAGCCAAGTCTTATGTTCACATCAGGCATACAAATACATGATCATACATTATTTGAAGACCTGGGTGAGAGGTACATAGATGTACACACATTTTACAGGCTCTGGTTTGTTGTAAAATCTGCAGGAGTCGCTTGTTTCTGCAGGTTAAACCTATATCATATGTAGGCTTTTGGAACTTGACCCAGTGGCAGTTAAAGGGAGCCTTGATTGAAAAGCAACGTTTTTAAGCCTTTACGGAATGACCAGAAGGATGTGTCATTCCTCAGTGATGGTGGCAGGGCATTCTGTCTCGGGAGGATAGCTCAGGGGGTACGTGCTCACCTTGGAAGCAAGGCCACACAGAGCAACACAGGTTTGTTCCCTGGGTCTGCGCTTAGAAACCTCGGGATAATAAGCGCGTTATAAATTACCCATCATATAATATTCCTCAGTTTAGCTGCGACCACTGGGAAGCTGATTCCGCTAGCTGTTTGACTCTTGATTCTCTGCGTAGAGATTAGGTTGGAGTAGGAGGCCCGAGTTGGTTTGATGGTTCGGGTTTTAGCAATATGATTGCTGAGGTATGCTGGTGCGTTGTCTGAGAGGCATTTGTGGGTAAGTGAGAGGATTTTGAATTGATCTGTCTTGGACTGGGAGCAGCGGATGTGTCGTCTAGTTGACGAGATGTCTTCACATTTATTTATTTATGTATGCACCTATCGGAATAGATCGTGATAATGCAGAAGCTTTCAGGATTTACGCCAGGACTGTACCGAGGCAGATTTGAGCAAGGGAATCGGAGCTCGCTATAGTCTCCACTTTTACCTGGGACTTGCTCTTTTGGGGATGCAAGCCTCATTGCTGTGGCCTGTCCTTACCACTCTTTGAACACTCCCATTGTGTACCTGTATGCCGTGTTTCCACCGCTTCGCCCATCCTTCTCCCCAGCTCCTAGAAGCCACTCGCAGTCTGTGCAAGTACACACACGCGATGCTTCGCAAGACATGCACACTTCTATGGTTCCAGGACTGTTAGCGACCAGGTCCATCGTGTGCGGGTTCCAGCGCCGAGTATCCGGGAGCCAAGGGTGGCCACGCACACTGCTGTCACTAGGCACCAGTGACGTTGCCCCTGGGGTCGGGGTGGGATGGGGACAGGCGAGGAAAGCGGGTTAGAGCCGCTAGGTTCGAGTAAAAAAGAAACAATGTATTCTCTCATTATCACGACAGGCAGCTAATTGTCTTGGACCCTTGGCAATGGGGGTGGGGGGCATCGCAGCTGATTGGTTTGCTGCCGGGATGAGTATGTTGCCACCTGTCACGGTTTCCTTAATTTCTGGTGATGTGTATTATCTCGCCTGGGCACGACATTATGTGGTGGGACTGAGTTGGAGTAGTGCCAGAGCTCACCCGGTTGTGGAGGACCGGAGACCCGGGGACGGTGAAACAGGAACGTCAAGACCATCTTCTTATCAACCAGGTGCACTCGTGTGCATGAGTGTTCATGATATGCCAGAGGAGTGGCTGTTCTAGGCCTGGGGGAAGGCAGGTCTCTGGCATTTGGATAGTCAAGCAGGGGAGGAACTGGGCCGGAACAAGACGGAACTCTGCTCCGGCAAAAAGTGTCTTGCCAGAGCGCTGTTCCGTATTGACATGCGGTCCTAATCCCCCAAGTTGAGGAAGCTCTCTGCCCCTGACTGCCGTGAGTCTCCTGAACGCTGTGTCTGAGAAGCAAAGAAAACTGTGTCTCAGACACAGTAGTCAGGAACCTGCAACGAGCGGCAGGCGGGGAAGAGAACTTCCTCACCTGGGGGGATTCATGGCACTCCTTAGCTGCATGCATAGAGACACAGTAGTCGGGAACCTGCAACAAGCGGCAGGCGGGGAAGAGAACTTCCTCACCTCGGGGGGATTCATGGCACTCCTTAGCTGCATGCATAGAGACACAGTAGTCGGGAACCTGCAACGAGCGGCAGGCGGGGAAGAGAACTTCCTCACCTCGGGGGGATTCATGGCACTCCTTAGCTGCATGCATAGAGACACAGTAGTCGGAAACCTGCAACGAGCGGCAGGCGGGGAAGAGAACTTCCTCACCTCGGGGGGATTCATGGCACTCCTTAGCTGCAAGCATAGAGACACAGTAGTCGGGAACCTGCAACGAGCGGCAGGCGGGGAAGAGAACTTCCTCATCTCGGGGGGATTCATGGCACTCCTTAGCTGCATGCATAGAGACACAGTAGTCGGGAACCTGCAACGAGCGGCAGGCGGGGAAGAGAACTTCCTCACCTCGGGGGGATTCATGGCACTCCTTAGCTGCATGCAAAGAGACACAGTAGTCGGGAACCTGCAACGAGCGGCAGGCGGGGAAGAGAACTTCCTCACCTCGGGGGGATTCATGGCACTCCTTAGCTGCATGCATAGAGACACAGTAGTCGGGAACCTGCAACGAGCGGCAGGCGGGGAAGAGAACTTCCTCACCTCGGGGGGATTCATGGCACTCCTCAGCTGCATGCATAGAGACACAGTAGTCGGGAACCTGCAACGAGCGGCAGGCGGGGAAGAGAACTTCCTCATCTCGGGGGGATTCATGGCACTCCTTAGCTGCATGCATAGAGACACAGTAGTCGGGAACCTGCAACGAGCGGCAGGCGGGGAAGAGAACTTCCTCACCTCGGGGGGATTCATGGCACTCCTTAGCTGCATGCAAAGAGACACAGTAGTCGGGAACCTGCAACGAGCGGCAGGCGGGGAAGAGAACTTCCTCACCTCGGGGGGATTCATGGCACTCCTTAGCTGCATGCATAGAGACACAGTAGTCGGGAACCTGCAACGAGCGGCAGGCGGGGAAGAGAACTTCCTCACCTCGGGGGGATTCATGGCACTCCTCAGCTGCATGCAAAGAGACACAGTAGTCGGGAACCTGCAACGAGCGGCAGGCGGGGAAGAGAACTTCCTCACCTCGGGGGGATTCATGGCACTCCTTAGCTGCATGCATAGAGACACAGTAGTCGGGAACCTGCAACGAGCGGCAGGCGGGGAAGAGAACTTCCTCACCTCTGGGGGATTCATGGCACTCCTCAGCTGCATGCATAGAGACACAGTAGGGCTCATTATGAGTATGATGGTGCCGGAACAAAGTGGCAGTAACAGAATTACTGCCACTTTTCCTGCTCCGCAATGCTGAGAGTTTGCCCCTGAGTGGCGGATTTACTACGGTAAATCCCGCCACTTTGACGCGGACGAATTACTGTGGTGATAATTCTGACAAAATTCCCCATGGACTCCAAATTAATGGGACTAACACTGCCACCACCCATTGTAATCCGGGAGACCATGTGGTAGTAATTGTAATTCTATTGGGCGGTGTCCAGGCAGATTTACCACCACAATACCGAATTGCAATATGCAATGACTTCTTAGACTGCATCTGAAAGTCGTCCTTTGTGTAACAGCCCAAACACCACCCATGCAACTGTCCAACGCTGTATATATGTCTCATACTTTGCACACATTTTACTGTCAGGGTGATATTCTGACAGAGGAATGCAGCATCATACCCAAGGTGCACTGCATTCCCAGAAGGAATGAACGATTCAATTTCTAGCACAGACATGTTTTATACATTGGTGGTTATTCTTAGGTTCCCAAAATGCACTTAGTTTTTATGCAAAGCAGCCAGCATCCTATATTCAGGGCGTGCACATCATTCAAAACTAGCTCTGCCCCTCATATCCCAGCCGCACCACTGACAATCCTCACTACTCCCCCACCCCCTGCGAAAAGGTGCAGGGGGAGTGCCCCATGTCGATTTCCAGCACAGTACTTATGTAACCCTACTATTGCGTACACAGGAGGCAGGTCTAAGAATTAAGCATTTGTGATGGGTGGGAGGTACATGCAAGGAACATAAACTCTGTTCTTGGTCTCAGGGGTGGGGTGTGGTTGGTATGCAGGATATAAATAAATTATTTGTCAACCGTCTCACCTCTGTGTGCATCAGGACTGCACACAGAGGCACGTGCTCTGTGGGAATGGTATGGTATGGAAATGTTTATTTGTAAAGTGCCTACACATCAAGGCAAGAGTTTCAAGGCGCTCAAGGAGGGAGGTAACAGGGGAAAAAACAACAGTCATTCAGAGCCCTTGAATACGTGAATGGTACACGTCTACATAGGCAGAGGAGGTGCATATAATACAATTAACAGAAAACAGGTCCAACAACGATTCTGCAGTTTTTCCAAGTGCATAGAGGCGCAACCATGCAAGGAGGGGAGACAGGGAGGATCGATAGACAATCTTCAATGCATGGTCTGTTTAGATGGTACAGGAGAGGCGTAGTCGGGGGAGGGGTGGTTCAAGTGCGCCCAGTCACCAGAAACTGGGGTAAGTGCTGAAAGATGCCACTATTACGTATCATTGATCAAGTGCAATAGCAATGAGGCAAGTGCAGGCCCGGAGGCAAGTGCGAGAGGACTGGCAGGGGTGCCAGGGACCTGCATGGTGATTGGTGCGCTATTGGGCGGCATTCGACCCATGGGGCGGAGGGCTTGCAGAATGAGGATCTTTCTGGACGGGGAAGTCTTAGTCAGAGTAGTGGCAGGCTTCTGAGGAGCACCCACATATCAAGTACATGCAGGGGGGCCACAAGGGTACCGCACAGCCAAGAGTTACATCATGGTGCCCTGGGGTACAAGACTTTGGGGAGGCCACTGGGGCAGTGATGTTGGTGAAGGGTTGAGGGTAAAAGAGACACAAAGGTTGAAAGATGTTGGGAAGCACAACACATTTTCACAAGACCGGCCCCGGGGCCAAAGAGGAAACCAATGCAGGCAAGAGGTATGAGAAATGAAGCAAAGAGCGGGGGGTGGAGTTGATTGGATGAATAGAGAGAGGTAACGCACTAGGATTGGTCAGCAGCTTAGACCTCATGCGGCTGGTCCTTGTGAAGATCGCCTGATTATCTTCCCAGGCACAGCCAGGATGCCAGTCCAGAGTAGAACCTGGAGACAGTGATGTCATCGGAGGGAGCACCTGCAAAAGGACGAACTCCTGCCTAATGAGGCACACCGCAGGCATCTTCTGCCACGCACCACGTGGTCTCCTTATATCTGGACTGCCAGGCTGGAAGGGCATGGGGAGGATGTGGGGACTGGGCAGAGCAGGATGTGGTTGCAGGGTTGTGAGTGTTTCTGCCACTACTGTGTTGGCATGCGGAAGGCTGGCGTGAGTTGTCGATGCCCTGTCAGTTTATCAGAAGAGCACGACCAGAGGCTACTGGAAGTAGTGGCGAAACTGCAGGAACCAATAGAAATATACAGGGGGTTCGGACATCACGTGACCTGCATTGCTAGCCAGGAGGCCGCTAACACAAGATGGCTAGACACTAGGATGCCCCCAACCCTGTGACTTGATACTAGGAGGTATGTGCCACACCGTGCAGCCGCCCAGCCTCCATGACTGCATGATGGCAGCCAATGTCCATTGCTCCCCATTCGCACTACACCCCACACAGCACATGTGCACACGCACGCGCACAGACCCATGCAAAGAGTCATTGCGAAAGAGTGCAGATCCAGGCCAGAGAAGAAAGGCAGAGGGTACTTTGTCAGTTGTCAGGATTTCCCTCTCTCTCAGGAGATTTTCCAACAACTTATTGCTTGAGGGACAGATGCTTTTCCTGAGCTCTAAGACTTCGACTCAGCCCTCAGCAGAGGCCTGGTGACAACCTCCAGTAGCAGCAGCTTGAAAACTACCATAGAGGTTTGGAAACAACCCTCACTAGCAGTGGGTTGACCTCTCTCCCAAAGGCTAGGCCACAAGCTTCAATGGCAGTAGCTTAAACTCTGTTCCAGACCCTTAACAACAGTCATGACTAGTAGTGTCTTAAACACTGTCCCAGAGCTTGGCAACAACCTCCAAGTAGCAGCATCTTGAATACTGTCCCAGAGGCTTGGCAACAACCTGCAGTAGCAACATCTTGCACACTATCCCAGACCCTTAACAGCCATGACTAGTAGTGTCTTGAACACTGTCTCAGACCTTGGCAATAACCTCCTAGTAGCAGCATCTTGAGTACTGTCCCAGAGGCTTGGCCACGACCTCCAGTAGATACATCTTGAACACTATCCCAGACCCTTAACAACAGCCATGACTAGTAGTGTCTTGAACACTGTCCCAGAGGCTTGGCAACAACCTCCAGTAGGTACATCTTGAACACTATCCCAGACCCTTAACAACAGCCATGACTAGTAGTGTCTTGAACACTGTCCCAGAGGCTTGGCAACAACCTCCAGTAGCTACGTCTTGAACACTATCCCAAACCCTTAACAGCCATGACTAGTAGTGTCTTGAACACTGTCCCAGAGCCTTGGCAACAACCTCCAGTAGCTACATCTTGTACACTATCCAATACCCTTAACAACAGCCATGTCTAGTGGTGTCTTGAACACTGTCCCAGAGGCTTGGCAACAACCCCCAGTAACAGCATCTTGAATACTGTTTCAGTACGAGTGACTCTACTTGGTCTACTGCTGTCAAGCTCCGCCCTCATTTTCTTTCCATTTACCAGGCACTTACCGCGCAGCAGGCCATGGAGTGGTCTGGAAAGTGACTACAGTCTGCAGTCCGCAGTCTGAGGGATGTGGCGCTGGGTGCTGAAGCTGTTCTACGGACCTCATCAGTGAGTGGACATATTGTAACAGATTGAACTACTGTGCTTTAATTGCCACATTGACCTGTGTATCCCAGAGGCTGCAGGGACCTGTATATCCCTTTGATCTGGGCAACCATTTGCAGACCATCCCGCAGATGTGCAGGGTTTATGTCATCTAGCTCCACCTTGCTCCCACTGCTTTTGGATTACTAACGTGGGGAAACTTATACCGACCTAGAGACTGCGGGGGATTTCCCCTTTGATCTTTGTCGGTTACCATCTATCTTACAGCTCTGGGTGGGTTGATCTCTACACCCGATGGGCCAGGAACTGAAACTAGTCTGGTACCAAAAGGAAAAGGTACAGGGAAAGGCAGATTCAGGACGCTAGGTCTAATGAAAATGTGTGTGGGACTTATTTTTAAGACTATTTGATCCCATTGTTGGATATTATAGTGGGAGAGAGGAAGGGTATCTAACAATACCTGGGTTTTGAAAAACAAATCTTGCTGGTCAATCGGTATTTGAAGCTGCGAGAACAAGGTCTCTTTCATTGTTGTGTATTATTCTATAATACTCAACAAGTTCAATAATCCTATTTCCTCCTTCTAGTGGTATGACGAATATCAGTATGGATTTTCAATTTTTGTCAGTTGAATCATATCCCACCCCTGACACAACATGTCAGGAAGGCATGGTATCAAACAGTGAAGACCGACACAAGTGATCACAGTTCAAGGGTGTTTATTGAACTTCAAATGGGTTGGTTGAACGCCTGTCTAAACCTAAATCTTAAGGATGGGAGCAAGCTACGACCATCAAATAATAATAATGCAGTCCTAGTGGTGTCTTGTCAGAATAAAAGGGCCTATACTAATAAACCAATCGCCAATCCTTACTTCTAAATACAAAATGGTGTGGGACAATGGTGTGTGCAAAAGAAAAGTGTTCAAGAAATAATGTCAGGATGATTGAGCAGTTGGCTTTCCTTCCCCACATTTTCAGCACAGGGCAAGGCAGCACGCGTGAGCTTCGCACACACTTTGGTTTCTTGGCCATGAGGTAACAGTTCAAAACATAGGCATCAGGGCCTTCCACCAAAGTCTCTCTCCCAATGACAGTCTCTTATTGCAGAGGCCCTGATGTAACAAACAAAACACCAAAGTTCCTTTCCTTCGTCAGGGTTTTCACATTTACAAGTTCACAACTGGTCTCCCGGTTCAGGCTGGGACCACGGGTCCCACTTGTTCGGGCTCAGAGCCCTTTACCACAATGTTCACAATTGGTCTCTCTCGTTCGGGCTTGGACCATGGATCTCCCTCATTTGGGCTTGAATCCTCTTGATCTCCCTCGTTTGCGTCTGGGATCTTCCTGATATGGAACTCGCTCGTGCTCGGATCCAAAGTTCACACTTGATATCAGAATCAAAGACTTTCGAATGTGCAATGGGTTTTACTTAAACCATTGCAGGACCACTTTGATTCACTTTACAAAATTGTATTTCACATCAGTCTTCTAGTTTTTTTTCGCTTGGTGGGATACCTTGCAGAGATCTTCGACTGAGCACATTTACGGTGCCAGACCAATCTGTCAATGGTATTGTATCTTTCCTTCTCAAATTCAAACATTCATCAGCAGTTTTGCTTTACTCGCGTCTTCCATCACACGTGTTTAAAAATGGTAATTCCAGAATGTTGCCGCTTGCAACTTTGACTTCATCACAGAATGGTCTTGCATCGGTCTTCCCAACTCACTGGCTGTATTGATCTCTCTGGTCGCTTCTTTGTTCTTGGAGCCAAGGACGATACCACAGCATATGCTGCTCCTTGTCTTGGTCAGTTACGGGGGAGGGCCCTCTGTATCTTCGAGACACAATGCAGGATTATTCAGTCTGGTTTCTTGGCCTTACGCTTTTTGCTTTGATGGTTTCTTGAAAGTAACAGTGTCTTGACGAAAAGGTCAAGGGTATTTCACTTCTTACAAACCTTTCTTGCTTTGCCATCTTTCTCCCCTCGTTCAGCTGCTGACTCGTAACTGCTGTACCTTTGTGTACTTTGCATAGCTCAGAGTGTGCTTTCGTGCTCCGCCTTTTATCCATGTGGGGAAGTTTAATGGAAGTCAGGTGTGAGTGATTGTCAGTAACTGCCTGACCATAGTAACGGGACATGTCAGATTCACTGCTCAGGTGTGCGTCCGTTTTCTCCCAGAGTGTGTTGTCGGTGTGAACGTTTTGGAGAAGGGATTGGGGGGATAAGGTTCCCACATATCCTACCGGGTAGGTGGGGTAAAAGTGTTACAGGGAAGAGAGGGATACCATATCTTGCCATCCGGTATCCCACTCCCACTCCCCGAAGACCCCTCACCGAGGTAATCCTCACGCACTGGTCCAAGCCCAGGAACTGTATCCAAAAGAGATGGCCGTGTCCTGGAAACCTGGATGACAGATCCCCGGGGAATAGCGGGTGAGTCACCTTCTTGTTTCTCACAGTGACACACAACTGTATCTTCGCGTGTTGTCCTTGGAGGATATTAATCCACTGGCGAGTTGCCTCACTGTGATCGAGTCTTCGATGGCTCAGGCTGATTTAAAGGTCAATACTTTGAAGATAGAGTGGCTGCTGTTCAGCCAAGAAACATGGACCCGTCTAGCCTGTTAGGGAGAATTCTCATTCTATGGCTAATGTCCCTTACCTATAGAGACCCCCAACAGCTTTGCTGGATTTGAAGGGGTTGTTTCTTTTTACCTGCTAAGTGTGAGACTCTTTTTTTCCCACTCTTAGGCATTTTTGCTATGTGTGTTCTAGGCTATTATTGTGTTTAATGCCTACGAGTTTAATGTTCCCAGGAGGATAGCTCAGCGGCAACGTGCCCGTCTTGGAAACAAGACGACACAAAGTTACACAGGTTCGATCCCCGGGTCGGCGCTTAGAAACCTCTGGTTATTAAGCGCATTATAAATAACATATCATATCATATGGGATCTTTCTCAACCCCATAGGAACCATCTTTATTCACATGTGTTACACAGCACCCTCAGTGCAGTGATACAGGGGTGTTGTAGCGACCCCCAAACATAGACTCCATACCCTGGGGCTGACTACTGTCTCCCAGGGCATGTAAAGTCCCCATTGACTTTACTAGTCAAATCCTATGAATTAACCCAGTACACCCCATCTTACTATGGAGGTAATGGAAGGGGTTAATAGTTTCCCCCCTATGTTCATTTTCGAGAGGGTACCGTACAGTCCCACTCTCAAAGGTTTCTGGCTGGTGGAAGTGGTTACTACCATAAATATTCGACCGCAAATATTTCCCTACGGGATTTTCCCATTGTTCGAGGCTACCACTTTTTCTGACAGCCTCTAACATACCGCCAGTTTATTTTAATATTAACTTTACTTCGGTAGGTTTTTATTATCAGAACTTCTTTCTCGTGTCTTCCTCTAAACTCCTAACCCAGGTCGGGGATCCTTTGTTTGTCCTTTTGGCGGGCATCTGCCGAGTAGCCCTCCTTTCGGTGCCACTGACTCTGGGGTGGGTCCATTGCGTGGGAGGGGGGAGTAGGACCCCTGTACAGGGATGCTTCAGCAAACCATGTCGCACTCTATCCTGATAGGCTGGAGGGTCTCCCGCCAAGATGACCACTCCACTGTGTGAGTGACAGCTAGGCTGTATGAATGTGGATCTTTTTGCATAAAAGCAGGGTCCTGAGGACTGGAAGAGCAAGACGTCGCCACTGGAACTAAGAAGCCGAAGAGGAGAGAAGCCAAAGACATCTGCAACGACTGAACCACCAGTGAAGCCCTGCTGCAGCGTCTCACCACTTTTCTCCACACGACGAGAGAAGATCTTCACCTGCAAGAGCCTTCTTCCCTTGAGCTGGTGGGGCCAACCAGTTTGCCAATCACCTTCCCGGACCTGCTTTGGTGGAATCTCACGTACCCTGTACTCGGAGGCCAGATAGCCAGGCACTAGTCCAACCTGACCGCGATTTAAAGGAGTGTACCTTTTATTCATCGGGCAGCACCGCGGCTGGTTTCATCCCTGGGTAGCGCAGTAACTCGAACCTTCCTCCACGACGAGAACCTCTCTTCCTCTGCTGGATCACCCGAACTGCAGGAACTAGCAGGAACAACCACCACCGCAGGAGCCACTTCTTCATTTAAAGGTACATTGTTCCGCCAGGCCGCCCTTTCTTCACGGTAGCACTAAAGGTGTTTTAAATCCTTTACCTACCTGTTGGGTTGGCCACCCCTCTCTCTCAACATTGTCTTTTCAACTTTTGCATCCACCTTTTACACTTCGTTAACCAAAGACTTGACTGCAGCTACAAGAACATTTTGCTCCCGGGCCCTTGCCCTGTACCACTGACTCTGGCACAGGCCTACTGACTCTGGTCACATTTGTTAGATTTGCCTTCTTTGGATTGATTCTCAGCTAGAACTGTGTGGTGCACCTATTTCTTTTAACTACCCTTTCCTTCCCATTTTTAAACCTTGTGAAATGCCGGTTTGCTCAGTTTTCATTTAAGTATTGCTATACTGATGCACTGCCTTGCTGAAACTGGTCCACAAACTGATGGGAAGTGTTGCTAGGGTGTGTAAGAACCTATTTCTATATAACTTGTACTTTTCCTCCCTTGTGAGGAATTGTTAGAGGATCCCTTGTGTGTAGTTGTCACTGTGCCGTTATGCTCAGTTTTCACTCTGGTTCACTTGGTCTACAATTTACCTTGGCAGTGTGTATATTTTTCCTTTGACTTAATTTAACTTGCTTGATGACTGTGATACATGTGTTTTATCTAGAAGTGTGTAAAATAAATATATATATTCTTTTTGATACAAAGCTTTGGTCAGTGTTTCCTTGTTCCATAGTACTGTAGCCCTAATGTTTAAACCCTGACTACTGCTCATCTCCCTCTTGAGATAAGTCTGACTGCTCAGCCACAGCTGTCACTAAATCTTTGTGGTACAGACTGATACCAAAGGGGATTTATTGCTCACACCTGTAGTCCTAATCTTGTGTAGTGCTCCCTAAGGGAACTGCACAGGATTCTGCCTAACATAGCCCAATCCTAGTTGCTGGATCTCACCCAGCGAGGCAATGGCCCCTCTTTGGTTGGCCCTGCATTATCCTTGAGCTTTTTGTGGGGCACAAAAGTGCCCTAAAGTTCTCATCTGGTCAAAAACCTTAGTTAGCACGATACCAGCTGCGCCTTTGAAGCAGAGTAAAAACCTTTCTGCCTGCTGAATATTTCAATTCTGTGATACAGTCCCTAACTTCTAGATCCGCAGACCGTCCAATCCCCGTCCTGCCTGA